>NC_141696.1:1213211521-1213861521 GCF_964263255.1 Lissotriton vulgaris
TGATTAAGCCAATTGTGAGGGACATGTAGGAGTCGTTGAAGGTTTGGCGAAAGATAGGGCCCCTTGGAGACGTTTGTGTATTAAGTCGCAGAGGTTGCATGTCTTCCGGGAAAACGGGAGGGGTTGAGTCAGGGAGAGAATTTTTCTTGCTGTTCACTGCTCTTTTTAGAGAAGGAAAGATCTTGTCTATGAGTGCTAGATTGCTATCAGAAGCTTGTATGAGGATATTACCCTTGTTGTACATGGATATGGTGGCATTCGCCTTGCAGATGTCCGAAGCTATAACCGTCAGTTGGAGGGCATGAGGGTTTATTTTGGTATTAGAGATCCGAAGCAAGGAGTAGAGGGTGTTCTTCCACTGTGCACATATTTTTGTGTGGAAGATGAGGTAATTCGATATTATGCCCTTGTTATTGGAGAAATAGGGATCTGATACCAATGTCTCCGGGTGCAATTTCAGTATTCTGTGTTTATACTTCCTGGCTGCGTTTTTAGTTAGATTTGCGGGGTAGGAGATGGTGAAGGCATGACAACCTGATGGATGTAGGCTTAATTCAATTTTATGTATTTATTTATTTTCTTCTATTTTTCCTCTCTCTTCCATCTCTGCAGCCCCCTGTTGGTTCCACAGGGTAGGATGCATCAGATTAGCCAGACAGCACAGGCAGCACGAACTGTCCGGGAAATTTCCTGCACGGGGCTCCCTTTCAGCACCCAACGAGGCAGCTGTCTCAACAGCTGCTTGCATACTGCTGGTAAAAGTTAAAAGAGTGTATTAATCCTCTAGGCTAATATAAATCTGACTCGTAGATGGTTGACACAATAGGTAAAGGGGGTCGGCAGGCGGCGACCAGTGGCTGAAAGGGGCTGGCCCAAAGCCCCTCTTTGTATCTCAGTGAGGCACACCTGATATTGAATGTAACCAGACCTAAGATCGGTATGATCGATCTGCCTTATGCACATATCCTGCATCCCAATGGAAAAAGCATTAACATGTGTTTTTTTTTTACCTTGGCTTAATTTCTATAGGATCAATGTCACTTCATCCCAGCACTTTTCAGAGAAAATGAATTTCTGATATTTCTTTTTTAATGACAGCTACAAATCTCAATGTTTGCTATATCTTGCATAAAATATATTTGGTTGAAAACCTTTCCTCAAAAAAATATATTCATTTTCATTGAAATCATTACTCCTACTGAAACCGTTGTTTTGTATATTTGCTTTTAATTGCGTTTTCGAAATACCTTGAAACCTTACTAATCTAAACCTAACCCTTCACTTATACAAACCTTATTGAACTAACCTTCTTAATAACTCCACCAAAATTTTCCTCAAACATTGTTCCTTACTCCTAACCTGTCTCTTTCATTAACCAAACCCCTTACCCTCGCTGTAAAACTGAAATTATTCCTAACCCTAACTCTTATCTGTTCCTTATTCAAAAAAACAAACCTCACCGATTACTCTTCACTTTTCTT
Source organism: Lissotriton vulgaris (assembly GCF_964263255.1). Classification (NCBI taxonomy): domain Eukaryota; kingdom Metazoa; phylum Chordata; class Amphibia; order Caudata; family Salamandridae; genus Lissotriton; species Lissotriton vulgaris. Next base: position 1,213,213,003 of record NC_141696.1, read on the forward strand.
TATATATTATACGATTCGATTAAAAAAATTATTTGGGATAATTGAGCCATGAAAGTTGGTGTATTTAGGGAATAGATTAGTATGTGTGGTTAGTGTATTAGATATTGTGATAAGCATTTTGTTGTTTAGAGCAGCGCAGATCTAAATTTCATAGCAAGAGATAGTTGTTATTTGTTAAACCGTTGAGACAGACGTGCTTGAGCAGTGGCATGGTGTTTGGAGAACGCTTATTTTACTAGTCGCGTGTTTATGAACTTAGTTTACAATATCCATGACTCAGCAACAATAACTTACTTTAGGATTGAAATTTGAGTTTTTTTCTGAAGACCAGCTTGCTCTCCTGAATAGGATCTGTGTCGTTTCAGTATAGTAACTGCCACAGCACCTCCCTTTCAGTTAACATTTTTTATTAAAACTCATATGAACGAAAAGTTGACCTTCTGCTCTATTCTGCATCAGAGTGGATATTTAAGCAAAATGAAACTATTTTGCGATATAAGTTAGCTTTCAAAACTGGTATTGATTTCCAATTTATCTCCTTTGTCACCTGCCATAATTGTATGTGTTTTTCTAAACAATGTTTTTGAAAGATCTTCACACTTACATTACCTCAAGCCTGCGGCAGACAGTAACCTATCAGCCAAAATCGAAAACTGTGGCTCACCATGTCCCTAACCTTAAGCCTGGCCCTGTCATTTGCCTTATTTCCTATTCTCAGACAAATGGTAGTATACCATTTTATAAACACCCTGTAATACCCGTCCTTGCTGCTCGGGTGAAGCTGAAGCCATCATGCACACTGACCTAACAGTAAATCTCACACATTCCTTGAAGTGACTCCTCAGAACGGTCATAGTGTTCGGTATGGTATTGTAATCACATGATTGAACATCTCACATTGCTCCTCAGTTTCAAGTATGAAGATACCCTGCTCAAGCGAGAGAACACTCATCCAAGTTTATGACTCAAATACAATTCTATAAAGATTATCCCTATTCACCAAAGAATACTTTGTACATGAATGTATAAAAATTGACACTTGTGGTGTACAAACTATCAAATGAAAGAGAAAATAAAATAAACATTAACACAGAAAATACAGGATAGACTTTACATATTCTACAACATTTCGTTTCTAGTATAAATAACTTTTCAGCCATGAAGAAGTGAAATACGAGAAGGCAAACATTGATCTCCAAGTATATGCCCAACAACGGTGAAGGATCTTATCACTTATTGGCAGTTACAGCCATTAAAAATAATGTGTTGTTTATCAATGTCCACTTGATGCACTAAAACATAGGTTTGAATGTATGCAAATCAGTTGCTTACTCACTCCTATTCATGATCAGGAATTCCACCTGTTATTCCATGAAGTTCCACTTAAATATTTTCACACAATAAAGAGAAAGGCCCACATGCATCAAGCATATTTGGAGTCGCAAACGGTGCGATTCCTTAAAATCGGCCGTTTGCGATTCCAAAAATGCTTTTTTGGATGCAACAAGCAATTTTAGAAATCGCATCATTTTTGTGATTTCTAAAATTGCGATTGCTTTTAGGAAATCGCAAATTTGCGATTTCTTAAAAGCAATGCATGTTTACTTTTGAAAATGCGAATTCGCAAATAGAGGGATAAATTTACCGAGTAGTTGAACTACTCGGTAAATTTGCAAAAAGTGTAATTAACACAGAAAACGCATTTTAAAAGCATTCATGTTACGGACACACATGTCCTTAGGACATGTGTGTGTGCAACATGATGCGAAAAATACATTTCAGGGGTGCAGGGGGGTTCATTTGAACCCCCCTCACCACCCTTGAAATGCAATCAGGATTTGCGATTTTCAAATTGCGAATTCGCAATTCCCATTCATTCCTATGGGCCTTTTGGCCCATAGGAATAAATGGGAATTGCGAATTCGCAATTTGAAAATCGCATTTTTTATGCGATTCGGTAGAAATAGCGATTTCTACCGAATTGCATAAAAATTTAAAAAATAATCATGCATAGACTTTTGCGATTTCTAAATTGCGAATCGCTATTTATCGCAATTTAGAAATTGCAAAAGCCGAGATTGATGCATGTGGGCCAAAATGAAATATTGGGACAGAAAAGTCCTCTACATGGTAAGAGACGTATACCCACCCCTTGAGTGCCCCACAGTACTGTTGTCTGGATCTCTAATGCTGATTTTCTGTCATGGACAAACATGGATAATGAGTGTGCAGCATGACATAGGCCTGTCTCACGGATTGCGGTCTTGTTGGACCAGGAGGGGCGCCCAAAGTGCTTCCTTCATAGTGATGGAAGGCTACTGCCTTCACCAGGATTTAGGCCACACTAGTGTGGTGGTGGCAGCATAACATGTAGTGATCAGTAGTAGTAAATAGGACCTTTTTACCCTGTGTCACCGGAGTGAGGCCTACAGGCTCAAGTTCTTCTGCTGTGTGATTAACTCACCCTTGGCCTACATCAGGGTGGATGTGGAGTGTTACACAGTGAAGGAGTAGCAACTCTGGTTGATTGTATGTGTGCCTGGCAAGGGTACAGAACAAGGATGGAGGGCTACAGTGCAGTGCATGTGTGATTGGCACATGCACTGGTTGTAGGTATGTCTGAGAAATATACATTGCATGAGAGATGTACTGCTGTGCAGTGCGTGCGCAATTAAATCATATGCTGGGGTAGGAGAGAAGTGATGGCGTAAGTGTGAGGAGCTGCGATCCACCTGCCACACCGCAAGTTGCAAGCCAGGAGGAGTTGGAAGTTTGGCGATCCACTAACCGCCCTAGACTGACCGCTGCCACTGATGTCCGCGGCGGCAGTGTTCGGAAGCACTGTAAGAGCTTCGCGGAGCAGAGCGGATCTCCGCTTTTTGGGCAGCCTTATTTTACGCACCGCGTTTACCAGGAGAGCGCTGCATTGTCCGGGACCTTGCAGGGGGGTTTCCGCCTCTTAAAGAATCAACTCAGGAAGCCCACCGGGATTGAAACGCGGGCAGCGTGGAGGAGGCGAAGGCAAGGGCAGGAGAACATGACTACACGGGGCAGAAAAGCCTCAAGACAAGGCTTGTCTCGGCGCAGGGGGACAGAGAAAAAACGGAACCACCACCCAAAGGTAAAAGGGACTGGGGGCCATTAAGAACGCTGGTAAAGCTGGTCTAATGAAGAAGGCGGGCACGGGTAACACTGGAGGCTCCCCCTCTATAAGTAAGCACTTTACTGTACTTAAGGCCACTTCTACAGCTATAGGATCTGGTACAGCAATGTCCCCAAAGGAAAGTAATAAAATTGCTAACAGCGATGATCAAGGCGATTCAGGCCAGCTCCCTCGAGTCGCCCCAGGGTCCGCCGGCCCTGCAGATGTCGGGCCCCCCTCAAGCCCAATCCCCTCACCTGATCCCCCGGAGACTGCTACTATGAGTAGGGAGACAGATGGGGCAGACTTTTACTGTCAGGGAAACCAGTGAAGAACACAGAGAGGCGTTTAAAACACCAGTTAACTCTGGCCCCTTGACTCCCCAGACGCCCTATCCCACTGGTGAGAACTTCTACTCAGTATCAGATGGATCTTTAACTGACACTGGTAATGAGGACTCTTCCTCAAGTGAAGACGTACTGCTCGATGAGGGCAACAGTGATGAAGAGGTTGACTCTAACTTAGCCACCAACACTGTATTACAGAAAAGGCAATCGCAGAAAAATGTTATCAGTTGAAATGGGATTATTCCGATACCCCTTGCCTACTCTCCCCTGGAAATGCGCCTAGTGCACAACAACTAGTGGCCCCGCGGACTGTGGCGGAAAGCTCGGAGGTGCCGTGTCTGTCATCAATTATGAACTCTATTAAACTGTTCCAAGAGGAGGCCCGGTCGGACAGCCTGTCCGCTAAGGCAGCTGCCAAGAAACTGCAAGGTGGTATCAGGAAATTAAATTAGGTCTGCATGGACATTGGAGATCAGGTGGCCATGGTTGAAGCCCAAACCGAGACACTAGAGCTGGAAGCCACCAAGGTTAAAGAGCAGGGAGGCGTACACAAGGCCTGCCTAGTAGACCTGATGACTAAACTCGAAGAGCAGGAAAATAGGCAACGGCGGAATAATCTTCGATTGCTGGGGATTCCTGAGGGAATTGAAGGAGAGGACCCCAGAGGGTTCATAGTTAAATTGCTACAAGCCGCATTCCCCACACAAACCAACTGGAGCTGGGACCAAGAAGTACAAAGGGCCCACCGTTTTCCCTTCAATATCAAATTGGGACGGGGAGATAACAGCACTAACGAGAAGCGCAGGGTGTTCCTGGTCTTTTTTGGAAATGTTCTCTTAAGACAGCTGGTCTATGACAAGGCCAGACCAAATTCCCAGAAAGAAGTGAACGGAGTTTAATTCTTTGCAAAACCAGACTTTTGCCATGCTACTGTAGAACGTAGATGGAGACTACACCAGCAAATATCTCCCTTTCAACAACAAGGGGCACAAGTCTATTTAATGAACCCGGCCAGATTGAAAGCCATTTTGATGGCTCAACCCGAGTTTTTCTATCAGAGATTAAAGCCGGGGAATTCCTAAAAGAAATTACCGGGCGGAAAAGACTAAATTAACCGATCTCCAGGGACACAAACACTGAGCTAAAATGAACGTGAAGACATCCCTCCTGTGAACTGTAATTTCTAGTGGTGATCAAAAACAAAATGTGGCTTGGTAGCTGGAACTCACACATGTTATCCATCATACAGGGTCATCTTGACTGCTCAATTAAGGGGGGGAGGGGGAAGGGTAGATTGTTATTTAAAATTCAGGGCATGTTTTATCGGGGTGAGCTGCGAGAAAGAAGCATGGAAGAAAGAAACGAGCCAAAAGAGACTATAAACTTGTAAATGAGCGTGTCAAAAAAAATTTGAATAGTCTCTGTAAATATCTGCGACCTTAATGACCCTGTAAAAAGACAGAAAGTAGCACAGGGTTTGCGCACATTGGGATCTGATTTGATCTGTCTTCAGGAGACACAAGTTGAAGGTGCTCAAAAACACCTGTTAAACTCATTGGGATACAAGGTGGTAGGGGCGACAACACAAGGGTCAAGGGTGAAAGGAGTAGGGATCCTAGCTAAACAAAGGCTGTCCTTAAAGGTAAATTGAGTTAAGTCAGACGGTCTTGGGAGATGGGTAATTGTGGGCTGCTCACTTTCTCTAAACTTTGCATTTACGATCTGCTCTATATACAGGAGTAACTTAGATGATCTAGGCATAATCAACTGGGTAAATGAAGAGCTGGTGCACTGGCAACTCCCCATAATACTATGTGGGGACATGAATTCAAACTTACCTAGCAACTGTCAATCCGAAACAAACTGGAAATATAGAGGTAGAAAGCCAAAGGTGTTTCAAGCCATGCTAAATGTAATTAATACACATGGATTGGTGGATGTTTGGGCAGAACAGAGACCAGAACAAGATGGCTTTACCTTCTTTTCAGCTCCCCATATGTCACTAGCAAGATTAGATTATTTTTTAGTTTCCTCCTCCTTGGTTAGATCATGCCAAATTGATATTTCACCTAGGTTTATGTCAGACCACAACCCACTTATTTTAAGTCTAGAGGGTCTAGGTTTTGAAGGGTTGAGGTCAAACTGGAGCTTTGAAAAGGCACTTCTGTTTGACTGTAAATATAAGGAATATATGCAGGGTTGAACTCAGGAGTTTTTGAGGATAAATATGGGATCTGCCCCCATCATGATGTTGTGGGACACCTTTAAAGCTGGGGTTGAGGGAGTGACTCTCAACTTTACAATTAGGAGGAACAAAATAGAGAAAGAGCAGGTGAAACGGTTACAAATAAGTTGATAGTCGAAGAAAGGAAATTAACATCAGCAGTTAAGACAGGAGTTGAAGTAGAAACAGCACAACACACTGTAGCTGCAGCAAAAGACGAGATCGGATCAATTTTTGCGGAAAGAACAGCAGCTAGATGGGCCTCTGCCCGAGGGAAACTGTATGAATGTGGGGAACTCATAGGACATCAATTAGCATTATCAATTAGGCAACAGTCAACCGCCAACGCAATAACTTCTATTCGCACGATCACCGAGGGGGTTACGAATGATCCCGTAAAGATTCATAAGGCTTTTAGGGGGGTTTACAGAATGCTGCATACAGAAGAGGACATTAGACCCTCTGAGATGAGGGAAATCGAAATCGCGGAATACTTAGAGATCATACCTACAGCTAAACTCAATTTAGAGGACCAAGAACAAATGGAACACCCTCCTACATGGGAAGAGATAGCTACCACCCTGGCGAGCCTACCAGACGGCAAGGCAATGGGCATGGATAGTATCCCTGTTGAATTCTATAAGCACTTTCTATAACAAATTAAAGAAATTCTTACTTTACTGATTGTTTCAATTTTTAATGGTGCCTCTCCACCCCCTCTTGGTCCCTAGCTAAGATTGTAATGTTTCCCCAAAAAGATAAGTCTCCTCTTGAAATGGCCTCCTATAGACCAATAACTTTGATAAATACAAACTCAAAATTTTTTTCAAAAATGTTAGCAACTAGAATTTCCAATAACATAGAGGGTGTGGTATCTAGATGGCATCATGGGTCTATCCCTAAAAAGGGAACCACTGAGCATGTTGGTAGGACATTCACATTGTTCGATGCCGCCAGGATATCAGGAGACCCGATCGCATTAATTCTACTCGATGCTGAAAAATCTTTTGATCGGGTCTCCTGGCAAATCCTCTGGAACGTTTTGAGGGGGACTGGCTTTGGACCTAAGATGTTACAGGCTATTCAAGCTCTATATAAAAACCCGATTTTCAGAATTATGATTAACGGGCAGTTAACAGAACTGTTTGAGATTTCACGTGGGACTAGGCAGTGGTGCCCCTGTTCTCCACTCCTTTTTGCCCTTTTTATCAATCCATTTGTTAGTAAAAATTGAGTCTAATCTAAAAATAGTGGTGGTCAGCAGGCACGGCATAGACGCGAAGATCATGGCCTATGCAGATGATCTGGCGGTGGTCACTCCTGACCCCAAAGCTGCCATTAAGGGTTTAGAAAGTGAAGCTCTGGAGTTTGGGAAATTATCAGGGTACGTCCTCAATAGAACAAAAACTCAGATAACCCTGAACGAGAAAATTAATTGGGCTGATAGTTTAGGAGTTCCAAAAGCTAAATATCTTATAGTTAACATAGTGGCTGATATGGATTCGATAGTAGAAGAAAAGCTGATTCCGTTAGCGACTGATATTAAAAAATCCCTTAAGAAAATTGATAATTTGCACCTAACAATAATCGGTCGATGCAACGTCATAAAAATTACCTTTTTCCCTAAGTTACTTAATTTTTTTAGAACCTTTCCCCTTGAGTTTAATAATAATATTTTGGGCCTATTCACATCCAAGGAAAGGGTATAAACTATTCTCTTTACATAAGGAAGGAGGGGGTTGGGCTTTACCAAATTTAAAGTTATACTACTGGGCAACAGTCCTACAGTATAGCACTCTCCTACTGCATAACGTTTCCGACCTAAACCCTACTGGACTACCATCTCCATATACATTATTACTGGGGGAAAGTACTAGTGGATGTCTGTGGAGACAGCTTGACTTTGGATATTATAAACGAGTCCGGTTTAAAACTCTAATGAATGTCTTTACCAATATTCGAAGACCTTTTGGACTGGGTAGACTAAACTATTACACCCCCATCAAAAGTAACCTAAATCTGCCATCAATTTTTGGAAACTCATACCTACAGAAATGATATTAAGCAGGAATAGCTAAGCTGGGGACCTGGTAACTCCAGCGGGGGTACGGCCCTTTGATGAACTAAGGGGCCAATTTAACTTAAACAAGAATCAGATTTTCTTCTATTGTGCAGTTAAAAATTTCTTAGCACATAAAACTGGTGGACTAGCAGGTTTCATAAGGCTAGATTTCATATATAAAATACAGGAACGCAAAACGCCCCAGATTGGTGGAATCTACTCAATATTAAATGCCCAAATGCCAGATGATCTGTAGAAAATTGATCTAAAATGGCAAATGAAGTGGAATACCTGTCAAGATACTTTTTCCCTAGCATTGAACCTTGCTCATAAATACCTGTTGTCATCTAAGCTACAGGCCCAATTCTATAAGTCTGGAGTCTTTCTCTACATCACCCCGAACAAAATAGCAAAGTGGGGAATTGGAAGAGGAACATTCTGTCCCAGAGGCTCCGAGTATTCTGCAGACCAGATACATATGTTTGCAACATCTCCAAATGTAAAACCTTTATTAAAAGACGTTCAACAATTCCTAGGAGTAGTACTAGCACTAGACATTCAACTTACCCCAACAGCTATAATGCTAGGCCTAGCTGATACTATCAGTAGCAGAACAGGTGGCGCTTTGATATTTGTAGCTATGACCATTTACAGGATTTGTCTGGCTTCACACTGGAAAGATCTGAACCCTCATTCGTTTGCACAATGGCAGGTCAGGTTACTGGCCACTTGTAAACTAGAGAGCGACATTTATGCTAAAAAAGGTAGGCACGCACAAAAAAGAGGGCTGGATATTTGGGAACCTTTAATGAAATGGTTAGATGGGGTGAATGCTTAGATTGTTCAGGACTGTTCTTTTTTGTGAAATGCTTAAATATAGGGAAACCTTAATGATTGTTTTTTTTTATTTATTCTTATCTCTGCAGAAAATGAGATTCTCTTTTTTTTCACTGTCTCTTTACTTTTCTTCTCTCTCCTTTATGCTGATTTCTTTACTCTCTTTTTTTTCTCTTTTTCGTTTAAGTTTTACTCTTATATGAAATATGTATAATAGCATTGTAGATTTTGGTGAACAGCATTTGATACCCTACTGTTTTTTTATTTTTTTTTAATTATCACTTGAGTGTACAGATTGGTGTCGGGATAAGGGGGTGGGTCGGGCGCGGTAATGAACTTCTTGAATATACGGACAGTTTTTTTTTGTGTTGCATTTTGAAAAATAAAAAAATTTAAATTTAAAAAGAAATCATATGCTGGATGTATGTGTGCTTACATGAAGTACAATACATGAAGGATAGTCAGGGTGTGTGCTGGCATTGTCTGTAAAAAGCAGGACCTGGTTAATTATAGAAAATCTTCTGAACTGAACAGTGCACACAGACTGAGTGTGCCTGCTGAATGCATGTGTACATATAGGGGTACAATGTATGGAGAAACAATGCTGGACAGAGAGTACTGTGGGTGTGTAATGAGTAAGTGTGCATGCAATGGTGCATTACATGGAGGACCCTGTGCTACATTTTGGGAAGCCAAGGCATGCCTGCTGAAGACATGTGGAGGAGAATAATCCCCCCAGACAGATTTGTGTATTGCTGCAATCCTGTGAGCTCTGTGGGAACACAATGGAGGGAAAAGGAAGCTACTCCCTTTACCCTTGAAAAGGCTGCTCTTTGATTCAGTTATGATAACAATAAAGAGGCATGGCCACATCTCAGTTTGGGAGATGTGGCTAATAAGGGAATCAGAAATAGGAGTGGGCAGTAAACGCCACTATACTGGTAGATCTTGCGGAGTTTTGCCCAGTCGGCACTCCACTTGGAGCACTGAGTTTGGCAAAAAATTCCCCAATCACCACATGGCGGATTATTTCTCATGCATGTCTCGCCAACGTTCAGTTGGAGAGTGTGAGCAAGAAAAAATGAGCGCCAGACCGCGATATTTCTCAACATGGATGGTCGCTGAAGGTCACTACTGCTCACATTGAGAAAGTTGCCTCTCAAGTTGCAGCTCAAGTAGAATAACTACTTGAGTGGCGGCAGAAGGAAGCAGCACCCTCTGGTTAACCGCATGGTGCTGTGGGTGCTGATTTTACAACACAGGACAAGCTCCTGGCGCAAAAAAACAGCAGGAGCAGCGCGATATACCAGAATTCTGCCGCTCCAGAACTCACCAGAGTCAGTGGAGTGTTGGGGAGTTTAATTCTGTGAGTTACGCCCGACCCTAATCATGAAGAGTAGGGCTGGTGGTCTGAAATTAACCTTTTCATGGACATATAACAATGCCTGACATCCAGGTGTGAACTATGGTCACTCACATGAATTGTGTTGTGGGCAATCTGCTTCAGAGTCATGCCTGCTGTGACAGATATCTTTCATGAAGAAAGAAGAAAGGGAGAAGCACCCACTTCAACAGAAGGCGAACACCAAAATAAAACTTCAAAGTCCGAAACCCTAAATCACATTTGGTGCCTGGAAAGAATTCTGAGTAAGGGAGGTTCAGTCCCAAAAGATTTCTCATCTGCCAAGCAGCCAGGCAGGCGGTGTGAGAAAGGGATGCTCTGCAATACTTCCTGCCTGTGGCCAAGACGGGGGGCTGAGGTGCGGGGGCATTCCCCCAGGAAACCAAGAGCACCAGCCTGCTCGCCAAGACCAGTGGGCCATGTGAGGAAGAGGAGAGCAATGGAGGAGCAAGGTCCAGTGGGGAGCCCTTCAGTAAGGATTCCCTTTGTGAGGTGTGAGGATTCAGCTCTTAATCGCACCTATCTTCCCGTCTGCCTGTGACGCTGTGGCGAGGCGTGCAATGTCAGTAGAAGCTCGGAGCTCGAAGTGTGAAGCACAGAGTCCGAAGTTCAGGAGCCTGTTGAATTCAGCACCCGCCATCAGCTTTGGCATATCCAACAACCAGCCCAGCCCCCACTACCAACGGCTTACCAGCAGTCAGCGATGCGCAGAGAGAGAGTGCAGCAGCTGTAGCTGGCTGCTGCAAAGTGTGGGCCCCAGAAGCAGCAGAGGTGGCTCGATCAGAGCAGGTGTTGCCTGCGGCTCCCTGGAGTGTCCACACTCGCACTGCGTTTGCTTGCTTGCTGCTGTAATGCCAGGAATAACTGGAGGCCCAAGCAGGGGGTCCCCCAGACCGCAAGGGTGACTGAAGTAGACGAGACCCTGCAGCCAACGAGCCTAACCCAACCAACCATGCCTAAAGAACCCATGGAGGTACTGTAAAGTTGCAGCACTGAGTTGGAGGGTAGGAGCGGAGGGCACCGGATGAGTGGAGAAGTGAGGAGCAGCAAGGAGCAATTTGGGGGTGTGGAGAGGGGCTGGTGAGGGGCATCTGTTGGCCCCCTAGCGAGTTACACCACCCAAACAGGTACTGGAAGCAGACAACTTCACGCCCTCTCAGCTTTTGCAGCTTAGCCAGTCATACTTTTTTCCGTCACCAACGGACAGTGTCTGATGAGGTAACTTGCTGCATTTAGATTTGAGTAAAAAATAAAAGGCTGCAAGGTTAAAAGGCACAAACACGCCTCCCTTTGCCGCTCAACGCTCGCCAATCCCCACCAATCCTCTTCTTTTCAGGTCTCAGTGAGGCAGTTGGAGGGACAGCATCCTCTCTGCCTGCCCAGTCACTTAACCCCCCCTCCATCTCCTCCAGCCATAGTGAGAATCTCAGCCCAGTGGCACATCTAGAGGTCAAAAAGGGATGCAAGAACTGAGGCGTCAAGGTGCAGAAACAAAAAAAGGGGGGTCTTGTTACCTAACAACCCGGGCGGACTTCCCCCGAACTGCTGCTGTTATAGCAGCCCAGTGAGAAACAACTGGTTGGTCCAGAAGATAGCAACTTCCTCAACTTACTACACCATCTCAGGTGCATTCAATCACCCACAGCTACAAGCACAAATACTGTATAATGAGGTCAGGGAGCATCAGGAAGGAACCAGCCAAAAACCGCAAGAAATACAGGACTGAACTCACAATTGAGATCATGGTCACAGACTTGGATGCAGCCACAATACCATCAGTCTCAATACAACCTAGTGCATCGCCGGGGAACACACAACAGCCCACCCGCCGGGCCACATCCTCTGCAGTCTTGGCCTTGATCCAACTGTGGAAACAACATTGGGAGTCCAAATAAAATCAGATAGCTCAAACAGCCACGATTCAGAACATGGCTTAAAACAAGGAACAGCACCCGCCGTCGCAGTCGCTAAAAAGTTGACCCTGCGAGACTACTTCAGAAATACTGCATCAAACCTATTGAGATCAAATAACCGCAAAGAAATGTCCCACACCACACAGCCGCACCCAAAATCAGAATTGGAATCAGAACCGGACAAAATAGTGGTACAGGCCATGGTGCACGAAAGACCCAGTGGGCTGGGCTGTAGCTTGCTCTCAGATGGCACACCAGGAACAAATGACCACCCCATACCAATAATTCTTCAATCTGGTTCACTATTACGGATACCCAATAAATTTCCCAATAATCCGCCAACATCAAATTCATACAACCTGCACGGCTCTTCCCCAATCACAATATCAAGTGAAGACTCTCATTCTTAGTCTAATTTGAACATACTTTTATGTTTTTCACTCAACTCTCAATCCAATATAGATGAGTCAGTCAGGAGTAAAAGAGCCCTTAGCCCTCAAGCTGCCCAATGGACTAGGTCACCACCAGGCAAAATCCAACTATTGACCCCAATAACCTCTTCTGATCCAGCAGATCATCAAATAAAGTGGTAAACCCGTGTGGTAACCGAAATGATGGCTCCCCATTGGACCTGTCCTTCTTTCAGACCGATTTCAGGATACCCCCAAAGGCCGAAACATGGCTGTGACAGACCCCAATGGACTCAACTTCTGTAAACTTTTTGATCTACAGTACTAGCACTAAATCATCACTCGAACAAACTAGACCTACAGGTCGATCTATTAAACACACTCACAGTGTACACTGCAGGCATATATCAAAAACTAGAAGATCTCAACATGTTGATCACTAAATCACAAGCTAACGCCCAATTAGCACAAGTAGTGTGTTGCTGTTCTCCAATAATAGACAGTTTGTCCTCTCTCCCTCAGTTTCTTACTACAGTACTAACTGAAAAGCGGAAATTGCCTTTGCCAAAACAGGTTTGTACTCAGCAGCAGGATTCTTGCTTACCTGTAGCAACTGCGTCGTCAGCACCCATCGAGTTCAATACAATACAAGGACCTATCAGAAGCAATATGGACCCGATGCAAATTGCACCTGCCCCATACACAGCCGCTCCAACGGCCAAGTCCAATTTTGATTATCCACCTGCCGCCATGAAGAAAAGTCCTAACCACCAAGATAAATCAGCTGACGGGGACTTGAAAGCACACGGGCTGGTCCAGCCAACCGATAAAAAGTTAACTCCTACATCAGACAACGGGGTCACTGCACATATCGAATCAGACAACGGCATAATAAATAATCCATCGCATGCACTCAGGCTGAGCAATAGGGAAAAAAAAGACTGCGAAAAAAGAGCAATAGACAAATAGCTGCAACTCAAAGTACAATCAGCAACGACTTTCCAAAACATAAAATTATCAAATCACCTGGTTCGAAAACTTCTTCTAGTATCATTACAAGTCTACCTCTGGTTCAACAACCATCTTCAAAACCAGGATCCTCTCCCACAATTTACTTGTCTTGTGCAACATGTTCCCATATAGAGCCTTGTCAACCATCCAGGCACAATCAGACAGCATCACCAATGAATGTACAATCCCAGCTTCATGTGGCACACGATTTAAACCTGTAACCTGTACCTGCCCCGAACCTCAAAGTATTTAGCCCAGGAGTTTGATCACCTGCCTTGACATTAGCAAGCAAGACCAAGTCAACACAGAGAATGGTGGTCATCATAGATCAACATACTGGAAGGTTAAAACAAGCCGCCAAAGACAGACTCTGGATTACACTGATTAAGAACCCCGACCCAGCAAATCTGTGTAAAACAGCCTTCAATAAGGTGGCCTCTAATTTCCCTAGTGAATCAGCAGTCCCGCAGCAACAACCATCTGTTGTCCAACAGAGACATGATCAAATCCCGAAAAAAAGCTAAGGGCCAATCTACTATGACAGATTATAATTTCTTTACAGAAAGCCTCCACACCACACTGTTGTTAACCCCGGAGTACACCTCTCAAGGGCTGCATGACATTCTAAACAAGGGGAACATCCTTAAACTCTTTTAAATGTATTCCGGAATTATGCAACATGGAGTCTATTTACATAATATCAATCTAATGTATACCCAGGGTCAGTAATGAAACAACGGAAACAACACTAATCAGTAAACTAGTTCTTGTAAATCCTCCAGCCCTTCAGAGTCACTCAGTAAACCCACCCTTTTCAATACTAAAATCTTCTCAAGGCTGAGCCCCGGTCGAGATTGTCGAATCAGCAAATGAGCACCCAGCCGCCACAAGGGCAGACTGGACCTGGCTGACAGCAGCCCTGTCTGGGGGATCGAATGACTGAAATAATCCCCATTTGGGTCTTACAATATATTAATGGAACATTAACGGCTTCATTGCAAAATCCAAATCGCCTGATACATTAAAATGTATAAAAAATCACAACATCATATTCCTTCAGGAAACATGGTCAGAGGCAAGTATTCCCATAGAAGGCTATCTGGGATTCATGTCCCCCGCCTCAAGACTACATAAGTATGGCAGACTGCGGGTGGGCTTTCAATTTGTGTAGGCTATAAGTTAAATCTAAAAGTCAACCTGCTTGAATTCAAAGAAGACTGTATTATTGGCATTAGAGTGAGAAGCCCTAATTGCACTAAGCATTTGCTCCTGATCAACGTATACATCTCCCCAAACGCTAGAGAGAAAAAGGAAAAACTGGAACTCCTTACCCAGATTGTGTATAATCTAATAAGTGAACATGGAAGTAACCCCTGATTAATCTCAGGCGATTTTAATACAAATCTCTTCCAAAATACAACATGAAGATCACAACAAGACAAATCAAATGGCCCTATTACATCCCATGAATCAATCAAAACCTGCCGGTAACAGTCCCAGTAAACTAGGAGAATACACCGTCCTACAATTCAATAATTTAGGTTACGCAATATTGTACGGCCGTTTCCCCAAGGATACACCGCTGAATTGAACATGAACCAATGGTCACATCTGTTCATTTCTAGGTGATACACTAAACAATAATTAAATGTTTCACCTAATTGAAAATTATTCAATCGCACCACAAGGAGATAGCTATCATCGCCCCAAGTAATCAGTTTGTCACTCAGTGTCGCCAAGCACGCACAATCAGTTGAACAACAACCAGAATTTATACAGAGAACCTCTATCCCAACAATAATGACAATAATGTAGAGTCCTTCTAGAAGCAAGGAGGCAAACTGATATGGTACCAACTAAAGCATGGGAGTTCTCCTCAAAACAAATGCATCCTCTTCACGAAAGCTGTTAACAAGTTATTCATTGCTTATTACAGCTGAGACAAAAAAAATCTGAAAGTTTACGCAACTCAGCTTTAAGACAGGCCAGGAAGCTCCAAGGAGACGCTCAGTTGTTTAAAATTTACAAGCAAGTTCAAATTTCACTTAGGCAAGCGATAAACCGAGATAAACAAAAAATCTCTGATCAGTTCTGGTTAAAATTAGTACACGCCAGAAAAAACCCTAACCAAAAGCAATTCTATTCGCTAGTAAACCGGAGAACACAAAGCCGTAAAGGGCAGTGCAGGGCTAACATAAGTGAAGCAGAGTGGGTATCTCATTTGATAGATCATTTTAAAGAACCCAAAAATGTCGAAAAATTATCTTCTGACCTCATACTGTCCGAATTGCCTCAGTTTTTATCAGGAACAATAAGTGCTGATAGACACGACCAGCAAGAAGAAACTGCCTTTCAGGCACAAGTTGTAAACACCATTGTCATCCTGAATCAGCAAGACAAGCTGTTGTGTAAGGCATCAAAGGCACCTGAAGCACTGAGTTAAAAAATATTGCAAATCATAAACAAGGCCCGGCAAGACTGAGCTTCCGGACCCAACGGTTTCCACCAGGCTCTGTACAAAGCAGACATCAAGCTGTGGTCAGATCACCTGGCCCCTTTATTCTCCTACTGCTGGTTCAGTCACACACATTCCAGAGTCATGGAAAGAAGCCATTATCCACCCAATTTCTAAAGGAGGCAGGAGAGCTGACCCGAAAAACTACAGGATGATAGCTCTTTTGGATGGCCAATCCAAACACATACTCATTTGCCGCTCAAAGAGCTGTCGTCCTGGGCACATAAAAACACTGTCTACCCTTCAGCCAGACAAGTTTTGTGGCAAAATCAGGAACCACGAGTAATCTGCTTGCCCTATCCGTAATGATGGAGAAAGCATCAGCTTCAAGAATGCCACTTCACTGCTGCTTTGTCGACTTCAAAGCGGGCTTAGACCGAGTGCCCAGGGGTCTGCTATGGTACAAACTGCAGACATGGGGAATTCTTCCAACACTTTTAAAGGCAATAATCCAACTTCACTCAAACACTTGGATTCGCATAAAGTTGGGGGACAGATCTAGCATTTCAAGAAAAATACAAATATCTTTGTGGCGGTAAACAAGGTTCTGTGCTGGCTAATTTCCTCTTTAATCTTTTTATTTCAGATTTATTGCAACTCCTGGATAATATCAGCTCCCATTCGCCTACACTCGTTGGACCCCGTATAACCAATTTGTTATATGCAGATGACCTTGTTTTACTTAGCAACACAAGGGTGGGCTTGCAGAGGGTACTCAATCTCCTACTTCCCTATACAATCAGCAACGACTTGGAATTAAACCTATCGAAGACCAAGGCAATCACTTTCAGGAAAGGGAAGTCGTCGAGTGGCGGATGGAAATTCAATGGCAGAAGCATTGAAAGTTCATCATTTTATAAATATTTGGGGATTTACATGGACTCGAAGGGTACTTTTTCCAAACAGAAGGAAGTGGTTTGGGCCAAAGCTCTGTCAATTGAGGTAGCCCTAACAAAGCTTGGTAGGCAGTTATCTGGCCCACGTTTAAACCCGCTTTTAACATTCATGAAAGCCAAAATTACCAACTACTTATTGTATGGTCAGGAGATAATGCTGGGGAAAGACTTTCATATGGTGAACACAAAAACAAGAATTTTTAAGCGAGTTTGGCACCTACCAAAATCTTCATCCCCAGCTCCAATAAGACTTGAGTTTGGCCTCTCAGACCACCGTGGGGTTGGGGGGTCAGTGCCTTCATCAAGCTGTGCCATAAGCTTCGTTATTCGAGGGAAGGAAGTTTGGAGGCTAGTCTGTGGTAAGAAATATCGTCAACCCAAGTGGGTCAAAAACACCGACGGCAACTAGAACCATCACTGCAAATGCTTGAGGTAAACGATCACTGGGGAATCAACCCACCCCAGCAGGTTCTAAAAACATGCATCAAAAAATAAAAGTCAGACTCTGTTCTTTTCACTCAGACAGGGCACAACGGGCAATCAGAAAACATGCATGGACGGTCCGGTCAGGGTATAATTCCAGAGCAGGGGCATCATATTTCTCAAGCACCTATGTGGCACTATGTAAAAAAATATTCCTGGCACTGAGGCAGGGTGAATGGCCCTTCTTGCACCACCTACCAAATTGGTGCCATACAAGTGAAAATACCATGTGCAAGGGGTGTGGGATCACCCCGTAGTCGATCGAGCACATGGTTTGTGTCTGCCCCACCTTACTCAACAATAGAAAGATACTGTTGCGGGGTGAATGGAATAAACTTGGTGTCCAATCCTGCTGTCATGCCATCATAGAGCCATGCACCCGGGAAACACGATGCTTAACATCAGATTCTCCAAGTTTGTCTCAAGAGCTGATAAAATGTTAAGCAGCAGGAGTGCTAGCAACCCCACTAATTGTCTCTCACCTCTGGGGACACTCGAGACTATTGGGGTCATTAGGATGTCGGGCGGATTGCCTCCGCCAGGCTGGCGGTAGCCAAAGCCGGCCTGGTGGAGGCAATCCGCCCGACATCCACTGTTCAATTCCCCCCCGCCATATTAGGATGGCGGGGGGACCGCGGTGGTGTAAAACACCGCCCGCCTGTTTTCCACCCCGGTCCCCTTGCAGCCGGGGCGGAAATTGTTTAATATGGTGGTGGTGTCTGTTAAACACCGCCAGCCATATTACAATGGGCAAATTGACATGCAGGCAGGCGGTATTCACTCTGGGGGCCCCCTGTGGGCCCCCAGGGTGAAGGAGAATGGGGGGGTGCAGACGGGGGGTACCTGCGGTACCCCCCCACATTTACATAATCAAAGCGGCAGGCACCGCGCGGTGCCTGTCGCTTTGGTTATGCAAATGCTGCATGTCATTTTCAGTATTGTGGCGGGCGGTGCAGAGAGCACCGCCCGCCGCAATTCTGAAAATACAGGATTTGCCCGCCACTGTGGCGGGCACATCCTAATTCCCCCTACGGGACCCCCGCACCTATGGCGGTCCCGTTCTCCGTTAGGTCCGCCCGCCATCCTAATGAGCCCCTATGTTGGACTGCCGGACCATAAGGGACAAGTGCTAAGTGTGCCTTCCCTTCCTCTGCTTCTTTTTAAGTGTTTTAATGGGATTGCACCCTTTTTTAGATAAAGAAAGTTGTTGGGGAATCATCTACACTTAACCTGCGATTCCACGTTCCAATGAAATTTTTAAATATCACAGTATTTTAACTTTTGTATCAATGGTTCACTCTTCTATTTCTCTTTTTATACACCCATCATAAAGTGTTTTTCCAATGTTAATGATTTTAAGTGATTTTAAACAAAACATGCATGGACGGGGTATAAGTTCAGAGCAATGGCATGAGAAAGTGTTTTTCCAATTGTAATGACCTTTAAATAATCAAACATTAAAGTCTTCTTTCGGCCATGTGTCGGAGGCTGCTCTGCTAAAATAAAACAAAAAACAAAAAAAACCTTACCGATCAGGCCACACGTAGAGTGCAGGATTGTTTTCGGTGATTCCCAAGTGCTAGGAGACGGCTGCAGTAGACTGAGCCTTGTGTTAAGCATCATGCAGGTCTTGCTACGCCCACACTGCCGCTCGGCCTGGGTGGGAAACTTCACTTTGCTTGTGGAGTTTGCGGGATTCAGAGATTTCTGGGTGTAAAGCAGAGTTTTTGTATACGTTTGCGCACTCAGGATTTGTTTTTGCGCATGCTCTCACTATGATATTCTCTGGCCGCTATTGTGCACGAGGGTTTGCGCCAGCTTACACAGCTTCTGGCCACAACGGGGCTAATGTAGAGCCACTCACAATTGCAAATGCATCACTCAAGTATCTTCAGTGCTCAAGAAGCTGCTAAATCTACAAAAGAGGTTTTCAAGTGGATTTTCTTCTCCAATGGACCGTTCAAGTTGTTATTTTGTGTGAGAAATAAGGAATTGCCCTAGCTACTCCAACTTCCTGCTCGTGTCCAGCAGCCTCTCAGTGCTTTGTCCTTCTCTTGGTCACTTTTCATTCTAATGTGGAGCTGGAGGGATTAATCTCTTTGTCTGCTGCATATATGCCATTGGATGTAAGGATACTGTATTTGAAATTTCACATGTACGTTCAAAAACTCTTGTATAAGGGTGTTGTCTGTTTGATAGAGGGCGTGTACCAGTATGTATTTGAATTTACAAATGTATTGTGGTGGGTGGCCTGCAGTTTCAGTAGAGGCCTAGTTATATTTTTGCATTTAATTTCTATTCTTTTGTAAAGGAACAATGTTGCACAGTTCAGTACATTTTCTCCATGTTTGTTAAATATGAAATATTTATTGATTTTACTGTATGGCCTAGTCTACCAAGAAGTCATCCAGTCAGTATGCAGAAGCCAGTACAAGTCATGGGTGCATGAAACAACTGTTTCTGTGGTATATGTTGTTTTAAAACATAATTTAAGGTTGAGATGGTATTGGATTAAATTGAAATGTTTTTTTTTTGTATTTCATGTTTTTTTTTGTGTACAAAAACTGAATATGAGGGGTAATATTTGATGCCTAGGGAGGACGTGTATTTGTACAGCTCAGTTAATTTCCGTTTTTGGTATTGCTGAATTAATGGCAGTGTTTTTTTCAATGTTGCCATGCCTCAATTTTCTGACTAGTGAGTGTACTTACCATAGGCCACCATTTGTCTTTGTTCTACATGCCATGTAGCCAGGTGCCGTTTTGTGGAGTCTGTGTCAATATATCTGAATGTGTCCTCTTTGTTCCCCATGCCTCCTTGGTTGCTTTTGTTGTTTGACCATGTGGCTGGTAGCCATTTTGTGCATCTGCCCAGTGTGCCTTTGCTATAGGATTGCATGTGTTCTTTGTTCCCCATGCCTCCTTGCTAACTACTCTTGTTTGTCCATGTGGCTGGCAGCCATTTTGTTCATACACCCAGCATGCCTTTGCCATAGGTTTGCATGGGCGGATGTGATATCATTATAATATTATGCATGAGGAGAATTGTATTATATGTATATTAAGAATATGATTTTGATGAACAGTGCTCACATATTACATACATTTTTTTTTGCATTAGTTTACTTTACATCTCCTTGCCTCACAATAGGTGTCTTCTCAGCCTACCATACAAATATCAGCAATTATTAATCGTTTTTTAATTTTAATTTACATTTTTTCATATAATTTCAAAAAAAACTTTTTTATTTACTTTCATTTTTTTGTTTTAATTAAAAAAACATTTTTTACATTTTATAGTTTATTTTAAAAAGATGTTTTTGTTTTTTGCTTACGCTGGTCCATCCATCCATCCAGCCTACCATCCATCCATCCACCACAGGCGCACAGCCGTGCAACAACATCCCATTTTTTTAGGTATAATTCCATTTCCTCCTGGACACCCTGGGTGCAGGGCACTGCAGACACATCAGCATCAATCTTTTTTTAATGATTAGTCCATTTCCCCTGGACCACATTGCCTGCCATAGGCACACACTAACCTTCATTTTGTTTAAAGATTGTTATTCCATTTACCCATGCAGTTCTCTGAGTGCCACAGGTGCCACAGTTCATGAGAGCAAAACGTATTGCATCTACGGACCAAGCATTGAAGCAAGAATTGGCACTACAAAAAGCAAGATTCACAAATCGTGGGTATCCACCACAAATCCTAGAACTAGCAGAATCCAAAATACAAACAATGCCAAGAAATCAACTTCTACAATCAAAAACAAAAATCAAACAACAACGGATGGTGTTTGTAACCAAATTTTCCACACAATCGCAACAAATTAAAAGCATCATCAATAAACGATGGGATTTACTGGAAACAGAGCAAGAATTTCAATGAATTTTCAAAGATAAACCTCTGTTTGCCTACAACAGAAGCAGAAACCTGAAGGAGATGATAACTAATCCAAAACCACCTTCCATTCAACCAAGCCCAGGACAACTGGGAATGAAAAAGTGTGCTAATTGTGTGCACTGCAACAATGTCATCGTGAGCAACATTGTCCAACATCCACAAACTGGTAAAAACATCAAACTACGCCATCGAGCAGATTGCAACTCCACTCACGTTGTTTACAGCATCAAATGTCCTTGCGGCAAATTATACATTGGCAAAACAGACAGGAAAATAAAGACTTGTATATCCGAGCACAAGAGCCGCATTCAGAATCAATCTACAACCTCAAGTCTTGCCACTCATTGGAATGAACTCAAGCACACTATACCTCAACTCAGATTTCAAGTATTAGAATTAATTGACCAAAAACCTGATCGGGATAATGCCTGTTTACTATCTCAAAGAGAAATTTGGTGGATAAAATACATGCAAACTATCATGCCAAAAGGACTCAATAAAAAGCTAGATATGATTAGATTCCTTTAACCAGCCCACCACCAAATAGAATCACTATGACTGATCATTAGTTGAAATCCACATAGACCTCCAATATAACAGTTAGAGAGTAGCGTGTAATTTGTGCTCTCAGAATAACCTACAGATGCTACAGGTCAATGAGATCTCATACATAGCAATTTAAATAGAGCGTTAATGTATTATCATCTAGTTGATTTTCATTGCTAAAGAGACTTGTTGTTAAGACTAGTATGTTTGAATTCAGATAGCATGCCTATAATATGTTTTCTATTATTCAAGTGTCAATTACCAGGCTACAGCCTTAAAAGTGTTTACACCCCCACAATATCTCACATGAAAGTACGTCATTGTTAGACTCGAGCAACAATAGCGTTCATAACTTCACATGACCCCACATTCACGAATTATATTGTCTCTGAGCACCACTAACATTACTATTTTTTTTGTTCTTTTTACTTGGCATTGACCTAGAAATAGGGATATGTATTTTTATTTTCATGTTTGGGTTGAACCCGCAGTAGGCAGCGGTTGTTTCAGAGCGCCGAGGAGTTTGGTATCTTTGCATTTCTAGTTAGCGTTCGTTATTTCAGACAGCTTATCATGGCCGCTTCAGGCTTTCGACATGAACAGCACTTCTTTAAAGATGGCCACCACGTATAGCAGCAGCCTTGTTTCTAGCTCGTTTTAGTGTTTATTATCCACGATACACGCCTCGACGTGTTCCGGTAGCAGGAAATTGGAGTTGGAGACGCGGAGCAGATACTAAAGGTAACTGTTTGTTTAGCGAGTGTTCTATATCAGACGCAGTTCTGTGAACTAGTTAGATGGTGACGACGCTGTGTTTTATGTGTATTATTACCTATTTTGGCTACTGATTGACTCTGCCGCTCGTCGACAGACTTTGGTGCAAACTTCAGGTATCGCTCTTCATCTACACATGTTAATAAATAGCCATTAGCGTGTTGAATACCAGTTAGTCATTTGGAGTATTCGTTTTCCCTTTTAGAATCTTCATTGTTCTACATACCAACCAGACTCTGGATCTTACTTGGCATTTATAAGGTATGGTTTCTCTGGTAGAACACAGAATAGTTGCAAGCACTCACCACTTATGGTTTGGTTATAATGAGTGTATTCTCATTCATTTATCGTTTCAGTTTCTGGTTCTTTTAACGCTTAGATCTGTTGACTACTATAGTGCAGTACTACCACATCTTGAATCTTAGGTAAGCTTGTAGTTTCTATGTGATTTAACCATTGATATTTACTAATAACAAACAACAGCGTTCGTAGTGATGAGATTGAGAATTTGAGCACACATTACCAGTCATTTAACTGTATATGGACACACATTGAATTTCGTTCTTCTTTGTTTGTTTGACAATTTGTCAAAAGCATTGATACAAGTATAAATGTTTTTCATTTCAGTTCCCCTGAAGAAGAGATCAGTGAGATCTCGAAATGCATTGGGATTCACAACAAGATTATAACAAATGAAATTGTATATTGTACCTATATGTTATGTTTTTGCAATGAAGACTTGTATTAATGCAAAAGTTTAATACCATTAATTGCAAAAGATATATAAGATGAGTTTTGGTTTACTAAAATAAATGATGTAAATGAGAAGAAAACAATAGCTTTAACACATTTATTGTTTGACAAAAGGTTATATATAAGACAAAAAAAAGTCGCGAACCTTATAGGTTAGCATTTGCAGTGCAGGAAGTGTTTGATGAGAAGTTCATCACCTATCCTGTTATTTATTTATTTATTTATTTATTTTGAAAGTTTTATATAGCGCGAACAAGATCTTTGCAGATATCAGAGCGCTTTACATAGGAGAAGAGCAAATATACACAGATACATCTATAGTGTTAAAAGTACAGTGAAATGATATCATAAACAATCAAGTAGTCAATTTCAAAGTCAAACAAAAAAGCAAAGGGTTCGAACAAGTAGTACAGATGAGCACTGAGTCTTTGAAGTTGATCCCCAGTAGTGGTTCATGTGCATTTAGCCATGAGGATCGCTTTTACTTCTTTCTTGAAAAGTATGGTAGATGGGATGAGTCTGATTTCAGGGGGGAGTGAGTTCCAAATCCTGGGGGCCATTCCTGAGAAAGAGCGTTTGTATGTTTTTTCTTTGCGGAATCTTTTAGGCTTTAGCAAAAGATTGTTTGTGCCTCTAGTGTTTCTGGATCCTCCAGAAATCGTTAGCTTCTGAGCGAGGTATCTAGGTGAGCTAAGGTGGATAGCCTTGTGCGTCAAACAAGCGATTTTCAGGTGTATCCTGGCTTCAAAAGGCAGCCAGTTCAGGGATTTGAAGTCAGGGGAAATGTGTGAGTGTTTTTTTGATCCAGTGATAAGTCTCGCTGCGGCGTTTAAAGAGGCTCTTATGGGTGCCGTAGTAGCTAGGGGGAGACCGCAGAGGGCGGTGCTGCCGTATTCTATTCGAGGTATGACAAGTGATTGTACCGCAGTTTGGAAGTCTTTGGCTGGAAGGAAGGGTTTAAGTTTCCTAAGGGTGTTGATTTGGTAATTTGCTCCCTTAGTTGCTTTGTTGATGTGTTCCTGCATGCTGAGATTGGTGTCGAGTGTTATGCCCAAGGATTTCGCTGAGTCCACGATGGTGGGTTGAACATTGAGTGCCGTTAGGTGTTTAAGCCACATTTGTGCGGTAGTGATCTTCGCGGGAGGTGAGATCAAAAGGAACTCTGTTTTGAGGGCATTAAGTTTGAGGTGATTAGCGGCCAGCCAGGATTGGGTGCTGCTGATCGTTGAGTTCAAGAGCGTGATGTCATTGGGTGATTGAAGTTTGAGATAAAGTTGGGTGTCATCAGCATACATGTGGAAGTATACATTGGCTTCTTGTAGCAAGGTGGTGAGAGGTTCCATAACTAGGTTGAACAAAGTTGGGGATAGGGAGGATCCTTGTGGTACGCCTAGCGATACAGGTCTTGGCGCGGACATCAAGTTGTTGCTCTTGAATTTCTGCGACCTGTTATGCAGAAAGGACGTGAACCATTTGAGCACAGTTCCAGATAGGCCCATTCTTGTGTTTAATAGTTCGAGTAAATTCTCATGTTTGACGGTGTCAAATGCGGAGGAGAGATAAAGGAGGATGAGGAGGCAGGTATCGTTATGATCTAGGATTTGGAGGGCGTCATCGATTATGTGAGTCATAGCAGTTTCAGTACTGTGATTTGCTCTGAAGCCTGATTGATGAGAGTTGAGAAGATCAAACTGAGTAATGTGTTTAGACAATTGTATTTGTACGCATTTTTCCAGCAGTTTGGCAAGAGTCGGAATGTTGGTGATGGGGCGGTAGTTGTTGAGGTCTGAGGGATCGGCTGTAGGTTTCTTTAGTAAGGGTGTGACTTGTCCAACTTTGAGGGAGTCGGGAATGGACCCTTGTTGAAGTGAGCTGTTAATGATTTTAGTCCAGAGTGGAAGGAGCGACGGGGTAAGGACTTTGACAGCGTTAGCAGGAAGGGGGTCCGTGAGGTGATTGGAAGGTTTCAGAGTGCTGAGCAGTTTGCCAATTTCTTCTTCCGTGTAGGTGACAAAGGTTGACCAGGTGGCATTGTTTTTTGGTTTAGTTGGTGCTATGCAGTGGGGTTTGGGGTAGCGGCTTGCATCCATGAGTAGATCATTCTTTATGTTGTCAGTTTTTTGGATAAAGAAAGAGGCGAAGTCTTCGCAGGAGGGAGCTTCACCCATAGTGTTGAGAGGTTGGGGGTGTTCTTTGGATTGCGTTCGGATAAGCTCAAACAGCTTTCTCGGACGATTTTTGGCTAGGTCAAGCTGACGGCTGAAGAAGACTGATTTTGAGCGTTTTATTTTCCTGAAGTAGGCATTTCTCTTTTTCTTCAGGGTTTTTAGGTTCAGTGCAGAGGGAGCTGATCTCCAGGTGCGCTCTGCCATTCGCATGGCGCATCTGTCGTCATTGAGACTCCCGTCGTACCAGGGATTGGAGATTTTTGCGGAGGCTTTTTTTAGCTGCAGGGGTGCGACTTCATTAATTATTGAGGACATAGTATTAAGATAGTGATCAGTCAAGGATTGGACGTCTTTAACGCCAGTAGGAGGAAGTAGTGAGTTGCAGCT
This sequence comes from Lissotriton vulgaris, assembly GCF_964263255.1. Lineage (NCBI taxonomy): Eukaryota > Metazoa > Chordata > Amphibia > Caudata > Salamandridae > Lissotriton > Lissotriton vulgaris. Next base: position 1,213,238,779 of record NC_141696.1, read on the forward strand.
GTTGGGGGGCAGAGAGTTTGAGTTTAGTTTTTTCATGTCTCTTTTCCAAATTTTGGGACTGGCGGATTGAACAGGGTTAAATTTAACTTTTTCATTGATGAAGAATGTGATAATATGATGGTCTGACCAGTCACAGGGTTGGATAGATTCGAGTTGGATAGAGGCTTCTTTGGAGATGATAAGGTCGAGGATAGAGCCTTTCTTGTGAGTTGGACTATTGCAGATTTGAGTGAGGTCAAGGGCGTTAAGGAAATTCTTCAGACCTTTTACCACCGCATCATTATGATCGTTCCAGTGGAGGTTGAAGTCACCAAGGTATATTTGTGTGAGTTGTCGCCCGGAGTTGGTTGAGATCATATCCATGATTTGCTGGGAGACGGTAAGGTTGTCGCCGGGTGGGTGATAAACGCCGTGAAGAGTGCAAATCGGTTTGCCCTCACTGATAATATCGAGGCAGATATATTCACAGGAGGTTGGAGAGGGTAGGGAGGGGGAAGTTACTTTCAGGACAGAGAGGTTGCGCCTGTGTATACATGCGATTCCGCCACCTTTTTTATTGCCAGTCCTGTCAAGTCTAGTGATGTGGTAGTTGGGGGGAACCAGAATGTCCATTATAGGTGTAGAAGATTCTGTTAGCCATGTTTCAGTCATGATGATTAAGTCAAGATCCAGTTTTAGGATGAGATCGGCGATAGCGAAGGAGTGTTTCGCGGCTGATCTGCAGTTGAGGAGAGTGCATTTGAGACGGGGTGTGTCGAGGGTGGAAGGGGGTTCTAGAGCGAGGGGGACTTTACTCAGGTTACTATGGATAGCTATTCTGTTGTTCAGTGTGGGGGGTCTAAGGGGATTGGAGTGAATCGTAGGAATGGCAGTGAGAGTGTTGGGTGTATTGCTATGGGGAGCTGGGTCGTAGGAGCGGAGGAGGGCGATTGTGTCGAGGTCCGAGAGAGGATTACAGGAGCGATGGGGACGGTTTTCGCGGTTGTGAACAGGGATTGTGGTCCAGTGCGGTGGGAGTCGAGTGCGAGAGTTCGCCACCCGGGTGGAGGTCCAGTTGGGAGGGGTGGTGATGGTGGTGATTTAGATTACCAGGGGAGTAGCATCCCCTTCACTCCCTGCACGCCAAGCAGAAAACAATTAAACGCAAAAAATTTAGGTTGATTACGCAAAACCCTCGAGTGCACAGTACAACCCCTTCTGACTACTTTAGACTATATGGACATAAAGGAAAGAGTTCTGTCAATCAATCAATCAAGATTTGTATAGTACGGCCACTTCAACCGTGAGTGTCTCGAGGCGCTGTATGTTGTGCTATCCCATTTTGAAATTACATTTTATGGTATGGTGGTGTAGTTTGACTTTAAAATGGCTGATTTATTATTACCTAAGTAACCAGCCATACGAATATTGCCTTTGTCTATACTAATTCAAGCTGCAACAATGCTACGTTTTGCTAAACGTTTTTCTTGATTCTTTGCTGTTAGGTGCACAAGAGAAGAAGAGACATCACCCACAGAACTGCCACACTTAAGGCCTGTACAGTGGTGTCAGTTTTCCAATCTCTTCCGCTTATGCAGCTTAGTGCAGCTGCCAACTGAGAGCTTTAAGATGTCCCCAAAGAAAGTTCCTCCCAAGAAAGTGGTCAGTGAGAAGAAGCAGCTTTCCACTAGTGGCGTGCCAACCACAACCTTTTTTGAGAGCTGTGTCCCTGCCAGACCGGCTGCCAGGGAGGCACCTGAGTTTGAGAAAAACAAAGGTCCAAAGCAATTTCAAGGATATATAACAATAGCGAAACAAATCATGATAGGCTGCTCTATATTTATCCAAGTCCAGCCGGACAAGGAATTTATTATCATAGCAATAGCAGAATTTAGTGCATCAATAACATTTCAGAAATAAAGAGCACAATCCTGTGTTTTGACTCGGGACAGGGAAACACAGTAAAAAGGATAGTTTTATGAGAAAGAGAAGGAAAGGGGAGTTTCCAGGCAGAGGAGAGCTGAGCAAGCTGGACACTTTTTAGATCAGTGTTAGCAAATGTTTACCAGAGTAGACTCTACAGCACTTAATACAAATTGGTATCACTGTATGGCTACTTAAAATGTCGACGTTTCGATCCCATGCTCAGAAATACAAAGGGATCATCATCAGGACAATACAATTAAGCTATGCCTGGTAAGAACAATGATGCGCCTGTATGGAGAAGGAACAAGGAAGAGAAGAGAAAGATTTCAATTTGCAGAAAAGAGAATCTTTTCAAGTGTTAAAAAACAGGGAGAGGGACATCAGCGTGCGTTATTTACACAGTTGCTTTACATTGACATCGGAATCGCAGTGAGGTACAGCCCATGATTACATTGAGGAGTGTGCCAAGAAGAATACAATTGTGAAATTCATTTCCATCGGAATCGTAGTGTATAATAGTGACTAAGTTGGGTAGGTCACGTCGGCACCTGAGAGCAGCACTACCACATCAAAAGCACCACCCCAACCTAAGCCCAAGATCATGTCTGTTAGGGAGGCAGCCACTGCAATCCTGGCAACACCGAAGAGCAGTGACGCTGAATTGAATTTGTACCTTTTGCAAAGTAGCACCCAATTGTTTCAGAAAACATAGCAAAGTGGACAGCAGACGCAGCAAAGAAAAAGTATATTTTGCTGATGTTGGAGCAGAACAGGAGGTCGAGCTTCATGCCGAGCAAGACCCTCCTCTTTTAGAATCATTGGCCCCCAGATCTTCAGCAAGGAAAAGGAATGGTACTATTCCACCAAATTTTTCATGCACCACTTCTGATAATGATGATAGGGACATGGAGTGTACCCTGGCAGAGTCTGGGAGATCCCAGGACAGGCAAGGGAAAAGTAAAAGTTGCTGAAAGCCTTAGAATTATGGAACGAATGATGAGAAGGATGATGACAAACTAGTCATTGTGGAAGGTGACACAGAGGAGTCCAACATATCTATTCAACCAGTTCTGAGGGAGGTTTCACAGGTAGCACTGCCAGCTTCCATATTTGCATAGCCCCAGCTGCGTCCTGCACCAACCACTACCTTAGTAGAGGTTTCCACTGCAGAGAGGCAATCAATGTCATGCCCATGTACCTCCAGTTCTTCAGGCATTGGCAGTGGACCAGTAAAAAGTACACCTTCTCAGTTTGGGACTTTTTTACAGTTAGCACATGTGGGCACATTACAATATGCACCATTTGACACACATATGTTCGTCGAGGTAAGCCTGGTTCACAATATGGTACTGGAGGTCAAACATCATGCAATCCGGTGGGAGGAGTACCTTAAAAAAAATTGCTGAATGTGGTTGTGGTGGTGACGGTGAGGAGAGCTGGGGAATATTAGCTATAAGTCCAATCACGGTAGGAGGTGAGGATGAGGAAGGACTATCCTCACCTTAATTCACTCACCCACCCCCCTTATTTCTCTGTCCTGTTGGGCACCTTTTGTATATATGCAATTATTCCTCCTTTATATGCAAAATAATTTTTGTGCAGCAATGTGACATTTGCTTCTGAAAAATCATTGTTGCAGATTATTCCTATGCTTACATAATTCCATTCTACAAAGCCTGTTTAGTCCTTAATTGCTGGGGCCACTATCTATTGTACTACTATTCACCCAGGTCCCAGTACCATTGGGCTTACCCTTTTTTGTAAAAGCAACATTTGTTTGAGCAGTACAAACAGATTAATGACTATGTCATTGAAAGAGGAGGGGATGCAATTGGGAAAGCTATGACCATGGATGCGGACAAATGGGGCCTAGTTAAATGCCTGACACAGATGCTACTCCCTTTTGAGGTTTTCACATGGGAAGTTAGCAAGTAGAACCGTACGATGGATCAAGCTATCCCATTGCTGTATCTGCTACATGACCAGCTAAAGTAGGTGTCTGAAAGGTTTGCATTCACAGGTTTTGAATGAAAACACAGAGGTGCATGCCTTGGTTGAGAGTTTAATGCTTGGCTTGTAATACAAGGTTGCAACATGACATCATCAATGTCCAAACACTAAATCCATGTCAAACTGCTTGATGCACGGTACAAAAAAATTCTGCCCACTATCATTCCATTTTCTGAGGAGAATGCTTCAAAATACAAGAGGTAGATTGTTGAGCAAGCCAGAGACCTGAAAGAAGAACGGCTGGAACTTAGAGTCACTCTCCGCAGGTCTGGGGTGCTGCCTTCAACTTCCAGAGAGGGCAGTCTTGTCTCACAGAAGCCAACACCAGCAACCAGAACACCAGCAACAACAGTAACAGAAGGATAGCACCCAAACTCTGCATTGGATTGGTATCAAATGGCAGGGCTTAAGTCCAGATGCGATGGCAAAAGAGGTTTGAGCAAGTGACAACACTAATGACCATTCAGAGGAAGTTCCAGGAGTATCTGGATGATCCAAAAGAGGTCTATGTGGATCAGAAACCATTGATGTATTGTATGATAAGATTTACCAATGGCCAGAGCTCAGCAGGCTGGCAAAACAGTGTCTGGCTTGTCCTGTAGTCAATATGACTGCTGAGTACGTGTTCAGTGTGGCTGGTGCAATTGTTACAGTGAGTAGGACCAGTCTCTCACCTCAAAACATGAAGGGATTGACCATGATCAAAATGAGCAAATATTTCATACCACTCAATTACACCGTTCCTAAAATAGCACAGGACGAGGAGGATTGGTCAGAATCAAGTGTGTTATCTGATCAAATTCTTGGTGAAACCCCTGAGTTTGAGGACAAACTCTACTTCCTGGACTGAGTATGCCAGTGACACCATAGAACTTTTCAATAATTTCTTGTTAAACGTCTTTTTTTTGCAAAAATGTAACTAGTGCAACATTATGTTTGTGTCAGATTTATGCTGCCCCATCATTTTTTAGTCACATGTATGGCTAAATTGCATTTGAATCAGTGTGCAGTGAAGAAGCCTTCACGATTCCTTCATGACATTGGAAACAATGCCTGTCTCCCTTTCATGCCTTTCTTTTTTTGCATTACTAAGCTGGGTTGCCCCAGGAGATCGTTTACAAGAGTGCCAATATCAAATTTCAATGTGTTGTCTGCGTCAAAGACACAATTTTGTATTTACTACCTAACCAAACCAAACCGTTCTTAGATTGGAAGAGGTAACTACAACTATTACAACAATGAGTGAGTGATGATAGACGATTTATGTGGTGACAGTATTCAATTAATAGAAAACTTGATTTTGATGAATTGCAATGTTTAATTCCTGATGGGTGATCATTTTTCCTGAAGGTCATTGTCCTTTACAAATTTACTTAGCGAAAAAGTACCTGTACGGTCCACTCCTATACTTCTTTCTTTATCACCTAAAAGGGCTTCCCCAGAAGATCATTTGATTTACAAAACTGTCAAATTCCAATGTGCTTCTTGCATCAAAGAGGAGAAACAATTGTCTACCTACCACCATGTTTGGATTAGAACAGGTAACTTCTGCATCAATTAGTGATATATTATTGAGGGATTGTGAGTGATGATTGATGATTTATTTGGTGGCAGACAGTGAGGGAGGGTGTTCAACTAATTTGTAGACTTGATTTAAAAGATTTACAAAGTTTGGGGCCTGATGGGTGATCATTGTTCCTGAAAGTGAATGGCCCTTTCACACTTACCAAAGTTTTTTTGCATGACCTACTTCTTTTTTCGTGTTCTTCAGAGACCAGACCAGTCACTTTAATTAACAAACACAAACCTATACAAAATACTGCAATTCTGTTTCTCTACTTGTTCTTCAACAGCAGTACACTACATGTTTATCTGGGTCAGGACTGGCACTCAGTTACTCAGAGTCAGGAGGAGAATAGAAAAACTCAGAGTCGGACTACCTCATCAACAGCTAGAAGAAGGAAGTTATCAGCCTCAAAGGGAAACCATGAGTCTGAGGCCTATTACTCAGCTATGTGGAATGGAGAGAGGGGTTTGGATTTGAGAAATGCTGAGTGTGTATGTGTTGCACTGGTGGCACAAGTGAAACTGAGTCATCTTGTTGTTTGCTCTGCCACTGAGTCTTCTTTAAACACTCCTCATGAAGCTTACCTTCCTTCTGTCCTTTTACTTGGCACTACAATACAGTTTCTGTTTTACAATCCGCAAGGCTTCTCGTCTCCTGCACAAACTCAAGATCGGTCCTGGAGTTCTGTCACAAAACAACCACCACTACTTTATGTTTTATGTTCTAAATAGACACCAGCCAATCGCAACAGATTATGTGTTACATGTTAATCGTTAGCCAGTTCACCTGGGTGAACAAAGACAGTCCGTCAAGCTCATTAACTATTGCCCTACATGATCCTCCAAAGAAAGCTATCTGTATGCTTCTTGTTTATTTGTATGTCATCTGTAAATACCAATAAAAACATTTTTTTTTAAAAGAAATTGTGGAGGAGTGAATTGAACTTACCAGTTCTAAAACTATTGTTTAAAGAAAAATGATACAGTATTGCCACATTAGGTGGTGCATCTGCATTCTCCTTAGGAATGTCTGTCACTCTTGGGTGCTTGTCTGGAATGGACCAGTAGGTAAGCAGGAGTGTTGAGGGGCTTCGAATGGGGTCGATGAGCTTCCATTAATGGCTATCTGGGCTTTCTGTATAGCACCATATCTTTCTTCGTGTAATCGTCGCCTAAGTTTTACGCCTGCATGCATTTCTCCAGGAAGTACAGGAAACTCTGTCAACTGCTTTTTCAGCGTCTAGTGTGATCGCAAATGCCGGGTGGAGTGAATTTGAGGAGTGTTCTATGACTTGGCAAAGGAGTCTCGTATTGTCATGGGACATGCGAGAATTCATGTAGTCTACCTGCGTGTTTCCAATCAGGTGAGGTAGTATTTTGTTTAATCTTGTGGCTAGTACCTTGGCATATATCTTGCAGTCTAGGTTATTTGTGATATGGGGCGGTGTTTTTTGGGCCATTGTGAGTCTTTACCTTCCTTTGGTATGACAATTATGTTGGCTTGTGTCATGGGTTCTGTTATTATCCCTTCTTTTGCGCAGTGGTTGAAGGTTTTGGTTAGAACTGGGAGAAGAAGTTCTTGGAACTTTTTGTAAAAGGGTGCTGTGTAACCATCTGGGCCAGGGGCTTTGTTGTCTTTTAGTGATTTTATAGCTATCTCGGTCTCCTTGATGTCTTGGCCCAGTGTTTTTGCTTCCTCTTTCATTATCTTGGGTAGATTTAGTCTGTTTAGGTAGTCTATGGGGCCTTCCTTGTCAATGTTGTCATCTCTTGTGTAAAGGACTTTGTAGAACTCCATGAATGTGTGTAGGATTTCCTTGTGTCGGGTGTGTGTTTTGTTGTGTTGATTTGTGATTGTGGAGATGCAGTGCTGTCTCTGCTTGCGTTTGAGGTATGACGCTAGTATTTTTCCTGCGTTGTTGGCTTCGCAGAGGTTGATTTGTTAGTACTTTCTTATCCACAGACCCACCCACTCGCTAAGGATCCTGTTGAATTTGTATTTCTTTCCTGTAAGTTCTAGAAGGATTTCTGAGTTTGAGGTGTTTTCTATATGTTTGGTTTCTAGTTGTTTTATATCCTTTTCTAATTTGTCTAGCTGTCCTTTTGCTTCCCTATCTCTTCTGGTTTTGATTTCCCTTAGATTACCTCTTATTGTTTTCCTTGAGGGCATCCCATAGGTATTTCAGCTCCGTGTCTGGTGTGCCGTTCTCTTTTATGTAGCCCTTGATTGCTTTCGCAATCATATCTTTGTCTGCTTGTTTTGCAATCGTTATGTTTTTGAACCGCCATCTACGGGTAGTGTGGTCGTTGTGCCTGCCTGTTAGGTGTAGACTGATGCAAGAGTGGTCTGAGATCGATCTTGCTGCAATATCTGTGTGTTCTATTAGGTGTGTGTGCGTTCCTGAGATGAGTATGTAGTCAATTCTGCTGTATGTGTTGTGTGGGTTGGAGTAGAAGGTGTAGTCCCTGGTGTCTGGGTGCTGTAGTCGCCATGGGTCTTGTAGCTCAAATCTGTTGCAGATGTTTTTCAGGACGTTGTAGGAGGCTAAGGGTCTCATTTGGGAGCTTGATTTTCTATCAAGGGTGTGGTCAAGGACTAGGTTGAAATTCCCTGCTACAATGTTCGAGTTGTGCGTTTTTTTTTCTCCAATTTCCTTGTTACCCCCTCCCAGAATGTTGTGTCATCTGTGTTTGGAGCATATATGTTGGTTACTGATATTGTTTCTTCTCCTCTTTTGAGTTGAGTGCACAGAAGTCTGCCTTCGTCGTCTTGTTCTACGCTTTCAATGGTTATCTTGGAGTTGGAGTTAACTAAGGTGATTACTCCTCTTTTTTTTCCTATCAGCTGGTGAGCAGGCTAGCTGGCCTATCCATCTCGCTTTAATCTGATTTGCGTCTTCCATAGATAGTTTTGTTTCCTGCATGAGAATGAGATCACCTTTAGTTTTTGCTAGGTAGTCTAATATTTTTTCCCTTTTGATTGGGTGGGTCAGACCCTTGACATTGAGGGATATAGCCTTCAGGTCAGACTGCAGTGTGTTTGTATTACTCAGTATGACGGTGTGTCTGTCGCGGTCTTACCAGTTTGTGATTGCAGTGGTTGTTGGGTGTATGCGGTCTACCTGTGCGAGTTGGTGGTATACTGCTAGTTGGTCCATGTTTTCTGCCTAAGGGTACGTTAAGGATCTGGACATGACTAACTTGACAAACGTGATGAACATGACGGACATGACGTACAGGACGCGACAATTCCCCCCTTCTCTTTCCCTTCCCTCTCCTCCCATCCCTCCCTCCCTTCTGGTGTGTCGTACTGAAAGCGTGCGACAGCAAGGTCCCCTCCGCCCCCCCACTCCCCCAGGACATCTTAATTGTGTATTATAGTCTGGTTATGTTTCTTATTAGAAACGATTGGTGGGTCCACGTAATGTCCTTCACTAGGTAGTTATTTTGTTTTTGGGTAAATAAGATCACACTATAGCCCCACTGTTAAAAGGATATCTTTTGTTCTCGGATGGTGCGTTGCGCTTTCTGGCGCGCTTTCTGGTCTTGGGCTAGTGTTGATGTGTGCAGTTGATTCTGCTTGTGAGCTCTTTGCTGTTCGTTTTCTTGTTCTCCCTTTAGATATGTTTTTAATTATGCTCACTCTCCATATTCGATCCTTTATATTGTGTACCAATCTTTTGTCTCTTCCTCAAATCTATTCTACTTCATTGTCCTGTGATGCTCTTCTTTTACTTGTCGCGGTCTTCATTTCGATTTCTTGTGGTTCGGTTGTTGCCAAGTATCGTGATAGGTCAGCTGGGTCTTCGAAGGTTATCATTGTTCCTTTGTTATTTACTCTAAATCTTGTTGGGCCGACAAAAGAGTAGTTGATGTTTTCTTTCCTTAATTCATCTCTTTGTGCCAGGAAGCCCTTACTGATGTCTACTGTTGTTTTTGAGTAGTTCTGCGTGAGGAGATCTTGTTGCCATTCCATTGCAGGTTCAGGTTTTTTCTTGCTACTCAGAAGATGGTTTCTGTTTTATGCGAGCACAGTGGTTTGCATAATATTGGTCTTGGTATTTGTCTGTTGGTTTGTTTGTACGCCGGTATTCTGTAGGATTTGTCCAGCTCGAATGGGTTTTCGAATTTGAGATTCGTTTGTTTTGGTATGAGGTCTTGTAGCATTGCTACACTCCAGCTTTGTCCTCTTCTCCCTCTGGTATGCCCAGAATTCTTATGTTCCCCTTTCTTTGTCGGTCTTCGAATTCTGCTGCTTGCTTGCGTAGGTCTGTTGCTGCCTTAGCAATATTTCCCATTGCCTTGCTCGTGAGCTGTGATCTGTCTTCTATGTCGCTCCCTCTCTGCTCAAATGTCGATATTCTATTGTTAGCCGTGTGGATGCCTGCTCTACTGCTGCTAGTTCGAGTTGTATGGCATCAGTAATTTTTTTCGTTGATTTGGCCAAGTCGTGGACTTTGGCTAGTTTTTTGAGTATGCTATCTAGCGTGCTGCTTATATCCAATTCAGTTTGAAGAAAGAATCTGGGATGCCTTCGGGTTTCGTTTTTTTTGGTTGTTGAGTCAACTTTCCATCGCTCCCTGCCATTTTACGGAGTCCTCTTTTGATTTGTATGAGCTTGAATCTCCTGTTGTTGCACGGTGGTAACAATAGAGTTGTTTCCTTTTTTTGGCGGATTGCACACTCCTCGTTTGGTGGTAAGTCCAGTCTTGTGCTTAACCTTTCTTCCTTGCTACTACTTATTGTCCCTGGTGCTCTTCTGGGTGCTTTGTGCCCCTTGTCTTTAGTCTGTCTTTTCGCCGTTGTGATTGTGACTGCCGCTCTTTTGCTGATGTTTAAGTTGTGTTTCATTTTGTGCTACTTTGTGTTTTGTCTGTGGTTTGCTTTGTTGTTATGCCATCTATTTCTATTGGATCTTTGCTGTGTTGTCTTTTATTTGTTTCTATTGGCTGTCTTAGTTGACTGTTACTCCTCCATGTGTTTACTTTTGTTGCACTATGTCTTTCTCGTCTCTGTTTTGAGTCCCCTTGTCGGGTTGTAAGTTCTGCTTCTGCTTCACGCTTGTCTTGCTTAGGAGGAACGATGGCGGCCTTTTCGTTTTAGCTCCGTACCGTGGAAGGGTTATTGGCACCTATCATTCCCTTTGGTGGACCTGCGCTTCTTCTTTTTAGGAGGAGGAAAGTTGGCCTCCTCTGTGGTACGTCGACTATCTGTTCTATCTCTTTCTGCTTTGGGAGGCAAGATGGCTGCCTACTTGTGTCGAGGCCGCGGTTTCACTTTCGTTCTGCAGCGGCAATGCAGGGCCGGGCTATTGGCATTTATGTTTTCCGCTGTTGGCCTGGGCGGCACTGAGCGCGCTGATATAACTTTGTTGCTCACTCGCTTTGGTCTGATGCTGTCGTCCTTTCTTTTAGCTTGTGTTTTCGGTCTCATTTTTCATCCGTTATTCTCCTAAGATGGCCGCCCTTTGCTTCTGCGACGGCGGTTTCTCTTTCGTTCTTTAGCGGTAGTGCGGGGCTATTGGCACCTGTGATTCCCTTAGGTGGGCCGGGAGGCACTGAGGGCTCTGGTGTTGCTTTGTTGCTCGCTCGCACTTGGTCTGACTTTCTCGCTCTTTTCCTTTTGCTTGTTTTGTTTTTGATCCTGATTTGCCCGTTATTCTCTTAAAATGGCCGCCCCTTGATGCCACGGCTGCGGTTTCACTTTCGTTCTTTAGCGGTAGTGCAGGGCTATTGGCACCTGTGATTCCCTTAGGTGGGCCGGGAGGCACTGAGGGCGCTGGTGTTGCTTTGTTGCTCGCTCGCACTTGGTCTGACTTTCTCGCTCTTTTCCTTTTCCTTGTTTTGTTTTTGATCCTGACTCGCCCGTTATTCTCTTAAGATGGCCGCCCCTTGATGCCGCAGCTGCGGTTTCGTTTTCGCTCTTCGCACCTTACCGGTTGTGCGGGACAGGGCTATTGGCTTCCATGGTTCCTACGGGTGGACCGGGCGGTCTGAGAGCGCTGGTGTTGCTTGTTGCTCTCCCGCTCTTGGTCTGACGTTCTCGCTCTTCGTCTTAGCTTGTTGTGTTAGTTCTCCTAAGATGGCCGCTTGTGTTTTCAGAGCCTCCCTTGTTACTTTCTTAAGATGGACGCTCTTTAGTGCACCGGGGGCAGTTTCGCTTTCGCACTGTCGCAGTAATGCGGTGGTGCGGGGCAGGGCTTTTGGCGCCTATGATTCCATCAGGTGGGCTGGGCGGCACTGAGGGTGCTGGTGTTGCTTTGTTGCCCACCCGCTCTTGGTCTGCTGCTCGCGCTCTTTCCCTTAGTTGTTGTGTTATTCTACTAAGATGGCCGCCCCTGTGTCAGGCAGGTTTGCTTTCGTAAATAGCGATCGAAACTCGGGGTGGTGTCTGCGTTCTTTCGTGCGATCTGTCGGTTGAGGGAAGGGGTCCGCTGCTTCGGGGGAGCGCAGGCACTGCCCTTGGTTTGTTTTGCTCTAGTCCTGCGATCTCTCGTTTTCTTAGGGATTTGTCGATCAGTGGTTTCCTCTCACCGCCGCCGCCATATTGCTCGGGTTTCTACAGTTAGGATATCTCTGTCTTTCCGTAATTTTGGCTTTTGGTTAGTCAAATCTTCGCAGTGCTCCTCCCATTCCGTGCTAGTTGGGTTCCGGTTGAACCTGCATCATTTGGATCTTAGAATGGCCCGTGATTTCACAACGTTTTTCTTGGCTGGGTCCTGGGGTGTAGCGGAGCTCTGGACTTAGGAAGCTCTTCCCATTGCCGTCCAAGCCACGCCATCCCCCCATACAATTTTATTTTTTCAAACCTAGAAGACAGAACCTTTAGAAATCTGATAACTTGGGTCTCTGGGGCAGAAGGACTGTTTGCAAATGCATTTAACAACACTGTGTTATACTCATTCCTTCATTTCCTTCCACAACAGATTGATGATGATGATGATGATGATGATGATGATGATGATTCATCGCCCTCATAAATATAGTTCTTGTGTTGTGTTTGTCTTTGTCACACCTTTCCCCAGATCCCCGTTCTTATTGTTCATCAAACCTCTAACCCTCTTCCGATGGGCTGTGTGATTGCTTTGGAGGTGTGTCTTAATATACACCAGATAGATCACACACTTGGTGGGGCGAATGTGGTTAAATGCAACAGCAACTCACTGCGGGATCTTCTATTACCACAGCCCACACCAGCTCCACTTACCAAACTACGAAGAACGCCATTCCTCACTGTCAACATTTCAGGCCTTTGCTATGCATTTTTAAAATAACATTGTCGATTACAGAGTACTGATTTTGAGTACAATTTCCCCTGACTTGAAGATTTCATAACTTTGGTTTACAAATTCCTTGCACACCATTGCTCAGAATAATCTACTATTGCTAGTTTTTGTTATAATATGGGGAATTCTTTTCCTTGATGTGTCAGGGTGGTAGTAGTCTGTTCTCAGTCTTCCTTCCTAAAACTGTAATATAAATGTATATGTATGGCCTACTAGCTCTTTGTTTTCTTTCAAATTAGTTGCCTGTGATCCTTTTGATTAATCCTGCAGTTGGAGATCACCTAGGTGGGAGTGGGACCTCACTGTGATGGCTTCACTGTTAGCACACTACCACTACCAAAAAGAAAGCACCTTGGAAAACTCTCCAATAGGTTGTTGGAAGATTGACAGAGGAGGCAGCCACCAGCCATCACTTCATCTCTTTAGGTAAAAGAACTATGGGGTGAGTACATCACTAACTTGTAGTGCAAATGCAATAACATAATTGTTTATAATTCTGTAGGTAATATATGGAATGGCAGCATACCCTCTTAACTGGCATACCTGTTAAGAAACAGTTAAGACAGGGTAACCCAAAAGGCATCAGTGCAAAGTTAAGGTAAATACACAGATGTGCTCTAAGCTGCTGACGACACTGGTGTGGGCTGGAGGTGCAGGCAGATGGCCGGTGGAACTAGGCCCAGTGGCAGGGGCATGTGCCGGGCTCTCCTCGACCACCAGCCCCGGGTAGTGCTCCCTGGTGGCTTACAGTTTCTGCCACCAGAGCATTCTCCTGCCTGGTTGGTGATGGTGGTGGACCAGCAGGAGTAGCTATATCAAGAAAGAAAAAAATAAAACAGACAAATTGTAAATAATGCTCTGTGTGAACAAGTTTTAAAAAGAAAATTATACAGTGGCACAGTATAAGTACATTTGCTGGTGCCCTAGGGCCATTGGAATTTTTGATGTGATTAGAAACGTCAGTCACAGGGACATGATTTTAACAACACATGCATCAGATAAAAGCACTGACTGGCTGAAAGGAGGAAGCATAATATTTAAACACAGTGATCCTTTTTTCTTCTTAAGGATTTCCCCCAAAAAAATAAACCACACATACACTTTGTGTGGGAATAAGAAAAAACTATCTCTGTTTAATGAGTAAGGCATCATCCACTATGGAGTACAAGTATTTTGTTCTTGTTGTGCTAAATGACTAGAAGAGTGCTAGCTAGGTACCCATTTGCTACTCACTTCAGTCTGCAGTTGGTGCAGTTGCAAGGGACAAAAAATTATCTTTGATTTCAATGGCCCTGCTGTTCTCCAAATGTTTTTCAATTCTACCCTAACTCCAAAGAGGAAAATAATCAATAATATGTCACACACGTCGTGTATAATATGCAGATAATTGATATCCTGTGTGCCGTAAGTAGACAGTGGGAAAAACGATGCACTACAGTACAGAGAAAGGAATGGGATATTTAGATTTTATTGGGCATGTTCGTCACAGAGTAGCCCATCCGCAAAACACAAAATCACAGACACTTAATCCCACTTTACTTTCTGGCCTTACTCTCAAACAAAAATTACTTAAATCAAATACAATTGGCAGTAAGGGAAGGAAACTTGACTTAGGGGCTGATTTAGACTAGAGATTGGCACCGGTATTACTCCGTCACTAACATGACGATTCGTAATACGGCGGACAGGAGACACGTTAGGATTGTGATGGAGTAACTCCCTCTGCCAAACCCTAAAAATCAGGCCCTTAGTCAGCTGCAGCAGGTTAAGGTACAGTGAAAAGGCTGGGTACGTACGGTAGAGGTTTTGGTATAGAAAATAGCAAAAATTTATCTAATGGAGAGAGGTTAAAGTTAGAGAAATAAATAATATTAGCGAGAACTTACTGGAGACAGCAGAGAAGTCCATTGTGGCCACCACAATGGTGGTGACGGCAAAACTTCCACCCGCTGCTGCATTAGTGGTGGCATTCTCCTCAGAGGGACCCTTAATACCCTTTTCTTGCCCTTGGGTGCTGAAGAAATTAAGAAGAGTACAAAAATAAATTAGTGGTACAGTTAATCTCCTAGAAAATATTTTGCAAGTCAAAGGCAAATGCAGTAACATATTGACACTATAATTTTTTTAAACAAAATACCTATACTATCCAGTTTACCTATTCCTAATTTCCAAAACTTTACCTAAGCCCTATACCAAATTTCTTAAACTACATTTGGAAACACTTGATATTTGCTTCACAAATCTAATCCCCTTTGTTAGGCCAACTCGGAAAGTTTCTAATTTCAATGCATATATGCATATTTTGCATACTACATCACTGGAAGATTGCTTGGGACTCTACAAGCTACAAAAAATAAGAGACACAGAGAAAGCGAACTCACCGATAATATATTACTACTACTACCACCACAGTACCACGATCTTAGTGGAAGGAGAACAGAGGAGTTTCCAATCAGCCCATGTGAGCGCCTACAGCAATGAGCAAAACTATGTAGCATCAAGCACCTAGCTTGCTCAAATTGGAATACATATATTCATAATAATCATAACGTTACGTGAACTCAACTTACCATGCTATTTGGAAATAAAAATTGCATTATAGGAAGCTAGCATGGAGGGTAGGTGGCACTGCACACAAAAAACAAGTGCGCCCACCTCCTCCTTGCTAAAAATGGTGTAAAGCTGCACTCCCTGGCAGCAAGGGCACTCATATGGTGTGCGGTTTGCTGTGCTGGGACTGCCTCCCATGCTCTGGTGTGGCGCTGGGTGAATAAGAAAAAAGAAAGACAGGAGGAAGAGAGGGAATAGACTAGAGAGGGCAAAATTAGAAAGTTTGGGGAAGTTAGAGAAAAAGTCATAAAAGTCACAGAAAATAAAAAAGAAGCAAAAACATGAAATACACAAACACAAATACACACACTAAGGAAATAAATGTAAAATGGGAGGATACGTTAAATAAAGTTAGGATGGCAAATATCTAGTTATGATTCTAGAAGTAGGCCCAGCGCAAACAGGCGGCCGAGCATAACTGCCCACATGGGCAGAATTAGGCAGAGTACGCTGAGTTTTCTTTTCACTCAGTGGAATTTTGCTAAGTGGAACTCCACAAACTCCACCCAACCCTAACTGCCACCATGCGGTGACCCCGTGTGCCAGAGGGGGCCACTGGTTAGGTGACTGCTTTCAGGAATGCCAAGACTTGTTATCATCTGGGCCCAGGGGCTTGTGCTGGAGGAGTCTGTGTCCGTAAAATCACGCATCTCAGCAATATCGTATGCCAGGAGGGGCTGCAGGTACCAACACAGCCAAAAGAATCAGGCCGCTGACAAAGGATAGACTGAAGCTACAATCAACAGGTTGGACTCGCACTGAAAGAGAACCTCCCTGGGCTCCCAACTTAGGACCATCGGCGATACTGTGGACATCGTACCCTTGCTGGATCTAGTCAGGAGCTGAGGAAAGGATTGCCCATCCCCCGCTGAGCATTGTCAACTTATCATGTCTTTACAAGATAGTTCTCCTTCCTCGCTGGAAGAACACAGAGAGTCCGCCTACCACCGTACAAGTCAGAGGCCACCGAAGTCATCTGCGGCGTCCCTCAAGGATCCTCGCTGAGCCCCACCCTCTTCAACGTCTACATGAGCCCCCTCGCGGCCATCGCACCCCAACACAACCTCAACATCATCTTGAGTATAGCCTAGTAGTTTATGTTCCATTGATGTAGCCACCAGTCAATGGGAAATAACCCCAAACACATTACACGAAGGAGGGTGGGACAGGTATCTGACTGACAATTACTCAAGGGTCAGTGTGTTGTTGATTCTGAAAGTGGTACTTCTTTACATGTGTAGAGTTAGAAATAAATTACTACTTTTCTTATAAAAGCAAGTATTTGATTTATTATTCACATGGTTTGCACTTTGAGTTATGAGTTGTGTTCACTGACCTGTATCTACATCCACCTCCTGAGGGAGCCTTCACTGCTAGGGGACAGAGAGTTTCTTGTTAATTTCATTAGGGACCAGTTTGAGATACTGGATAAAAAGGAGAAGGCATTAGCTGACTTTGGGGGTGGAACCATGGCAGGAACCCAGGAATAGAGCACTGTGGACTTACTCTTTAGGATTCCCTTAGCACAGATGTATCCCAGACACATGCTGAGTGTGTCCCATAATCTATGGTACCCCCCAGCAGTTCCATGCACAACATGGCAGGCACCATGTGGTGCCTGCCATGTTGTGCATGGAAGTGCACAACATGCCTTCCTCGTATTGTGGCAGGCGGTGCTGAGTGCACTGCCCACCACAATGTCAGGAATGCTGGATGCGCCCGCCACTGTGGTGGGCGCATCCTAATGTCCCCCACTGGACCCCCGCCCTTATAGCGGGTGGTCCCTTTTTGAGCCGGGATGACGGGCGGACAAAGTCCGCCCGCCATCCTAATGTACCCCTAAGATTGTATCCAAGACACTCTATGATGGTGCATGTGTGTGTCTTTTCCAAGGTAAATAGAATTAGCTGCAATGCTCGTTCATGGTGGTAAAACATACTGTAAAGGTGAGGGTGAAAGCCTGATTTGTCTTTGAAACAGCACACCGAATGCAGTGGGTAATTTAAAACAGTGGTGACATTGGGCATCATTTGGATCCCTGTTTTCCCCCCTGAGCTCAGGGACCACTGTCTGCCCTCAAAAAATGAAACTGAAAAGTTTCATTTTTATTTTTTAAAATGCATCCTGTTTTCCTTGAAGGAAAACGTGCTGCATTGAAAAAAACTGTATGATTTAAAAGGAGACATGGTGGTCTGCTGACCCCAGCAGGCCACCATCCCTGGTAGTACCAGCCATTCCCAATGGGGTTGCACATTGCGACAGCCTCATTATTATGCATGAGGCATGCAATTTGCGACCCCGTTGGGAATCACAAACAGTGCCTCAGCACTGTTGTGCATCTCAATTGGCGAGTCGCAAATTGGGGGGGTAATACATCTGCTCCCAGGAAACACAGTGCCCCGAGCCCTGCTACTCACACCACCTTAAAGCCGGCCCTGGTGTTTCTAAATGGCAGCATTGCTTGTATGGTGCTGGAAGCATATAGTTTCCCATGAGGGCCTCTGGTCTATATGTGGCTTCTGATGGTAGTACCATCAATGTTATGATTGATGTCCAATATCTGCAGTGACCACATTCTGCACTAGGGGAGTCTCTGAAGGAGACACTTCAAGTGTACATTAAGAGAGTACTGCACATCCGTGATTACACTAACCGGAGAGTGCCAGCGGAAAACGTTTCAGACAATGTGTGAACTGTACCAGGACCTGAGTAGAAGGCATCGGGTTATCTTTTGAAGGGGTTGGAAGCCCAACTCTAATATATAAAAACAATCCTTGTCAGGGTGAACTACAGAAGTCTCAAAATAAACCTGTGCTCAACCCTCTGGTAGTTTGGCACAAGAGCAATTAGGCTTACCTTAGAGGCAATGTGTAAAGTATTTATGCTGAATGTAAACAGTAATAAAGTAAAAAACACACCACAAATAAAATCCCAAACCAATTTCGAAAAATAGAGTCAATTTTAATAAATGGAATGACACCAAAAATGAGAAAATTCCAAAAAGTAGAACCCGGGTCATGTGTTTTAAAATTTAAGCTGAAAATGGTGCCAAAAAGCACAAAGAGCCACTTGCAATTATCTGGTCGAGCTAGCCCGAAAACTATCGCCCCAACTCACTACTCCCATGGGTAGCCTAGATTACAGAGGTGCATGTCAATTCACTCCTCTCAGATTTTTGCGCCAAGCATGACCTGTTGGACCCCTCCCAGAATGGTTTTCAACCTGGTCACAGCACGGAGTCTGCTCTCTTGGCTGCGACAGAACATCTTTGGTCTGCTCTGGACACTGGGCAAACATCGGCGCTGATCCTTCTGGATCTCAGCGCTGTGTTTGACACAGTGTCCCATGCTATTCTGCTTCAACGCCTGGAGGAGGCAGGGATTGTCAGCTCGGCCTTGAAGTGGCTCACTTAATTTCTCAGTGAGAGGTCATTTATGGTTAGTGTTTCCCCCTTTTTTCTCAGGCCTTCATCCTATTGAACAAGGTGTTCAACAAGGTTCTTCCCTTAGTCCCCTTTTATTCAATCTCTATGTCCACCTGCTGGCTAGAAACAGGGGACTGACCATGGTCTCCTATGCCGACGACACTCAGCTGGTGGTGGCACTCCCAAGCAACATCAAGAGGGACGCCATGAATGGATGACGGCCAACTGCCTCCAGCTGAACGCCAGTAAATCAGAGGTGTTGGTGGGAAAGGACCATGGTCAATGGAGTGAACATTGGTGGCCAAAAGGCCTGGGTAGTGCCCTCCCAACTCCTAAGTTAGCTGTCAAAAACTTGGGGGGTGGTTGTATTCATCGCTTAGCTATCAAGTCCAAACTAAAAAGGTAGCCGGGACCTGCTTTGGGCTCCTACTGGGGTTCTTTGACCCCCCCACGCGACATACTATCATTCAGGCAGCCATAATGTCCAGATTGGACTATACCTGCTCTCTCTGTATCTAGAGGCAAATAAGGCCGAGATTGCTTGGCATCAACGGGTACAGAACGCAGCAGCCAGATCGCTGATTGGCCTGCGCAGGTCCTGCTCGGTGTCAGCCACCATCCACTGGCTACATTGGCTGCCGGTGGCTAGGAGAGTTGAATTTAAGGCTTTTTGCATCATTTTTAAAGCCCAGAAGTTCAACACTTCTAGCATTCTGGTTAAACTAGTCACACCCACACGTCAGCTCTGTTCACTTGGCCAGCACTTGGTGAGGGTCCCAAGGTTTCATAGAGTGCGGGCAGGAGGCCGTTCCTTCCGCAGCAGGGCATCCCTTCTTTGGAACTCATTGTCCACTCACATTCGAAGCCACACTAATTATTAGACTTCAAGTAAGGCCATAAAAACATATCTTTTCCCTATTGTGTAGTTTCTGCTTTCTTTCTGTGCTGATTGCTTTACTGACAGCCCGGAACGCCCCTTTGCTGGGGCAGCTGTTGCGCTATACAAATGGCAGTAACATAACATAACATAACATAACAGGCTGGTTAGGCTTCACTATGCAATACCTTCAAGTTACCCTAAATAGGTCCTTTCAGTTCACACTAATAAATCCATAGTTCAGTCATGATAGTGTGGCACAGAACAGTCAGGCTTTACTAGAGGAACATGTGTTAAGCATTTCAGAGTACCAACATGGACGATCAGTAATTGACATGACTCAAAAGAAATCCAACACCAATTTATAAAAATAAAGTAGATTTTTATATAAATGGCGACACTAAAACGAATACAAGCAAATGTGTATAACCGGAGTTATGGATTTTTAAAGGAAAAACAAATCATTGCATTTCACACTTAGAAAATGTTAATGCTGTGGTCAATGGGGAAACGATTTACAAAAAGGGGGTGGTGATGAACAGAGTGTCTGAGTTAAACAGACCACTCTTACCCAGTCCAAAGATCAGGGCTTGATCCATCACCGTTATTTATCTCACTGCCCCATCCCAGCTCAGAACCTGGCTATATGCAAATCAGTCTGTCCCTGGCCCAGTGCATCATGGGAACAGGGCAGACTAAACTACCAAGCCAATTCTTCACCAGAAAGGAGACAAGCTACCGGGGACCGGTTTCTGGCATTTCAGCCTTCTTCGGCCCGGCTTGCTTGAATCCTGATGGAGCAGTGAGAAAGGGACTCATGTCTGAGTATACCCTGCCACACCTATAGTGGCCAAAAACGATTTACAAAAAGGGGGAGGTGATGAACAGAGTGTCTGAGTTAAACAGACCACTCTTACCCAGTCCAAAGATCAGGGCTTGATCCATCACCGTTATTTATCTCACTGCCCCATCCCAGCTCAGAACCTGGCTATATGCAAATCAGTCTGTCCCTGGCCCAGTGCATCATGGGAACAGGGCAGACTAAACTACCAAGCCAATTCTTCACCAGAAAGGAGAAAGCTACCGGGGACCGGTTTCTGGCATTTCAGCCTTCTTCGGCCCGGCTTGCTTGAATCCTGATGGAGCAGTGAGAAAGGGACTCATGTCTGAGTATACCCTGCCACACCTATAGTGGCCAAAAACGATTTACAAAAAGGGGGTGGTGATGAACAGAGTGTCTGAGTTAAACAGACCACTCTTACCCAGTCCAAAGATCAGGGCTTGATCCATCACCGTTATTTATCTCACTGCCCCATCCCAGCTCAGAACCTGGCTATATGCAAATCAGTCTGTCCCTGGCCCAGTGCATCATGGGAACAGGGCAGACTAAACTACCAAGCCAATTCTTCACCAGAAAGGAGACAAGCTACCGGGGACCGGTTTCTGGCATTTCAGCCTTCTTCGGCCCGGCTTGCTTGAATCCTGATGGAGCAGTGAGAAAGGGACTCATGTCTGAGTATACCCTGCCACACCTATAGTGGCCAAAAACGATTTACAAAAAGGGGGTGGTGATGAACAGAGTGTCTGAGTTAAACAGACCACTCTTACCCAGTCCAAAGATCGGGGCTTGATCCATCACCGTTATTTATCTCACTGCCCCATCCCAGCTCAGAACCTGGCTATATGCAAATCAGTCTGTCCCTGGCCCAGTGCATCATGGGAACAGGGCAGACTAAACTACCAAGCCAATTCTTCACCAGAATGGAGACAAGCTACCGGGGACCGGTTTCTGGCATTTCAGCCTTCTTCGGCCCGGCTTGCTTGAATCCTGATGGAGCAGTGAGAAAGGGACTCATGTCTGAGTATACCCTGCCACACCTATAGTGGCCAAAAACGATTTACAAAAAGGGGGGTGGTGATGAACAGAGTGTCTGAGTTAAACAGACCACTCTTACCCAGTCCAAAGATCAGGGCTTGATCCATCACCGTTATTTATCTCACTGCCCCATCCCAGCTCAGAACCTGGCTATATGCAAATCAGTCTGTCCCTGGCCCAGTGCATCATGGGAACAGGGCAGACTAAACTACCAAGCCAATTCTTCACCAGAAAGGAGACAAGCTACCGGGGACCGGTTTCTGGCATTTCAGCCTTCTTCGGCCCGGCTTGCTTGAATCCTGATGGAGCAGTGAGAAAGGGACTCATGTCTGAGTATACCCTGCCACACCTATAGTGGCCAAAAACGATTTAGAAAAGGGGGTGGTGATGAACAGAGTGTCATGCACTGGGACAGGAACAGACTAATTTGCATACAGCCAGGTTCTGAAACTGGGATGGTGCAGTGAGCTAAAAAACGGTGTTGGATCTAGCCCTGATCTCTTGACTGGGTGAGAGTATTCTGTTTAATTCAGAGACTCTGTCCCTCACCACCCCTTGTTGTAAATATTTTTGTCCACCCTAAGCGTGGAAGGGTATACTCAGATGTGAGTCCCTTGCACATTGCACCATCAGGATTCAAGCAAGCCGGGCCGAAGACGGCTGAAATGCCAGAAACCGGTCCCCGGTAGCTTGTTTCCTTCCCAGTGTAAGAATTGGCTTTTGTAGTTTGGTTTGCCCTGTTCCCATCATGCACTGGGACAGGAACAGACTAATTTGCATACAGCCAGGTTCTGAAACTGGGATGGTGCAGTGAGCTAAAAAACGGTGTTGGATCTAGCCCTGATCTCTTGACTGGGTGAGAGTATTCTGTTTAATTCAGAGACTCTGTCCCTCACCACCCCTTGTTGTAAATATTTTTGTCCACCCTAAGCGTGGAAGGGTATACTCAGATGTGAGTCCCTTGCTCATTGCACCATCAGGATTCAAGCAAGCCGGGCCGAAGACGGCTGAAATGCCAGAAACCGGTCCCCGGTAGCTTGTTTCCTTCCCAGTGTAAGAATTGGCTTTTGTAGTTTGGTTTGCCCTGTTCCCATCATGCACTGGGACAGGAACAGACTAATTTGCATACAGCCAGGTTCTGAAACTGGGATGGTGCAGTGAGCTAAAAAACGGTGTTGGATCTAGCCCTGATCTCTTGACTGGGTGAGAGTATTCTGTTTAATTCAGAGACTCTGTCCCTCACCACCCCTTGTTGTAAATATTGTGGTCAATGGGGAAAAGCACTACTGACAATCAGTCACTTGCATGTCAAGTTCAGTGGAAGCCAGTGGGTAGTAAGGTGTCTGACAGTCAGTTTAATTTTACCTTGCTCGCAGGGCCCAGCTGTGGAGTTGACTGGCTGATCCTGGTGCTAGACGCGGGGGATTGGGGCATTGAGTTGAAGGTGGTGCAGAGTTCCCTTGAGACACAGTGTTGAATAAAGGTAGTGGTAGCCGGGTTTGCCACCAATAAACCTTGGTCACAGCAAACCGAGCCTTGAGTTGTTTCACCGCCCTAGAGTTTGGGGGGAAACAGTAGCGATCTGAAACTTCCTGGAGCTCAGGACTACATTTCCCACAGTGCACAAGAACATTTACATTTGGGCTATCCCTCAGTGGGACCGATGGCTAGTGATTCTTTGGCTCCATGAGCCTGTTTACCTGCCGGCTTCAGGGGACTAGGGCCTCTAGGTCAAGGGAGCTGCCTTTGACTTGCAGAGGGGTTCCTCTTACCTATGGAACCAGTCTCTGGTTCAGGACGAGCCGCAGATGTGCAGTTGCAGGAGGGTATCATACCTTTACTTTATGCAGGCCCTGAAGTTGCAGACTCTGGTATCTTCATTGTCTTTTGTTGCAAGTCGATCAGTTCTGAGATTCTGGTGCCAGGGGAGTCCTTAGATCCTAGATTTTGAGCCGTTAAGGGTGTGGGTACTAGTAGCCAATGGGCTACTAGACCCAGCGGCAAATTCGCCCCTGAGGTGACCACTTCCTATGGAGGGTGACACGGTTTCTACCCAGAAGTCTCTATTCTGCAACTTTTAAAAATGGCAGAACCCATCTTTGGTTGTACAGACCAGGTAGCCTACCTTAAAGGTGTGGCTAGCCTTCTGGGGGTGAACGCCTCCTGATTACCTAATTTTACTGCCAGGGTACAGGAAAGGAAGGAGCAACCAGGTGGGCAACCTCTTCGGTAGCCATCTGGGTGCATTTCACATTAAATTTGATCTTAGAAAAAAGTTGGTTTTGGTGAGGCAAGTTGTTTGATACAAAACAGGACACTTTTTAATGGGTCCATAATGGAGTTGACATCCTGGGGGCCTGGGTGCCATCCTATGATACCCTATGGCCCCTGAATACGTATAGTGGCCCCTAATGTAAGGAGGCTACTATAGGGACATATACACTTTTATGTATATTTCCACACCTTTAATATAATTCAGACCTGCCAGCTGGGCTGAGGGGGGCTGGCTTAGGAGTAACTGGCATATATTAAAAGTAGTGCTGTGACCATGTGACTCATGCTGAGGGCAAAGTCGAGTATGAGCAGTTTACACTGCTCCTGAAGTCTGCAATGGGAAGCTAGCTGTCATCTCTTTACTTGGAAAACTGAGGGTGGCACAATCAGTACTGCAGGCCCTGGTGACCCCTTTAACTCCCATTCCTTGGGTACAGCTGTTACCACTTAACAGGGACTTATAAAGGGGTACAAAGTTCTTGCTAATTGGAGTTACCAATTCACATTCATCATATTTTAGGGAGAGAGCACTGGCCACTGGTTAGCAGGTCTCAGTGCACTTTCAGAGTCTAAACCATCAGCACTGGAGAACAAAGTGTGGGGGTGACCATACAAAACTGACACTTTCCTAGATAATCCGATTTTACGATGTTTAAGGTAGAGAGCACAAGTACTTTACCACTGGTTAGCACTGGACACACAGTTCCAATGCCAACAAAAACATATTCAGTAAAAATAGGGGAGGGAAGAAAAATAGTCTGGGGTAATGCCACGCCAAGGAGGTCAAGTCTAACAGGTGTGTTTGCAGGAGGGGGGAACCTGCGGAAACTTGACAGTCATGTATCATCTCATGATCTGAAGTAGCAACCATGAGTATGCAGTGCAATATATAAATGTAGCGCACATACTAAAGTTTGTAGATCATTAAAAAATCATTACTTTTCTCTGTGATGCCTCATATATAGTCTAATAAAGACCGTCAAATGTATACATATTTCTCACACAGACACGCATCTCATTATCTTAGGTTTTCATTTCACTGCCTGCCGTCTACAGCAAGGTAATAACCTACTCCCTGCACTACAGTTATTTTAAGATATGCTAAAGCATCGAAGGAGGAGTGGGAGAGAGATTGGCAATCTTTAAAGCCTCTACATTGGTCTCATGGAGTCCTAGGTGAGGACTTTGGACCAATCAGCAAACTGCTGTATTTGTCATTAGAAACAAGTATACATGTGGCTTCAAGAGAGTGTTCTTATGTATCATTAATTCCTTAATAGCTCACAACCACGGATGTGCTATAGGCAAGTCTGCTGCAAGATTTTTGGGTTTGAATAATATCTTTACCTTGCATTAGCAAAATAAAGCTTCCCACATGTGTCAAGATCACGTTTTTTTCCCCTACCTTCAAATAGCACGCTGTGAGAATTATATTAGCTAGCACTATCCTCCATTATAGCTCTCTTCCCAGATCTTGTTTCAATTATTCATGTTAAATTTGAGTGAAGGACAAAGAAAAGCCTTTTGAAAATTGCTTTATAGTGGAGGTTTACATGATTTATTAAGAGTGTTGCACTGCTAGCCAGAGAGAGATTGCATTCCACCTGCTGTTCTATAATACTGTCTAACATACTTAACGGATAAAAAGGCCTGGGTGAAGGGTTGTTTTTTTATTTCTACTGGTTTAATTGACACTTGCTTTTTTTCAATGCAACGCAATATACTGTAGGCAGATATTTTGGCAGCTATAAACTGTTATTTTCTATTTTAAGAGTATGGCTAAACTTTTCAAATATTGACAAGAAGAATGATATGAAATCTATGCCCTGATGCATAAAGCAATTTTACGATTGCATAGATCAAATATGAACTTTTGCAATTGCAAAATGGCTTTTATAAATGTACAAAGCCCAAATTGCGATTAGGTAACAAGTTACCGAATAGCAATTTGAGTATTAATATAAATAATCAGTTTTTGGGAGGGGCATGTAAAGGGCGTCCATTCTATATACTGATGCTTTAACTTAAGCATTAATGTTTTGCAAACAAACTCTGGTTACAAAACATTACAAAACATTAGTACTTTATCACCAAATCAAATAAAAGTTGGTGATAACGGAAAAGGGTCTCCAAGGGACCACTTCCCCTTTGTGATTGTTGATAAAATCATGTGCTCCTAAAAATGTATTTGTAAAAGTATTTATTTTGTTTTTCAAATGCATCCATTTTTTTTTAGGAAAACGGACTGCATTTAAAAAAAAAAGATTTCTTTATTTAAAAGCAGTCATAGACATGGTGGTCCCCTGACTTCAGCAGGCTACTATGCATGTGATTCTAACAATTTGCAGCCTACCTAATGCATTTTAATGAAGTAGGTCGAATTACTCGCAACTACCAGTCGGTATTTTGTGAACTAACCTATTTATACCTTTATACCTAGGTTGATTAAAAAAATACCGATGCATTCGGTAGAAGTCGGAGCACAAATTGCAATTACTTTTATTGAATCCATTATAGTATATTCCAAATTACAAACTGTAAATCGTTATTTGTCTCAATGATGAATTCTTATGTGGAATTAGGCCCTAAATTGCGAAACACTACAGCAAATCCAGGCCTCATGCACATAGTAAAACCACGATCTTGGTGAGAAAATTAAGCTTTTTTTTAAATGTACTTTGTGTTAATTTTGTGATAACTGTGTTTTGACAGGAGGTCGCCAAATAGTTCTGTCCAATCACATGGTGACAAATATAGCTGCCTATTGCATTTATCAATAATTAAGTTAAACATATTACTCGTAATAATTTATGTTTTCCCAGGTGAGATAATTACATTGAAATGACCTAGGAAAGTGTGGAAAACAGCAATACACTGTACTCAGCCTTGATATCTATTGCAACATATAAGCATATCACTGAGATAATGTAGAACACCTTAGTGAGGAGAACTCCCAAGGGGTTGGGTAGTTCTCTCTGCTTTCAGCTGGGGGGGGGGGGGGAGGGGACACATTAGACCTGTCAGTCTTAGGGTGGTCTTCCCCACAATTCTATTGCCTTCCCACTCCATTTCTACTGATATCGTTCTTGCGGGCCTTAGGACTATGCGGAAGTTACCACTGCTGACCAGTTCTAATGGGCTTGTGCTCTCACCTTTAAACATGGCAACATTAGCTTATACCAAATTGGCATATTTAATGTACTTGCAAGTCCCTACTAAAGTGGCACTACATGTGCCCAGGGCCTGTAAATTAAATGCTACTAGTGGGTCTGCAGCACTGATTTTGCCAACCACTTAAGTAGCCCTTTAAACATGTATCAGGTCTGCCATTGCAGCCTGTATGTGCCTTAGGACTATGCGGAAGTTACCACTGCTGACCAGTGCTAATGGGCTTGTGCTCTCACCTTTAAACATGGCAACATTAGCTTATACCAAATTGGCATATTTAATGTACTTGCAAGTCCCTACTAAAGTGGCACTACATGTGCCCAGGGCCTGTAAATTAAATGCTACTAGTGGGTCTGCAGCACTGATTTTGCCAACCACTTAAGTAGCCCTTTAAACATGTATCAGGTCTGCCATTGCAGCCTGTATGTGCAGTTTTAAACTGCCATTTCAATCTGGCAAATAAACCTTTTGCCAGGCCCAAACCTTCGTTTGTAATGCATATAAGCCACCACTAAGGTAGGAACTTGGCAGCCCAGAGGAAAGGGTGCAATGTATTTGGACATGTAATGTGAATTTTTAGATGTCCTAGTAGTAAAAAACTCTTAAATGTGTTTTTAACTACTGCAAGTCCTTCCTCTCCCATAGGATTACATTGTAGTTAACTTATTATTTTCTATAAGTGCAGTTTCCAAACCAGTGAATGTTTGGTGTCTCAGGAATCACAATTTAAAATCCAAACTCACGGTGTAGTCAGATTTTAAAAAGCAATTCTTAAAATGCCCCTTTTAGAACATTGGCATTTTTCTGCCTTAGCCATTTAGTGCCTGCACCATACACCTAGGTCACATGACTGGGTGTAGCTGACAGTTGAGTTTAGTGTATTCCTCCTAGACAGCCTCACACACAGGGAGCTTAGGTGTGCCTGGATGTGCCACCAATGTCAGAATGTGAGGGAGGAGCTGGGCACAGCCCCATTTACAATTGCATAGCCTGTGCCCTGTCTCTACGCAAAGAGCTGCATACCCCTGTAGTTAATCTGGAGCCAGGTCAGGTAAGGCAGGATGTCTGGGGGACATCAAAAGGAAGCTTCTAAGGCACACCTGGGTATAAATACAGTACCTCAGACATCAACTCTTCTGTTCACTTCTGGACATGTGGATTCTCTGCCATGAGGAAGTACTGCTGTTCTGCTACAAGGACTTCCACTCTGCTGGACTGTTGCTCTTAAACCCTGCTGTGCTGACCTGCTGACCTCTTGCCTGGGGAAGGAGAATTGAAGGTTCAACTTGAGTCCAGGACCCCAGAGTAACTCCAAGGTCTAGTCTGCCGGCCTTCTCATCTGAGCCTCAGGGACATAAATGGCTCGCAAACCTGACCATGGGACCAGCTGCAATGAGTTCCTGAGCCATAAGTGGTGCCTCTCAAGTCCTGGATCCTTGGTGAAGCTCAAGGGCAGGGAAATCAAGCTTTTGGGCTATATGCCACCATGAATGGTCCCATTCGCACTAAGACCTTGTTGCTCGTACCGGGAATCAGCGCAAAACTCGGTCAGCCTGACTCTTCGCACTGCAGCATCGAACACTGTGGGTACCACCAACGCATAGCTTCGGCAAGGCCCACCCGTGATGCTAGAAGCTCCTCGCGCTTCACCGACAGAACCCCACCATGCTCCCTCTGCTCCTCGCTGCCCTTTGCAATGCGAATGGGACACTTGGTTCGAACTTGAGAAGGTAAACCTTCAGACGGACTAACCTGGGATTGTATCTGGCCTTTTGCTTCATCAAGGTCAGCCTGAACTTTTGAATTCTAATCCTAATTTTAAGACTTTCGGTATTCACAGAAGACATTTAGGAGTCCTAAAGTTAGGACTCCTAACTTCTGTGAATACCGAAATGAGTAAGTGCCTTCTGTGAATACCAAAATGGTAGTAAGTTTAGGATTTTGTCTTAAGTTAGTTCTGTGAATCGGGCCCGAGACCTTTAGCATCTGTTACAATACCAGAAGTGACATCAAATGACCTATGACCTAACGACATCAAAGGAATTGAATTCACATAACCTTTGACGCAAAGGCATCACAAGAAGTAACATGAGAAAGTTCTCTTTTTTATTTTCTTTTTAATTTTTTATTATGGTATGATTGAAATACATCGCAAATGGGATACAAGTATCCGGTTATAGAAAAAAAGAAAGGACACAACATTACAATACTATACTTCGAGCCCATGGAGTATCATACCTGAGCCCACAGTTATCAACAGCACCCCTCCTCCCCCCTTAACAAGAAACAATATAGGCTTCTTCTTTAGTACCCCAGAAAAAGCGGCCCTCAGGTATTACACAACGTTTGATAACCCCAATCCCCTCATATTTAATATGGCCAGTTCAAGTTCGTAATAATGCCTCATTGTAATTAGCCAATTATCACAAGTGGATGAAAGCTTATTTCTCCATTTACGGGTCACCAAAATCCTGGAGACAACAACAGAGGAAAATAGGGCTAGCATACAGCTCTGAGGGATGTATGGCGTTACAACGCATACTTTCACAACGCATTCCATTACACCGCAACTTTTACAACGCAGGATCCATTACAACGCATGCTTTTACAACGCATGACATTACATAGCAGATGCTATTACAACGCAAGCCATTACAACGTAAGTATAGGTAAGTATATTATTTTTTTTTTTTATGTAATTAATAAATATTTACTTATATTTTTTTAATAATTAATTTTTAGTCAACTTTTTTAATTAATATTAAAATTACTTAAATTAATTTTTTTAATTTATATAAAGTACTATTTTTAAAACTAAACCCTTAAAATACCACTGTACCCCAAAACCCAAATCTAGCCCTAAACCCTAAAAATACCCCTGTATCCCATAACCCAAACCGAGCCCTGAACCCTAAAAATACCTCTGTACCCCATAACCCAAACCTAGCCCTGAACCCTAAAAATACCCCTGTACCCCATAACCCAAACCTAGTCCTGAACCCTAAAAATACCCCTGTACCCCATAAACCAAACCTAGCCCTGAACCCTAAAAATACCCCTGTATCCCATAACCCAAACCTAGCCCTGAACCCTAAAAATACCCCTGTACCCCATAACCCAAACCTAGCCCTGAACCCTAAAAATACCCCTGTATCCCATAACCCAAACCTAGCCCTGAACCCTAAAAATACCCCTGTGCCCCATAACCCAAACCTATCCCTGAACCCTAAAAATACCCCTGTACCCCATAACCCAAACCTAGCCCTGAACCCTAAAAATACCCCTGTACCCCATAACCCAAACCTAGCCCTGAACCCTAAAAATACCCCTGTACCCCATAACCCAAACCTAGCCCTGAACCCTAAAAATACCCCTGTACCCCATAACCCAAACCTAGACCTGAACCCTAAAAATACCCCTGTACCCCATAACCCAAACCTAGCCCTGAACCCTAAAAATACCCAAACACCCAATATTTTTAATTTATTTGTAATATTTATTTATTTTATATTTATTTTTAATAATAATTAAATTAAGTAAATAATGTTTTGAATTAAATAAAAGATAAAATAAAATCATATACTTACCTATAATTACGTTGTAATGGCATGCGTTGTAATAGCATCTGCTATGTAATGTCATGCGTTGTAAAGGCATGCGTTGTAATGGATCCTGCGTTGTAAAAGTTGCGTTGTAATGGTAGTGCGTTGTAAAAGTTGCGTTGTAACGGCTGTTTCCCAGCTCTGAGGCACCTTCAGTCCTAAAGAGCGCATGATATTCAGAGTATCAAACTCGACTCAAGACCCTACTTTCAGAGCGAGCCATTGACAAATATACATCGAATAGACTTGAATTTGAGGGCAGCGTGCGAACATATGACTGATATTTGCCGCTGGCTCCCGCAAATAGGGTACCTAACACCCTCCCCCTTGCAACCCCAACCACTTTGCCACTCGCTTAGGTGTATAGTAAAGAAGAGCAATAGTCTTGAATTGTTGTAGCATGAGAAAGATCTTACATTTATCTACATACTCTATAAAACAAGCTGATGAAGAGCATTCATAAATGCTACAAAAAGTGTAAAAATTGACTCTTTCAATTAGGCTACTGCCTTGGTATGACTCGCAGTAACCCAACTGAAGCACATTTCTCCTTGAATAATAAAAATGAAAAATAAGGCGTACCTGAGAAATCATGCAATAAAAAAAGCAAGTATTAGACATGCCACTTGCAGAGAGTAGACATTTAAAATACACATAATGGAACTAAAATACATTTGTTAGATTACTTCAGCGCACCAAAGTCCCCAGTTGGCTGTCCTGTGCATTTACTTTTAGAAATTACTGTTTTCAGATGTGTTAGTTGTTCTAATTGGTTCAAAGGGAATGAACCGAGACTTCATATTACAGAATGGATTAGTTTATTGAAGGAAACGTAATTGTATTTCTTTACATGGTGGCAGCGGCATTCTACACAGATATTTACAAAATAACACCAAACAGTACATATTAGCTCAAACAGATGGGAGATTTACGCAAACCCGGCTTGGAAATTACGGCGATGAAAAAATAAGGTACTTTGTGCGCAACAAAAAAAAAATAGCTACATATCATGTTGTTGTTGCTGTGAGCTTTTGGTATTCTGCGACAGACAATTAGACAACGAAGCAATTTATGGGCTAAGTAATTTTTCATCTGCTGATTCAGGCACACAAAGGTAATATTGGCCCATTGCCTTGCACCAATAAAAATATATATCAACCAGTATACTTTTGTTTTGTATGACAGTAACTGATCTCTTGGACTATTATAAATAACTCTGTCCCGGCTGGAGTATACAGATAACAATAAATGTGTTCCTACTACCCTGTTGCCCATTTTATACAAATAGATTAACTAAAATAACAAAACGCCAGCATCTTTGCATAATCATTATCGACTCCCCTACAGAAGGTAGTAAACTGGAGAAAAAACATTCCTTGTGTAAAAAGATTTATAATGTATTGTTCATACAAGCTGGAATTTAAGGAAACACGCCTAGGTCTTGTGTTTTAGGTTGTATACTTTTTGTATTCTTTTTGCCATGGAATCAAATCCTTGATTGCCTTCAATCTTTGGCCAGCCATGTTCTAATGATTCACTCATATGCAATATGACACAGATGATGCGTGACAGTGTTCTGGACAAACATAAGCTGCTTCTGAAATCTGTTTTGTTCTTTCCTTTCATTGAGAATACACTTTCTTCCCAAGCATTTGTTTGGGGGAAACTGAAATAAGGCGAGCAACTTCCCAAAGATGTGGGAAAGGTGTTTCTTTTCTTAAGTCTGGCCCATGCTGTGCCCATTCTCAGGACCATCTCCTCACTGGATACTTTACTATGAGACTCCCAAGGAGCATCTGTGTCAGATAAAAGATGAACGTCCAAAAATTTGTCGTGGATTTTTTGTCAACATTTGGGAATATGTGACTCTCATAGTCTACAAAATATTTCACAGACTTAAAGTTAAGAGTTTCTTAAGCAGAAGCTTCAAGCTGCTGCTACGTCGAACTTATGACACGTGGCTCTGAGTAATATTACCTACTGTCTGATATTCTGACAAAGTAGATATTGCAATTGCTTCAATAAATAAACCTTCATTGGTTTGCTGATTCTGGGGTCATGATAATTTACTGACGTTGGAGAATCCGCCTCTTTGTTTGTAGATATTATGACAAAACAAGACAAACTCTTGTTCACAAAAGTGGACGTGGTAAGATACAGTAGATGAAGTGTGCCTGGCACATCTTTGAAAAAGCAGGAACATTTGAACTGATCTTTCAGATGTTGGCATTATCAAGCTCCTTAGAATTTTTTTTGTTGCTGTTGTTGCTTTTAAGCCTAGGCATTGCTGGTAAGCAACAGATACTGTTTTATCTAGAGTAAACTGCCTAGTGACAACACCTGTGAAATCCCAAAATTCTGAGTACTCGCCTTACGTTGAGTGCTCTTATCAAAGTAGCAACAAAATGTCAAATACAAAATGAGAAGACAAAGCCCTAAACAAAGGTGTGATTTTAGGTTGGTGGAAGAATATGATATATTAGAACATTTGTCATATTCTACCTTGCAACATTAACAGATGTGTATCCGTCTGGTTTTAGTTGAGAGGGCAAGGTGGGTTGCCTTGGCTTTAATTTTAAAACCTCTGTATAAGAAGACTGTCCCCGGTGCCTCAACTTCGGCTGAACAAAAGCAACCTTTTTGCAGCAATTCCTCTCAAACCTACAGTTGTGCTTGCTGATGTCGTTTGGTAAGGAGATCGTTTGCATTGTGGGAAACAATCCTCAGGGTTTAGACTTCCCTTTACCTCCCCCAATTCTCATACAACCAGTGTATATAACTTCTTCCTGGGACACACTGCATTGTTCTGCGCCTCCTCTGTTTCCTACAATTCAACAACAACCTGGTTAAACAAGTATTGTGCTGGGAGATTCCACAGTGTCCACTATCTACTCCATTCCATTTCAACTATAACTTGGTAATGCAACTTCCTCCTAGAGCGTAGCTCTGGACTACCATTTGCTGGCTTTAATTGGTTACATTTTTTACTACAGCCTTCTGTGCTCCTTTCAACAATGCATCCTGTCGCTGTTTTGGTGAGCACCAGTTGTTCTGTAAGATCAGCAAGGTAAACAAGCATTGGCAGAGTCTATAGATCTGGCTTGCATTTTGGGTCTTGACTAAGACATTTAGAAAAGCCTGCTGCAGTAACAAAAAAAGTGTTTTATATTATACAGTGCATGAGGATATAATGAATGAGACTTTCGTCTACTTTTGATGCGTAAAATAGTCACTTACGTATTGCGAAAGAAGCACTCAATAGGAGGTGGAAGCATATACTAAACTAGCCAAGAACATTAGGTGTGCTAGAAATGCTCGTCTCGCAGAGCCAAAGTCTATAGCATGTACATTTTAAGGCATTGGTAAGAATAGGTCGCGCAGACAGAATCACTATCGAACCAGGCCTGAAAAGGCAGCAATAAAGAGGCTGCTGCGATAAATCATACAACAACTTCTAAGTGCTAAAGCGACCAACCTCGTTCAGGAGCATGTGAACTCATCATGGTTCCAACATACAACCCTGATGGGTTCGAACAGGGTCCTTGGTCACTTAAAGACCCTTTCCTGCATCACTTGAAGCAGCAGCTCGTCTGATTACAAAAAATCAGGGGTTGGCTTGTCCGAAAGGGAGAATGATCGAAATATATTAAAGCGGTTCTCAAATTTTACTTTAAGGCAATGTAGAAAGTGAAACTCCCCCTATGCAGGGTGTCATCAAGTACACAGCAGGACAACCCCAACACTATTTAAGAAGAGTGCTATTTATGGCCAAGTTTAGAGGATTCCATTGTCTCTGTCCTACTGTGAGATACATTTTAAGAGCATTGTTTGGGAGATACTTATAGAGCCAGAGAAACGAGAGGCGACATCATTATTAGCGCATCAGCATAGTCAGGGGGAAGACACCTTGGTAATATTAGCGAAAAACCCCGATGGGAGTTGTGGCATTGGAAATAATAGGCAAAAAGAGCTGGCAACAAAAATGAATGGAATGCCCCACCCCACAGACATATCTCCCTACATAAACTTGCTTCTCAGCTGACAAACAATGGCATACATTTGTCAACAAAAGAAACATCTTCATAGTTCTTAACTGAGATGTACGAAGTAGCACGCGCTGCAAAAGATGGCTATGTGACATAAAGGATGTGTGAGCTGCCTGTACTAGCATAAGAAATACATCTTGGCCCTATTAATGCCTTACGTGGCTAAACGGTTCTTTGGAAAAGGGAAAGGTGTAGAAAAATAAATAACTGGAGCTTGTGAATCATATTCCTCTGTTTTAAACATAAGTCTGAGCTTGCATTGAGCTGTGACTGCAGGGGTGGCAGGCGGGTGTGGCTACTGCTCGCCCAGGGGGTCGCTGTACTGTGCATAGCACTCAGGCTCCGGCTCGCTGGGCGTGTGCTGCTTCTTGCCCAGAGTCCCGGTGTTGACATTGGTGCGACAGTAACATGGTCAGCGACTGGCTGCCGCCCCCCCCCCCATCTGACCACACCAACCCCTGACACATGAACATGAGACCTGGTTATCTTTGGAAGGCGGGAGGTCGCAAGACCCCCCGGCCGTATTTATTAAGATATGAAATTAAAAAAGGTTTTAATTGCATGGTCAACAATTTATACAAAAATCAGCAGGACATTAGATACAATATTGTCAACAAGTTTGAGAGACTAACCTTAACAGAAACTCTAATACAGATTGTTTCCTAACCGAATCTAACATCCTCATCTTGATTTTTGTATACTACATTTCTGGCCATATGGCAAGGTCGCTAACCTGTGTCAGGTCCTACTAGCTGTGCCTCACCTAGAGATGTGCGCATGCGCAGCCGGGCCTGGTAATTACCCGGTCTACGCCGTGAACTCCATTTACCCACTAAAGGAGGGCCCTTACTCTGCGCCATCCGGTGACGTCATAAGTATGCGCACGCGGGGTGGCTACCAGCCTAAGGAAAGCGTGACTACTCCAACCCGCGCCCCTTTGAAGCACCAGTTACCTTGCCCCTGAAGTTCTAGGAGTGGCCAGTGGCCCCTCCCCTGGGCGGGAACCTCCATAGGATGATGCCCGCGGGGGGGAGGCCAGATCGTCGGTTAACAATGCTGGCCTGTGGCGGTAAGGTCATGACCGGTGAGCAGCTATTTTAAGGTCTGAGGGGGCGGGCATCATCCTATGGAGGTTCCCGCCCAGGGGAGGGGCCATTGGCCACTCATAGAACTTCAGGGGCAAGGTAACTGGTGCTTCAAAGGGGCGCGGGTTGGAGTAGTCACGCTTTCCTTAGGCTGGTAGCCACCCCGCGCGCGCATACTTATGACGTCACCGGATGGCGCAGAGTAAGGGCCCTCCTTTAGTGGGTAAATGGAGTTCACAGCGTAGACCGGGTAATTACCAGGCCCGGCTGCGCATGCGCACATCTCTAGGTGAGGCGCAGCTAGTAGGACCTGACACCGGTTAGCGACCTTGCCATATGGCCAGAAATGTAGTATACAAAAATCAAGATGAGGATGTTAGATTCGGTTAGGAAACAATCTGTATTAGAGTTTCTGTTAAGGTTAGTCTCTCAAACTTGTTGACAATATTGTATCTAATGTCCTGCTGATTTTTGTATAAATTGTTGACCATGCAATTAAAACCTTTTTAAATTTCATATCTTAATAAATACGTCCGGGGGGTCTTGCGACCTCCTGCCTTCCAAAGATAACCAGGTCTCATGTTCATGTGTCAGGGGTTGGTGTGGTCAGATGGGGGGGGCGGCAGCCAGTCGCTGACCATGTGAAAAGGAGGGGCTCTTGGCCCCCCTGCCCGCATGGCGGCGCGGCGATCGCCTCCTCCCTTCGTGCCACTCGGTGGAGGGGCGTGCCCTCCTGGGCGCGCCCCACCACCGATTGGTTGGTGCCCTCCCTGACCCGGATACCATGGTAGGATGTCCGGGTCAGGGGCGGGCGTGCCAGGAGGGGCTGGGTGGGGGCGTAGCCACCCCCACCCAGTCCCTTGGGAATAAAGGAGCGGGGAGCACCCGGGAGACCCGCTTGTCCCCTGGACGCTCCTCCACAGCGTGTTGTGCCCGCGCTCGGGGCTTCTTGTTTCCCCACCCACCATCCCGCACGCCCGCCCCTGACCCGGACATCCTACCATGGTATCCGGGTCAGGGAGGGCACCAACCAATCGGTGGTGGGGCGCGCCCAGGAGGGCACGCCCCACCACCGAGTGGCACGAAGGGAGGAGGCGATCGCCGCGTCGCCATGCGGGCGGGGGGCCAAGAGCCCCCCCTTTTCAGTCTGCAGCTTATGCAGCTCCTGCAAGAGCTTTCCCAGCACACCTGTACTCAGGTACACGCACGTACGTACCACTTGGACATGCATCTATCCAGGCTGCAGGGACAGAAAAAACATGTCTGCAGGAGGAAGAGAATGCATGCGCTCGTGCACTTCTGCAAAATACTTGTCAACATAAAAGGTCACATACCCCCGTAATTATGCGTTGTGAGTGCATATTGTTTCTTTTTGTAATAGGACTTCATGCACCGGCAATAAGACTTTATAAAAGAAGAGTGCAGAACTGTTTATAATT
Organism: Lissotriton vulgaris; assembly: GCF_964263255.1. Lineage (NCBI taxonomy): Eukaryota > Metazoa > Chordata > Amphibia > Caudata > Salamandridae > Lissotriton > Lissotriton vulgaris. The sequence continues at coordinate 1,213,275,946 of NC_141696.1, forward strand.
TTTTTTTTAAACATGTATCAGCAGTCGCAGCTCATAACGCATTTGTGAAAATAGTCTATTAAGGGGAATGGCGGCAGGGAAGCAGCGATGGGAAAAGAGCAATGTGGCTCCACCCGAAGTTTCTGCGCATCGCAAACAGAAAAAAGAGTTCCCCCAAGCAAACATGAGCAATAGGAGTGGAAGAAGATTGTACTTGGCCGCTGCTCCTGTGCCAGAAAACGGAAGTGAAATATCCGTTCTTAAACCATTTGGAAAGCAGCAAAGAAGAGCGACGATGCACTGAACTAATGGGAAGGCAGCAGGTGGGAGGTAAGTGGTAGCAAAGTCCTATTGACTACAGCAGGTCTTGCACACAGCGCATGCGTGCTGAATAGGCTCCACCTAAAAGTGGGTCCCTACACCGTCCACCCCAGAGTTTCTCCCCCTGTTGCATCATTGGTAGACATATGCCACCCAGCTTCACTCTTAGAATACCCAAAATGTTGATTAATTTCCTATAACAGGTAACTCAGCTGAAGCTGTACAAAGGACGAACATTGAGTGCCACCCACTTTCTTGAGATTTCATAGACTTTCAGAGATGAACATGTGTCAAATTAAAACGTCTGTAGCCTTTATAGCACTTGCTGTGCATTTGTGCTGAAATGTCAGAGGGGGGCAGAGCAGGCATAGGGAGCTGCCACTGCCACGGGTCACTACAGATGTGGGAGGGAGGGGTGGCAAACAGAGATGAATGCCTTGAAAACACACTGGCTGTTCTCTTATGACATAAAGCAACAAAGCAGGGTCTGCTCTATTCCTTTTCCCTGGATGCCTCTGCGCCGCCCTGGGACAATTGTTCATTGGGGTGCCCCTTTCCACCAAACTGTCCCTCCTGCATCACAAAATCTCTCAAAGTACCTGCCCAGCTCCTGCAGGCTGAACTGTTCCCTTGAGGCACAGGGCCAAGACTGATTTGCATATGGCCATGTCTGAACTGGGGTGGCTTGGTGAGCAAAATAAGAATGGATTAAACCCAGATCTGTTACTGGTGTTGAATGTTTTGCCATTGTGCAACATTCCGTCCATCATCTTGTTTGTTTTGCTGTTCACCCTATGTGGGAAGAGTATGCCCAGACGTGGGTCCCTTGCTCACTACGCCACTGGAGTCAAGCTATTCTGGCTGAAGTCAGCTGATAGCCACAAACCGGTCCTAGGATGCTTGAATCCGGTCCAGGAAAGACATGGCTTGGTAGTTCGGACTGGACTGTTCCCTTGAGGCACAGGGCCAACAAATTTGATTTGCATATGGCCATGTCTGAACTGGGGTGGCTTGGTGAGCAAAATAACGATGGATTAAACCCAGATCTGTGACTATGGGTGAATGTTTTGCCATTGTGCAACATTCCCTCCATCATCTTGTTTGTGTTGCAGCTTCTGCTTGTAGCATGCCAGGTTTGCAATGGTACAGATCAGTGGCTCCTGAAAGATAGCATCTGGGTAGGAGATCGAGACAGACAATGCCAGGACCTGACTTTTAGGAGAGCATCTCCACTGAGAACAAACTCCTGTAATTGTGATAATGAGCACCTTTGCAATCACTCTTTAAGAAAGAAAGAACCTTGAACCACTCAGGTCACAGAGCGGTGCTATTGGAGACTAAGGCTCCCATTATGAATGGCCTGGTAAGTGGCCTGGATTAAATCCACCCCCGGAGTTACTGATGCAGAAGCCGTTTGAAAAAACGGAGACACAATGAATGTTCAAAGCATTATATTTCTCAAAACACTGCAGCAAGGGGCCAGACTCAAACAGATGCTAATCAGCCAGATCAGTGTTGCAGGGGTGTTTACGTCCTTCAACAAATCTTTCTATGTTAACACAGCCAATATGGACATATCCCTTGCATAAGAAGATGGCAGTTACAAAAACGTGTATTCAATCAAAATGATCCACAAACATCAAGCTAGATTTGAACATGATTGCAAAACTGTACAAATGAAAGAAAATCAGCAGAACCATATGCTTATGGATTTCTGTTTTTTCTCAAGCCGTGCAGTTTTAGCAAAACAGGCTACCTGTTCCATGGACTTGTGCAAGCTCCTTTTATGGTCACTAAACAGGCTCAAAAGAACATGCCGTCTACACTCATACTGGGGGAATTGGTAACTCCAGGGTGGGGAAAAGTGGGTGCATTATGAGGTTGACCCAGAGGGTCCACTAAGAAATGAGCAATTACTGGGTAAGCGATAATTCCAGGTCCAGTTCCCCTGGTAATTCTTCATTTTGAGCCATACTGTTATATGGGGACTTTGGGTGTTGGGTGAATGTTTAGTGATCTGCAGCATTTCTGCAGATCTCAGTAACCAGGGATGCTGTTACTTGCACCACTGGAATTAAAATGGCACTCGTAATGAGGGCCTGTCTCCCAAAACTGTGCCCTACGTACGCACAGCTGAACCTCTGGCGAACTTGGATGCAATGCTTTATTTAATCTCAACCACTGTCAATCACTCTGGGCCATATTCCAGTCCATCATTTTTTGTTGCCCACTGTGCATCTCTAGACAAAGGCCACCTTATGCAAATCCCTACTGATCCTGCTCCTCATGGTAACAGTCTGCACTGAATTGCCAGACAAGGCTCCCTCCAGAAGGGACTAAAAGCAACCCCAGACTGGGATATGGCCCAAGTAATCACCAGTGGCTGAGAATAATTCAAGTATTCCATCCATCACATATTCTGTATGCTTCAGTGTTATACACTCCGTGGAATGTGTATGCCCAGATGTGGGTCCTGTGCACACTGTGCCACTGGAACCAAGATATACACAACTGATGAAACATAATCAGAGCCTAACTGGTCTTTGGTCGCATGTGTTCCAGTTCAGGACCTCACCTGTCAGTTCGGACTAGACTGTTTCTATTGGAGGAGGATCTAGACTGGTTTGCATATTGCAGGACCCAAACTGAGATGGCATGATGTGAAAGAAAATGATGATGGACTGGGATGTGCCCTGAGAAATTACCAGAGGCTGAGATTAATTCAAGCATTCCATCCACCACTTTTTGAAGGTTTCTGTGTAACTTCACAGTAAGACTGAAATGTCAGCAAGAGTGAACCACTTCCATAATGTACACTTCCCCATACTGAGTGACCGAACAGGGAAATGTTTGGTGTACTTCACAGTGCTGAAATTACTTGCCTCTCAAAGAGAGCATCCAGAAGGAACAAACACGGAGAGACTGGGGATCTATGGAGGTGTCTCCCTTGTACTGTCCTTCATACAGCTGTCCCTATGCAGAAGAAGGGTAGTATCAGGCAAATATTCTATTGAAGCGATTTTGGACATTACCATGACTCCATGCCTTAGGTGGCAGCCTGGGCACATGCAGGCTTGCTATTATATATCTGAATTATATTCTGTTATTCTCACCTTTTTTCCAATTCAGTAGAAACAAGAGCTGCCTGTTCCATTCGGAGCCCTTGCTCAGTGCACGAAGTGACTTCAGACTCACTGCACAGTGACACCTTGCGCCCTGCACTGCGTGAAACTAGAAATCTCCATAAACATTTGACAGAGGGGTGTGTGCAGAAGCTTATGCAGGTGCCTGGTGATTACAGGCAACAAACTAGTCCAAATGGAAACTACCAAAGTTATTTGCGAACGGAAAGAAATTCTCACATATTCATGATTGTGTCAAGGGGAGTTGGGCCCAGGTTCTGTGCACTCATTATCGTATGTTATCCATAAGCATGTACAAGTGGGTACAGTCTGCACTTTAGTGCCACTTCTATAACATGGGCTCACCTTGCTCTTAAGTCATCCACATAAAATTGTAAAGGAATTGGATTTGTTTGTTGATAGCCCCAGGCTATCCATGAACACCACAAATCCGTCCGGCAATCTCTGTAGGCCAACCCATATTCTGGACAGGAGGAGGCAGTCATCCTCATACACAAGTCTTGCAGACTTTCTTCAGTAGCTCGTTAGGATAACCCCTCGTAGCTAGACGAGCAAACAAACCATCAGATTCTTTCAAAGAGTCCATTCTGTGGCAACAATTTCTATATACTTTATGGAATTGGCTATATTGCACGTTGTCACGGAAATTCTTTGGATGATGGCTTGAGTATCTCAATAGGCTATTCCTCACACTCTCTTTTCAGTATAGTCTAGTGTAAAGCTTGTCATTGTCTGATCTTATGGTAATGTCGATAAAATTAATCTCAATATTATTGTATAGTAGAGAGAACTTCACATCCTGGGTCCTATCATTGAGAAATGAATGGAACATCTGTAGTTACTCCTGACTCCCTGTCCAGGTGCCTGGTGAGTAACCTACAACCAACTCTACAGTGTGCAAACCGGATTGTAGAGCCTTGTGTGTGCCAGCAAAGACAAACTTTTTTTACCTTCAGGTGCTTAGAGTTGAATGTAAGGGAGTAGCCAGAAAATTAAAATACCTCCACTTCAAACGTTAGAGCTCTTATGGCACCAAGCAAACAAAGCAAGTCATCACGATCCTCCCCAGAGGAGCGTTTTTTGCCTCTTTCATTCAAGGATCAATCCATTCATACTTTAATCCTTCCATTCACCCGCTGATATCTACCATTTCACCTTTAAATTCTTTCATCCACTGTTAAGTTTTTCACAATTCTGTATCCGCCCATCCAGATCAAAACCTATCCATCCAACTCCAAGCCTATCAATTAAATCTATCCATCCATTCTTTCATCCACCACTCTCTCCATCCACCATTTTACTCATCCATCCTTTCATTTATTCACCCATCTATTAGCACATCCATTCATCCACTCTTTCACTCATGAATTCACTCTTTCATTCCATCCAGCTTCCCTTTAATTTATCCATCCAGCCACCCTTTCACTTAGCCATCTATCCTTTCACTAATCTATCTACCCTTCCACCTATCTATCCATTTACCCTTTTCACTCTTCCATCCATCCCTTCACTCTCACATCCAATCATGCTTTCAATCATTTCATCCACCCTTTCATCCATTCATCCTCCTTTCACATATTGATCGATTTTGTTACTCATCCATCCATCCATCCTTTTATCCTTCTTTTATCCACCCTCTCTTTCACTCATCAACCCATTCTTTCACCTATCCATCCATCCTTTCACTTATCCATCCATCATTTCTCTCATCCATTCTTTCACTCCATCAATCCATCCTCCTTTTTAGGTCTTGCAGAGAGACCTATTGCAGTCAAACCAGAAAGCTGAGTTCACGATGCGGATTTGTAGAAGTGCACGTGCTCATGAACGCACTTCTATCCCCCTGCCTTGCTCTTCAAAGGCTCCCCTTACCATTTGTTCCTGCCTCCCCGCCCACTGCTTCACACTTCACGGCCGCCAGGCCGTGACTCGCATTTCTGCCCAGCCCCCCTCCCAGCACAGCCTTGTTGTTGTGTATAGACTACACTGTTCAGGAATGTGAACACAAACAGGGGCTCATTGCCTGCTTTCACAATCCCCCTGCTAATTGCGCACCCCCCCTCCTCCGATCAAATATGACTCATCCCCCCCACCTCTCGCCAGCCTTCGCACCCTCTTAACAAGGCCCCCAGAAGCTGCCTGGGCTGCGTGGGTCAGGAGAGGTGTCTGCGCACTTTAACCCCCTCCCTGTCTCCTACTCTTTCTCTCTCTGTTACTTTAATTGCTTGCTATCGTTCTCCTTTTCTCTCTCTGTTCTTCTCACTTTCTGTTCCCCTCCTCTTCGCCTCTTTCTGTTACGCTCACCTTTTTCTTTCCCTCCCCCATCATGCTGTCTCCCTCCCCTCTCCTTCCTCAACTCTTCCTCTCCTCTCACGTGTTCTTTTCATTACTTGCTACTTTTTATTTTTAAGAATTCACAAAAAACACAATATAGTTACAGCACACTATCAATGTATAAATATATTGATAACTCACATGTCTATAGATCATGTAAACCCAAAGAAGAGGGAGTCTGGTATCTCTGAAATGCATTGTAATATGGATAATAAATGATTTTACGTGATCAGCATTATGTATGAAGATATGGGACCCTTCTAAGTCCTCTTGGAGAATGAAACTCCGAATAAGATGCTAACTTGGACATTTATTTAAAAAATAAATACGGACTATATTTGTAAAATCACTATCACAATCAATGTTTTTTCTGAGTTTTGGCCACAGTAGAACACTGTATATTGTTTTCCTATACTGTTAGAGAGATATAGAAGACAACAAAAAAGGACTGTAAAAAAAAGGACTGTCAAAAATAAACGCATCTCAGAGGCCCGAGAACATAACGCCCTAAGGACTGTCCAGTTAACTTACCAGAAATCGTAATCAAGTAAAAAAAATTAACTGTATCTAAAAGCTTTTTGCCTCCTTGGACACCGGGAAAGGACTGCCCTTTAATATTGGATAATACAAATCCACATTTGGCTGTCAGGTCCGCCCCCTCTTACTTTCGTTATCGCTCCCACCCCATATGCTCGTTCCCTCCCACCCTTCCTTTGATGTCCGCTTCTTCATACGCACCCCACTCCCCCTAGCCCTCCCACAAAGCAAGACATTTCACACCAGCCACTTCACGCGCTCCGCAGAATCAGCCCTCCTCCCAGCGATGCCTGTCCTTCTTCAAAGGTAGCTTGTTTTCCATTGCTGACAGGTTACAGCATGGGCTGTCTACCCTCATACTGACGCTCAGCTTTCCTGAAGCTCCATGGGTCAGTGCAGCCGGGCTGCTGTTTAGACGGCTCTGTAAAGAAGATGCTGCCATTAAATAAATATAATAATAAAAAAACAATTAAATACAGTTTTAAAAAAGGTGCTTTAATGTTTCATGTTTAGGGAGTTTTTCATGTTCGTTAAACACGAGGGCTCGTGTGCAGCCTTCTTTCCACTAAAGTCCTGCAGCCCTCGCCTTGAGCGCTCCATGTTGCTCCCCTAGCCCCATTTGCTCTCTCTTCTTCGTGTGCTGCATTTTATTCCACTCGCCCAGACCTGCTCTCTGTTGCTCCTTCCTCCTGCCCAGTGTTTCTTTGTCCTTGGCTTTCTTTAGATTTTTCAAAAATTCTTCTCCCCAACCTCTGGCCTGTTGCTCTGCTACACGTTGCTCTCCACGCCCGCTACTCATAAGGGGAAGTAACAGGAGGCAATCCAACCGTCAACAGACCTCATCTGATAGCAGCCACGAGTACTACCCATTTAGGGAATGTAGCTATCTCATTTTTTTAATGCAACTTCATGGATTCCACATTTTTCATGCTTCTATTTTTCGCAGTGTAGTTTACTGTTGTTTCGACTAATGTTCACACATTCACTTACATCTGTTTTTTCTTGAGAGAATGACCCACAACCCCCCCACACACACCCCCCTACATAATTACACTGCACTCAATGCAGCATACACTCTAAATGCCACTCAGTCCCACATAATTACACACCATATATTTACACTGCACTCAATGCAACATACACTCCTAATACCACTTAGTGCCACATAATTACACGCCACATAATTACACTGCACTCAATGCACCATACACTCCAAATACCACTCAGTGTGACCAAATTATACACCAAATAATTACACTGCACTCAATGCATCATATACTACCAAATACCACTCAGTGCCACATAATTACACGCCACATAATTACACTGCACTCAATGCAATGTACACTCAAATGCACCATGTTTTGAAAGAGTACCCTGTCCACTAAGGTTCTTAATCTTTAAACAAGTGTTTCTTAGGGAATTTAATTGAGTCTTCCCCATAAAGTTTAGTTCCATTTTCAAGGGCACCTTTGGTCACACATTCTGAAATACCACTCAGTGCCACATAGTTAAATGCAACATAATTACACTGCACTTAATGCAACATACACTCCAAATACCACTCAGTGCCAGATAATTACACGCCACACAATTACACTCTACTGAATGCAACACAACTCCACACAATACCACTCATTGCCACATAATTATATGCTACATAATTGCACTGCACTCAATGTAACATACACTCCAAATACCACTCAGTGCCACATAATTACACGCCACATAATTAGACTCTACTGAATACAACATACACTCCCCATATTACCACTCAGTACCACATAATTACACTCTTCTCAATGCAACGTAAATACACTCCAAATAATACCACTCAGTGTCATATAATTACACACCTCATACTTACACTCTATTCAATGAAACAAAAATACACTATATCTATCGATCGCCCTCACTCTATCTGTCTATCTATTGTGCTCACTCTATCGCCAGCACTTTATCTATCAGTCGCCCTCACTCTATCTATCACCCTCCCTCTATCTATCGCACTCACACTATCTATCGCATCACCGCAATATCACTCAGCACCATAACTGGGGCACCACAACATAACTATGCGCTACCACAGCATCACTGAATGCCACAGCATCACTCGTCGCCACCAAAACATCACTCAGCGCCACCAAAGCATCAATCTGTGCAACCATTCAACAACAATGTTCTCTCAATGTTTCAAGCTTTATTACAAATGTCACAAAAAGATGTTAATATTTCACTTCTGTTCCTGGATTTTCGTCACAATAAAATACAATGAACATAATCTTCACAAAAGTTATTTACAAAATTTTAAGCTATTGTCATTATAAATTACAATAACTTTTATGTAATTATTAATTATTACATTTTTTTAAAGCTATTGCTATTTGTAATATCAATACATCTAAGTCACGTAAATACAACACATATTGCATTACAAATGCTATAGGTGCGACATTTGCAAAAGTTAAAACTATTGGCATTGTAAATGACAAAGCTATTAAATTTACTATTTTCAAAACCAACACATAAATAAAAAATGTGTCATTTACAATACCAATAGCTCAACCTTTCCTAATGCGAGACCTATTGCATTGCAAATGCTTGTTACTCATCCCATCCATCCTTTTATTTTATAGAGCGCATTACTACCCTGAGGCATCTAAGCACTGTAAAATTATGGCTGTGAGTGTCAAGATGGGGTAGCTGAAAGTGTTGTCCTGAATAACCAGGTTTTTACAGCTTTCCTAAACACGAGTAGACAAGGTGCTGTTTTTATACCGAGAGGAAGTAAGTTCCATGCTTTGGAAACTTCAAACACAATGCTTTTTCCTCCCCATCGTCCTTGTTTAAATCTAGGCACTACTAGTAATTAGGTCGCGCATTCGAGACCTCTAGTATATACTTTCGTATATACTTATATGTGTATGCACTTTGTGGGCTCTGGAGATCAGTCCTAAGACTTGTCTGCTTGCGCTTAGGGACTATTTTTTCTGTTCAACTAACTCTATTTAACTGTCTTGATCGAAAACGACCAGTAGAGGTCAGTAAAATACCAGAATTGCTTTCTGCTTGTTCATCTGCCTCTATTTAACTGTCTTGATAGAAAACAACCAGTAGAGGTCAGTGAAATTCCAGAACTGCTTTCGGCTAAGGGACTTTATTTTTTTATTTTTCTGGCAACTGCCTCTATTTAACTTTCTTGATAGAAAACGACCAGCAGAGGTCAGTAAAATACCAGAATCACTTTAGCTTTCTCTAGATTCCAGTCCATAGAATTTGTCTTCCACGAGCTCCCATAGACAATATTTTTTTCAAATCTTGTATTTTCAGAGATATGACCACCGAAGGCCCTGATTTTATATTAAAAACAGACCTTTAGAATATACAATTTCCCACTGAAAGGCAATATTTCTCTTCATGAGTTCCCATTTCTGGTGTGTCACTCAGTTTGGTGCTTACTTTCCCTCCACCATAAAGAACAGTAGATGTTTCAGCACTCAGGCTAATGTGCTGCATAGCTAAATACATATAAGGTCCCAAAGGCGAGCCCGATTGCATGCAAATGCTTGTTTTGCCTTTGCGGACCAAAGATTTCTGTCCGAAAGATACTGTTTGAAACAGTGCTTCAGAAAGTCCAGACCAAGACCATGAACTGCCTTGTAAGCGAGACATAGTACCTTAAAGGTAATTCTTTGTTTAACGGGGAGCTAGTGTAGATTTTTTTTAGCTATTTCAATATTGAACAGAATTTAGGTATTTTCAACAAAATTCTGGCCCCAGCATTTTGCAGGACATGAAGTTTATTGATATTATATTTATGACTGGTCATCAGCAGACTATTCCAGTAATCGATCTTAGACATGATTAAATAGGTGACTAAAGTCCTTTGTAGATAAGCGGGAATGAAAGGCAAAACTTTTTTGATTGTTCTGAGAGTGTTAAATTTGGAAGAAGTAAGTTTGTTTACATGATCAGAAAAGTTGATTTCATTATCAATAATCACTCCCAGGTTTCGAGCCTTTTCCACTTGAAGAGGGTGGGGCACATAATAGCTGGCCAAACTGACGGACCCCAAAAAGATGCTTGTGGTACAAAAAGTAAGACTTCAGTCTTTTCTACATTTAATTTAAGGCAGTTGCTGTTCATCCAACCATGTACCGCCATCATGCAATTGTGAAATCTACTTCCTGTATCAGTGCCGTTTTTTCCTATGGAGACACCAATTTGAGTGTTATCGGCATAGGAAGTAAACGCAAATCCAAATCTTCTTAGCTGATCTGCTAATGGGGAGACATAAATGTTAAAAAGGGTAGGACTCAGCGAGGATACCTGTGGGACTGCACATGGAAGGGAGAATGGATGTGAAGTAAAATTCTCCAGTTTTACTATTTGTTCTAAATTCTTTAAATAGGATTTTAGCAGGTTCCAGGCCAGACCTGTGATCCCACAGGCTGTTAGTTGACTTAGCAGTAGTTCATGAGTTACTGTGTCAAAATCCACCAAGAGATCCAGCAGAATAAGGGCAGCCCCTTTTCCATGATCTAGAGCCTGCCGAATCTCTTTGATTGCTTTGAGCAAAGCTGTCTCCGTACTATGTCCCTTCCGAAAGCCAAACATATTGGTATCAAAAAGTTTATTGGCTTCGATAAAGGACACCAGTTGTTCGTTCAAAACTTTCTCCGCTATTTTGGCTGCCAGTGGGAGACGGGAAACGTGATGATAGTTCTCATCCAGTGAGGCCTTTTTTAGAAGAGGTATTAAGGCTGCTTTTTCCATATGTTTGAGAGTGTGCCTGTTTCAAACATTGTTTTATAAATAGGTGTTAGTTTAGATGCAAGAACTTCTGCTGCTAGCTTAGTTATATTTGGCGGACATGGGTCATACGGTGAGCCTGAGGTGGGGAGTTTGTAGTCATTTTCTAATGTATTCAGCTGATGGGGCACCAAATTCAGCCTTTAATTTACTTGCTTGAGATGGCTGTTTGCTTAAGTTAGCAGCTCCTGGAGTAAGCGATAAATTGGAGTCGGAGAATTTATTTAAAGATTGACTCCACTTTTTCTACAAATAAATCTTCTAATGAATCACAGAAGGATTGATTTGCTGCCAGGGATTTTTGGTTGCAAACCACTGCAATTAATCCATTCTTTCACTCATCTATCCATCCTTTAACTGCATGTATCCTTCCATCCTCCCTTTCACTCACCCTACCCGACCATCCTTTCACTCACTCTTCCATAAATTTGAATATAAAACCTGGTCTGCAGTTATGGTTTTTTCAGGGTGTTCCTTCCTCCAGGAGTTTGTTCAGCACCAGCCCTTTGTTTATTTGTCCCATTTGCTTGGGAATGTGAATGCTGAGGCTGAATAGGGTTTTGTACTACATCTAATCTCTACACTGAAAGGTGAACTTTTTAATAGGTTGTTTCATTCATCCATCCTTCTTTTTAATCACTCAGCCATCAGTTCTTTCACTCATCCATCCACCTTCCCTTTCACTCATCAATCCATTTTTTTCATTCCTCCGTCCTTACATCCACATTTCCTTTATTCATCAATCTACCCACCCATTCATCCACCTTTTCACTCATACCCATCTATCCTATCACTGAGTCACTTTTGTCTGCCATGATGCTGATAGAAGAGGCCCATAGAGAATTTCACCCCTGATGTAGCTGCTAAAGTTGGGTGCTCATGACATTCTAGCATCCATCCTTTTACTCATTCTTCCATCTATCCACCCTTTCACTTCGTCCATCAATCCACCCTTTTCCTCCACCTATGCATCCACTCTTTCTTTCACTCAGTCATCCATACGGTCACTCACTCGTGCATCCATACTTTCTCTCATCATTCATTCTCATTTTCACTCATCCATCTGTTCACTCTCCCTTTCAATCATCCATCCATTCTTTAACTTACATATCCATCCACCCTTTTATCCATCTATCATCTCTTTCACTCATTGTTAGAAATAGAGGTTTCTAAGTTGGCAGAAGTATGCACCCTGTCCAAGCAGGAACAACAATCCTGGTCAGGCTAAGTAAGATGCACACTAAATGTTAACGTGTGCTTATCCTCTGGTAGCTTGTCACAGAGCAGTCAGACTTAACTAAGAGACAATGTGTATAGTATTTGTGCAACACAACACACAGTAACACAATGAAAACACCACAAAAAGACTCCACAACAGGTGAGAGAAAGAATGATTTTTATGTATAAAACAAGCCCAAACTGTAAAAATAGGGGTTAGAAGCAAAAAGCACCTATAGGGATTATTTGATCATGCTGGAACGAGGAAAAATCAAGAGTTCAGCTAACCGCGATGGAGTGTGGGCCATATGCAGTAGCCATGCAAGCCTGCTGAACAAAGTACTTTGATCACAACAGTAAAATGCAGGGTGCAGCCAAACGATGCATCAGTGTTGATCCCACAGTCTATTGATGCATCGATTTTCTTCACACAGTGGTGTTGATGTACCGGTTCAGAAGGCAATGTGCCAAGAGGTGCTGGTTTGGTAGACGATGTGCCTGGTTTCTCCACACAGTCAAAGGAATGTGTTGAACTTCCCACACTGCAGCAGCGATGATATGCTGTTTCCGATGCATCAGTTCTTTAAGGTGATGCTTGTTCCAACTGCGATGCGCCATTTCAGTTCCTGCAACAGGATCGATGCACCGGTTCTGCTACTACACACAGACTGGAGATGAGTTGATTTCACTGGAATGACCTGGAACAGAAGCAGGTGGTGTGACTGATATACTTATGTCTCAAGCAACAGGAGGCCAGCCAAGAAGTACTTTAAGATGGCTCTGGGCTCAAGGCAGAATCCAGCTGCCTCTCATCAGGGTCATAGTTCAGCAGGTAACAGGGCAGCACAGTAGAACTCAGTTCTTCAAGAGCAGCAGTCCAGCAGAGACATAGTCCTTCTAGCAGCCTAACAGTTATTCTGTCACAGTTTCTTTACAGGTCCAGAAGTGTCTGATTTGTTGGAGCCAGAGACTCAGTACGTATACACTGTTGTGCCTTTGAAGTGGGGGTGACTTCAAAGAAGGGTCTTTGAACACACAGAGGTCCTTTCTTTCCAGCTCTGGCTCCAACCCTCTACAGGAGTGTAATCTACCCTTTGTGTGGGAACAAAACACAGCCTATTCAGGTGTGTCAGCTCCTCCCTTCCATCCTGCCCAGGAGGAGCCATCAGGATGCAGATGGGCACTCAGACACACCTTACCTTCCTTTGTGTGTGGCTGTCTAGAGGGAATGCACAGGGACAAGCAATCCTCCACCCCACCCCCCAGATGTGTATTGGAGACAGGCTGCAGTCACACATGGCTTTACCTGCAGAGACATTTCCACTTTCTAAAAGTGGTATTTCTAAAATAGTAATGTTAAATCAAACTTTATAGGTAAGGGGGTTTATCATTATCATTCCAAGGATATGAAACTTGACAGAGCCATTCCTTTTCAACCAGGAGTTACAGTTTAAAAGTGTAATAAGGAATTCCCAATGATAATCTATGAAAATAGTCACTGTCACAGTACTGAAAAACAAATGAAGGTGTTTTTCACTACTAGGACATGCACAACGTAAATGTATATGTCCTACTTTTTACTTACACAGCACCCTGACTTATGGGTCATCTAGGGAATACCGTAGGGGTGACTTATGTTAAATAAAAGGGGTGTTTAAGGCTTGGTCAGGGGTTTTAAATGCCAGGTCGACATGGTTGTAAAATTGAACACACAGGCTCTGCATTGGCATGTCTGATACACCTCTAAAGGGCAACTTGTGTGGGTGGCATAATCAGTACTGCAGGCTCACTAGCAGCATTTAATTTACAGGCCCTGGGCACAGGTAATTCACTCTACTAGGGACTTACAATTAAATATCCCAATTGTGGATATACTAAATGTAACCATGTTTAAGGGGGAGCCAGATGCACTTTAACACTGGTCAGCAGTGGTAAAGTGCTCAGAGTTCTAAGGTCACCAAAAAGAATCAGCAAAAAGAGGAGTTAAGCAGGGAAAAAGTTTGGGGGAACCCACCCTAAGGTTAACAAGTCCAACACGCATCAATCCATGTTTTCACTCATCCATCCGTGCATACATCATTTACCTATTCAACCTTTAACTGATGTACACTTCAATTTACTCACACACCCACCCATCCATACTTTCACTCATTCATGCAAATTTACATTATTTATGAGCCTTTGTCTGCTGAGTTGCAGACAGAAGAGGGCCATCAAGAACCCCACCCCCTCTTTAGCTGCTAAAGCGGGTGGTTCATGACGCCCTTGAGTGAAAGATACGATAGACACAATGACTTCAGGGGTAGTTTGTCTTGGCACAGAATAGTTTGACAGCGTCAACTTGCTTCCTCTTTCAAGCACAATGCTCACATTCTGCCAACATCTGCAATGTCATCAAGCAACTAGAAGTAAGAGTGGGTCAAGAAGCACAGTGCTTTCAGGCCACTCAAATCTTTATAAACTGCCACCAGTGTCGTAACAAAGGCCCCCGCCGTGCAGGTGGCCCCCGCTCCGGGGGCCCTCTGCAGCGCACAGTACACGAATACTGTGAGTGTCGTCTTTGGGAATGTTTTAAAGTTATGGCCGCCGATTTTCACTGCATTCTGTGCGCGCTTCAGCCTCAGGGTAGGGGGTAGTGTTGGGCAGAGCTGGGCTGGCGTGACAGAATTGCCGTGCACAGTGTAAAGTACACGTACAGCAGGGGCCGATGGGTCCGAGTCAGAACAAAGCAAAATGGGATTGGCAGCTGCTGAAGTACTGGGTTTTTAAGAACCCAGCGGTGCCAGGGAACACACCCGAAGACTTTGAGTCCTTCCTGTTTCAGACTACAGAAACACAGAGTCTTCTTGGTGAAGTCAAAGATCGTATTTATTGGCTGCAGCCAGTAACAGGTATCCTAGAAGTACAACACAGTGTATGTGCTCAGGAGACTGCTCAATCTTACAAAGCCAGCCTTCTCCTTTTATACAAAATATTATGCCTTAGGCAAACATTCCTTATTTTACAGTTGACCATTCACATATTTCCACTACAAAGAAAAAGCAGAGTCATGATGACAAGCCCATATTTCAGTTTGTCCAGCCCACAATCAATTACTCGGCAAGGTCCAGTATTTTCATCAGATATCGACGAACCCCCAATAAAAACAGGCACCTCCTCTTCGTAAAGCAAGTCATAAAACAGAAAACAGGGACAGGTGTGTGTGTGATTAGGCATGGTTTGTGTGCGATGAAAAGGTTTATGATATGTTGTGCCTTGATACTAATCTCATTCGGCCACTGGCAAAGGAACTGGCCGAACAGGTTTGGCTTCAGGCAGTGGAGTCAGCTTGCCCAGGTCACAGAGGAGTCAGCAAAGGTATACGTGTCCTTCAGACTCGATTTTGGCTTTAGTCATTTGGGCCTATGTAAGGGCAATCACGAAATGGCTGCCATTCACAAAATGGAACCCGAGGGTTCGGGACGAAAACTCTGTTTTCGGGTGATTTCGTCACCCGAATATGACGAAAATGCTTGTACATAGTATCCTAACCATTCTCGGTCTGCTGATACCAAAATCGTCATGATACGACGATGTTTATGACACGGGTCCAGAATTTTCAGTACCACAGACCCTCCTTTTGCCCTTACATAGGCAATTACCTATACTCACGCTAATCTGAGTCCAGGTCTATATTCATAAAGTCATTGAGGTGTTGCTGTAGCATCATCCTATTACTTAGGTCGTTTCTTGATACAGGTTTCCTTACACAAGATGTAGCACAGAGGCCACATATTGCAGGAGCACACTGTATACACAGACAGAACAGGAAAAGAATGGCTAAGATCATCCCAATAACTATCAGAATTTTCCATCCCCAGGCGGATATCAGTTCCCAGAACCACTCCATAAATGACCAATCTCCTTTATCCACGTGAATAGATTCAGAGATCTTATGCAGTTTGGAAATGGCCTGATAGACTGTCGGAGCGTTATCTGGGATGAAAACACAACAACTTGATTGGATCACTTTACATACCCCACCTCGGTCTGCAAGTATGACGTCTAATGCGACCCTGTTCTGAAGGGTCATAAGGCGATCCGACTGGAGGTCAGCCGTCAAATTACTAAGGGCACCGGCGGTTTCAACTACAGTGGATTCAACCACCCTTGTCAATTGCCTTATGTTCCTGCTGTTCACCATAGGCCCCCAAAAAGGCAGAAAACCCTTTACAAAATCTCCAAATTTTTGTCCTACAGTGTCTTCTTTGCTGATGACACCTCTAACTATCCTTGTCTTATGGTAATCTGCTGCGGCCGTGTAGGTGGGAGGCAACAGGAACGAAACAAAACATGTGCCCGAGAAGTCAGGGGGCAACCATGTATAGGCTCTATCATGGCAGATGAAATAGGTACCCTTAGCTGCTAGAAATGAAGGGGAAGTCCGAGATGCAAAAACATATGTTTCAGTGCAGATACTTTTCCCTAACTGAGCTCTGGGATTTTTGCCATTACCTTGCAGACATAGGTGACCTTGATGGGGTACAATCCAAATCGGGGAGGATCTCTTTGCTCGCTGGTTCTCACTCAGAGTAACTCCATATCCTGTTATGTTCCATCTATCGTAAGCTTGTAACTCATCTTTGGGAATCGTTCTATACGAGTCAATGTTTCTGCTCATATTAGTTATTCCCACTACCAATGCCTTGTTGCTCGAGTTACTTCTCGTGGAACGTGGGGGATATGGTTTGATGGCATATATGAACATCGTCTGAAATGCCCACAAAGAACCATTGTAACTAAATGGTAAGACCAAGTATGGGATAGCCTTATCTGTTGTATGTGGCATAAGACCACACACCCAGCAATTAGTTGTGTTCACTACTAATTGGTGTTGGTGCAAAAGCTGGATAAGGGAGTTATTGATAAACTCTAATCTTCTAGTGGACTCATGCTCTGGCAGAGGGTGAAATGAATGCGAGGAAACAGTAGAAGGAGGTATGGGCTGTGTAGTGGTGGGTGCAAAGGTCACTTGAAAAGAGAATAAATCATATCCTATTAAAAACGTCATTACACTAAGCAACATGAAAATACATAATATCAAAAATCATTTCTTTGTCATCATTATACACATTCTGGCTTTAAAGTTCATCTGTTTGGCAGGTCTCTCCATCTCGAAAAACTCCATCCTCTCTAATTGCTGCCAGCGGCGGTAGGGTGTTCTATGCTAAGGAATGCTTCTGTCAGTCCAGGGCAACTCCCTTAGACCGACCAGAACTGTCGACCTAACGTCTTCAGCTGCACTCCAAAGACTTGGGCAACCACGACCCTAGCAGCTGAACCCGGATGGCGGTTCGAAAAACAAAAATAAGAAAGTTTCTCAGATGAGAGAGCTGCACTTTCAAAAATAGAAAAAAAGAAATTTTGTATTTGTCCATAGTTCTCGGCCTCAAATTATAACGGCTTTTTCCAGGTACTGTCTGGTTCTGAAACAAGAGTTCAGGCTCTGTAGTGTTCAATCGAATTGACGGTGGCACAGCTTCTTGCAAGATATTGTCGCTTTCTTGTTCAGAAATTGTTCCTTTTACACTTGCATCGCTAAAAGGCAGAAAACGAGGCACAGTCTCGGTTTCAGAGTCAGCGATCCCCTCCTGGACCCCACGGTCGTACGGAAGAGGCAAAGGAATCCTCTTGCAGTGTACGCCGTGGATCCAGTTCCTTTTCCCTTCCACTCGAACAGCTGATCTTGTTGAGAGAAGGACAAGGTGGAGACCGGTCTAACGGGGCTGGTCATTCTTTGTCCGCTGGAAGTTCTTGACCAGCACCCATGATCCAGGATCGATAGGATGTCCTGGAGCTTCAGGGACCTGAGGCAGAGTATCGTGAACCTGTTGGTGTAAAACACGCAATTTAGTTGTCAGTTCACGCAAGTAGTCAAGCAACACAGGATGTTCGAGGTCACTAAACTTTGTTGGTCTTGGTACGCCCCAAATATTCGCCGGGCGACCAAACACAACCTCATACGGACTCAAACCCACTCGCGAATGCACAGTCATTCTCGTAGACAAGAGCGCTAAAGGCAAAGCATCTGGCCACTGTGGACCAGTGCTCGCTTGAATCTTGGCCAATTTCAATTTAAGAGTGCCGTTATAGCACTCAACTAAACCAGCTGATTGGGGGTGATTTGCAGCGTGCAATTTCTGCCGGATTCCTAGTCCCTCAGACACTCTCTTCATAACTTGACCCACAAATTCACTCCCATTGTCACTCCAGATAATTCTCGGCATTCCAAACCTCGGGAAAAACTCTTTTATCAAAACTTTTGCTATGGACAAGGCAGTATTGTCCTTAAGGGGATAAGCTTCTACCCATCTAGAAAAGGAGCAAACAACCACCAAGACATATTTCAAGTTGTTACATCTCTCCATATGGATAAAATCTAGCTGCAAAGCCTCGAACGGATACGTAGGAGGAGCAAAATGACCAGCTGGTGTTGGAGTTCCTCTACCAGGATTGTACATCAAACACACCATACAGTTCTTCACCAAGTTCTCTGCACATTTTGGAATTACCGCATTCTGCCAAACCGGAGCCAACAACTTGCAAATCCCTTTCACGCTGATGTGTGCCATTCCATGAGCCATTGTAACAACCGGAAGCACATACGCATTAGGCAACAACCATCTCTGATGTTCTGACAAATCAGTCCAACAACCATTCAAATCCAATTTACCCTTGCTTTCTCTCCATTCATTCAACTCTTTCTCTGTAGCTTCAGCTTGAATGGATTTCACACTCTCAATCGTATCTCCACACATACTCTTCTCTGGAACCCATCTCGCCGGACCCGCAACGCACATTTGACTCATCATATTTCTCAGAGTTTCTTTCGCAACTTCCTCCGCAAACGCATTACCACGGCCAACATCATCTGTAACTTTCTTATGGTCACTGCATTTCACGATCGCTACTTGTAATGGCAAAGTAAGAGATTCAAGAAGTTCATTCACCAACTGTCCATGCTGAATCTTCGTCCCATGCGAAGTTAAAAATCCACGTTCACGCCACAAACGTCCAAAGCTGTCAGCCACGCCAAAGGCATATTGGCTATCAGTATACACATTCACTCGTTTTCCTTTCGCCAACACACATGCTCTCGTTAATGCAATCAATTCCGCTGCTTGTGCTGAATTATGTGGGATACGCGCAGCTTCAACAATCGTATGCAAAGTCGTAACAGCATATGCCGCAGTCGTATCACCAATCGGCAACTTAAAGCACGAACCATCAACCCACAAAGTACCATCACATTCAGGAACTGGAGTGTCCCTAAGGTCTACTCTCCCTTTCGTTTCTTCTTCAGTTCTCAGAAAACAGTCATGCTGTTCTTCACTATCATCATCTGTCTCAACTGAAATCGGCAACAACGTGGCTGGATCCAACGTGTTGCATCGTTTAATGTGCACATGACTCGCTAACAACGTCAACTCGAAACCCGGCAACCGAGCACTAGTTAAATGCTGTGTCTTCGTACGGTTCAATAAGGTATCCACTGCATGTGGAACCATAACCACTAGCGTGTTGTCCATAACCAAACCAGCAGATTATCGAATTGAAACAGCCGCTGCCGCCGTAGCTCTCAAGCAACTCGGCAACGCTCTAGCTACCGGATCTAAAGTCGACGAAAGGTACGCACATGGGCGTTGCTTATCGCCAAACTGCTGAGTCAAAACTGACAATGCACATCCTTCTCTCTCGTGAACATACAATGTGAAGGGCTTACTGTAGTCGGGAGTACCCAAAACAGGAGCCGAACACAACGCATTGCGTAATTCAGAAAAGCTCTTTTGACATTCGTCAGTCCAAGGAATAGGATTTGGAGTCTCCTTAACAGTAAGAGCTATCAAAGGCTTCGCTAACAAAGAAAAATTAGGAATCCACTGTCTACAGTACGACGTAATACCCAAAAACGCACGTACTTCTCTCTGTGTCGTAGGCACACTCATTTTCGCAATAGCTTGAATTCTTTCTGGGGTCAATTTCCTTCCCTCCCTCGATAAGAGGTGACCTAAGTAGGTTACTTATTGTCGGCAAAATTGCAACTTGGAGAGAGAAACTTTGTGATGACAATCAGACAAGTGGCGTAGTAGCGACAAAGTGGCTTCCCTGCAAATCTCTTTAGTATCAGCGGCAACTAGCAAATCATCAACGTATTGAATAAGGGCTGCACCATCAGGTAAAATCAACAAATCAAGTTGTGTCTTCAAAGCTTGACTATAGATCGATGGACTCTCGAAATAGCCTTGAGGAGCGCGTTTAAAGCGGAAACTGCGACCTCCTAAAGAGAATCCAAAGATGTCCCTACTCTCCATGGCAATCGGGATGCTGAAGAAAGCATTCTTCAAGTCAATCACCGAAAAACAGGTGGCAGTAGTCAATAAGGCTGTAATATCAGGCACAACAGGAAATTGTGGAACAACAATCTTGTTCACTTCGCGAAGATCGATGACAAACCTATATACAGGAGACTGTGAAGGATCAGTTCTCTTCAGAACAGGCAAAACAGGACTATTGCACACATTACCTCTCGTTTCCTCAATTACACCCTTTTTCGATCAGGTCATAAATAATCGCTAAAAGTGCACGCTAACCATCACTTGAGATACGATATTGTGGAATGCGCGGTAACTTAGCATTCGCCTTCAATGTCACAACATATGGGGGAATGTCCAGTAGGCCCACATCATTTGGACCAGTAGCCCACAATGAATCTGGTAAGAGAGAGAATTCAGATGGAAGACTATCTCTCGACACGTACATCGGAGAGATCACTCTCTCACCCAAAGTAAGATAAACTCCTGATGGAGAACAATACAATGTCGCATACAATCTCTTCAACAAATCCAATCCCAGCAAATTCTCATTACAAACTGTAGTCAAAAGAAGGGGTGCTTCAAACTTACGAGGACCAACAGAAAGAGACAATGGAGCAGAAATCGGATTCGTAACGGGGGCGTCAGAAAAACCTACAGAAACATTATCAAAGCCAGACAAAGGTGCGCCAGGGAGTTTAGAATGCATAATAGAACTCTTTGTAGCACCAGTATCTAGCAGAAAAGGCTCTGACACACCTGATGCAATCACTTCACCATAGGGTCCACTCTGATCTACTGGAACTGAAACAACTCCCTCTCTTTGTCCAAGGCTATCCTAACAATTATCACTATTTGCTTCGTCACCTTCAACATAGTAATCATCCACATAGTACTGTGCTGTCATACCAGACGAACTCTGCTGTTGATCAAAAATATTCATTGAGTTCTGCGGAGGCAAAGGATGTACGTTCTGTCCGCGACCTCTACCTCTAGGCGCTTGTGGAGCACCTCTACCTCTAACACCAGAAGCACCATTCATACGCTGCAACAAAACCGGACAACTATTCTTGAAATGACCCTCTTCTTTGCAATACGCACACTGATTAGGCCCGTACGGAAAACGCTGTTGAGAAAACTCGTTTCCTTGCGAGTTTCTCGAATACTGCTGAGGTTGCTGATAATCGCGCTGATTATTAGTACGGGGTGGATAAGCTTGCTGTAGAAGAATTTTAGTCTTCAATTCCTTAGTCTTCTTATCTGCTTTCTCTAACTCATCCTTGCGCCTATTTTCATAGTACTGGGCCGTAGCTAAAATCTGTGCTGACGTGGAAACAGCCCAAGCACTCTCAGAATCCTTCAATTTAGTACACAGCTCGAGAAGCAAATTATGCACAAACTTGTCAACTAACAATCTCTGGCCACCCTTGGTAGCCATATCCTGACCACTATGATCTACAAAGGTTTCTTCAAACCGCGTGAAGAAATCAGACACAGTCTCGTCTTTCTTCTGTTTACATGCGGACAACTTGTCCCAATTAACACGTACTTCGGGCATCAAAGTCTTCATAAAATTAATTATCCTACCAGGAAGTTCAGTAATAAGATCTTCAGGCTTAGCACCTCCAACTTGTCTATCATTTGCAGCAACAAGATTAACCCATGTAGCACCCAATTCATTATCATGATCCGTATGTCGAATCACATTCCAGATAGGCTGTGGAACAACATTACCAAACCACATGTCTATGTCCGCTAAATTCATGACGCACGAACCCACAGTTTGAGTGAGCTCTTTATAATATCCCACCAGATTTTTCCGTGGATCAGGTAAAGTCTGCTTAAGTGCTAGAACTTCAGCACGCTTCCAAGGAACATGTACCCACACTCGCTGAAAGTGCGCAAGAGTAGGTGGAACAGCATTAGGATCAGCAGTCTCCAAACTGGAGGAACCTCGCGCACCGGATACTGACGCGCTTTTCTCCTAACCGACGAATCAGGCTCAAACAATCGCTCGGAAGGAGCATTATAACGAAACGACAACAACGTCGACACCGCTCTCTCGATATCGAGGAGAATCACAATCGTCCCTTTCGCAAACTCGGAATGCACTCGATACAATTCTTCAGGAGCTTTACCCACTTCGTTCATCCACTGTTCATTGATGAACGCACACATCATTTCAAAAACGTATCGTTGCTTAGGTGCTTTCTATTGCTGAAAAACATCCATAATACCCTCAAGATCGTACTGGGAGGTATACGTAACCCATCTACGTGCCATATGATCCAAAACTGTACGTTCATCTGCATCGGGCAATTGACTACGCAATTGTCTACTCTCATTCACAGGAGACATACCCAATTGTCCCAACAATAGAGAAAAGAAACCAGTAACTGCAGTAGTCATTCGTTGTCTAGCAGAAGGAGAAGATGGAAGAATAAGGGAAGACGGAACAACAGTAGAAGAATCCAGAGTCGGAGCAGGAGGAGCATTAAGAACAGACGTAGAAGTAGCAGACAAAGGAGGAGGCAAAGGTGGCGGCCCGTGAGGAGGCTGCGCCAAAGGAATAGTAACCAACGGAAAAAGAGCTGGCTGTGGATTAATTACAGGTGGCACAACAATCGGAGGTTGCACAGCCACAACTGGTGGCAGTGGTGCCGTAGCATTCTGTGCATAAGGTGGTGGCGAACTTAACAGATGCGTCATTAAAGGCTCTTTCGCAGGATCTTTCTCGTCTTTCTGCTCTTTAGGGGGCAAGAATGGGTAGCATCTATCTACCGCTAACTTCTTCACTCTAAGCATCTGTTCGCTCTCTTGCTCTTCCTCATTATCCCTATATGCAATAGCAGCTTGTACCATTGACATACCTCGTTCTCGTTTATTCTTCTTCGCTAATTTAATTTCTTTCTGTTTGGCCTCTTTGCGCCCTATGCGAAAAGAGTCAAACATTGCCTGCCGGGCTTTCTTCTTAAAATGTTTAACCTTCAGTTTATCCAAAATCTCCGTGTCAAAACTACCATAGTGGGGCCATTTTAAAACACCATCTTTCCTGATGTATCGGATCCAAACTTCATTATATGCGATGGGGCCTACGCCATGTTTCACATAAAGTTCATAGGTTGGAGTTCCAATCGGAGGAACCGGACACGAGTCCTCCAATCGGGAATCCCTATTACAACCAAGACAAAACAGATTTCCAAGTCTGCTAAGACCAGGCATCTTCACTCTCTAGTCTAGCTTCAAACTTCAAAGGATTATCGAATACGATAGTCTCGTGAATACACGAGTCCCTCGGCTTTGGTACTTGCAAGTTCCAAATCAAAGCGATCCCAAGGGGATACTCAAAAACTAAGAACCAAACTAAGGACTGGGAGACGCTCCACTCATACTTAACTGAGGTATCGATGACGTCACCAGAAGACTCGTCTAACGTTTCGCTCTACCAATCATCAAGGGTCCAAAACAGAGTGATAGTCAGGGCAGCAGTCCTTCGTAGCCTTCGGGAAGCGGGGAACCTCGCAGCAAAGACTTTCGGACCACGTCGACATACAGGGGTTGATGAAGTGGCGGCCTTCCTCCAGAATTTTCACACAAAGCTCCTCACGAACCTCTGGCTTGGACCGGTACCGCTGAAATTGCCCCACGTTGGGCGCCAACTGAAGTACTGAGTTTTTAAGAACCCAGCGGTGCCAGGGAACACACCCGAAGACTTCGAGTCCTTCCTGTTTCAGACTACAGAAACACAGAGTCTTCTTGGTGAAGTCAAAGATCGTATTTATTGGCTGCAGCCAGTAACAGGTTTCCTAGAAGTACAACACAGTGTATGTTCTCAGGAGACTGCTCAATCTTACAAAGCCAGCCTTCTCCTTTTATACAAAATATTATGCCTTAGGCAAACATTACTTATTTTACAGTTGACCATTCACATATTTCCACAACAAAGAAAAAGCAGAGTCATGATGACAAGCCCATATTTCAGTTTGTCCAGCCCACAATCAATTACTCTGCAAGGTCCAGTATTTTCATCAGATATCAACGAACCCCCAATAAAAACGGGCACCTCCTCCTTGTAAAGCAAGTCATAAAACAGAAAACAGGGACAGGTGTGTGTGTGATTAGGCATGGTTTGTGTGCGATGAAAAGGTTTATGATATGTTGTGCCTTGATACTAATCTCATTTGGCCACTGGGAAAGGAACTGGCCGAACAGGTTTGGCTTCAGGCAGTGGAGTCAGCTTTCCCAGGTCACAGAGGAGTCAGCAAAGGTATACGTGTCCATCAGACTCGATTTTGGCTTTAGTCATTTGGGTCTATGTGAGGGCAATCACGAAATGGCTGCCATTCACAAAATGGAACCCGAGGGTTCAGGACGAAAACTCTGTTTTCGGGTGATTTCGTCACCCGAATATGACGAAAATGCTCGTACATAGTATCCTAACCATTCTCGGTCTGCTGATACCAAAATCATCATGATACGGCAATGTTTATGACACGGGTCCAGAATTTTCAGTACCACACTTCGGTCTTCTGCCACCAGCATGGGCGGCCTTAGGCATGTGCAAGCTGTGCACCTGCACAGGGCCACCAAACCCCAGGGGCCACCACACCAATATATATCCTTAATATAATAATCTTCTGAGGATGGATACATATTTGCGTGGCGGCCCCTGGCAGGGATTTGGCAGCCTCCAGCTCTGTTCCACTTCCAAATACCCTGATTTCCCCCCCCCCCCCTTCACTGGCCCTCGTGCTCCACCCTGCCCGGACCCCCTCTTCTGGGGCCCCCTACCTACGCTCCCTGCCCAGGGCCGCCATGAGCCTAGAGCCGCCCCTGCCACCTGTCAGTAAGAGAGAGTAAGGAGATGGCATGACTGGCAGTAATAGTCCAGTCGCTCACTACTGTTGCACTACACTATGTTCTTATGAAGAACTGCGTGATGTGACCGCGGGAATAAACAGATTAGCATTAACATGCTTCTTTCCTCTGAGTGCAGCGAACTTTGGAGGCCTTTATTTTGCACACCTGGTGTCAGGTTTTGCATGCCTTTTGATATGCCTGTGAGCCAGCAGTCGCGTCTCCCTGGCATAGGTGACTATTATGCAATCATCTGAGCTGGAGTGAACCTCTCGTAAATGGAGCAGAGGAGAGCTGCGGTGCAGGAATCTCCTGATCGAGTCCCACACCAGCGAGTGAGTCATCCCTTAATAAATCAATGATTTTAGTCTTGTTTCTATGTTCAACATTTATGGTTTAATTTCAGGCCCCTCTGAATGGCTCTGATACAAGTTCACTTAGAGCGTCAGAGTCCTCCGCTTACACTGCATGTGCATTAACACAGATGTTTTAAAGCATGGGCAAAATGGGTTTCGGCCTAGGGACCCATCTTTTAAGGGGTCCTTCCTTAGTTGATCAGAACAGTAGGGCTGTAATAACTACTTTACTTCTTTTTTTATTGTTTTGCATTTCAATCAGCCTCTGCATTGAAAATTTACCAATTTTAGCAAGAGTTAATAATGACATCATAGGAGCCATGTTTTGATTGGGCTTGGCTAAGCGACAGTTAAATATTTATGCCCAGCCCAACTGCATGGGCTTTTCATTCTACCAAATTACTTCTGCAGCTGCAGCAGCCATTCTTAAAGATTATAGGCAGCCATTCCATTACACCCTGGTGGGACCTATGAAAGAAAGCAAACAATTGGCATTGCAAGTCTAAATTGTTTTCTACGATCACATGCTTCGTCTGGAGGAGCAGTATTCTGTTAATATGGCAATGTTGACTGACTGACTGAAGGTACTTATAAAGAGCTTTTATGCCGAGGCATCTTGGTGCTGGGTACAAAATCGAGGCACACACTAACTTTAGACTTGCATAAAAAGCCTGGTCTTAATAGCTTTCCTAAAGATGGTCTGCGACGGCTGTAGTCTAAGTGAGACGAGGAGAGCGTTCCACAACTTAGCCGCTAAAAAGGAGAAACGTTTCCCAGCCCATGTAACTCGCTTCATCAATGGAGGAAGACCCAGCCCAGAATCCAGCGATCTTAGGCAGTGTGATGGAACATACCGGGGGAAGAGTCATTATATGTCTTCCGCCCGCCTCCATAGAGCACTTTGTGCATAATGCTTTAAAGTCCACCCTGCGCCCGACTGGCAGCCAATGCAGTTGTTTGATGCTGGCCGAGGTGGAGTGATATTTAGGTAGTCCATACATGCTAGGGCAGCCGCATTTTGAAGTGACAAGCTTGTTCAGCTGTTTCACTCCTGCACCTAAGTAGAGTGCATTGTTGTAATCTATCCTTGATAGATTAAGAGCGCCAACCACCATTTAGGAAAATGGAATGAAAGGAAGGATTTTACGTAGTGTCTTAAGCGTAAAAAAGCAGGTAGAGACCACTTAGTTAATCTGGGAAGCACAGGTGAGACCTTTATCAATGAGAAAACCGAGGTTTCTGGCTTTACCCATGGATGGAGAAATGCCAGCTTCAGGGGGCCACCAACAATGGCTCCAGAATGAGGATTGTTTGCCAAATTCCAAGATCTCGGTTTTTTCGTTGTTTAGTTTTAGGAAATTTGCCTTCATCCATGACATCACAGAGGAAAGACCCTAACGGAACCTATCAGCAGACGTAAGGTCATTTTGAGTGACTGACACTACCAATTCAGTGTCATCAGCATAGGTCACAAGCGGCAGACCATGACTTTGAATTATTCTTGCCAGTGGTGTTACATAAATGTTGAACAGGGTGGGAGATAGTGCCGAGCCCTGAGGGACTCCACCCAGAAGGTTGAACTGTTCCGATCTCAGGTCATCCCAGTATATTATTTGTTCTCTGGAGTCAAGGAAAGAAGAGAGAAGGGGCAGGGCCTTACCTCTAACTCCCACAGTCTGCAGCCTGTTAATTAACACTGTATGATTTACAGTGTCAAACGCTGCCGTGAGGTCTAGCAGTATTAGGGCCGTCTTACCACCCTCATCCAATACCCTTCTAATCATCTAGGTAGCCATGACTAGGGCAGACTCAGTAGAGTGGCAAGCTCTAAAACCATGCTGGGTGGAATCAAGTATATCATTCTCTTCAAGGTGGAGAAGTGTGGCTCAATGATTAGAGCGGCATACCCTGATGCAGAGGTCTAGCCCGGGACCAGGGTTCAATTCCCCGCCTCGGCGGGTCTTGGGCTCAAAAATCCACGGACCTGATAATTCTCGCCTCGGTGCCTATTCCAATCATGGAGTCCCACTCTGCAACTCTGGGCAATAGCTTGCTTAATCTCCACAACTGCCCCCACAACGCTAAGGATGCCTGGCCTCCACCTTGGGGGTGCCCAGGAGTGGACGCCTCACAGGGAAAGCCAGGAAGGGTTCCACAGACGTATTCGTACAAGCGCCTTGAGACCCTTGCGGGTGAGTAGTGCGCTATACAAGTATCAATTTACATTTTAAGATAGGCAGTCAATTCCGTATTGATGGCTTTCACAAGAACCTTAGAGGACAGAGGTAAACAGGAGATGGGACGATAGTTTTTAACCTCTGAAGGTTCAAGTGAGGGCTTTTTTTTAGAATGGGCCTAATGCAAGCCATTTTTCATCCTGCAGGAAAAGTCCCAGTACTAAGGACTAGATTAAGTAGAGCGGTCAGCAATGCCCCTACCTCATTGGTAACTAGATGTAAAAATGTGTGGAGGACAGGGGTCAAGAGGAGATCCTGATTTATTTAGAGAGAGTATATCTACCACTTGATTCTCATCTAGACTAGTGAATTGAGATAAGCTGCCATGATCATGCTGTGTTTTCCATCTCTGGAATAGGTCCATGATGTTGGCCTCCACAGAGTTCATAAGCTCTTCATAGACCGTTGTTACCTTTGTCTAGAAGAAAACCGCAAGGTTATAAGCAAAAGCTTGGTCAGGGGTAAAAACTGTGTCTCTTGGGCGACGGGACAGAGCTGTAACTGTTTTAAACAGCTCTTAGGGGGAGTTAGTGGCCTCTAGAATTTTAGAAGTAAAATATGCTGTTTTTGCTGAAACTATTGCTTCCTTGTATTCTTTTAGTGTGAGGCCGTATTCGGTCTGATGCACTGAACTATATGAGGATCGCAATATGCGTTCCTTAAGCCGACATTTTATTTTAATAGTTTTTAATAGGGGTGGGCGGCCAGCTACGCTCCGTGCACGGAGTGTGCGTAGTGCCGTCTACTCCGCATTTTGCGTAGCGGACGTAGCCAGGCGGCACTACGCACGCTCCGCAGACGGAGCGTAGCTGGCCGCCGCCCGCCTCCCTCCCGCCCTCCCTAAATACTTTAAATTAAGAGTGTAAAATATTTAAAAGGCACTTACCTTGCCCGCCACTGCCCGCCGCGTCCCCGGGGCTCGCTATCTTCATTCTGCCGTCTTGTGTACTAAAGCGCATGCGCGGCTGCCCGCGCATGCGCATTTCTCACGAAAAAATGCGCATGCGCGGCCGCCCGCGCATGCGCATTAGTAAACAAGACGGCAGCAATGAAGATAGCGAGCCCCGGGGACACGGCAGGCAGCGGCGGGCAAGGTAAGTGCCTTTTAATTATTTTACACTCTTAATTTAAAGTATTTAGGGAGGGAGGCCTGCGGTGCGTAGTGGGGCTACGCGGAGTGCGGCGTAGTTTCTCGTCCACTTCACGTAGCTCCGCGAAGCCCCACTACGCCCAGGGTTGGTTTTTAACTCTACTGAATACCAGGAGGAGGATACCAATCTTTTCTTGGTTGTCTTGGTTATTTCAGAAGCCAGTGGATGGATAGCCTGGCTAATCCAGTTATAGTCCTTAGCGGCCTGGTTAGGGTCCGCACTGTAGGTTAAGTTCAATTTCAAGGCCGAAATTAAGTCTTGTTGAGGGACTTTCTTCCAGGCACGCACCTTGCTCAGGGGGGGTCGAGTCCTACGACACATTTTATCATTGGAAATATTGATGATAAACTTAATAGCATGGTAATCTGACCAGAGTGGGGGCAACACACTCGTATTTCAATATGGGTACTACTAGTAAAGATACCATCCAAAGTGTGTCCTGCCAGATGTGTAGGTTCTCGCACAATTTGCTGAAATCCAAAGCTGGCCAAGGTATCCATTAAATTAGAGGTATCCGAATTATTCGTAGCCTCAAGATGAAAATTAAAATCCCCCAATAGTATAAAAGAGTCCTTATCAAAACACGACTCCATGCAGGTTCATTTTGCTAAAAATACCCAATCATGCTTCACATCCAGACATTCAAAGTAAATTATGCATGCCCCCATTTCGGTTTATGTAACCGTGTGAATATTAGACAATATTTGAAGTGATTATGTTCTGCAAAGATGTTCAGCAATCGCTTGCTTTATTTTCAATTTGGGTGTTATGTGAGTATCTATTACAGACATTTTGTAGCAAAATGTGTTTATGTTACATGCAACAGCCATAAAAAGGTTTCTTTAAGATCAAATCAGGACCTCACATATGAGAAGTGTCAGATTATTTGCAGTTAATATTAGTGAGTTGCTGCTGTGTTACCTTATTGAAAACATCCTAGCCCTGAATATTACATGTAAACATAATTTGGACAAGTGTGCCTGTGCACAGTTTCTAACATGGCTAAAAAGGGCATGAAAGAGCTGAAACTGGATCATAAATGTAAAACTGTTCCTAACAGGGGCCCCCATAATATGCTTGGCCCATGGCCTTCAAAATCCCTAAGATGTCCCTGGGGCCATCTGTAAAGATGATGGTCATAGTTACCACATGTGCCGGCATGTCTAGGCCCATCATGGAAAAGACATTTCCATTTCTTTGTATTACAAGTGTGCTCGCA
The DNA here is from genome assembly GCF_964263255.1 of Lissotriton vulgaris. NCBI lineage: Eukaryota > Metazoa > Chordata > Amphibia > Caudata > Salamandridae > Lissotriton > Lissotriton vulgaris. The sequence continues at coordinate 1,213,306,461 of NC_141696.1, forward strand.
TCCCATTCCCTCAACGTGAAAAATTACCTTACTGAAAGAGTATCAGGCTGCAGAAACACAAACTATATCTACAGATATATTTCATCTATTCATCTCAGTGTAAATGAAGGTGGGCGAATTCTGAAATGGCTGAATTTCACAGAATTCGGAGCTGGTTGAACCCACAAAGCATTTTAATTGCAAGCTTGTGGTTTGTGCGATGCATAGTGAGTAGTCTGGCTCTTATTTTCACTACACTACTCCAACATGTAAGAGAAAGTAGTAGTCAGAAGTACTACACAATTGCACCTACTCCCTCTTCCATAGACTGCCTAGTGTCCAATATTCTTGCTTCAGGTCATCAAGAATGGTACAACAAGATGAGGAGCGTGACAAAGCCTACATCTTAATCAAATGCATGTATTTTTTAAATATATTAATCATTCACATGGGAGGTAACAATGCCTGTCCCCTATGTTATTTACCACAAAACTCATGAAAAATATGTTGTAGGAACTGAGACGTAAATGATGTCTCCCTAGCACAGTGGCCTGGAATCCTGAAGTCAATTGGGTGATAATGATGGAACACTGCCAGGCTTCCTTGAATTTGAAATACACCCAGGCATTTTTATCAACAGTTGGCATTAATGACAATCACCTCCGTGGAGCTGCTGGGGGTTGACAGTGATTTGTGGTTTTCAGAGCTACTTCACTCATGGTACCCTTGAGGTAGAGAGGGTTAGCCTGAATCACGCTGTGTGCTTGTGTCCTCCACTCGCATTTATTTTAGCGTTTAATTATGGTTTTTGTCCTGCTTACTAATAAAGACATGATGGTAGAAATTAAGTGTTTCCTCAGTTCATGCTATTATCATGCACACCCTTGACAGTCGCAAGTGTGTGGCATGCAGATAATTCACTAGTTTCTCTCTTGGGGCTGGCAGGATCCGGAGTTCTATCTTGTGTACTCCTCATGTATGTTGTCAGTCTAGTCTGTGAAATTGCAGGTTTGTGTTTGCTTTCAAAGTTTCAAGTTATTGTCTTTCAGTGTAAATTCTAATTCAGAGCCTAAATAATTCTTTGTTATTCAGGGATAGCAGTTCCTACGTGAATAGGACCACTCCTTGGCATTGTTCTGATTGTTGTCTCAGTTAAATAATCTGCTCTTGACAATAAGGTTACAACTGAAGTAGTTTATATTGAGTGTTTCGCACTTTCATTAAAACTTTGAACGAGAGGCATTTCATCAAATGTTGGGTGTTTCAAATAAAAATATACCAGATTTTTAGGTGGTGGGGAAAAGAAGTAGGTGGTGGACTGGGCCGCTGGGAGGGGGGCCTCAAGTTTCATTACGCAACTGCCCTGTAGCCATCTGTTAGAAATATGATATGTACACAGTTGGGAACATGCATGCACCAGATTTGTGTAGATTTGTTTTCATTGGGATGATGCATACAATGTCAAGTCAAAAAGGCTCCACAATAGCCTTTATTTAGTGAAATGGTCTGAAAACGAAGGGAAGGAAACTGCATGTCCAATTGTACACTGACACTAAACTAAGTGTGGTCACTGTTTGGAACACATGCAGTTACAGCCGCAACTAGGTTTCTTCTCTGACCTACAAATGAACAATGGAGGATCACTCTCCGTACAATTGCTATGAATGGCATACTGCAATGAGGAAACACATTAAGTGAAGCAAGTATACAGCAATATAGAATATGGCTACCAAGAGCAGGGTGCAGCTTGGGATCTCTGAAGTATGATCCTGAAGAAAGCCATTTGACCAGTAAGGGAAGGTTCTACAGCAGAAACATGTAGACTAAATGATGTTTGAGTACATTGCATACTCGATCATAACACCCCAAATTTTAACTTTGCTAAAGGATCCACAGAATAAGCCATAAAGTCCCATGGATACCTTTGGGCAACTTATTAGGTTACCTCTAGAAATTCAGAGCTCTCCTTCCTAATTTAGAGATTGCACTTGGCCTATAACCTGATCATACCACGGTCTAATCCCAATGTACATTGTATTGCCAGGGATATATTTGGCGTTGTTGGATATTGCTATTTGGAAACTGCGCCACCACAAATGAAATCAGGCATATTTTGTAGCTCTGTAGCTGCTGCCGCCCAAGTTAAATACCGGTGGGGACCGTGCAGATTCCAAGGTAGAAGCTTGGCTCAACTCAGCCCTTGACAAATTAAGACCCAGTGTCAAGTTGAAGCCCACCAACACCAACCCTAGTTTAATGAGTAGTTGGTGGCAGAGTGAAAGCACTGCAAAGTGCTTGTGCGAGCCTAGAAAATTCCTATGATGCAGTGGCCAAAACAACATGAGGGCAAGCATATTTACCAGACCACCTAATTGATTTCTTGCAGACCGCTTCATTCTGTTGCAGAGGACTATGCCTTTTGCAGAAGAACTGCCGCCATGTACAAAAGAACAAGTTACTTACCTTCGGTAATGCTTATTCAGGTAGGTCCAGTATCTGCCTGTGTATTCCTCACCTTGTGAATATCTCCCTGCATCAGCAACGTTCGGAAAACTTTTGTAGCACGCCGGCGTGGACGACGTCACAGCAGCACGGCATCGCGTGCGACTCCGGCTGACGTCACAGACTCCTTATTAGGCCTACGTCAGCGTGATGACATCAATTCCTCCCTTTTTTCCGTGCCTTCGAGGCACCCGGATGGACCAATGGCAGTAGAAATACATATATATTCAGTGTACGTAGTACATGCAACTCAAAACTGCGCACACACAGTGCGAAGCAAGGGTATGAAAAACCCAATTTAAATACATATAAATATACATAAACTCTGGTATAGCAGAGTGGACACTGGGGAGGTGGGTGGGTCAGTGAGGAATCCACAGGCAGATACTGCATCTACCAGAAAAAGCGTTACCGAAGGTAAGTAACTTGTTCTTCTGATAGATACATCTGCCAGTGGATTCCTCACCTTGTGAATAGGGTCCCACAGCAGTCCCCACTCCCGGAGGAGGGTGTCCACTCTACTATACCAAAAATCCTGGTGGACAGAACGCGCACCTCGGTATCCAAGCAGTAATGCTTTGCGAAAGTGTGGAGGGAGGCCAAGTCGCGGCTCTGCAAATATCCTCAACAGGTACACCCCTAGATGTAGCAGACTTTGCTCTAGTAGAGTGAGCTCTTATACCCTCAGGAGGGTCCTTACCCGCCAGGGAGTAGCAGATCTTGATGCACAAAATTATCCATCTTGAAAGAGTGCCCTTGTGCACCTATCTTCCCTTCCTGCAGTCAGCAAATCCAACGAACAGCTGGTCATCCAACCTGAACTCCTTTGTTGTGTCCAGGTAGAAGCTCACCGCCCCCTTAGGGTCCAAGCGATGAAGCCTCTCCTCCTCATTGGAAGGGTGGAGGAGAGGATAGAGGGTAGGAAGGGTAACAGGCTGCCCCAGATGGAAAGGCGTTACCACCTTAGGCAGAAAAGCAGACCTGGTCCTGAGAACCATTTTATCAGCATGAATGGTCAAGAATGGGGGTTACAGCTAAGAGCTTGAAGCTCACTAACCCTCCTTGCCGAGGTAATTGCGACCAGAAAGACAGTCTTGAAAGGCAAAAGTCTCCAGGGACATGTGTAAAGGTTCAAAAGGAGAACCCATCAAGAATGTAAGAACAAGGTTCAAGTCCCATTGAGGTACAATAAAAGGTGTAGGAGGAAATGTATTAGTAAGGCCCTTAATGAAACGTAAAACAATCGGAGATTTAAACAAAGAGGGCTGCTCAGGCAAACAAAGAAAAGCAGATAAGGCTGACAAATAACCTTTGATAGTTGCCACTGCAAAACCCTGCTGGGCCAAGGAAAGTGCAAACTGAAGAATACTGGATAAACGAGCCCTTAAGGGGTCAATGGACCTCTCCCCACACCAAGCAACAAATTTAGACCACCTATAAGAATAGATGGACTTGGTGGAATCACCCCTGGCTGATAAGATGACATCCACCACATCGTGAGGGAAAGAAATTGAACTCAGGTTGCCCCGTTCAATCTCCAGGCATGAAGGTGTAAGGTGTGGGGGTGTAGAACCTGCCCCTCCATCTGGGAGAGGAGGTCTGCCCTGTGAGGGAGACGGAGCTGCGAGCACGAGGAGAGGTGGAGAAGATCTGTGTACCACACCCTTCTTGGTCAATCCGGGGCGATCAATATAACTTGGGCCCGGTCTTGGCAAATTTCTCAGAACCCCAGGAATCAAAGGTATGGGAGGAAACGCATAAAGGAGTTGCGAGTCCCAACTCAACTGAAACGCATCTCCCAGAGCTCCTTGCATCGGAAACTGGAGACTGCAGAACGACGGGAAGTGAGCATTCTCATGAGTGGCGAATAGGTCCACCTGAGGAGTCCCCCACGTCCGAAAGACGTGACTAACCACCTCTGGGTGAAGCCCCCACTCGTGGTGGGCCGAGAACTGCTGACTGAGACCGTCTGCACGTACGTTCAGAACCCCGGCCAGATGATTTGCCATCAGACAAATCTGGTGGTCTGGCACCCAGGACCAGAGACGCAGTGCCTCTCTGCAAAGACATTGCGACCCCACTCCTCCCAGTTTGTTGATATACCACATTGCGGTCGTGTTGTCCATCAGGACTTGAACTGACATACTGGGAAGGGTGGAAGGCCTTGAGTGCTAAACATATGGCCCGCAATTCCAAAAGGTTGATGTGAAGCAACCTTTCCTCTAGAGACCAAAGACCCTGGACCTCCAGGTCCCCCAGATGAGCTCCCCACCCTAGAGTGGAGGCATCCGTTATTACTGTGGCCACCAGTGGAGGTAGTTGAAAGGGCTTCCCTTGAGACAGATTGCGCTCCACCAAGACAGATCCGCTGCAGTTTCTCTGTAGATCCTCACTAACTCCCCGAGTACTCCGTTGTGCTGATACCACTGCCTGCGGAGGCACCACTGGAGTGACCTCATGTGCCAGCATGCATGGTTGACCAACAGAATGCAAGAAGCCATCAGACCGAGCAGGCGAAGGACCTTCAGGACTGGAACAACCGCTCCATTGTGAAACAAAGGTATCATATCCTGTATGTCACGAATCCTTTGAGGAGTAGGGAATGCACGACACAGTAGTGTCCAGTACCGCACCTATGAACAGGTTGCGCTGGGAGGGCACCAGGTGAGATTTGGGTACATTTATTGAAAACCGCAATCTGTGCAACAACTGAGTTGTCTCTTGCAGATGGAGCACCTTCTCCGGCGACTCTGCTTTGATTAGCCAGTCGTCCAGATAGGAGAACACAGGAATCCCCAACCTTCTGAGATGTGCTGCCACCACAGCCATCACCTTGGTGAAGACTCGAGGCGCAGTAGTAAGTCCAAACGGAAGGACCGCAAACTGGTAGTGTTGCCAACCAACCGTGAAAAGGAGATACTTCCTGTGCGACTTCAGGATGGGAATATGAAAATGCACATCCTGCAAGTCGATCGACACCATCCAGTCTTCTTCCAGCAGCGCTTGAAGAACCTGCGCAAAGGGTGAGCATCTTGAACTTCTCCTGCTTCAGGTAGAGATTCAAGATCCTGAGATCCAAGATTGGCCGTAGTCTGCCATCCTTCTGGGGATCAGAAAATACCGGGAGTAGCATCCCTGACCCCTGCACCGAAACCACATCTATCGCACCCTTTCTGAAAAGTGCCAGGACTTCTTCCTGTAAGAGAAGTAGGTGGTCCTCCGAACAATAACCTTGGCAAGGAGGGTAATTGGGAGGAAACTCCCGAAAGGGAAGAGCATACCCATTCTCTACAAGATTGAGAACCCAAAGATCTGATGTAACCAATTCCCAATCTCATAGAAAATAGGTAAGCCAACCCCCTACAGGACCCGCATGATCCAGAATGGTGGATCTAGGGCTGCTTTACTGTTGTAGGTGGGGTATGTATTAGAGGAGGAAGTTGAGGAGGAGGCTTGACTACATCGGGACCCCTTTGTTTACCTCTGTAGGACTTGTACAAAGTATTCTGTTGCTGCTGCTGTTTGCTCTGCCTATAGGCACGTAAGGCAGACCTTCCAAAACCCCTGAATTTCTTGGTGGAAGAGCCTCTTGCTTGTAAGCCCAAAGACCTTGCAGTCGCCCTGCTATCTTTAAACCTTTTGAGGGCATCAGCCTTTTTCCCAAAAAGGCCTGTGCCATCAAAAGGCAAATCCATTAGAGCAGCCTGGACAACAGATGAAAATTCAGACGATTTTAACCAAGCGGCCCTACTAGTGGCGACTGATGGACCCATTATTCTAGCCACAGAGTCCGCCGAGTCCATGCCACTCTGAATCACCTGGCGAGCTGCAGCCTGCTTGTCAGATACAACTTCATTGAAATTCTTCCTGTCCTCCTCCGGAAGCTTAGATGACAACTGCTTAACCAAGTCCATCAAAGCGTGCACATATCTGCCCAGCAGACAAGTAGCATTCGTAGATTTCAAGGCCATGCTACTTGACAAGAACACTTTTTTGGCATTCTGATCCACTTTTTCGAGTCCTTATCCCCTGGAACATGGAGAAAAACACCAGCCAACTTCTTAGAACAAGCCGCCTGAACAACCAGACTTTCTGACGAAGGATGGGAGGTTAAGAACTCAGGATCACCAGCTGCCACCCTATAGCGTCTTGCCACAGTCCTAGACACCACAGGAGCAGACAGGAGCTTTTTCCCGACTTCCAATATTGGTTCAGTAAGAGCCTCAGTGAAGGGGAGAGTCGGCTCAACAGAAGGTGAATGTAGAACCTCAGTCAAGATGTTTTGCCTTCTGTGGAGTTTAAGTCTAAGTCAAGTTCAGCAGATCTGCAGCCATTTTAATTACAACGTGGTATGGAGCCACATCCCTAGAGGGTGCATCAGAAACTGCAGGCAACCCCCACTCTGGAGAAAATTTCAAACCACTTGCACATGTAGATCCTCAAAATAATCCTCCTGATCCTGGAGTTCTCCTTCCTCTACTTCTGGATCCTCATACTCCTTCTCTTCCAAGAGACGCTGTGCTCTACGGCTCGACCACTCACACTGGACCGAAGTTGTTGGATCCGGTAGCGACTCCGACGGGGCTGGCATCGAATTATGAGCTGGAACAGTCTGAGGATGGGAAGCTGGAACAGGCGTCTAATCCCAAATCCCGATCCCGAGGTCGCTCCGGAGTCGGCGAAGCCGTGCGCGGAGTCAATGACCTCGGCGGCGCCGAACCAAGCCATGGTGGATATGGCGTCGATAAAGATGCATAATAGGCGCCGGGGCGTATGCTTGAGGGACGCCCAAGTTATAAGACAATGGACCCATGGGACCAGCCGGTGCACCAGCGGGGTACATTGCCCTGGCATACACGCCAAACATTGCATTTAGGAAATGCGAGGGGTCCTGTTCAGGACCAGGAAACGGAGGGTACGAACCCACTGGTTGCCCAAGAGGAGGCTGCACCGGAACCGTTCCTTCATGACCCTCCTGATCTTCGGGGTGATGCACCGGAGTCGTCTGAGCCCGAGTATCCTAATCGTCTTCTTCCTCATGTGCCGAAGACTGACACGGATCCAGAGTCGGATCCGGAGATGGCCCTAGAGACTGAAAAGGCAAGGCCTCACCTTCAGGCTCACGAGATGGTGATGGTGACATGAAGTCCTTATGATGCCTTCGAGATGAGGACCTCTTCTTCGAATCAGACTCCCTGCCGGAATGATGCCTCAAACTATCCTTCCTCATGTTTTTTCTTCGAGGATCCCGAAGCATGTCCGGAAGCAGACTTCAACACCGGCTCCGACCGGGACCTCGATCTAGTCTTTGACCTAGACCGTCTGGATCTTGACCTCGAAGGCCTCTTGGCATCCTTTCCCTTTACCTTGGCCAGAAGGAGTCAAGCCTCTCGTTCTCGCAGAGCCTTTGGGTTCACCTTAGAACAGGAACAACAGCCTCCGACATTGTGATCCGAGCCCAGACACCACAAGCAATCATCATGCGGATCGGTAACGGACATCATCCTGGCACACAATCTGCACTGCTTAAACCAGGTCTTCTTCGACGACATCTTCGGCGAAAGACAGTAGCTCGAGAAGATACAATAACATAGAAATAGCAACAAAGTTACTATCTACAACACTAGAGATCACCAAAAAACATTAGTGTCGACAACGCGGAAAAAAGGGAACTGATGTCATCATGCAGACGTAGGCCTAATAAGGAGTCGGTGACGTCAGCCGGAGTCGCACGCGATGCCGTGCTCCTGTGACATCGTCCACACCGGCGTGCTACAAAAGAGTTTTCCGAACATTGCGGACGCAGGAGGACATTCACAAGGTGAGGAATCCACTGGCAGATGTATCTATCAGAAAGGAGTATACTAGTATTTCATGACATATCCCGTTGTGACATGTACGTCTTAAGGATCCAAATACTTTTACAAACTACATGAACAAAGTTAACTTCTTCATTATGACCAATGTTTGCTAAATGAAAGTCACAATTTTGCATGAAGTCTGAAACAATCAAAGCCGATATTAATTGGTGGGCAAAATAAAATATTACCTCATCAGGGAGGGAGTGCATGGATCATTAAGAGTATGATCAACAATTACATGTGAGGAAGTGTGGCTCAATGATTAGAGCAAGGAAAACAGAACAAAGTGGCTGGACAGGGAAGTTTGACAAAAACAAATTACAATCACGTAGTCTATATATACCACGTGACCACCGGGTAAGAATCCCAAAGTAAATTTATTTTTCTTTTTGATTAAATTCAGAATTCAAAGGCACAGGCACAAACAAAACAAATGTTACGACAGTGAATTCATGATGACATTATCTACAAATATACAAAATTTACAAATGTACAACACTTACAAAGATACGTCAAGCAATACAAGTGAACAGGACACACCAAAACGATACGAAATTCATTAAACAACATCAATTGCCATTATATACAGTGAAAAAACTTTCAGGTGAAAAAGCAAATATGTGACCAGTCCATAAGGATATGAGACCATGGGACAGGCGGAGAAGATGGAATGAAATGCCTGCCTGTCAACCAATCCTGTGGTTAATTGTTTATAACGGGTTTGCACAACTAGGATCCAGAGTGATTGATGAAGTTCTATCCTAGGGGCACACTTGGAGTTTGCCACAGGGTGGGAGTGTCGACGCGTTTCGAACCAGCGTTATTACAGGTTCTCTTCAGGACAGGGACTGGGGACTGTGATTCTGTAAAAGACATGCAGAGTGGGTGTCAGATGTTTCTATCATGGAACTGTTACAAGATACTCTGACTCCAGGGAACACGAACACAGTAATTACCTGCACAATGGCATAGAGATAGTCGTGGTGTCGGTTGGACTCAACCAGGGAAATTTTTTTCTGAAAAAACAAGTAAAAAAGGGCTCAGTGCGGTGGCAAACCAAGGGAGGCGGGTGATACAGACATGGTGATGGCACGCAGTATGTGCTGTAATTAGGGTCCTACCTGTGCTTCAACCAGGACTGACAGGTACCAGCTTAAATCCTTAATCGCTTGCTGGCGCGGAGTAGTCTTCCCCGATTGGTTGGGACTTCAGGTACGTGGTACTCCCTGTGGGTACATTAGTCTAACTTGTGGGAGCGCAAACTCGTTCCAGCAACATTGACCCTGGATTTTATGTTTTTCATGACCCCCCAGATCCCACATAGAGACGGTTCAACATGTGAGCTTTCTCCCACTCCGCTCGTGCACCGCGTCGCGGGCACTGCACCCCACCTCAGTCCTGGTTGAAGCACAGGTAGGACCCTAATTACAGCACATACTGCGTGCCATCACCATGTCTGTATCACCCGCCTCCCTTGGTTTGCCACCGCGCTGAGCCCTTTTTTACTTGTTTTTTCAGAAAAAAATTTCCCTGGTTGAGTCCAACCGACACCACGACTATCTCTATGCCATTGTGCAGGTAATTACTGTGTTCGTGTTCCCTGGAGTAAGAGTATCTTGTAACAGTTCCATGATAGAAACATCTGACACCCACTCTGCATGTCTTTTACAGAATCACAGTCCCCAGTCCCTGTCCTGAAGATAACCTGTAATAACGCTGGTTCGAAACGCGTCGACACTCCCACCCTGTGGCAAACTCCAAGGGTGCCCCTAGGATAGAACTTCATCAATCACTCTGGATCCTAGTTGTGCAAACCCGTTATAAACAATTAACCACAGGATTGGTTGACAGGCAGGCATTTCATTCCATCTTCTCCGACTGTCCCATGGTCTCATATCCTTATGGACTGGTCACATATTTGCTTTTTCACCTGAAAGTTTTTTCACTGTATATAACGGCAATTGATTTTGTTTATTGAATTTCGTATCGTTTTGGTGTGTCCTGTTCACTTGTATTGCTTGATGTATCTTTGTAAGTGTTGTACATTTGTAAATTTTGTATATTTGTAGATAATGTCATCATGAATTCACTGTCGTAACATTTGTTTTGTTTGTGCCTTTGAATTCTGAATTTAATCAAAAAGAAAAATAAATTTACTTTGGGATTCTTACCCGGTGGTCACGTGGTATATATTGACTACGTGATTGTAATTTGTTTTTGTCAAACTTCCCTGTCCAGCCACTTTGTTCTGTTTTCCTTGTTGTTGAGATCCGGGCTGGGCAGGTGTTGGATCCAAAACCTTCTCTGTTCTACAGTCTGGTTGAGCGAGCAGTTGCTCGCAAGGTTTTTGCCTGTTTCGACTTTAAAGGGTGGTCGATCAGTTGCATTAATTGTGTTAGGGGATGTCTTCCTTCCTTGACTTTTAGCATGGCCGAACAAGACACGTTATCTTTCAGTGAGGATCATATAAAAAAACTTCTCTCTGACTCCACTCTTTTCTCTTCTGTAAAACTCAGCAGCACAGCCAAACAGCTCAATTATGCCGAAAAACTAACTAGGCTTAGGAAAAAACATGTTCGGACGGAGCTACATGGTCATTGCAAACCTCAGAGCAGGCACAATTCCGTGGGGCCTCCAGATTAAAAATGTCCCCGTTATTTTCACCGATGACCCTGTCTACCGGAAGGGATTCAGTTTTATTAGTACCAAATGCAGTAGGGATTTGATGGTACACACAGTGGAAACTGCCCAGCGCATCCTTAAAAAGGAAGAGGAAGAAATTGAAGAAGAACTCCAAGCCATCAGAGATAACCATACTGAATCTGAGGCAAAGGCTCTTCTGGAGAAGATCGAAAAGGAACTGGTCACATTTCGAGACAACACCATCAATTTCAAGACGTCTAAATTTGAAAAAGACCAAAAAAACTTTAACATCGACACTGTGTACCCCTATTTAAAAGACGAATTCTACAGCAGATCCGACTCTGTCAGGTACCTGAATTCCAACCAGGGAAGATCGAAGAGAAGATTCACTACCTTTTCGGAAACATCTTCATCCGAATCCATGGAAGATTCCGATGCAGGAGAAGGCCCGTCGAATCGAAACCAACAGAATAGGAATACTCCCAAGAGGCCTTTTTTAGGCCAGGGCCAACAACCCAAGCGGACACGATTCAAACCGCAATGGGAGATGACCACACGCAAGAAACATTACAACTCGTGAAACCATCTGCCATTATTAATATCTCGGACAAAATCCTGTCCAAAGCCGAGCAAGAAGTCTTGGAGATGGGTCTTTCCTTTGTACCTGGGGTGGCCATGGACTTTACCAAAATCAAAATGGAAGTTATGGAGTTCTTTCGGAAGGTCCGCTTGAGATGGTTCTTCAAGGATGCAACCGAACAACTCTCCTCTGAAGCATCAGGATTGAGAAATAAGTCCTCGTTTTGTCCACCAAACCACAATGTCTCTAAAAATATACTAGCTTTTGAACGTTCAGTCATGTCTTCGCTGAATGTCTTGGAGAAAAAACGTCCCTTCGTCCCAAAAAACATCACAAAAAAACAGAGAGAAGCTATTCAAGAACTTAAAACTCAGCAGGAGGCCATCATCAGGCAAGCCGACAAAGGGGGCGCGGTGGTCCTGTGGTCTAAAGATCTATACCGTACTGAAGGGCGGAACCATGTGTACAACCAGGAGTGGTACCGCAAAATCACCCACGATCCTACTGCACAGATACAAGACGAAGTCAGCAAACTTGTCAACGCTGCCAAGGATGCAGGGTTCCTTGGACCTAAAGAATCTGAATACCTCATTAAAAAACACCCAAGAACACCACATCTGTACTTCCTCCCCAAAGTGCACAAAGATCCTAAATTACCACCCGGCCGCCCCATTGTGTCCGGGTGTGACTCTGTGTTTGAGCCCATCTCCAAATTTGTTGACGTTTTTTTGAAACCCCTTGTGGTGCAAGTACCATCTTTCCTGCGTGACACCATGGATTTTATAAACAAAGTTGAAGGCCTTCCGTTTGATCCCTCCACTCAACTTCTTGCCTCAATGGATGTGTCATCCTTATACACACAAATACCACAACAAGATGGCTTCGACGTGATGGAATTGTATCTGGACAACCGACCACGCCCTCACAGAATCCCCACTGAGTTCATAATCTCCTTGGCCACTGTGGCTCTGAAAAAGAACTTTTTTACCTTCGAAGAGGAAATGTTTCTCCAAATCAAAGGCTCGGCTATGGGCTGCCCTTTTGCCCCCGAAATGGCTATCTTGTACATGGGCCAATTCGAAGAAAAATATGTTCTGAATAACAATCCTTACAGAGGCTACATTGGACAGTGGTTCCGATATATAGATGACGTGTGGTGTGTGTGGAACGGAACATCTATACAACTGGAAGAATTCCACGTGCGGCTGAACAACAGGAGTCCAGACATGAAGTTCAGTTTGAGCTACCATGAAAGATCACTTCCATTTCTGGATGTCGAAGTCTCAGTGAGAGACAATATGTTGTCGTGTTCTATGTACCAAAAGAAGACGGACAAGAATAATGCTCTTCATTACAAGAGCTACCACCCGCGGAGCCTAAGGGACAACCTCCCTTATGGCCAATATCTCCGAGTGAGACGTAATTGTACCACCACTGAGCAGTTTGAGCTACATGGCCAGAACCTCACCTTGAAGCTACAAGAACGGGGCTATCCCCAAAAACTCTTGAAGCATTCGATGAAGAGAGCCAGATGGACACCTAGGGAACATCTCCTAGAAAAAAGACCAAGACCGACAACGGAGAGGATGGTGTGCGTCTCCACCTTTGGCCCCCACACGAATCAACTCCAGAAAATCATCAGAAAGAGTTGGCATTTGGTGCAAGAAATCCTTCCTGATATAGGTACCCCTCTTTTTGCACTGAAGAAGAACAGGAGTATTGGCCAAATGATTACATCTACCAGACCGCCGCCTAAAAAGGTCTCTCAAAGCACCATCTTCGGAGCAAGTCCAGTTACAGGGCATCGCAAATGCGGGACCTGTTCCGTTTGTGAACTCACGATGGAAGGCTCACTCTTCACGGATGGGAAAAAATGTTGGCGTCACAACGAACACACAAACTGCAAGACCAAATATACAGTCTACGCCATACTATGTCTGTGCAATCTGCTATACATTGGCAAAACCACACAGGAGGTCCGTCAGAGAATCATACAACACCGGTCAAGAATCAACAATAAAATCCTGACGGCCCCCATGGTCTCTCACTTTGTACAACAAAAACATTCCAGTCATGACATGAGATGGACAGTACTGGCGGTCATCAGGGGCGGCAGTGGTGACCCAGACGCCCGTCTCTCACAAAAAGAGGCGTATCTCATACTAAAGTTTGACACATCTAATTCTGGCTTGAACGAAATGACTGAATCTACCAGCCTATGAACTGAATCTTTTGGCTGAGCTTGGCTGTGCGCTTATTTTCAATCTTTTACTGTGTTTGCTTTCTCATTCTCTTTTGTTTGGCGCGTTGAGGCAACCGGAGGTGGGTGGGCAGAAGTCTGTAATGTAGTCCCATGGTTGTGTGCCCAAGATGGATGTCTTTCTTTGGACCTGTAAATATCATCTTATGCATTACCTGGGTCTGCGTGCTGTTGCCTATGAGACCCTGTTTAGATATCATCGTACGTACCCTTGGGATTCATGTGATTGTTCACTGTTCATGAGATCAAACATTCCCTGTTTTCATACTTTATAATCATTGCAATATGTAAAATGAGTTGTTGTGATATTTTCCCTGTTGAGCTGTTTTACAGATTTGTTGCAGAATTTATCCGCTTTTGTGGAAATATGTTCAATGTGGTACAATGCCCGCACACACCCCATGTGTTGCACCATATCCAAAAAGATACTCGTTGTGATTTTCTCCCCACTGTGCTGTTTACAAAATTGTTGCGGGTTTTATCCGCATTTGTGGCAATATGTTCATTGTGTTAAAATGACTACAAGTGTTGCACTATATGTAAAAAGATACTCGCTTCCACTAGTTTCCGCCCCCCACCCGCCCCCCCACGTTGTCTCACAACAGTCAAGCCGCTACAACTACAGTAACCAGCATTCCCGGCGAGCGCCGCCCCTAAGCCACACCCACCGGCCGTCCGACCGGGCGGGTTCATTAGCACTGTGTTTGAGCGCGGCGCGTTACCGATTGACCGCATTGCTGCTCAGAACGCCGGATTCATTCCCCTGTACAGAGTAAGTGCATCGCGCCCTTGGGACGCGCCTGTCCTTGTGTTCGCCATGTGGCAAAGACTCGAGCATGTTACTAATGCAAGCTCGCACTTTTTCTGACAGGTACCAGCTTAAATCCTTAACCGCTTGCTGGCGCGGAGTAGTCTTCCCCGATTGGTTGGGACTTCAGGTACATGGTACTCCCTGTGGGTACATTAGTCTAACTTGTGGGAGCGCAAACTCGTTCCAGCAACATTGACCCTGGATTTTATGTTTTTCATGACCCCCCAGATCCCACATAGAGACGGTTCAACATGTGAGCTTTCACCCACTCCGCTCGTGCACCGCATCGCGGGCACTGCACCCAACCTCAGTCCTGGTTGAAGCACAGGTAGGACCCTAATTACAGCACATACTGCGTGCCATCACCATGTCTGTATCACCCGCCTCCCTTGGTTTGCCACCGCGCTGAGCCCTTTTTTACTTCTTTTTTCAGAAAAAAATTTCCCTGGTTGAGTCCAACCGACACCACGACTATCTCTATGCCATTGTGCAGGTAATTACTGTGTTCGTGTTCCCTGGAGTCAGAGTATCTTGTAACAGTTCCATGATAGAAACATCTGACACCCACTCTGCATGTCTTTTACAGAATCACAGTCCCCTGTCCTGAAGAGAACCTGTAATAACGCTGGTTCGAAACGCGTCGACACTCCCACCCTGTGGCAAACTCCAAGGGTGCCCCTAGGATAGAACTTCATCAATCACTCTGGATCCTAGTTGTGCAAACCCGTTATAAACAATTAACCACAGGATTGGTTGACAGGCAGGCATTTCATTCCATCTTCTCCGCCTGTCCCATGGTCTCATATCCTTATGGACTGGTCACATATTTGCTTTTTCACCTGAAAGTTTTTCACTGTATATAACGGCAATTGATGTTGTTTATTGAATTTCGTATCGTTTTGGTGTGTCCTGTTCACTTGTATTGCTTGATGTATCTTTGTAAGTGTTGTACATTTGTAAATTTTGTATATTTGTAGATAATGTCATCATGAATTCACTGTCGTAACATTTGTTTTGTTTGTGCCTTTGAATTCTGAATTTAATCAAAAAGAAAAATAAATTTACTTTGGGATTCTTACCCGGTGGTCATGTGGTATATATTGACTACGTGATTGTAATTTGTTTTTGTCAAACTTCCCTGTCCAGCCACTTTGTTCTGTTTTCCTTGTTGTTGAGATCCGGGCTGGGCAGGTGTTGGATCCAAAACCTTCTCTGTTCTACAGTCAATGATTAGAGCGGCAGACCCTGATGCAGAGGTCTAGCCTGGGACCAGGGTTCAATTCCCCGCCTCGGCGGGTCTTGGGCTCAAAATTCCACGGACCTGATAATTCTCGCCTCGGTGCCTATTCCAATCATGGAGTCCCACTCTGGGCAATAGCTTGCTTAATCTCCACAACGGCCCCCACAATGCTAAGGATGCCTGGCCTCTACCTTGGGGGTGCCCAGGAGTGGACGCCTCACAGGGAAAGCCAGGATGGGTTCCACAGCGGTATTCGTACAAGCGCCTTGAGACCCTTGCGGGTGAGTAGTGCGGTATACAAGTATCAATTTACATTTTTTTACATGAGTCATGTTTTGTTAACGCCCATGAACATCGGACCTTTAAACAGTGATCATAGAAAGCCTTTCAATTATTTAGGCTTCCACAACCATGGGAGTTCGCTACTTCCGCCAAAGTACTACTTGAGCTTAGGGTCATCACAGATTCACCTACATGGTCAAACCTTAAAGCACCATGGTCCCATCCATTTTCAAATCAATGCCTTTCCCACCTTCAGCTTTACTACTGGCAAGCGTTCTGAAAGTGGCATGAATAAATGTCCACTACAAGATAAGCTTACAAAAGGAGAAAGCACAACATGCCCAAGCAAAACACGCATTGGAATAGCCAAAAGGTCTTGCCTTTGGGACCTTTTAAGTGTTTACCCATGAAACAGTTTATGCTGCTACACCAAGGCTATTGTGTTGCATAACTAAATATTTGTAAGGTCCCAAAGGAGAGACCTGTTGGCTATGCCAATGATTGTTGTGAAGGTTGCTTCACATGTGCAGAGCAAAAAAACAGCCAATGTGTTTTGTCCATACACAAATGACTTCAAGGCAGAAAAGTTGTTGAGAAATCTATTGTGTAATCCACTCGTGCAACAAGTTAGTTTCACTGGTCGATCCAGGTACAAGTCTTCCTAGAACATTCCATCAAAATGTTTAGAATTAATGACATTTCCTCCATCCGTTAGTCTAACGTCCATGCGTCACATAGGTTTCAAACGGATGCAAGAATTAGGGAAGGTCAGCCCTCAAACACTACAATTGGTGCCAAGGAGGAAACAGAGAAACACCCCTCGACCGCGTTGCCACAAAGACTAACCGCCAGAAAACAATGCAGCAACTTCATAACTGCCACAGCACAGGCACGCCCCTGCCACCCTGACCACCACAAAGTCTGTCTTTCTGACTAAGCACTGTAACAATACATGCATGTGAACAAGAATTACATTATGAGGACCAATCTCTGGAAGACCTAGTGCATGTTTCTGGTATAGTGCATCTGGATAGCACAACAGAGCGGTCACATCGCTTATATACACCAAAGTCATATGTACTTCAAATCTATTCCTAAGGTCCTACTATATACAAAGATCTGAACAGTAAAAGTAAGAGTAACAGCAACAATCTATGATTAAAAAAATGATGTGATGGAACACTCCCAAAATGACATGTGGGCCCATGTCTTAGACTTGCGTTATAATTGTGGTTACACTGATGAATTGGTCTTGCAAGCCTCATGAAATTAACAGAATACCCCTAGGCGCTTTGGGTAATGTACAAAAAATGCATTCTTTAACTCAAGAAATTCGAAAAATACATACCATCCAAACTGCCATGAATCAAATTTAAAAAAAAGTCAAATTCTGCTCTTGTGACACCTGCCCCACCCCGCCACCCCCGCTCCCCCTTGCAGGCCTTGGGTGCCTGCTCGGTTGCCCCTTCACTAGGTTTGATCCAGGGGCTCAACTAGAAGAAATTTCAGGAGGGGCTAAGAAAATATTTCAGAGGGCTGACTCTTCCAGTAGGGTGGAGATGCAGGGGCTCTAGAAGGAGCGAGGGAAAAAAACAAAAAAACACGCCTCATTTACAAGCAAATTGTCTTTTAAAGACCTGTGACGTACTCAGGTGCAGCTGTGTGCGCGCCCGGGGAAGCTGCCTCAGCCCGGGCTTCCACACGAGACAGGGTAGGGGGTGGGGACAACTTGAACCCTTTGATACCAATAGGTGTTACGCACCTGGTTTGATCCGCAAACTGCTCATCGTAAAGTGCAGAGAAGCCTTCCAGGCGGGGGGCAGAATTACACAAATGCCTTTGGTCTGAATTCTACCGAGGGAGTGCTGTTGAAGCCCCGGATTCTGAGACTCTTGCTGGAGACTGACAGCTGCCCACCTCTCGCGGCCCCCGCTTCGTGGGTGCTAATTGTGCTTTTGATTGGGAAGGGAGTGCTGCCTCTGACACCACAGTTGGGAACTGTAGCAGCGCCGAACTGTGAACTTGACACCCATACAGGCTGAGGACGGGACTGCGAGGACCAGCGTGCAGTGCGGCGTTGATCGGCCACAGCTGGTACTCTTCCCGCCCCTCCTTCACTTTCCCCTATATTACAGATAGCCACCTCGCGCAAGCGGGACGTGCGCGGGACTTGTCTGGGCAAGGCCGGGGCCAAGGGCGGGCAAGTTTGTGCCCGTTCGAGCACGGGCGAGATCGGACCGGGCCACCCCCCTTGGCCCTTCTCCTGCATCTGCAAACAAGACTTCTGGTTGTGGATAAAGGACCATGTCATCCAGAGAGACTAGGAGTAAAAGTGCCCTCGCCGGAATAGCTCCTACTGGTACCTTGGACAATTATTTTGTTAAAGCAGGCGCCCTCCTGATTGACGAAATCAGTTCTGGAATGACAATTCCCAGGAAGTTGAGTGGGTAAGAAGATCATCCATGGGAACTATAGCTCACACAAAGACCCCTGTTAAAGAACTTGATCACATGCCTCTTGGCTCAGGGGTTACTGGGAATAGTGGGGTAGCGGCTATGTCTGACGTAGATATTTCGATTTCTTTTAATGACCTACCACACCCATCTACTCCACCCCAGAGCCTCACAATCTAGCTCCCCCGTCAATATTGCAAGTTCCAAAACTAGAGACACTCGCTTAAAACAGGGAGTTAGGGAAGGAGCAATCTGGAAAAGGAAAAGAGCGACCCAAAATCCAGGTAGTCGCAAGGCTAAAGCTCCCAAGCTTAATCCCTTACCGGAGGCAGACTCAGTAGAAACTAGTAAATCTGCACCCACACTACCAGAGAATGCCCTATCGACATCTATAGTGGATTCACCCTTGCAGGCAATGGAGCTTGCGAACCTTAACTTTAGCCTGTCTGAAGGAGGCGATATCACCATTACTAAGATTGTTGCTCTTCTAAAGTCTCTCCTCCGCCCTCTAGAAGCTCGCCTAATAAAGATCGAGGCTAGGCTATTGATCATAGAAAAATCAACGGTCCAACTAGCAGAAGTCCTTAAAGTTGACGACAAGTCTGTTAGGGGAGGGGCGGAGCCTAAGAACACAAAGCCTAAGAACACAAAGCCTAAGAACACAAAGCCTAAGAACACAAAGCCTAAGAACACAAAGCCTAAGAACACAAAGCCTAAGAACACAAAGCCTAAGAACACAAAGCCTAAGAACACAAAGCCTAAGAACACAAAGCCTAAGAACACAAAGCCTAAGAACACAAAGCCTAAGAACACAAAGGGTACACTAGTTCCACCAGTGAAGGATACTAGACCTGCCAAAAACCACCCAGCGAGACAGCTCATTGCCCAGCCCACTATTCCTAATCCAACTGAGGGAGTGCTCAAACCGACTCACCCGGGGTCCAATACCCTAGCCATTCCAAGACCCCCAGTCACGACGCAAAGACTTAGGCCCCTGAGTCTCCCCCCAGAGGCCGTACCTTATGTAGTCATATTGTCTGGCATACCGGACCTAAACCCAGAAACCATCGAATCGGCCACCTCCATTAAGAACAAGGTGGTCAATTGGCTCTCTTTAAATCGACCCCTTCCCCAAGGAATAGTGAGTGAGGTTCTCATGGCAAGAAGAGTCCCCTGGGTTGGCAACTCAAAGAAATCAATTAACAGGGACTGTGCCGTGATCGATTCAGGGATCCTAGGACTGTATCCTACATCTGCGGCTGGCCACATCCTGACATGGGGACTTCCATCCAATCCCTACCTCTTTCCTTCTTTTATCCACCCAGGACAAACCTGTTTGCTGAGGAGGGATGGGAGACAGTGCCTAGGCAAGGTGGTCGGGGAGGTTGGGAGAGGAGATTCCCACCGTCATATAGACAGACAGCCCGCCCAGTTCAACACATAACAGATTTAGTTGCCTGGATATGATGGACACCCACAGAAACGGCAGGGGGAGGGCCATGAGCAAATCAGGTGACCAGGATGGTAATTTTAGTCGATTAAATGACCCCACTGATCGAATCACAGGGATTTTGACTTGTGCAGAACAGCACAAAGATAAGGAAGGCCAATATCCGCTGATTGGGCTCTTGTCCATCCACCGGGAATTGCCAGGCACCAGAGGGGACCAGGCTGAAATTATAATATCCCCGCTTAGTCCCTATGACAAGAGGATTACCGCATGTCCTGCATGGCCGGTGTCGGAAACAAGCTTGAATGCACGGAATGGAGTTCATTTGTGGGTAGTAAAGATATTTGCCTGTTTCAAGAAACCTGGGCTCGAGAGGAACACATCTGCCCAGGTTTTGTGGTATTTTCCACACATGCGAAGTGGGGGGGCAAGGGGAGGCCATCTGGGGGCCTTAATATTTGGGTGGCCACACCCCTAGGCTGTAAAGCAGCATTCCACCCCACAGCTTCGGATGACATTCTACGCGTTATTTTGGAGTGGACAAACTCCAGTAAATTGGCACTGGTAAATGTCTATTCCAGGCCAGTAAATGTAACCAGGGAATAGAGCACCATCGAGGAACTTTCCTCCCTCTTGGGCGATCTACCACATGGAATTCCATTTCTGGTAGGAGGCGATTTAAACTCATTTCGAGCCTCTCCCAGGATTAGTAGATGGTATACCGCTGGAGGAGAATGTGCTGTGGCGAGTTCCCCCTACGGCGGCCCCCCCAGAGCTTGGACACCCCTTGCAGTACAGATTACCACTCTAACCCTTAATCATGGCATCAGGGCATGTGATGGACGTACGAAGTCTGACATCCCCCCAAAATGCACATTCAATAGAGTGGGAAGGGAGTCAAGACTGGATTACATCCTTATTAAACTGCATTCATGGTCGCACATTGAGGATTTTAGGGTAATACCCAGGGAGGACAGCGACCATAACGCCCTAGAACTAGAACATTCACTCCCTGGAATAGACATAGCAAATGGGGCTGTTGTGGATGCGCCCGACATGGGGATGTCCTTGGCAAATAAGACGGAGAGTGAGGTGGGAAAAGCTAGCAGAGAACCCAGAGAAGGTCACAGGGCTGTATGACAGTCATTCCGATACTTGAAAGGGTGTGTGCGCGCATTAATGGAATATCCTAACGTTGGTGATGCGCACAAAGCTCTGGTTGGCACAAGAGGACCTCATCAAATCCTTGGCAGAAGTTATTTTTTCCATGGGAGGGACAGGGGATGGAAGGCCACAACGACCCACCTGGTACAACACTGCATGTCGCAAACCTAAAACTGACCTACTGACTAGCATCAAGGAGGGTAAAAGAAAACTCATACAGGAAAGGAGAAGGGACTACAAGCGGTTGATTACCCATGCCAATGCCAAATGGGACTTTGACAAATGGGAGACGCCGACAACCACACTAGCCGTCAGGGACTCTAGGAAGTTCTGGCGTCTAGTGAATGCCAGGTCGGAGGACCTTTCCCCTGCCATTGAGCCTAATATTCCAGCCGAGGTCTGGCAAGATCATTTCCAGGCCTTGTACACAGATGGTGATAGGGCCCCAACTGAGGCCTTCCCAACCACTGGAACACACCTGGAGATGGATCTATTTACAGAGGCGGAGGTACCCGGGCGATATTTTCAAACAGGAGCCGGACATCTGGGTCCCCTACCTGTTGACAATCTTTAACGCCGGGGCATGGAGGCCCACTGTACTTGGCTGGGAGCAGAGATTGTCCCTATATTTAAGGGATCGCCTCTGCTTCCAGCCAACTACAGGTCTATCAGCCTCATTGATGTGTCAAACTTTTTGGTAGGCTGATACTTGATCGTCTCCAAGACTGGATTGAGGAGTACTCCATTCTCACCCCCTACCAGGCCGGTTTTCGAAGGAAGATCACAGACCAGATTTTCCGACTCAATCTTTTGTTTTGGAAAACTGCCATAATCGAAGGAGGCAGCCTTTATACGGTCTTTGTAGACCTGCGTGTCACCTTCGATTTGGTCCCACGTTCCAGACTGTGGACCGTGCTGGCGGAGATGGGTATCCCCTCGGACATTCTGAACATCTTGACAAGACTGCACCAAGATAATTACGCACGGGTCAGGTGTGGTAGAAATGGGATGCTTTCAGGGAGATACCCCGTTGACAGGGGGGTGAGGCAGGTTAGCATGCTTGCACCCACCCTGTTCTGCCTCTGTCAATGGGGTAGTCAACCACCTGACCAGGATAGTCGATATTGACACCCCAAAGATCAGCGGCAGCAGGGTGCCCGCCATTATGTTTGCGGACGGCACCCTGCTGTCTAAATCCCCGATGGGAATCCAACGGGTTTTGGATGGGTTCGAAGCCTTTTGTGTCGACCGGGGATTGGAGATTAATGCACTGAAAACTAATATATGATTCTCAATCCTCTTACAACACAGCCCAATCCTACCATAGGTACTCTGAGACTAGAGAGGGTTAATACATTTGACCAATCGAAATTCAACTTGGGACACGTCGGACAAAGGCTAATATCAAATTAGCTCAGTCAACGGGTGGTATCTCAAGGATGGTTAATAGATCAACCCACAAACCCCTCTGCCCAGTGCTCCAAATCTACAAAATGGGGGAGTTGTGGGGGAAAAACCCGCCCAAAATCTGACAATTACGGAGAACAAGTTCATTAGGCAGAGGGTGGCCTTACCGCCAAGCACCCCACTCCTGCCGCTCAGATTAGATCTGGGCTTAAGAACCATTGAGGAAGAATTGGGATTAAAACCTTTCTGGCGCCGAATATGGAGTACCCCAGAACTCATGAGCTACAGGATGGAGTTGCAAGAGATTTTATCTCTACCAAAATCAACGAACATTCCCTGGCTGAAATATATAAAAACAAGATATGCGAGAGCCTGGGAAGGCCGGAATTGTGGCTGGACCCAGCCAATGCTTGTAAGGTCTCCCGCAAATCCTTATCAAAGGACTACTAAGAATTTAAACTATCATTACAGAATTCATGCACGGGGTCTAACATTCTTTTATTAAATTTAAAGATTCCTATCAACGGGAACTTGTCCTTGATAAAATTAGCCCTGTTCACAAGAAAATTATTTCTACAGTGGAGGTACGGCACACTCCCCCTCAAAGCATTTAGCAGTACCTGGACCCATCCCTCCACCCCAGAGCTATGTCCAGCATGATCCTATTGACAGGAAACAGATGTGCATGTTATTTTTTTCTGTAAGGCTTATCAGAAACCAAGAAAGTATTGGCTTGTTCCCCTACTTAAAAATCTGGGGTCCAGGCACTGCCTACAGAATACTAAAAACAGACGTATTGCCTCCAATTGTGTTTGCGGTAGCCACATTTTTAACTGCGATGTGGCACATTCGTACTCGTCTGCACGGATATCGGTGCAGTTTTAGAAATTCTTTTCTAAAGTACTTCTGATTTTTAAATGAACCCCAGTGCACACAATCTGTCATTTTAAAATTTTAATTTGTGATGTATGATAGGTAAACTTTTGTTATGGTTCTTTCACAAGGGCGAAAACTGTAAAGCTTTTTTTAATCATAGTCGACAGACTTGTAATGACCATTTGTACCGTTAAATTATTGGATGTCACCTTTTATGATCCATTGGATCGAAATAAAGGAAAAATGAATGAATAAAACCATGCTAGGAGTGTTTGTTCAGTGCCAGCTGGGGGAATTATAACCAAGCCCACGCCATCTGTGCCAGCTTCTACAAACTACTTGCTAGAAAGTTAGAACACCACCTTGGCAGGTGTCATGAGACCACAGACAGTGTCCCCCATTCAACAATCTGTCTTCCTGCCGACAGTGCCAAGAAGGTGTTTTGTTAAAATAGGTTTGCGTTCTGTGCAGCACTGGTGGAAAATAGCGGGTGGGTGGAAGGGGGGGGGAGAGAAAAGCTTTATAACAGCAACCAAACCCCCTCTGGGCGCATGTGCTCAGAATAATTGATTCACCTAGAACCAAAACAGGGGTAGGCGGTTTCCACAAGTGCATATTCTGGCAGCCCAGGGAGCAAAAGCAACTGGAAAGAATCTGCTCTGCCCAACATCACACGGTGCCGACAATTGGGGAAGCCGGGATTAAGTCAAGTTTTCTAGTTCCAATGCATGGAATGTAGGTGGCACATCACACATCTAGATGTCTCAAAGCAGTTTGTTAAACCGTGGTAAAACAGAAATACCTAAAACGATGAGCGGTCTGCTTGTGTGCCCCCTCTGTCCTAAATCACATTAGCTGCTGTTGCTTGGGGCAGGAGCACCTCATTTGACGTCATAGCCCAGCAGATTAAAGAGAGTTTGGCTGTAAAGTAGTGTCGGATTTTCGGTTGCAGCTGAGAAGCTGACATTTGACCGACTATGTAGAGGAACTCCATCTCCCAACATGTAACTGAAAAGCACATGAAAGATGAAACCCGGATTGGCTGCCAAACAGATACCGAAAAGAGAAAGTGCAAAACCGATATCTGAATAGTAAGTGCTTGCCAGTTACCTACCATGATCGTGACCTACTGCCAGATAGTGATATGCAAAAATGCAGACTGACACTATATACTTAAATTTTTCCAAAACAGCAGTGATTCAGTATTAGAGATCAGTTGTTGCAAAGCGCTAAATTATGAAATCTAAAAGGAAATTATATTTATAATCAAAAAGCTGTACAATACGGGTTCTTTCCACATGCCCCAAGGGTTTCGCTTACCCAAGTCTCCGCTAAAAAGTTATTTGTTGTGGAGCTTGGTGTTCCGTGCTACAAAAGTTATGAATTTAAATGGGTTTAATTGTGTGGGACCGAACATTAGGGAACGAGTAAAAAGAAAGGACTCTGCGTGATGCCGATCTTGTACAGTGTTAGTCGACTGGAAAAACAAGTTCAGAAATACAGCGGTCGGAAAATGGGTTACAAGTACCGTGTGTTTTGGATGTTATGGTACTTTTCTGTAAAAGAAAAAGTAATAACACTTGCTGGTGAAGGTTTAACGTGTGCTGGTCACATGCACCACCTGGCACACAAAGAACTACAGAGTGGTGCGCATGCTGCACTAACAAGCTGTTTCCGGGAGTGGTGCGTGCGCAGTCTTCTCTTTCGAAGCACATACTCATGCTTGTAGCGCACCACCTGCTCGCTAACACAAAGTAAATGTCGCCACAAGCACAAGTGTGCTTAGGAGAAAAAAAGAAAAAAAAAAAAAGAGTAGAACGGCAGCTAAAGGTCCTCCTATGCAGCGCATGTGCACTGTGTAAGCAAGACCTAGAAACAAAGTGAAATGCCTTTGCAGGCTTGTTTGTGCATACCAAGTTCTATGCAGATGAAGGGGGAAGTTAGTCCAAGTGACTGTTTCAGTGATTCTTTAACACTAGTTAAAGAATGAGACACTTTGGCACTGCCAATTATTTCTAGAAATAGGTTCAATCCTAGCATATTTCCCCATCACTCAAAGCATTAGATATTGTGATTAGTTGTGGGAATTTAGCTTGGGTGGAAGGAATTTAGCTTGGGTGGAAGGAATTTAGCTTGGGTGGAAGGAATTTAGCTTGGGTGGAAGGAATTTAGCTTGGGTGGAAGGAATTTAGCTTGGGTATACTCTGTTGGAGTGCGTTCAGCCAGGTGTGTTTGTAAAGACCGCACTTTTTTACAATGCACCTTCTTGGAATTGTACCAAATGGGAAACCGTTTTTAACTTAAAATTGGCTAAAGCATCATGTGCTTCATGTTTTAAGAGTTGCTCCGAGGGCATATATGTGAATTGTAAACCTATTATGAACTTACAAATCCAGCGAGCGCTTGGCCCCTGCCGGACCTAGAAGTTAGTCGGGACCGCACTGAAGTTGACGCTCTAGTCTTCCGGTCCCACCACTAAATAACATGATGGAGCGACTGCGCAGCTGACATGGTTAAGTGGCACCAAAGGCAAGCCCATCTGCGCCTGTCAGTGCCCTGAACGAGACCAGCCCCAGAACCTCTGCCCAAATCGCACCAGGAGCATATGGTAGGCAATTTATGTTAGAGTTAAAACACATGTGCCTCTCAAAATATGCTTCGTCTGTCGGCAAAATAGGGGCTTATTGCCCAAATTGCGCCCTCAAGACTCCCTGCTAACACTGGTGTGGGATCTTTGGCCACAGGCAACTTAAGGAGGGGAGGAAAAAGCCTTTTAATGACAGAAGCAGGCGCTCCAATGAAAGAGAAAGGCTAAGGGGACACACGAAGCAGAAAACTAAGGTAACCGCAATAGAACATGTTAAATGCCTGCTAGTTAATGTTCGCTCAGTAGCTAAGCATAAATACGAGCTCTAAGACCTAGTCTTTAACCAAACCTTTGACAGATGGCCACCTCAGTTCCTGACTGGAACACTGCCATTCCAGAGGGTTATGCATACCTCTCTTAATCACTATCCCTTCCCCTTTGCCGGTCTCTCTATCTTATCTACCGTAATCATCTCAAAGTACAGCTCAAGATGATCTCAACCCTCCTGGCAGAAGTCCTACACTTCCGCATTAAACTTATTCTCATCTTCCAAGGGATTCTAATCTACTGTCCACCAGGAACCAGAGAAGCCTTCTCCCAAGCCCTTCTGATGCTTCTAGAATCAGACTCCCTCTCCCCCACTATTCTAGGATATTTTAACTACCAACTAGAAGCAAACCATGCCAATACCGCAAGGTTTAGACAACCGAGGCTTTTAACCTCAGACAACTGTTAATAGGATCTACCCATCTGACAGGCCATACGTGGAATGGGATTTTTACCAGTGACCCAGATATCATGGTTTCAAATACACGCCCTACCATGGACAGACCATAAGGCTACTCATTTTAAGCTTACTCAATTACAACATGGAGTTAAAGCCAAAGTCTCCAAGGTATTAATCTGGCGATGGGATAAAACCAAAGATGGTGACTGAGTCTGCACTCAATCTTTTCCAGACGACCCTAGACTACAACAATAAGGCAGCTCAGCAGTTAAATGACTGGCTAACATAAGCAGCGGATAAAGTAGCACCCAAGAAGCGAATGACAGCAAAAAGTTATCGCCATGGTACAACCCAGAACTTAAGCTTAAAAATCAACTGCAGAAGAGCGGAGCGCAACTGGCAGCAAAATGATAATCTAAAGAAGGTAATCTATAACCACACTATTACTATATAAAGAAGCACTTATTGCCGCAAAATTAACCGTAAAAATAAGAGGCAGGCAATTCCACCAGGGAACTGTTTAAATCAGTTAATTTGCTGGCTAAACCTCAGCCAGACAAAGCATTCAAGCCAGACCAAAATTTATGTAATAAAGTAGACTACTTTCAAGAGAAGGTGCCGGAAATCTACAACAATTTTCCAAGCCCTGTTAGGCCTCAGGACACGTTCGTGCCCAAAATTAGCCCTCAATGCAAGCAGACTTTTTTCCAGCCAATGAACGATGGAGGTTCGAAAATGTAATTTCAGTAAAATCCTTGCACCCACTGATCCTCTTCCCCCCTTCCATTATGCACCAAACCGCACATAAGATCTGAAAATCTTTCCCCTATTTTGAATCAAGTCTTAGCCACCGGCAGTTACCCTACTACTTGGAAAATGGCAGCTATCACGCCTCTTTTAAAGAAACCAAACTTTGATCCTAAGAACTATCGACCCATAGCTGGTCTCCCCATCACTGCAAAAGTGCTAGAAAAACAACTCTGTAGAGTGTAACAGACTATCTTGACGTAACGAACCTGCTGGATACTTCACAGTATGGCTTTTGTTGGCGGGGCAGTCCTCATACTCATTGACCTATCAGCCACTTTTGACACCGTAAATCACACTGTTCTGGTGCAGCAGCTGAGGGATGGGGGGATGGGGGGGGGGGTCTGAGGGACTGCAGTGTCCCTACTGTCCTTTTTGGAGGCAAGGGAGCAGAAGTGGTTTTGGGATGGCATGCAGTCAGAGTTTTCCCCTCCCCTGTGGAGGGCCACAGAGGTCTGCGTTATCGCCAATCCTGTTTAATCTGTATGTTACTCCTTTGGCCAATTTAGTTAGGAGACACTGCTTCGGGCTGGTATGCCGATGACTTAATTATTTCCCATCACCAACCAGCCAGAGACCACAGCAGCCAGGTTTTACACCTGCCTTAGTGATATCATGACCTTTGGAATCAGGCCTGGTGGCAGTCAGAGGCCAGAGAGGGCCCTCATTCAGTCGAAAAGGTCAAAAATTTGGGGATTATTTTTGACAATAAATTGGTGTGCAGGTGAATAGTCTCATCTCCTCGGGTTCCTTTTAAAAACTGTGAAAAATGTTTCCCTTCTTACCTCAAGAGCTCCAAAAAAGCGATGGTAGCTGTAAAGCTGGATTACTCCAATGCAATGTTTCTGTGAACTGATACATTTCAATTGCAGAAACTGCAGTCTTTACAAAATGCGGCAGCTAGACTTCTGGGGTTGCACAGAGGACAGCCAACATCAGCTGCAATTAGATCACTTCACTGGCTGCCCATTAAACAGCGCATTGAATTTAAATCATTAACTTTGGTATACAAAGCAATAAATGGTGGAAGTGCAGCTGATCTTCAAAAACTTTACACCATATGTTCCATCACATGCTCTCAGATCAGCCTCTCAAGGTCTCATAGAAACTGAAGTTCAAACGAGCTAGATGGGGCCGAGCCATAGCACACTGTGCGGCCAAGCTTTGGAACAAACTGCCTGTCCCTGAGACGCCAGCCAAAGCTCCAGCTTCTTAGAAACAATTTAAAAACCTGGCTTTTACAGCCACATAAGCTTTTGTCATAACTTCACTTTCTACCCATACAACCTATCGTCAGGACGCTTTGGCATGCGAGCGCTTTACAAGCAAATAAACATGAGCTAAAGGATGTTGCAGACTACCCTTAAACAACTACTTGAAAATTCTACCTCAGATGCGTATACAATGGTTTCAAACAAAAACACTTGAAAATATGTTTATTTAAAATACTTGGTACCTCGTACATTTTACATTGATGAAATGCATTTAACATGTATGAAATGGTTAGAGTTCATATTCGCTATAACTAGTCCTCCTTTAAGAGAATGATTGTGAAATCTGAAAGCCTGCTCCAGGTGGCCAAAGAAGACTCCTTAATTCACATATCAAGGTCCAAGTTCGATTAAAAAAGTTCCACATGGCATAAATAGTTAAAATCCATTTTAAAAAAGTTATGCAGCAGGATAGGGACACTTAACCTGCAGTGCCCTTTAGATCAACTCGGTTGATCAGGAGGTAAGCGCTGTATGTGCTTTCAGTGCATTGAAGAATACTGTTAGAAGGGCGATCTCTTGATTTCGGGTTATTTTAAAGGCAGGACTGATGGAGGTTCTACAAGCGCCACCCTTCGGTACCTGAAAGATAGAATTCCACGTTAAACCGGTTTCTGTAAGGTTACATCACCTATACCACAAATACAAAGTTTAACAGAGCTTAATACGACAATATTAACGCATGCTAGAGTCAGAGTAAAATCTAGTCTGCGAAATGTGACCCGTCTATAGCCTAATCACATTAGAAGACTATTAAAAAATGTATTCCTGCACGCACACTAGCTATAACACCTTTGAGCCTATAGGTACAGGTCCATATCAAGCCCCACTAGAGCAATGGTGATCAGCAAGGATGCATTCATAACTTGTGTTGTCTTCACAGTAAAGGTTACGCAGTAAGTCCCAATTGAGGAAACAACTGACTCGATCCAGCCATTTAACCCCACCCCCCTCTAAACTACTAGAAAAGAGGCTACAAAAGATTTAAACTAAAAGCCACTTGGTAGTGATGATCGTCATGCAGTTAGCTATGGCAAGAGTAATGCACTATAGGCCTCTCCAGTCCACGTGTTATCAACGCGTAAGCCTGCCCATTTTAGTTGTCCTTAACAGTTTGTGCAAGCAACCACTTTTGTTAGGCTTCTCGAACCATCCGCTACGCAGCAGTTGTCAGTCTGCACAATGAGGTGCAGATAATGGTTCACAGGAGCACTCACAAGAAACCAAGAACCCCCATAATGCACTTTTGGCAAATTAAGAGACTTCTGGCCCCTTGAAGATATAATCTGGGCTTCAGGCCAAATCTGAGCCCACACCGGTCCACCAGTATACTAAAGCATTCAACTGACTTGCAACATCATGAACCTAAATGGGATCAGTGCATGCGGTCCAAACAGACACCCGACCCCATCATAAAGACCATTCAATCTTGTGATGGAGTTAATCTGCTGCAGCGCCCCATGCCAGCACCCTTTAACCAAAAGTACTTACTTGGAGTTCTTGTATTTCTCCTGTATTGCTTGCTGAGGAAGATTGGGTGCTCTAAGGCATGCTCGGTGTAGATCACTCAGGCAAGGCACTATCTCAATCAGTGAATAACCCGTGAAGGAAACCAGATTCTCAGGCTGAAAAATAAATGGCAATATGTAGATTCACTGGGTGTTCATTTGCATGTCCAGCAGCTCCAGAAGTCGTATTATCCAGACAGGAACTGAAAGCATGGAATGCGGCTTGTGCTTACATCTGGTAGAATCTATACCAAGTCAATACTAAAGTATCAAAAATACTGGCACTGAAGAACTACCTTGTGTGCGGATGTGCTCAGTGACAGAGCAAAATGCAGTCACTCAAAGTGAAGGTAATCAGTGGCTGGAGTAGGCTGCCCACTGCCCCATACTGTATGCTGTAGAGGGCGGAAGCAAAGTGTGAATTACGACAGACCAGTGAATGAGAGGTGGCTGAAATCCCCTTTATGCACATTCTACATGTTTAGCAAAATCAAAAAGGTCTTACCGGACACCAGACCTGAAAACATTCCTCGATAGCTACAAAGATAACCTGTTCATACAGGTTCGATAAGTTGGTTGTCCATGGACGGATGTGTGTTGAGCACGTGACCACTGATGGTGCTCTAAAATTACTAAATATTTTAACCATTTGTTTAGAAACAATTGGAAAAGAAAAACATCTGCTGCCTCACACAACCAAGGAGGTCAAGGGCTTTTGGGTACATGAATGGCTCTGGGATTGCATGTAAATACACAGGCTAGCAGAATCTTACAACACCCCCTTATGGTTCCTATGGGTCTAGGGCATTCTTTGAAATGTCACCCCAGAATTTCCTTCACCAATTTCTCTAAGACAGCTTTATTTTATCACTAGGAGCTTTAAGTGTGTTGATCCTTGAAGTTAAAACCAGTACTGGTGAAAATACCTGCCGAACTGTTCTATTGCACTGTGGTAATATCGATTACCTATACTTAATTTGCTATCAATAATCAATAAGAATAACTCAGAAAAATGAGAGGCAGAATCCGAGATATTGAGGTTAACTCAAAAGGGTTTTATTCCTGTAAAAGGAATTGGGTTATTGGCTCGAGCCAAGGTGGCATAACCATTCCATTCACCACACAGGGTTCAGGAAGGGAAGACAGAACACATATTGTTTACAAAAGTGCATATATATAGTCAATGCATTACAATGTATGAGCATACAGTAGGCGTAATAGTAGGCGTGACTGCTGAAAAAGGAGAGATAAAACATGAAAACGTCACAAAAGAGGCATGGCAATAGGCGTGCATGAAGGTGTACACCGGATACGTCATTTAACATGATGTCACAAGTAGGCGGAACCACTAGAGAATCCTGCAGTGTCAGCATAATTATATGGCAGAGATGCGCGCGCAGCTGTTTGACGTGGATCTGACGTGTAACTGGAGGGCGAAGGGGACTTGACTTTTAGCACTACAAGTGTAGACATAAGTGGAGACATAAGTCTGGGATGTCAGATCAACCTAGTCCCAAATCGTATCTGATATCATATGTTTAAGGAACAGTAGTATCTGGAAGGGAAAAGGTCTCTAGACATAGACTACCCTATTCTGAATATGAATGCGTGTACATGTGTCTACATGTCGGCATGCGGGGTGAGGGGGCATGGGCCTACCATGGCAACGGAGTCTATGAATTACTTGCACGGAGACAGAAGAGCCTGGCCCTCTGCTCCTGTAGCTGGGAGGATGTTTACTTGAGCTACGAGACAGGAATGTGTTTGAGGAGTGGAGCAGATAATTCGAAGGTTGAATACAGTCTTGGCAGGCAGAGGTTAGGCTATGCACCGGAGTCGCGCAAGAAGTAAGGTGGGGGCCACTGGCACAGAGGTAGCCTGGGCTGCGGCCCTCGGAGTCAGGAAACAGGAGAGAACTCGAAAAAGGCTTCATGGCAGAATCTGGGCCTACTTTCGCCAGAGCTGAAAAACGTGCAAAGTGTACCACAAAAAGACGGTGGCACGGCATAGATAGGAACTGAATATTCAATCCGTTCATGGCGGATCTGAAAGAGGACAAGTTAAAGATGGACGCAAATGTATTTGCGTCTTCGTAGCTGGCACAGGAGGGAAATTACATGCACTGCAAGCTAGTACATGGAGACGGTGGGGTTCTCGCTGGGGAACACAACTTGACCAAAAATTATATTTCCTCATTCCCTCCTTGTTCCCCACGGACCCTTCATGATACATCGATATTCATCAATTGATCGACTTGTTCACTTAACATTATTTGCTCTTCTTGCTTTATGCGCTTTGAATGGGAACTTGAATGTGGAACACATGAAGTGGCACACAAACCACAAATTGCCGGTCCGCATTGGAGACACAGGCAACAACTGAATACTACGAGAAAACCAATACCTAGGAGGGATAGGATCTTCCACCCCCAGGCTGACAACGTTGTCCAGAACCAACCGGACCAAGTCCAGGTGCCTGGATTCTGATGAATTAAACTTGCGATTTTATGAAGACGTGTAATAGCTTTGTACACCGTTGGCGCGTTATTAGGTATAAAAATACAGCAGCTTGACCCGATGACCTTACAAGCTCCACCCCTATCTGCCAAGATGACGTCAATAACAAGACGATTTTGAAGAACAACCCGCATAGCGGACTGCTCCTCCGTTAAGTTACCTAGTGCTGAAGTGGTTTCATTCACTACTGCTTCGAGGGTTCTAGTTAATTTTCGTATCAGTTTACTGTTAAAGACAGCACCTAAGTAGGGGAAGAAACCTTTATTGAAATCTGTATATTTCTCCCAGGCAGTTTCAGTATAATCGACAAGCGGGAGATCTCTCTGGTATCTATGTTTTACTAGATTGGTGTTTCTATGATAATCAGGAGGGGCTAGGAATACGGGTGGCAGAAGGAATGCAATATAACAGGTACCATCCCAGTCTAAAGGCAGACGGACATATGCAGTACGACCGCAAACAAAATAGGAATGACGTAAAGCCCTAAACGTGGATCTACCATGATCAGTAAATTCGACTATAGTGGTGCATTTACTATGACCTACGTGTACAGAACCATTCTTGCGAACACATAGTTCACCAGTGACAGGCAAGACTGCCATAGCAGGCAGGACAGGAGCAGCATCGGATTCAACAGATAAAATCATGAAAGTGACTGTGTAATTACCTAATCCATATACTTCATTTTCTATATCAGTTCCAGTAGCAACGGGGAGTCCCTCCTTGTCAGGGTAGCATACCTTAAGCAAGACTATGTTCAGGTTTCCCCAAACCCAGTTACCTTCATAAATAGCAGCAGTAGATACTAGAGAATTAAGCATTTTGAACCATGCAGCGCATGTACCATTGTGGGTGAACGGGTACGGGAAAAGGGGCAAAACACCCTTGTTGTCTTGGTAAGGAGGGAGTCGACCACATATCCAACAATTAGTAGCATTGGTAGTCTGGTGAGAGTGATGTAACATACTAATGAAAGTGTTGTTGCGCAGCGCAAGTCTATAAGACAATTCATGAGGCGGTAATTCACTAAAAGAATGTTCAGTAGTAGCATTATAAGTAGCATGCTTGAATATAGGGTAGTATATATGCAGAAGAATACCAGCAGTGATAACCAGCAAACATAGGAAAAACATAACAAGTAGTGTCACTATGCAGCGACTACGGAGTGATTTGCAATACGCATTTTTCTTATGTTGTCTTTGTCTATCTCTCTCTCTATCTCGATCTAGGGGATACATGTCAGAAACTAATTTAACCGATTCACCTAGGGGAGGACTTAAACAATTAAACTGTCTGACTTGCTAGATCGTAATTTTTGTCTGTAAAGTTCTGAAGCAGTTTTCTCGACCAAAGGGAGTTTTGTGTCAGTTTGTGAAGGAGGGCAGGGCTTAGTGTCCAAGTCCGAAGGAAGTCCAAAGTATTTCTTTACGTGGCTGGAATGCAGCCACCCCTTCCTGCCCTCGATTTTTACAGCGGTCCTCGTCGTAAGCAGAACCAACTTCGGCGACTGCCAGCGGGGCTCCAGCGGACTCTTCCGGTCGAAATTTCTGACGTACACAAAGTCACCAGGTACCACCTCATGGGGCTTCGTCTCGGTGTTATCGGGAAAGGCTGCAGCTACCTGTGAACGACAAGATTGTAGTGCAGACATCAAGGAGGCAAGGTAATCTGTCAGCATAAGACAATCAACATCAGTTATTTTACGTGGAATGGGCGTCCCCCACATATTCGGTGGCCTACCGAAGACCACTTCATACGGAGATAGCCCAGAACGGGAATGGGCCACCATCCTCATATAGAAGAGGGCGACCGGCAAGGCAACTATCCAGTCTATACCTTTGTCTCTACAGATCTTGGAAAGTCGGATTTTCAATGTTTGATTATGACGCTCCACGAGACCTGCTGCCTCGGGATGCCGGACACAATGGAACTTCCACTTGTAACCTAACAGGAGTGTAATATTTTCTACAAGTGCGGATGAGAACGGTTGACCATTATCTGAGTACACGATACGGGGCAAACCATACCGCGGGAAGTATTCACGGACTAACTGCTTGGCAGTAGTCGGAGCAGTATAATCGGGAACTGGGTATGCCTCTATCCATCGGGAAAGAGCACACACGACTACGAGGACATATTTAAAACCTCGGCAGCGTTCCATCTGGATATAATCCATCTGGAGGACTTCAAAAGGGTGATCGGGAGGCTGAAATCCACCTTGCTCTACGGGGATGCTTTTACCTGGATTGAACTGACCACAGATCATGCAAGTACGCACTTTCTGTTTGGCTGCTGCCCGTAAGTTTTTATTGGACCATATGTGTTGAATACTATCTAGCATAGCTTTCTCTCCAAGGTGTGCGGGACTATGTATTGTATTAATGATGACTTGTACCATAGAATCGGGGAGAAACCATGTAGATTTTCCCTTCGTCATCCATCCCTGGTCTGTTTGGACCCCTCCTAGTTTAGTCCATTCCTTAATTTCATCCGGTGTTGCATGTGACTGTATGTCGATTACATCATGTGCGGGATCCCTAACTGTCATGCAGTGTGCTGGAACCCTTATTTGTGTCTGATCAGTTACATGAGTTCGGTTCTGAGCAGTTTGCTTTGCTGTTCGGTCTGCCAGGTCGTTACCCTGGGAAATGGCATCAGTAACCTTAGTATGTGCCTTACATTTCATGATAGAGATTGCAGTGGGTAGATGTATTGCATCTAACAGAGCTTGAATGAGGGGACCATGTTGGATGTTGGCACCGTGAGAAGTTAAGTAACCTCTCTCTCGCCAGAGGACTCCGAAGTCGTGTACGACTCCGAATGCATAACGTGAATCAGTATATATGTTGACTCTCTTATTCTTAGCTTGAATACATGCTTGTGTCAGAGCAATAAGCTCTGCAGCTTGAGCTGATAAAGTGTCAATACAGTTTGTTTCAATGACTTCTGTGTCTGTCGTGACGGCGTAGGCTGCCACTAATTCACCTGTCTTTGTTCTCATACATGAACCATCCACATAAAGTGTCAGGTCTGGATCTGGTAACGGAACATCTGTTAAGTCTTGTCTAGGCTTTGTTGTGATAGTGATAACTTCAATGCAATCATGTGCTAATGGATCTACTCCATTTAATGGCAATAACGTGGCTGGATTCAATGTACTGCAGCGTCTGATTTCAATGTGTGGCTGAAACAATGTCAATTCATAACCTGTCAATCTTGCGATAGTCAGGTGCTGGGTTTGAGTCCGATTCAAGAGGACTTCTACAGAATGTGGAACCTGTACTGTCAATGGATGTCCTAACACGATAGAATCACTCTGTCTAATTGCTAAAGCTGTTGCTGCAACTGATTTCAAACATGCTGGAAGGGCTTGTGCTACTGGGTCTAGTGTACTGGAAAAATAAGCACAAGGCTTGTGTGAACCTGCTTGTTCCTGAGTGAGGACTGACAAAGCAGTACCTTCACGTTCTGTGACAAAAAGTGTAAAAGGCTTACTGTAACATGGTGTTGCTAAAACAGGTGCTTGACATAAGGCTTTCTTTAAGTCTTCAAAAGCTTGTGTATGTTCCTGAGTCCAAGGGAGGACAGACGTAGTCGCTGCCCCCTGTGTCGTTAACTGAATGAGTGGCTTGGCTAGAAATGCATATTGGGGAATCCATTGTCTACAGTATGAGGTGAGGCCTATAAAGGCCCGTACCTCCTTTAGTGTTCTGGGCGGTGACATGTTTACAATTAACTGAATGCGATCAGGTGTGAGCTGTCTCCCCACTTTGGACAGCAAGTGACCCAGGTACACAACTTGCTGAACACAGAATTGCAGCTTCGAAGGAGACACCTTGTGCCCCTTGTCGGCCAGGAAATTCAGAACAATCAGGGATGCATTTTCGCATTCGGGTTCGCTTCGAGCGGTGATCAGCAGATCATCGACATATTGAAGCAGAGCAGTGTGAACTGGCATATGGATGCTGTCGAGTTGTTTTTTCAGTGCTTGACTATAGATACTGGGGCTTTCTGTGAATCCTTGAGGTGCACGGGCAAATTTAAAAGATCGGCCATTTAAACTGAATCCGAACAAAAATTGGCTTTCCGGGTCTATAGGAACACTGAAGAAAGCATTCTTGAGATCTATTACAGTAAAGAACGCTGCTTCGGAATCAATAGCTGTCAATAATGAAGAGATATCTGGGACCACAGGGTACTGTGGTACAATGCATTTGTTCAATTCGCGCAGATCAATAACCAATCGATAAACAGGGGGAGCATTTGGGTCAGTACGTTTAAGAACAGGAATGATAGGAGAATTACACACATTAGAGTCCGTTTCCACGACCACTCCTTGTGCGATGAGCTCGTCAATGATTCTCAGTAAAGCCACTACAGCATCCGGGGGTAACTTGTATTGTCGAATTCGTGGTAATACCACTCCTGCTTTGAGTGTGACTCGATATGGGGTTATGTGCATGCAACCTACATCAGTGGGGCCCTGCGCCCACAGGTGGGCAGGGACTTTCTGTAGTCTGGGATCCATATCTCTCAATACATAATGGCCTTTGAAATCTCGCAAAAATAATCGTACTCCCTCAGGAGAACAACAGATAATAGCTCCTAAAGCTTTCAGTGTTTTTATGCCTAAAAGATTTTCTGGACATGATTTCGTGAGCAATAAATCTGTAGTCCGTGTCAGAGGACCTACTGCAAGAGGGAGGGGTTGTGATACTTCGTTAATAATGGGTTTTCCTGAAAATCCGAGGGACACGTTCTGTGAGCCTGAGAGGGGTGCCCCTGGTACTTCATCGTGACTGATCGTGGTTCTGCTTGCCCCTGTATCAATGAGAAACTTTCTGTCTTTCCCTAAAACTTGACTGTGTACATAAGGACCATTCTGATCTACAGGAACTTCAATAAGAGGCAAGCGGAATTCACTCTCTAGGCTGTCTCATGTGTAACGTTGGTAATCAGGGTAATCGTTCTGTGCATACTGATACATTTGCTGTGTCGTGGTTTGTGTTGCAGTAATGGGCTGTTGCTGAGGTATCGCTACTGTCTGTGAAGGAGCCGACATTGGTGCGATCTGCTGTGTATTCTGGGGTACTTGTTGTGAAGTCTGATCTTGTCTAGGAGGACGCGGTCTCTCTTTTGTCTTGCCCGTGGCAATATTATGTTTCAGAACGGGACATTCATTTATATAATGACCTGGCTGCTTACAATAATTACATACACCCTTTACAGGAACTGACGCATTACTAGCTTGGTTCGCACCCTTTTTCTGACCATCAGCAGGAACTGACTGAGCAACTAACATTTTCATTTTCGTATCTTTCATACGTCTCTGTTCATGTTCTTGTTCTTCTCTGAGTCTATTCTGGTGATACTGTAACATTTGTAACATTTGCGAAGGAGTATTAGCTTGCCAAGTGCTTTCTACTTTCAGTACTCTATTCTTAACCTGGGGTAGAGAATTCTCGACTAATTTCGTTACAAAAAGATGTGGATATGACTCGCTACTCGGTTTCAAACCACTGTTAATACCAAAACATTTCTCAAATCGTGTGTAAAAATCACTAGTGTCTTCATCAGGTTTCTGTTTGCATGCTGAAATTGCACCCCAATCTTCCTTTTTCGTACTCAATAAACGTGGCAACACCTGTATTAATAAACCTGGTAATGCTTTAGCTTTATCCCCAAGCCCTAGGCCTGGCACTCGGGTATTCTCTTCATCTTGTAATGCAGCCCAATCAATCTTTGCATTACCCACCTCCCATTCTTTTTCTTTCAGTTTCTCGTATATGCCTGGAGGCAACAATACTTTCAATATTTTCATAAGGTCGGGATAAGTGTAATCGCCCATTAATAACATATCCTTTATTTCACGGTGGAAACCTGCAGGATCTTTATCGTGACTGGGTACTAGTTTCTTCATTTCCAATAATTCGATTTTAGTTACAGGAGTATACACAAACACGCGTCTGAGCGTGTGGTCTGCGTTCTGCACGGGGTGCACTTCTCGCAACGGATTCTGTCTATCCATGTAATACATGGTCTTTCGCTCCATAACGGGTACTGGGGTAACCTGCGGATTTAAGAATGTATTATACTTGTGGCGGTGTTCTAGAATTACTTTAATCAGGTCAGTACTTAGACCTCTCCATCTGTTCGTGACCAGTTCAATTAGTATATCGCGCAGGGGTCCTGGATCAGAATGTTGACTTTTATACAATAAGAGCAGATGCTGTATCATGTACATACCAGCTAAACGCTGTTCACTCGGTGTCAAATTCAGAAACGTGTGCGCTAGCACATCATCACCATATTTCTCAGAACTGTCAGCCCATTGCACGGCTGACCTGGCTAATTCTTGTTCATCCATGGAATCAAGTTCATGATACCCCATGCGCTCTTGAAGTACTCGGTCGGTGGCTTGGAATAAGTGTTCGGGAGTTTTAGGATTACACATGGCTTCCTGATATATTCTTTTACATTCCGGGCGCACTAGACGCACCGGATCTTTAAACGGTCTTCCTTTACCTACATACGCTATCATGTCTCTAACTGGCATTTGTTCTTGAACTAGTGTTTGTGCCTGTACTGGTGTTTCTGGTTCTTCCTCTGCCTCCTCCTCGTCGGATTCTTGTTTGTCTGAATCTACTGCTGGTTCGGTCTTTCTTTGCTCATGCATCTTAGTTATCGAAGTTCTGATCCTTCGGTACATGTTATCTATACTGGCTTCCTTGTCATGCTGTCCATCGGCTATATGTCGGCCCCACCTATGGAGTGCTTTCAGGTCAGCCGGGTTCGCACCCGGCCTATCTGCTTCTCGAATAAAACAGTTTATAAGAAACCGTAATAACTTGGCTTTAGTTTCCACTTTCTGATGGGCCATGGCCTCCTTAATGCATTCAGGCCCTACTCCTGTCTGCACAAACTTATATATTTGATCCATATGTTCTGTCATTCCAGGTAGTGTCATTAGGAAGTTCGTGACTCGACGTAAACGTAC
The DNA here is from genome assembly GCF_964263255.1 of Lissotriton vulgaris. Lineage (NCBI taxonomy): Eukaryota > Metazoa > Chordata > Amphibia > Caudata > Salamandridae > Lissotriton > Lissotriton vulgaris. The sequence goes on from NC_141696.1 coordinate 1,213,346,382, forward strand.
TGATGCGAGTAACATTTCTATGTCATTCTTTTTACCAGGTACCGGGTCATATTTACAATCTTCAAGGCGATCTCCATAAATTGTAATATCTGTTTTGGGTGTACGCTGTTGTGACACCTCTCTAAGACTCAGGCGAGGGTTTGGTGGTGGGGTCCGGTAACCTGCCCCTCCGGACGCGCCTCCTGAGGCACCGGCTCCGAAAGGGTCTGTATCAAGGGAAGTAGGAGGAGGTGGAGGGAGAACTGGAAGACCAGGAGCAGGAGGATTCGGGGGAGGAGTAGCTTGTCGGGGAGAAAGGCCATAAGGATTCAGACCGTTAGGCGCAGGCGCGGGGGGCAATGGAGCTGGGGTATTAACATAGGTGGGAACAACATCGTCTAAGTAGGAAGAAAGGAAAACGTCCTTTGCTGTCCTCGGATGTGTTTTAGTCGGGAGCAATGGGGGTGGTAGGTCCTTCGGTATTTCTGGAGAGGCCTTGGGCAGGCCCTTTGACAAGATGGGGAACATGCCATTCATAAGCGTATTTCGCTGTCTGTCTACTTGTTCTAACTTCACTCTGATACCTTCCTCAACTAATGCGTTTTCTCGGACCTTTTCGGGGTCCTCCTTACTCTTCTCTTCTAATCTATGAGCTTTTTCTGTGCGCCTGTGCGACTCTTTACGCCATAACTCGATGGCATCTTTCTGTGACTGTCTAGCTTTCTTTTTCCATAACGCTTCCTCTACTCTCATGATGCAATCCGCATCCCATGTCCCAGCAGCGGGCCATCTCTGATTCTCTGACAGTTCTTTAGTGTAGTCTACCCATAAGTCAAGAAATAAAACAGCATCTAAGCCATGCTTATGGTACATAAAGTACCCTGGAGTGTCCCTAGGTGGAATGGGAACAGCTTCTTCTAGAACCCCCTTACGGGTTTTTATTTGTCTTAATTTGGAAAACAACGGCATTCTGAAATCTGGCTACTAGGTTCTTACTCAGATGTGGACACTAACATGCTATACATAAGACACGTTTAAGCACAACAATGAAAATCGAACATTCACTCATACCACGACATTTGAATGACACATTAAAACATTTCAAAAACAAACCACATTAATCGATAACAGTGACAAGTGCAACAGGATGTACCGCTAAACGGCACAGATACACCTTTTACAGGTGCAAACTAGATGTACTGCTATACAGTACAGATACACTGCTGAACAGTGCAGAACAGGTTCGTGTACCCGAACCCGACTTGACCGGCACAAACTAATGCGCACGTCAGGATGCGTCCCTAGCAACGGTACTCACCAGGAAGCACGGAAACAGAAGGCCTCGGAAAACTCTGGACTGGACTCGACTCGGACTGGATTCGGACTCGACGCAGATACTTCGGAAACTTCGGAACCTGGCGGGCCTCGGTATACCACGGATCTTGCTCTCTCAGCTAGGCTCAGGTCGGGATCCTCCGCACGCCTCACCGCCTCGTCTGGGTGTTGATCGCAGCCTCAGTCACCTCCGTTGGCCTGAGGGAGATACAGGAAATCCTGCGGGTACGCGTAAGTGTCCGTCCGGCTGTGGGCAGGGGGCTAGGCCTGCAACACACCACCGGCGCGTGGGGTGGGGGAGGGGTCCCTATTCGGGCGCCAGAACTGTGGTAATATCGATTACCTATACTTAATTTGCTATCAATAATCAATAAGAATAACTCAGAAAAATGAGAGGCAGAATCCGAGATATTGAGGTTAACTCAAAAGGGTTTTATTCCTGTAAAAGGAATTGGGTTATTGGCTCGAGCCAAGGTGGCATAACCATTCCATTCACCACACAGGGTTCAGGAAGGGAAGACAGAACACATATTGTTTACAAAAGTGCATATATATAGTCAATGCATTACAATGTATGAGCATACAGTAGGCGTAATAGTAGGCGTGACTGCTGAAAAAGGAGAGATAAAACATGAAAACGTCACAAAAGAGGCATGGCAATAGGCGTGCATGAAGGTGTACACCGGATACGTCATTTAACATGATGTCACAAGTAGGCGGAACCACTAGAGAATCCTGCAGTGTCAGCATAATTATATGGCAGAGATGCGCGCGCAGCTGTTTGACGTGGATCTGACGTGTAACTGGAGGGCGAAGGGGACTTGACTTTTAGCACTACAAGTGTAGACATAAGTGGAGACATAAGTCTGGGATGTCAGATCAACCTAGTCCCAAATCGTATCTGATATCATATGTTTAAGGAACAGTAGTATCTGGAAGGGAAAAGGTCTCTAGACATAGACTACCCTATTCTGAATATGAATGCGTGTACATGTGTCTACATGTCGGCATGCGGGGTGAGGGGGCATGGGCCTACCATGGCAACGGAGTCTATGAATTACTTGCACGGAGACAGAAGAGCCTGGCCCTCTGCTCCTGTAGCTGGGAGGATGTTTACTTGAGCTACGAGACAGGAATGTGTTTTCGAGGAGTGGAGCAGATAATTCGAAGGTTGAATACAGTCTTGGCAGGCAGAGGTTAGGCTATGCACCGGAGTCGCGCAAGAAGTAAGGTGGGGGCCACTGGCACAGAGGTAGCCTGGGCTGCGGCCCTCGGAGTCAGGAAACAGGAGAGAACTCGAAAAAGGCTTCATGGCAGAATCTGGGCCTACTTTCGCCAGAGCTGAAAAACGTGCAAAGTGTACCACAAAAAGACGGTGGCACGGCATAGATAGGAACTGAATATTCAATCCGTTCATGGCGGATCTGAAAGAGGACAAGTTAAAGATGGACGCAAATGTATTTGCGTCTTCGTAGCTGGCACAGGAGGGAAATTACATGCACTGCAAGCTAGTACATGGAGACGGTGGGGTTCTCGCTGGGGAACACAACTTGACCAAAAATTATATTTCCTCAGCACCCCCAGTCGTCAATGAACAAGGAACTGGATTTTGTACATAGTGCCTATATAAAACATCGCAGCCTTACTGGCTTCAATCTGCTTTGCATTTTTGGTTAACTGGCTATTCCTTAGGAGAATAGGGAAAGGTGTAGTTAAGCAACTTCTCCTTAGCTACATAAATTAAGAGAGAACAAGGAAAGTCCGAATATGACATATCACAAAGAACACAACAACCGCAATCCAGCATGTTCACTCAGGCCACATTATGCTCTATCCCTCGTCCCCAGCGTGCCATAGTCAAATGATGCAGCCATCCCCTGCAGACAGAAGGCTACAATAGTGAATTTCTACCATCATACAAACATTGGGCAGCTTTAAGCATGTACCACCATGGAGGTTGCGCAACGGAAAAATGTTCACATCATGGATAATGGACTTCATTTCAAACTGCAGCTCTTTATAGCAACCAGGGATTCACTTTATAGCTCAAAACCCGAGCCATGGCTACCAATTGAACTATTGATGGTAATCCTGCCTCATCGAGGGAGCAGCCTCTGCTTACTCAGGCCACAACCATACATATGCAAATGGAAGTGTTGGGTAACTCATGGAACCATATCTGCAACACAATATGCATGTAGAGCAACTAGTAAGGAGGACCTCAGATACAAGAGTAGATATTCTGAATATTTACTGAGCGCTTTGTCGGGTGACCCTAAGAGTGGCAAAAAAAAAAAAAGTATTTACAAGACATATGCAGCAGCCCAAGCAACAAGTGGTGTTGAACACAAGTGTCATCACTGGTTCCAAAAGTTATACATAGGAAGGTGAGGAACCCTCATAAACTTGTTACATATAACTATGGCATATAATCAGTTCAAAGCCACCTTTAAAATGTGTGGTATGCAGCTTATTCAGCTGTTTAATTATTCCAGTAACAGGAGAGACTGAGGACCTAGCAACAACTGGACAGTACAGTATATGCTGGGAGGATGGCAAATGGGATCATTGAAATGGTCGGTGAATGTTGGCATGTTTCCTACTTACAAGACACCTGTAGCAAAAAGCACGTGTGAACAAGTACTTGGATCATAGGTTAGACAAGCTTGTTTTACAAGCAGTGGTGGAAAACATTTAATCTGCAAGTTCCAACAGAGGGCGCGACTAACAATTCGGGAGGTGCATGTGATGTTGAGGGATTAGTTTATTGTAGCCTAGAACCATTAGGAGTTGCTACTATCTTCATAGCTATGAGGTGGGGTATTATGGCATTGATGTTTACAGTGCGCTACTGACCCAACAGGCAGCTTGGTAGAGCCAACTCAAAGTAGGCCCATTAGGAAAGAATAAATGGTCCTTGTGGCAAACTTTAATACCTTACTGAATAGATGGGAGGTGGGGGTGCACTAGGAGAATAAGTAGCATTTGTTAAGGAGTGGTGCAAGTAATTCACTTGGATGCACAGAAGAATTACATTTCCTATTGAGCCTTACCACAATCAGGTCTATTCAGGTTAAACCACATCAAGTGTACATCAAAGCTCCTAGGTTACATGTGGGTATAGCTACTAGGGTAAGGAATGGAGGTAGGTGTCCAACTGCAGGAAAGTAGATTGATGCAGTTTAGGAAGAGGGATCAGACAGTTGTCCAATGGCTGAAGACAGAGTCGGTTCGACAATAGCAATTCGTGGTGTCAAAAGAAAGGGAATATCTGGTGTCAGCACACAGGTGAGAAGCTAAAGTTATGACTTTACAGATTAAATATAGGGAAGAGAGCAAAGTGGAGGACTGAGCTTGGATGTACGCCAAATGTCAGGTGGTGGCATTATCACTCAAACTAGTTAAACCCCCGGTCTGATGTAAAGTTTGGTGAGTTGGTAATCTACTCCGATATTTTATTGAGACAAAGGGGAAAAAATTGAGAGCAAATGCCACTGTGATGGGCAGAGGTAACAAAGTTAAGCATGGCATAACTGAGATTCAGTAAACTCTAGAATAAAAGTGCTAGATCAGGCTGCGCGGCGAGGGGCTTAAAAACCTAGTCAGTCAAGTATTTAGGAGCAGACAACATTCCAAGATGTTATTCAGGGACGGAAGGCTTTTGGTGGGGGGCTGTTTGGGTAGAGAATTGTTGACTCCTTGTGCTTCGATTAGTCATGCAAGCTAGGGCAGGAGTAGTTGGACAGTAGGGCGTAGTTTGAAGCTTTGTGTTGAAATCACTTGAGCAGGACAGGTGGTTAAAAATGACGTGGCAAGCAATCTAGAGAGGTTCATGAGCCACCCTCCAACACAACCAAGTCAAAGGTGGTTCTAAATGCTAGCATTAAGCAAAAATGTTTGAAACAGGAAATAAGATCTCCGCTCTGGGCAACACCTTTAATAACCCTCGTCTCAAGCTTTACAACACACCACAGTAAAGAATCTTTCAACTACAGGAATTTTGACGCGGCTCCCTAGATATATCCATTCTGTGCACCTCTGTACTGAATCTTTAGTGTCAGTAATCAACCTTTGCTATTTATAGGAGTCTTCTTGTTTCATGACCTCTGTTAGTGCTCCAGTGGAAAGAAGTCTACTCCAGCAGTTCACACCCAAATGATCCACCAATTCTCATTTTTCCCCTTGCATAACGTTTTGTAAAATCAAGTTGAACTATTTCTACATTAAGACAAGGGTCACATGCCCTCCTGCCTTACCCCAACGCTCCCCAAACAAAAGCACTAGAGCTTGCCAGAGATTATTAAGAGGGCACATACTGTGTTAAGGTAAATTGGATTTTACAGGAATTACTGTGAGGCTCAGACATCCTCTCTAGGAGAAGGTAATACCAGCTAAATTATTTATTCCTAAAGCAGGATATGCTTCAAAGACCCAGACAAAAATTCGGCAATTAGGCTGCAGCCTGCAAAAAGACAGTAGTACAGGTTACCCAAATGCAAGAAGTCAAATTCATGAATATTACAACTCCGTTGTAAAGAAAGAAAATGCTCTACTCACCCAAAATACCTTATTCATGGTATAGTTCGCTAGACAATAAGCAGCTGCCGCCACCAATGACGGAAGATACTTCAAAAATGGCTCTGCATCTAGCAGACTCAGTTCAGCTACATACTAAAAGGGAACAAACAGCATCAGTGTGCATACCATCAAAATTAACAAATCAAGGGCCATATAGCAGTCAACTCACCCTGGCAAAATTCTCAGTTTTGACACAAACTCCATGTCTTTGCAAGTACTGAAGAAGGAACTGGTTAGTGGTAGGCACAGTTAGGTCAAAAGCCAGAACTTTAAGGAGCAAGTGTTCCATTCTCAGTAGCTGTTTCTTGGTGTAAGTGTCATCGGTTATGTAAACAAATTCATCCACTTCAGGAGGATAAATCTCTTCATATTTCCTAGAAGGAAACAAACAAAACTAATTGCACCACGGCAAATTTCACATCTGCACTATTCACAACGTTTTAGCATTTGGCCAGCAAAGTGAGACTAGCTAGTGCCAGCGGCAGGTGAATGTAGTGAAATTAGTTTATACAACTGGATGCAGGACACATCTCAGACAAGGTTCATAGAAAACTACGCCAATTAATGTAGTTCAGAATGCATTCAACTATTCACTAACCAAAGGCAGAGGAGCCAAGTACTCCATAGGAGTGTCCCAACAAGGTGAGCTCCAAAAGCTTAATCAAAATGCAAAGATGCCAGCATCAACATAGGAGGCAAACCAATCTTAAAAGGGCTCCCTACAACTAGGGATACCAGGTCTTCTAATGCATGCATACTAGTGCAGCAAGGGATCATGGGTTGACATTGCAAGGTCCAGATTGCTGTATTCAGCCTGCGTTACAACCAGTATGTTGTACTTTAAGCAACATACGCCAGAAGGGATCATCCCCACTAAATAAAGCAAACGTGCAAATAGTGTAAAGTGTGCTGAAGAATGGAGTAACTTGGCACTCCATTCAGTTGTGAGCAGTTCCTGGCTCTGCACTAGATATTTTGAAAGAAAAAAAAAAAACAAGACTCAGTACTCCGTTGTGTAGGTTTCAAAAGTGCATTTAGACAATACCTTCGAGAGGCAACTGAAAAAATGAAGTATATTGAATATAATATCCAGGAACATTACCTGCTAAAAGACGCACAATATATGGACTAATTTTCTATTTTTTTTTTAAGTTTGCAAACTCCTAGCCAGCCAGTTCTGGAGGGCAAGACGTCATTCCATCTAGCAATAGTTACCAGAGGTGGTAACTCTAGAATTATGCTAAGGTTTCCCATGAACGGTGAGGGATAAACAAACCTAAAATGCTACTAAGATTCAACAGATGGGGAATGGTTTTATTTCTGGGCAGTGGAAATAGAACCCCTGACCGGTGTTCAACCATTTATATTCCCAGGGAATCAGAAACCATGTGAACACAGATGTGTATCACGTCTTGGCAGGGTTATGCTCCGCCATAAGGAAATACGTTTTGGTTAAACAAACAAAAAATATTAAGGCTAAGGAAAACTGACGATAATGGCAAATATATTCAGCATGTTCTCCCGGCCATTCTGAGCAAGGGATGCCTGGCTAGCATCACAAAGTCTGTGGAATTGCCATATATATTCCAACAATAGCAGCTCAAATGAACAGAAACAATAGCCAATTTAGTAATCTGCATGGTTATACAATTGATATTACATAAGACTACATTGTCTGAAAAGCTACACATGTAGGTATGGTCATACTGCTGTTCATGCTTAAGTTCCCTTAGCTTGCATTCTGGGTTTTGGTTTGTCCATTTGAGACCTACAAGAACATTGTCCCGAATGTGTCAAAAGTTACTATGGGTGCGCAACACGTACAAGGGTTTGAACAATTAATAAAAAGTGTGAAGGTGTGGGAAAGACAGATGTGTAGAAGAACACTACCACACAGGTGCTCAAACAACCCAGCAACTAAAGGGTTGAAGATTTGAGGTTAAAAATGGCGGAGACTTTACTCTGGGAAGGAAAGAAACATAACTGGACTTGTGTTGAGGATTTTACAAAAAGGTTTTTAAAAACTTCTTAAAAAGTAACCAGCAAGCTTAGGCACCTTATTGCTGCATATGTTGGGTGTAGGACTTTGCCTTTCTGCAGGAACATCCCCAAACTTGGGCTTCACCCTCCGGTCTTTGTCCCACTGTCTAGGAGACATACACAAAGGGAGGAGGAAACCGGTATCAGGATGGACCAACTCAGATTAGTTGGTGGGGCCTCTGTCACCAACACATTGTAAAGCCTCTGAAAACAGCTAGTTTGTCACTAGTCTTGTTCCGACAGAAGAGCTGGGGCCAGGGCAGTGGGGTAGGAAATTCCAGACACTGGTGTTGGAACCCTCCAGAACCTTCTACTTCAAAGCGAATACCAAGTATAGATATTGGACAGTTAGACCCAACACTTCAATACCTCTGGCCCCATGGAAGACTCAGGGCTGCCAGGCTACAAGAAGGAATGCTACTGTGTTAGAAATGGCCCATTATGGTGTCTTGCTACTGCTTTTGCCTGTCCTGGTTTTCTGCTGATCTAAGTGCTAGCCTTAGTACTTTGAGTGCTATGCTGGTCATATACATACTGGTGATTGGTGTATACATGATAGGCTGATGTGATAGTTTTAAGTCCCTTGTATAGTGGCAAGGCCTGCCTAGAGCATGCAACTCAAATGCTCCTCTATGGGCCTGAAGCACAGGTTCCATCATCCACAGAGGTAGCTCTTCAAATGAACCGGAGGTTTGCCATGGCAAGGCCTGTGTACAGGTTACAGTTTGGCATTTAAAATCTACTTGCCAGTGTTCGGCATGTCTCACTACATCTGAATACTTCTGGGGCAGCAGGAAGGACAGGATGCAGGGTCAGTAACAGGTAGGGCATATGCATTAGTAGTGAACAGCACCAGATGTGTTCAGTACTGGAGGCCCATTTCTCATGGGAGTCTAAAAAGGCCAATGAACTGCATTACCCACATGGATAAGAGTAGCAGTATACTTTTAGGGCAGTGCTGTGCCAATACTTTACACTTTGACCCTGAGGGTAAGCCAGATGGCTCTGTGCCAAGCTACCAGAGGGTGAGCGCAGCTCAGTGTATTTGTACTTATACTATCTAGGAGGATACATATTCTGGCTTTGACTTACACCCGCCAGAAACCACTGGGGGTCTAACACTGTGCTACCCTGCTTGCTGAGAAGGAAGTCTGGACCAGCGTTCGTCCTAAGCGTTCGTCCTAAGGCTAAACACTCCTAAGGACAGAGAATTTACCTCCTGTTCTGTGCAACAGGGACATAGGCTCCTGCGGTCCTCAGGAGTGTGTTCCTGATAACCAAGGGTTGCCAATCCGGTCATAGACCCTTGGTCCAGCATCAGGTTAGCTCCTCACCAAGAATAAGTAGAAAGCCCAAAGTTTGGTCTTTGCTACCACTAATAGGCTTGTTTGAGCCAAGAGCTCGTATCCCACCAACACAAAGCTCTGGTGAATCAGATTCTTTGCACCACAGCAACAACTAGCAATGAGATCCGCACTTCAGAAGAGAGCCCATGGTGATCATCAATACGAATCTCCAACAAAACTTCAGTGCCCAACAGGATCTATGCAATACAGTGACAGTTATCTGCAAGGCCAAGCCTGCCCTTTGGCCTACAATGATGATCAGCCCCTGCAACTTTCCCAGCTCCTCATGGCTCCTTCCACCATGAACAGAACTTTGCGCTGGACTCTAGAAGGCAAGATATGGTGGCACAAACCTGGTCCCTGTATCTGGCAACGTTCCATTGTGGTCAGCCTGAACGTTTGACTTACACCCAGTCTTGCACAACCAGATACCCGTGAGTGGCACTTTTAGGCACAATACTTACCCGAAAGTTAAAATCTCATCTGTTTCTACATACTGTATTTGTTATTTTGGTCTCAAATAGAAAACTAGTCTTTCCTAGAGATTGACCAACCACTGCAGCGCAAGTCAGTTACTTTTTTTAATTAAATGTGAAATAATCAGTTTACTTTCTACCCCCTCAACCCTTGTATTCAATAGTGCCAAGTTCTTCCTGCCAGTGCAAGGAAGGATTAAGTGCCTTGGAGAATGAAGGCATCCAGCCTTTAACACTTTCACCTAAAGCCTGGCATGGAAGTAAGACACCTATATAAAGTCTCACTGCCTTCATTTAGACCTGTATTGCAAATTAGCTGCACTGCAGAACATATTTTGCTGGGCGCACCAGGAGCAGACAGGACAGTATGCCCCAGCAGACTGAAAACTGCAGGTGTGAAGTTGTGCCTGCAATGGGACCAGCGCATGACAGATTGACAGCCAGCACACCTTACACTGCAATTTGGTAGCCAGGCCTGCAAAATTAAATAGCACAGACCTCCGGGTGGGTGCAGCAAGACTGCATCACCCTGCAGAGGATACCTAGGAGCTCCTCTTTACAGGGTGCACTCCGATGGGCATTCACCAATTGTGCACCACCTCCGACAGTGTGCTGCCTGACGGCACCCTAGTATGAAAGGCATGAGTAAATGGGAAAGTGACTACCCAGTCACAACAACTCATGCCTCATGACCTCACAAGCATCTGCAGACCTTTCCATAATACCAAGGTGTCCCGAGAGCTAGAAACCAAGGCAGACGCCCAATGCACTCCTGGGGACTTTTATACAGCCCCTACAACATTAAAATTGTCAACACTAGTCTATACAAAGCAGGACTACAACTTTTTGGATGGGGCCGTGGATTTCATTGGAGGTTAAGAAGCTGAACACTAAGGAATGGATTACCAAGGATGACATCTTAACTAGATTCCTTACTACAAATAAGTCTATTCAGCTAACACACATTTAGAGCAAGTAACAGTTGCATGCAAGGAAGTCAGCCAGCAGAACAGCTAAGTTGCCATAACTAGACACTTACGAAGCAAGAAGAATAGCAGCGGTTCCCACAAGCTGCAGCTTTCCTCTAAGGACGGACATACAGGACAAAAAGCGGTCCAAGAAATTGACAGCCAGGTACAGTGTCTCTGCTCGAAGTTTATACTCCTCACCAACTTCAACCAGCCAGTCAATCAAGATGGAGCGCATTCCTGCTGTGATATCTGGCTGCTTTCGCATGTAGAAGGCTTTCGGCCGATGCCTCATCTGCTCAGAAACAAAAAGCACTCAGTTTATCGAGTTGAAGCTGATAAGCAGAAGTCAGTGAACAGAAAAAGGAAATTAAACATGGACCTTCGGGACAAAGCTCTTTCACAACACTTTATAAGCCCAAACAAAAGCTACATTAGACCAAAGTTGAATTTGAAATGCCTCAGACTAGGAGGCCAGCTAGTGTAAGAGTTTATAGTGAAACTGCTATGATAAAGTAATAGTAGTATGAAGGCACGTTAAATATTGCTGTTTTATCATAAGTGCCAAGATGTGTGTCCCTTAATATGTACTGATCTACTCTTTCCACTTTATTTTACATCAACTGAAAAGTGCATTAGTCCTCCCATACCCGTTAAATTTCGAGTATGTCGGAGGTCCAAAGACATTTTAGTGTCACACATCCACATTTGCTGCATCTTGTAGTAGGCTCTTAAACTTCCATTGCAAAGCGGGGATTCGAGAAGTGAGTTGTCAAAGATTTGCATCATTGTACCTTATTCAAGGCTTCCACACTTTTTCGCCCGAGAACCTATCATCTGCTAGAAGCTGAAGTAGCTAAAAGGAACATAATTCCTGTGTTCTCACTTCCATTGCTGATAAAGTATCAAAACGTAACTGAAAGGGAGATTTTTGTATTACATACACCAACAAGATTTGGGTCGGATGCGGAGGTCTGTTTGAACAGCAATTCTCATTTTGGATTAAACAGACTAAGGCCTCTTGAATTGCTGCAGTTTTTTTAACTGCATTAACGCTGATATAAAAAAAGGTCTTTACAAATTACAATATTTTGCAGAATGTGGGTCCTTTAAAGCCATTTGATTAGCAAAGGACTTCACTTATTTTGCCGTCTAGGCTGATTGTGGCCCAATCCGACTCTGTAGTCTGGAAGAGTTTAAATGGTTGACAGTTAAAGTGAAAAATGGACCAAGACTGGTTTCCAACACGATTTAATTACTCCCACGCCATAGAGCATTTCCTAGCCCTTTCAATATTCAGATGTATGTATTTTATTTAAGGTATGTAGGATCAGTTCATACGTGTCTGGCTTACTCTTTGGTTTAACAAAAATGTATTTCTAAAAGTAACAGCTGAGGAAAAGATTAAAATCTTTACCCCAGAGAGCTACCATTGAAATAAAAACAAAATCGAAATGATAGTGAGAACGAGGTACTGATGCACTATTCTGTACCAAGGATAAATCGGTCCCAAATTATTATTATTATTTTTTTTTAAAGAAACGCATTTACACGTCAGGATTTTATGCAAATGCACACTCCCCAAAAATCCAAAAAACAAGTTAGTTTAGATGAGGCAGGTTAGGAAATTAATACAGATTCTGCACACTTTAGCTTGGCAATGGCAACTGCAAGGCATTCTTGGTTAGCGTGACATTTCCTGAGAAATTAAAGCAAATTTGTTTGAATGCCCACAACACTGGGCAGGGGGAATGAGGGAAAGAAGTCAGGCACCAGAACAAACCCCCTAGTAGGGTGGTGAGAAAACAACCAGTCCTCTAGCTCCCGTTTACAGGATGGGTGGTGGGGTCGATATAAAGTGATCAGTGTGCATTTCAGTGGGTTGAGTCATTTGAACTGCTGCTCAAGCAATAGCCATTTGGTCGGCTAGAGGTCCCGGTGTGCGTCTAGTACTACAAATGTGGGCTGTTTGAGTGTAGGGGTTAAGTTCAAGCAACACCATATGTACTCTAACCTGGATGATGGCTGGTTGAAGTACTAGAGTAAGGATTACAGGGTGTTGTCTAGGTAGGGAATTTCGTCAGCTGTGTCAATCTGGACAGCTCTAGCCTAGAATTTTAGCTTACCAGGTCTTAATGACCTCTAGTCTCTATAGCCGTGCATCTAATCTTCCTTCAAGGGAGAATCACTTTGTACCAGAGTTTCCCTCCTAGTGGTGGAGTCTTGTGCTAAACCAGGTCTGCAAACATGGGTTTGCAAAATAGAGCAGTGGGGCAGCTGGGCAAGTGGTGGCAAGTTAATTTCATCACTGCTCTCCTAGGATGCGAGTTCTTAGATGATGCATTATAAGACCTGTCTCGGAAGAACCAGAGAAGAGACTGGTCTGCCTGAACCATTTTATTTTTTTAGCTGTACACCTCAGAACTGCAGCAAGATTATAGGAGGAGCACTTAATGTATGTACAACTTGTATGTCCTGTGGCAGACCCATGGTTCATGTGGAAGCAACATGAGTAAAGCAACCACCAATTATATGTGCTCAACTAAGTCAGTCAAGCACACAACTTTATTCGATCTTAGAAACAGATCATAAAAGCATAAATTAATAAGATATTAAAGAGCAACTTCTAGAACTATGTAAACATTCATGAGCTTAGAAGGCTTAAAACAATATCAAATTAGCAAATAAGACCTAAGATATCGTAAAACCTTTAGAAAAAGCAGTTAAAAATCATAATGGTCTCTTATGCCCATGTTACGTGAGTGACCCAGTTTTATCCTAATTACAGCGATTTTAGACAACAGCCCCCAGCTTTTCCTTTCTCATAGCGGCCCACAGAAAGGAAGCAAGAGAAACAAACGGGTTGGGGAGAGCCTTTAAGAAATACAGAGCCACCCTGCATGGTTTGAAATTATGGGGCCTGCTTTTTCCGTTAAGATAGTACTTGCAGAATAATATTACATTTATTGAAGTAAGTCAGTCATAAATGCACTGCACATGTCCCAACTGTAGAATGGCATATGCTCACCTCTGCTTCACGAAGGTATTGATGAATATCTTCGAAGTACTCTTCAGAAACCAATAAATCAGTACCAGATTCAGAGTGATCTTCTGTTAATTCGTCAGAATCATCTACCACTTGGGACTGGAAAGACGTGTCTACCATCATAGGAGACCCTAAAAGGTTGCACAGCATTACTGATGGAGCCACATCATACATGAAAGCCACACTTTACTTTTTCATGTTCACTCAAACCTACACCGGATGTCCAAAAAAAGCCAATAAATGCAATGCTTCAAGATCCAGAAGCTCTTGATAAGAATTTTGATAAAATCCCCTTTGTTATAATAAAATGAACATAATGGGCTTAGAAGCGTTTCATGGAGTACAAGAACTGGGCAAGTGGAGTATGGTTCAAATTGTGTATACCCCATGACAAGCAAAGGACTCGTTACCTGTACTGAGATCAAGAACCAGATTAAAGTCATTTTTCACAGCATTTAGATCCAGAGGTGGTTTTGTGGGCTCCACATTTTCAACCTGGAAGCGACCTTTGTCCTTTGCATCTCTTGGCTCATCCACAAAGATGGAGAAACCCTGTTTGGTGGGCACACATGTAGGAAGGTTCTTCCCAGGGAGAGGGACTGCATTCTCAGCCCCTGGTAAAAAGGCAACTGAAGGAGCACCCTAAAACAAAGACATCAACAGCTTTAGTGACAGAGTTTTAAAAGTGATGAACAGTGAAGAGTCTTCGTCTCAGTTATGTGGATATCATAAGGTACAACAACTCCCTTAAATAAGAGATACGAATTTAGTTTGTCGTAGTGTTAATTATGTTCCTGCTCCAGCGCGTGAAGACCCCGTGATGAGCAATGCCAAACAAATGGACAGAATAGAATAACGTAACAGACCTTCAGTCAGTCATTGACCACTATGCAAGGGGAGCTCAGCAAACCAGTAGAAGTCAATGACACCTTGCTTGGAACAGATTGGTTTACATGGTGGGCTGTATTTTGCATAAGACAAGCTATTCTGATAATTATGCTTAGTGTGTAAACGAGCATGTTAACCTCTTGGGTTAGTGTGCCCTAAGGATGTAAAGGCTGGCCCTGTGCTGGTGAGATGGAGAAACGACTGGGCTAGTAAGGTGGTGCGTATCATTTAGCCACAATGTGATGTACTATTAAGGTGGCAATGCCATGGGTTAAGTCTAGTTTATACCAGTTTGTTGCAAATGATCCATCTATTGTGCAATACCTTTGCAGGGAAGTAACGAGCATGTGTTGCAAACATTCCTTTTTGCAGGATTACCCCAAACTTCTTGCCTTCCTCCACCTCTTTTTTCTGAATGATGTGTTGGCTTTAGGACTGAGCATTTTAACACTACTAATGAGTGCTAAAGTGCATGTGCTTTTCTTAAAGATGTGTTTAATTGGTGTACACCCAATTGATATTTAAATCAAATGCAAGTCCCTTGTAACGTGGTATACCATATACCCAGGGCAAGCAAGTTAAATGCCACTACTGGGCAGCAGCACTGATTGTGCCACCCACAGAAGATGCATTTCAAACTACAGGCCTGTCACTGCAGGGCCCGTGAATGCAGTTTACAGCCACACTGTCTTGCCAAATCAGAAACTCCCTTTTGTTACACATAAGTCGCTCCTAAGGTAGGAGCTATATGGCCCTTAAGGCAGGGTGCTGTTAAGTAAAAAGTTAGGACATGTACTGTTATGCTTTACATGTGCTGATAGACAAAACGCTAAAATCCGTTTCCACTAATGTGAGGCCCACTCCTCTCATAAGCTACCTTTGGGAATTGCTTCAGAAAACACTTAAGCCCCAATTCCTGTTAGAAAGGAGTAGCTACACCAAGTTTCATATATTTGGAAAGGTGGTTATATCCTCTATTGGGAAGTTTGACTTAAACATTACTCATTTAGAAATGCAACTTTTATAAAGTTGACATTTCTCTGCTCGCTGTGCCTGCAGCCAGTCTCCAATACACATCTGGGGTTGTGACAGCTACACTTTCTGCATTGCCTCTAGACAGCCACGAACACTGGAAGGGTGGGTGTGATCGGACTCATTGGCATTCGGACATTCTTCCTGGACAGGAAGGCCACACATCTGAATAGGCTGTGTCCTTTCCCCACAAAGGACTGTTGACCTCCCACAGATAGCCTGGCAGACA
Source organism: Lissotriton vulgaris (assembly GCF_964263255.1). NCBI lineage: Eukaryota > Metazoa > Chordata > Amphibia > Caudata > Salamandridae > Lissotriton > Lissotriton vulgaris. Next base: position 1,213,362,299 of record NC_141696.1, read on the forward strand.
GGGCTGTGATGAAAGGGGACTTGTTCACTTCTGTTCACTTCCAGGGGGGGCTTTGAAGTCACCCCCCCACTTCAAAGGCATATTGGAGTACAAGTACTGGGGCTCTGACCCTACCAGATCAGTAGACTACTAGGGCTCTGACCCTACCAGATCAGTGGACTACTAGACTTGGGAAGAACTCTGCTTGAGTAAAGACTGTTGTACTTAAGGATTGCAACTTTGCCTCACCCTGCTGATCTGTCCTACTGATGACAAGGACTGACTTGTCTCTTTGAACCCAGAGTGAATCGAATGGCTTGCCTCCTGTTTTCTGAGTCTCAGGGACAGGAAAGATTTCCTAAAACAGTGCTGGACTCAGCCTTCGGTGAGTCTTACCCTTGCCTGTGGAGCCCCCTCCAGTCCTGGGCCTCCGAAGTGAGTTCTGCTGCTGCCTTGCTACAAAACATATGCAGTCACTACTGCGCCGATGAGGTTTGACAACAGCAGTTCTACAGCCTGCGTGGCCCAAATACGCTCCAGACTGCATTTCCAAGCTAGACAATGCAGTGAACAGACTGCGTGGAAGAGACACATCAGGCCCTCAGAGTCAATTACTTACTACATCCATGGTAGTGTTTCAGCAGGACCTACACAACTCTTGAAGCCAGCCTGGCCTCCATTACGGTTGGCCTGAACTTTAGATGTACTCTGGTTCCTTGCGTCCTCAAGTAACATTTTAGCGCTATGGACTTTAACAGCTTCCCTGCTCATGACGGAACCACGCAGTCATGAGCCACGGGCGGCATGTGCTCATGACGGCGTGGTTCCATCATGCTGCGGCCACTCCACCCACAGAGCACTGATTCCCCGCCTGTGCGGGCGAAATAGTGAGTGGGCGGAGTCGTGACGGAACCACAACGTCATGAGCACAGCTCGCCCATGGCTCATGATGGCGTGGTTCCGTCACAAGCATGGTGGCACAGCACTCAGCCCCCACACCCAGCAGAATTACCACCGCAGCCAAGGGGTTAAAGCACTGTTTTTCATGTATTCTTTTTTAAAGTATCTATTGTCTTGATCTTGTTTTACTCAGATAAATAGTCTCACTTTTTCTAAACCTTTTGAGGTATTCAGTGGTATTCTCATTGAGTTAATGTGTGCACGTAGCACAAACACATTAGTTAAGCCTGCCTCCTCTGTGCCAAGCTACCAGAAGGTGAGCACAGGTTAATTTAAAGTGCATCTATCTTACCCAGACTAGGATTGTGGTACCCAAATTGGACAGGGTGCAATTCACAGTGTAATGGCATGGGTAGTTTTAGTGCATGTTTTCCGGTGCTGCCACTTCTGCTCCTTGCATAGTCAAAGAACAATTTAGAAAAAAACTGCTACATGGAAGATAGGTCTGTTGAACAAACAGGCTGAGAAGGACATAACATGGCCGCTTGCTTACCAAGAACATCCTACGATCAACCATAGCAGAAAGAACAGCAAGTGAGTGAATATGGAAACCCATTGTAACATGGGTCGCAATGCAACTGAACACTAGACGCCGCCGTGAAGGGCTTATAGTAGTCATCCTTTTATTTACAACCAAGTTCCCAGGTGTAGACGGACAGTGTGCATTCTATTTAGCTTTAAGATCAATAACATGTTGAAACATTACAACGGCCGTCCATGTTGTACCTACTTCTAAATTATAAATACCCTAAATCGACATTAAACTCCTTTTAAAATAAATGAAGTTCTGCTTCACTGAGCGCAGTTAATCTGGGCTCCCATCATTTTCTACCTGGAAAAATGAGCGTCTTTGCTGGTCGTTCTCAGTCAGCACCCCCAGCACGGCTCTGTGGTGAATACGCTGGGGAAGCAGGGCCGGCTGAGGTACGTTCTCCTTCATTATGGCAACGAACAGCTGGGAATTGTCATGGCCATAGGAGGTAGTCCTGAAGAACCCACTGGAGGAAGTAGCACGACGCATTGTTGGGGTAAAATCTGCCAAAACAGAGCAGATACATCAGTTTCCACACAAACGTGCACATTTTGATATCACATTAGTACACTGGGGCGTGCGAGCAACCAGAAAGCACTATAGTACTAACCAAGGTGGCAATTAGCGGGAGAATGTCAATTTGTTAGCCCGTGGAAACTAATAATGCGCACACGTTGCTAGCTACGCAATACAGCGAAACAGAAGTTTTATTACCAAACTGAAAATAAAAGCGTAAACTACAAACAATCGTCAGTACGATCATTGTATTATAACCTGCTCCAGAACAACTAATCCATAGCAGTGCTACATAACTTCTAGTTTTCTGTAAACTAAGTTTAGGTAGTAGTCTGGAATGCACAAAATTAATATTTTAATAACCCAGAGGCATTCGCAGAAGACAACAAACATTAAAAGGCATTAAGTTGTATAGTATTCCAGGAAACGCGAACAACAAATCCACATACCAACTAATCTGCCAAGCACGAGTGGAGGTAATTAAACAATAACTCGGTCGATGAGTTCGCTAACTTAATTTCCTTTTACTCCTTCACCTAGAGACGCATCCATGTAGCAGTTTCTGGCGTGGCCACCCTTTGAGCAAACAATTCTCTGCTTTAATAACGAGGTCAATAGTTATAACAAGAAAACTACCACCCCAGAGCTTCAATTACCCCACACCTGTCCCAAACATACCCTCCCTCATATAGCCTCTTTTCAAAGAAAGAAGCCAACTTACTCCTTCCATAGTTACTAAGATATCCTATCTGCCCGCTCCCCATCAGAGCTCCATGGGGCACACAACCACACGTTAAGAAATAACATTGGCAGGGTATATCAGAAGAAGACATAAGAGCAGCATCGGCTTAGTTACATACTCAAAACACGCTCTTAAACGCAGGCTCTAACAAAATCATGGCCAACCTTAAATGGGGGAAATTGAAAGGTTCTGCACAACCACCGCCTATTCCCAAAGGCTAAGAAACGTGAGATTCTGCAAAGACATCCCAAATACTCCAGCAAGCACCCCTACAAACACCCAAACTCCCCCGAGTCCTTCAGTAGGAAACAAGTTTCAAACAATAACAAGCCACTACATTAGCTGGTGCGGTGCTGCAGTTCCGTACGGCTGTTGTGCGGGCAGACAGGTAGTGATGGTCCGGTCAGCAAAGAAAAGAGGCCCCACCCCAGCTAGTTATAGCGAAGGGGCGGCTCCGGATTGGGCTGCGGCTGCTCAGGCACAGACGAGCTTCAGCTGAGAAGTGACAGCCAAGCTAAATCTAAAGCGTCCGCGAGACACACGCAGCCCATTCAACTCGCCCGCGTCGCCACCAGTCGGCCAATCAACGCGCGCGCAGCCAACCGACGGCCAATCACAACACGCGACCCTCCACAACACGACTTCTCGCCTTCACCAATCATTGTCCGGTGCCGTGAAAGGCGCCCAATCATGAATCTGCCCGGCTGTCCGAGTGCCGCGTCCATGGGGATGAAGTTGGCGTGCTCGCAGGAGGGAATGCTCTTGTGTCACCATGGCCACTGTCTGATGCCCCGAGGAGGCAGGCAGGACTCGGCAGGCCTAGACAGCATCATCCCGGCATTAGCTCCAAGGAAAACACCGAAAGGGAAGCGTATGTTCATTTCCAATTAGCGAGGCAGCTGCATCGAATATATAAACACGGTTAAAGCACAGCTTGTGCGTGTGGGTGTGTTATACCAGCCACTGGCGCCGATGGAGGTGTCAATGACATTTACGTCTAGTGCCACCACAGCCTCACGCTCTTGAAAACATGAGAGGCGCTTGGCGAACCAGAACAGGGTGTAGCACCAAGGCCAGGCAATGCAGGGGCAACACTCCAACTACAACGCACAGCACTGTTATACACACCTGAAATCCAGTATAGTGTTAGCTTGTAGCACTAACAAAGCACCGTGTACATGGTGATCGCAGCACTACAAAAACAGGAAACAAACCCGGGCACCCACAACAGACAAGTGGCTCAGGTTAACCTATATTAATAATAATAATAATAATACAGACATTTCTAAAAGCGCGAACAGTTACCTCGCCAGGAGGTGTCCCGGCGCTATGTGAGCAGCTCAGTGAGACAATAAGTAACGCCAGTGGATCAGATCTTTTGAGTGAAGAGCCAGGTTTTTAATTGCTTCCTAAACCCAGTTTCTGATGTTTCCGACTGAATGGCAGATGGTAGGGCATTCCACAGCTTAACCGTGCCTGCCGAGAAAGTCTTGCCACCCAGACGCGCCTTTCTAACTCGCGGACGTGTAGATGGAGTAGGGAGTTTCTATAGCGTTTCAAAACGTTTTCTCCTAAACTAGCAGTGCTTTGCTGATGCACTTTAATGTACATTTGTGGCATTGAGGTTTGAAGCACATGAGGTGGATTACATTGTGTAGAATTGATAGGATTTGTATGAATTTATTGACGGCTTTCAACTTGAGGAATTCTGGTCTGTTTTACATGGACGTCGTTTTGGGACCCATGGCTTGCCCCTTGTGACCCCGGCACTGCCTTTGAACCCCTGACCTCAGAAGTGGCAACGTCAGTGCCAGGAGCATAGGGCCAGACTGAGAATGCAAACCAGCCCTGGCAATTAGTCGGTCCGGCGGGCGTGCTAGTTGGAAACACTGCTGCTGCTTTTGTATCAGAGGGCCGATATTGCAGCACTGGTGCGAAACCGGCCCCAGTAACAAAAAAAACGCCCCCCACGGGTTCAAAACTGCCCCCACCCTTCCAGCCTCCCAGGGAAATGCCTGGTGCCTGCTACGTCCAGTCCTGCCCTGGGGACAGTTCATCTTTATGGGCGTCAGTTGAGGTTCAACTTTCCTTGTTTTCAGTTTTTTTACTGCATTAGTAGCAACAAATATTATGATACTCATTATTAGTGTAATAAAAAAAAGTAGCACAATTAACTGGAACATGGCCCTGTCTGGCAGCTGATGTCAGTAAAAAATGCTTTTAAATGTATGCTCTGTGAATGCTTGTGGCTCAGAGTGTGTTTATGTAAGAGAGCATATGAGTGTATGTGTGTGTACGTGTAAGCATATGTATGAGTGACAATAAAGAGCAAATGGCATGTGAGTTCCCCCTTGCTACCCCTTGCCTTTCATTTTGGTGAATTGAGGTCTATGCTGGCTTAGTGGCAAATGGGGCAATTAAGGCATTGAGCGAGATGGTGCAGAATGACCAGGCCAATTTAAGAGCAAAAGGCTGCTTTATTAGGATAAGTATGCAGCTGAAACTTGTATGCTTTAGAGCATCTTAGAATAACCCCACCGCACTCAGACGCGGAACACCCATTGAACTCACCGGGCTTCAGCCCCCCTGTCGTGTGTGTCAGCCCGGGATGAGACAGATCCCGGGCACACACAGAGCCACACCTGAACGTTTAACAGGTCTTTAAAAGACCATTTGAATGTTAATTAGGCCTTGCTGTTGTTTCACCCCTTGTTGGAGGCCCTGCAGCTCCACTCTGCCTACTGATCAAAGGTTCAGCCCCCTCTGAAATTTTTTCTTAGCCCCCCCGAAATTTGGCTCTAGTTGCGCCTCTGACCGCACTAATACAATTGATCAAACAAACACCCTCCGCCCTTTAGCCTCCCCCCAACATGAACAACTCTCAACAAACCATCCAAACATTTTTGATGATTCCCTTATCATTTTGCTCACCGTCCTTTCACAAGTGACCCAACCATTGCTCCCCTTTACACCTGTTGCCAACGTCGGCCCTGCAAGCCCCCAACCCTTCCGGGTCTAGTGCTTGATCTCTATGGTTTTCTGCCACCTGTCCTAAATGACAATATAGTCTAAGTCCCACCCTGACATAACTATTTAGGCAAACCACAAACACCATGTTAACTAATAAGCAACAACATAGGGTGGGAGCAAAGAACCCAGCAGGATCACAGTGCACTATGATTTTGTCCCCAACCGCCTACTGAGTCCCAAACTGCCGCCAAAGGCCCTCCCCAGGCACCCAACCAGCAAGTTTAGTGCCACCCAGGGCTTGGACTGCACCACCTGCCAGAGGCACCCCGGGGGTGGACATCCTGATAGATGCTACTCCCGAAGCACACATCAGGCAAGACAGCACAGAATGACTAGGCAAGTTTAAGATCAAAAAGGACGATTTATTAGGACAAGTATGCAGATGAAACTTGTATAGATTACAACATATATGTCAGAGCATACCCACCTCACTGATACAATTCACTAACTTCCCCACCCATAAGCCTCCCCATAACTACCACACAACAAACTATCTAAACATTTGGCACAATACCCTTATCATTTCTTTCACTGTCCTTTTACAAGTGAACCAACCATCGTTCTCCTGTAGTCCCTCCGCCAGTGTTTGCCCTGCAAGCCCCAATCCTTCTGGGCTAGTGCGTGATCCCTATGCTTTTCTGCCTCCCAGGGAAAACCTAGAACAGGCATTTTTCTGCCCACCCCCTCCTAATTAAGTCAGGCTGCGTCTGTCGTCCTAACAGCTTTCATATTTCTGTCTTCCATACAGGCTAACATTCAAATGCCTTGATATCAATGGGACTAATGAGGCACCGCCAACTTATTTGACAAACAGTCCGCAATTCCAGTAAATATACCTCGTTTTCCCATAAAGACAAATGCACCATATCTTGGCAATAGAGCATGACATTGTCTTTCTTAATGTCCCCATGCTCTACCACTCCTATTTCTCTGTCCTGGCAGAGACCTCACATTTACCTGTTCACTTTTTGAAGTTCTCTTTCTCCTGCACCATATTGGACTGCCCATGCCAAACTCTCCTTGCAACTAAAGACGTCCAAAACATATATGTACCTGACCACATTTTTCTGATCATGTCCAAGTTCTTCTTCATCTCTTTTAATAAACCCAAGCCAAACAATTGCACCAAATCATTTCCCCCAAAATGTATAATCAGTGCATTTGGACATGGTCTGAGACTCACCAAATTGGATAACCACAGCAACAATTGTCCCCACTTCATATCTCCTCTAAATCCCACGTTCTTCCCAAAAGGACAAGATTCAGTTTGGTTTGCTGCTCTTATAACTAGTAAATGGTCAATAATCCAAATTGAAAAAATTGCCATGCCGGGTAAACTACCTAAAAGCAAAAAGAAACATGTGACATTGGACTCAGTGTAACTATTCAATATTCCTAATATAGTGCAAGCAACAGACAGATGACCTTGTACCCAGCCGCATAACCTCCATCATTGTGTATACCAGCCTGTTACCTTTGTGTTCTGCTCCAATCTGAGGTTCCGTGACGACTTGAATCCGTATTTTCAAGTTTGTCGGAAATACATAATATGGGTATCAGTGAACCGCAAATGATCCATTTAGTATATCCTGGTGTTTTCGCTACGCTACGAGCAAGAGCACTCCTTTTATAAACACATTTCTGATCTACCCATGGCATCCATCTTAGATCATGGCCGCCATTTTGTGATTCTTGCCCTCACATATGCAATAGCCTCTGATCACTTCATTTCGATTAAGGACACGTAACCTTAGCCGGAGATTCACCTCTTTCATGACACGTGCACCTTAAACCAGATCACGCTGTAGCTGCATGACTCGACAAAGGCTGCCTCCTCTGCCCAAGGCTAGTCCTGCCAAACTGGTCTTCGTGTCCATTGTACCTGATCATGATTAGGCGGCCGAAGCCGGTAGCCTTGCCCATTTACAACCCACAAACATCCCTTATCCCGCTTTTCTATCTTCCACACCTGGCTCTGTTTCTTTCTTTCTGAATCTTTATTAGGGGGAGGTAACGAACTTTACGATGAGGCGGTCCGGGTCCTGAATGCAATATTGACAGGGAATTGTGACAGACTAGTGGGAACCCCTCTCTTCGCAATGTTTGGCCTCAGATATTATCGACGGTTCCTGTGTAACACCAAATATTTATTGTTTTAGACACAAAGGTTTTGGGAATGTATTACATGTAAAGAATTTGCCCCTAGCATAAAAACAGTATATAAGGAGCAGCCCTCTTTGTACAAATCGAACAGGCTCCTGATTACTGCCCGTGGGTAGTATCTGTGACTTCTGTGTCCCTGCAGTAATAAACCTTGGGTCTTTGACGCCACCATCGAGAAGCCCGTGTTTCTGTTCATTTGTGCACCAAGGCAGGTGGAACTCCGGGGTCTTTGGGTGTTGTACCCTGACACCTCTGGACGGAACCAAAAAGTCCAGAACTCCAATTGGCGCCCAACGTGGGGCGACGTCATTCGGTACCGGTCCAAAAGCCTGAAGAGTTCGAGAAGCTTCGTGTGAAGATTCCTGAGGGAGGCGCCCCACTTCATCGATCCCGGCATATCGCAAAAGTGGCCCGAAGTTCTCTTCCACGAGGGTTTCCCGTTCAGGACGGCTGCAGTGGGCCGTTGCCTTGACCGTCGCCCTGTCTTGGACCCGAAGTGGTGCAGTCCTTAGTACGGCGAAACGTGACGGGTTTCTCCTTGGTGACGTCTTCAGTGACTCAGTTAAGTATTTAGTGATAGCTAGCTGGTTATTTTGTGAGGATTGTTAAAAATCCTTGATCGGTTCTTGGTTTGGTTTGGTTTTGTCAGATTATCACTGGTTGTTCTAGTTACGATAATCTATTTGGTTTAGTTTGGGTATCGATACATCAGTTCGTTTTGGTAGGCCTAAGTTCTTGGTTCAAGTGCACATATTTGTTCCGTGTTTGTTTGTTTTGTGTTCCTGACTGAAAATGGTAAGTCGGAAAATGTTGTCTTGTTTTAGTTGCAACAGTGACTCACGATTGGAGGACTCTTGTCTGGTTCCTCCGATTGGGACTCCCCTATATGATTTATATTGTAAGTATGGTGTGGGTCCTATATCTTATAATGAGGTATGGGTCCGTTATTGTAAGAAGGATGGTGTCCTTAGTTGGCCACTGCATGGTAGTTTTGAATCAGAGATTCTCGACAACCTAGAAGCGAAATTGTTCAGGAAGAAAGCCCGGCCGGCAATGTTTGATTCTTTCCGTTACTGGCGAAAAGAATCCAAACAGAGAGAAATGAAAAGGTTGAAGAAAGAACAGAAAGAACAAGAAGAGTTAACTCTAGAGCAAGCGGCTAAACAGTTGCAAGCTAATGAGTGTGAAAAGGCCATAGACGTAGCTATTCGAGAGCATAACTTAGCGATTGACAAGTGCTATCCTGCCTTGCCATCGAAAATGGCTAAGATACTGGAGGATTCCGAAAACGATCCTCTGTTATCTTATCTGTTAAGGTCACCTCCACCGTATGCACAAGGTGCTACGGCTCAGCCTGTCCCGAATGTTCAATTGCCGGTTGCTGGACAACCTGGTGTTCCTGCTCCTATCCCTCAGAATCAAGTTCCTGTACCTCCTGTGATGAATGTGAATGTTCCTACAGCTCCTCCTCTTCCTACACTGCCAGCTCCTGTACCTACTGCTCCAGAAACTATTTTTCTCGATACTCCTACTGTTTCGTCATCTATTCCTACCTCTACTGCATTCTCTATGTCTGCGAGTGTGCTAACTCCACTTTCTGTTCGTCGAAGAATCACTGATTCTGTTACTAATATGCTGTCTCCTTTATATAAAACTTTAATTAAGACTCCTACTACTGACTCTGTTCAGAGACGTAGTCAGCTTCCAAGTACTGAGGAACGGGGAATTTTAGATTCCACGGCTCTCAGATGGATTTCGAAGAGTAGAAGATATAGTGCGAGAGATGTGTTAGACACATTTATGCAGTGGGGGGAACCAACGCAACGGTACGTCTTTGATGAGATGTGCTCGTTGTTACGTGAAGAGATAGAAGAAGACGATGTCGAATCAGATTTGGAAGATTTAATTAGGGTTCAAAAGGAGTTCGCTGCTGGAATGATAGTGGGTGAGAAAATAAAGGAAGCGATGGAACTTATTTTAAGTTTTAGGAATGATCCATCTCTTCGTTCACCAAGAGATTTAGAAAAAGGTAAAATGAAGCTAAGTCGCCAATATCCGATGAGGGAAGTTCCTCCGATTTGGCGCGAAGCTATTCAAGCTGATGCGGTTGCTGGTATTGCAGCTGCTCCAGCGCAGTTCCAACGAGTGTGGATACACATTCCATGGAAGCGAGCTGAAGTATTAGCGGTGAAACAGGCCTTGCCAGATCCACGTAAGAATCCGGCCGGATATTACAAGGAATTAACACAGACAGTTGAGGCTTGTATAATGAACCTAGCCGACATCGATATGTTGTTTGGTAATGTAGTTCCGCAACCAGTGTGGGCTAAAATTCGTAGGGAGGATCATCAAGCTGCCTTAGGTGGTGATTGGGCAGCTATCACTGCAGCAGATGGTCAGCAAATAGGTGGTGCGAAACCCGAACCTCTGATTGCTAATCTGCCAGGTAGAATAATTGATCTAATGAAGACTCTGATGCCAGCATTGCGTGTTAATTGGGACAAATTGTCAGCATGCAGGCAGAAGAAAGACGAAAGTGTCTCCGACTTCTTCACGAGGTTCGAAGAGACTTTTGTGGATCATAGTGGTCAGGACATGAGTACAGAAGGAGGGCAAAGACTATTTGTAGATAAATTTGTGCATAATCTGTTACCTGAATTATGCAATAAACTAAAGGATTCGGAAAGTGCGTGGGCTGTATCTACGACAGCGCAAATACTTGCGACTGCACAGTACTACGAAAATAGAGATAAAGAGGAAAAGGAGAAATCAGAGAAGAAAACGAAAGATTTAAAAACTAAAGTTCTTTTGCAGCAGGCGTATCCGCCTCGCGCGAATCAGACTAATACGCAGCAAGGTTCATACCAAAGGACAGATTATGGTTCATCAAGACCTCAATATCAGTGGAATCAGTGTGCGTACTGCAAGAAAGAGGGTCACTATAAAAACGAATGTCCGATCTTAGCGCAAAATAATGCAGCAGCAGCTCAGAGAGGTCGTGGTGGTTTTGTGCAGAATTCTAGAGGACGAGGACGAGGTGCTATGCCTCCACAAACGAATGATCGTCCCTCCAATCACTTTGATCAGCGAAATGGACAATCTGCTCAGCAAAATAGATCTCAACAGTATCTTGTTGAAGACTATAATGAAGTAGATGAGGGTTTTCAGCAAAATGGGTACTAGGACAGCCATGGACAGAGAGAGGGAGTAGTATCAGTTCCAGTGGATCAGAGTGGGCCTTATGTCGCAGTAGCAACATCAGGTGTAGTCGAACCGTTTCTGTTGGATACTGGTGCCGCAAAAAGTTCTATCATTCATGCGAAACTCCCTGGCGCACCTTTGTCCGGCTCAACAAATGTTTCCGTAGGTTTTTCAGGCGCCCCCGTTTACAACCCGATATCTGGTCCTTTGTCTATTTCTGTTGGACCGTGCCAATTGAAAGCACCCCTGATTTTGACGACAGGTTGTAATGAAAATCTGCTTGGTTTAGATTTGTTAAAACGACTATATGCGACATTGTACTGTTCTCCGGAAGGAGTACAGCTTACGTTGGGTAAAAATATCATCTCTCCGATGTACTTGTCAATGGACGCACTCCCGCCGGAGCTACGTTCACTCCCTGATTCTCTTTGGGCGACTGGTCCTAACGATGTAGGTCTCCTAGAAATTCCACCGTATGTGGTAACTTTGAAAGCAAATGTGAAATTTCCAAGAATTCCCCAATATAAAATCTCGAGTGAAGGTGAGCGTGCACTTTTATTGATTGTGCACGACTTGATTAAGAAGGGTGTGGTTGAGGAAACTAGAGGAAATGTCTGTAACAGTCCTGTCTTACCGATTCTGAAGCGAACTGATCCTACAAAACCTCCAGTATATAGGTTTGTCATAGACCTTAGAGAAGTTAATAAAATCGTAGTCCCACAGTTTCCTGTAGTGCCAGACATTACTGCCTTGTTAACATTGATTCCTGCCACAGCTACATGGTTCTCAGTCATTGACCTAAAGAATGCCTTTTTCAGCATTCCGATAGCCGAAGAAAGTAGGGATATTTTTGGCTTCTGTCTAGGAGGTCGCAGTTTCAGATTTAAACGCGCTCCACAAGGCTATTGTGAAAGTCCATCAATTTACAGTCAAGCATTAAAAAGCCAGTTAGATTCTTTTGTCCTTCCTCCAGGTTCTGCCCTTGTACAGTACGTAGACGATCTTTTAGTGGCTGCCGATGACAAGGAAACTTGCAAAGCAGCTACAATTTCCCTATTGCATCATTTGTCTAATTTGAATCATAAGGTGTCTCCTTCCAAGATGCAATACTGCTGCCAAGAAGTGACCTACCTAGGTCATCTCTTGTCAAAGGAGGGAAGGAAGTTGACCCCAGAAAGAATAAAAGCCATTACGCAGATGAGTGTTCCACGCACACAGAGAGAAGTACGTGCCTTCCTAGGTATTACCTCTTACTGTAGGCAGTGGATTCCAAATTTTTCTCTTTTAGCAAAACCATTGGTAGCTTTGACTGGGAAAAATGTTCCGAGTCCGGTGCCATGGTCTGATGAATGTCAAGAGAGTTTTACTGAATTACGAAAAGCATTGTGTTCAGCTCCTGTATTGGGTACACCTGATTACAGTAAGCCATTCACGCTCTACGTTCACGAAAGAGAAGGTTGCGCGTTGAGTGTTCTGACACAGAAATTTGGTGACAAACAACGCCCTTGTGCGTATTTCTCATCAACATTAGATCCGGTAGCTAGAGCGTTGCCTAGTTGTTTGAGAGCTACAGCAGCAGCTGCAGCTTCCATTCGACAATCTGCTGGTTTGGTGATGAACAATATGCTAGTGGTCATGGTTCCTCATGCAGTGGATACACTCATGAACCAAACGAAGACTCAACACCTGACTAGTGCGAGATTATCTGGTTACGAGCTGACATTACTAGCAAGTCATATTCAGATCAAAAGATGCAATGTATTGAATCCAGCAACATTGTTGCCGACTGATCAAGAGTCGAGTGATTCTGAGCCACATGACTGCTATTTCAAAACGGAGGAAGAGACAAAAGGACGCATCGATTTGAAGGATACTCCGCTATCAGATCCGGATGGTACGCTGTATGTGGACGGGTCATGTTTTAAATTGGAGAATGGTGATGTGACTGCTGCCTACGCAGTAACGACTTTGAAGACGATTGTGGAGACTGCAAGAGTAAGTCAGAATTCTGCCCAAGCTGCAGAATTAATAGCTCTAACGAGAGCGTGTGTTTTAGCTGAGGGAAAGAGAGTGAATGTGTTTACAGATAGTCAGTACGCATTTGGCGTGGCCCATAGTTTTGGCCGGTTGTGGAGAGAAAGAGGTTTCATTACGTCCCATGGGACTAAGATCCAACATGGTCAGCTAGTTAACGACTTGTTGGAATCTCTAACCTTGCCGACTGAAGTTGCGATTGTGAAGTGCAGTGCTCATAAAGCAATCACGAATGATGTTGGTCGTGGGAATGCTTTTGCTGACGAAATAGCTAAACAGACAGCTAGAGATACGATGAGCAGAATGTATGTTGCTACGTCTGCAAGGTGGATTGCTGAGTCTGGAATGTGTGAGGATACTATGGAAAGTGTGAAAGAGATTCAGAAAGAAGCGACTGAGGAAGAGAAACGTGTATGGAGAGAAAGTACGGGCAAGTTGGACTCGAATGGATGTTGGATTGATTTGACAGAACAGCAGCGTTGGATGTTACCCGATGCATATGTGCTTGCAGTAGTGACGATGGCGCATGGAGTAGCGCATATAAGTTCTAAAGGGATATGTAAGATGTTGGCTCCGGTCTGGAAGAATGAGGGAATCAGTAAGTGTGCAGAGAGAGTGGTGAAAAATTGTATGGTGTGCTTGATGCATAATCCTGGCAAGGGAACTCCAACTCCAGCTGGTCATTTCGCTCCTCCTTCCTGCCCCTTTGAAGTGATTCAGTTAGACTTCATTCACATGGAACGCTGCAACAATCTAAAGTACGTCCTGGTGGTAGTTTGTGCTTTTTCCAGGTGGATAGAAGCATACCCACTAAAGGACAACACTGCCCCATCTACTGCCAAAATTCTTCTCAAGGAATTTTTCCCTAGGTATGGAATGCCACGGATTGTATGGTCAGATAACGGAAGTGAGTTTATAGGGAAAGTTATGCAGAGTGTGTGTGCCGGCCTAGGGTTGAAACAGAAATTTCACAGTGCAAACCATCCCCAGTCTGCTGGTTTAGTCGAGGGTTACAATGGCACCCTCAAGCTTAAAATAGCCAAAATACAAGCATCCACAGGTTTAGCCTGGCCAGACGCACTTCCTTTGGCCTTGTTATCAACGAGAGCAACAGTACATTCTAGAATAGGGCTTAGTCCATACGAGATTGTGTTTGGCCGCCCGGCAAATATCTGGGGTGTGCCAAGGCCTAAACAATTTTGCTCCATTGAATATCCTATGTTGATAGACTACCTTTACGACTTGACTGCTAAATTGAGTCTTATTCATCAACAGGTTTTCGATGCCTTGCCAAAACCTCCGGAGAGTCCAGGGCACCAGCTGAAACCGGGTGATTTCATCGTAATAAAGAACTTCGCGAGGACGAAGAACCTTCAACCAAGATTTGTGGGGCCTTTTCAGATCTTACTGGCGACGAGGACAGCGGTCCGTGTAGCTGGCCGCAAACACTGGATTCACGCTTCTCACGTAAAGCGTGTTCCGTTGCCGCTCCCTTACGACGACTGGGTGAAAAAGGGAATTGGTGCCTCCGAATCTGAAATCACACCGAAGTTCATCTCTTTCAGCGATGCCGAATTGATTACTGACACTTTGAAACCTGACTCTCCTCCTGAAAAGACTCCTTTGAACATTGAACATTTGCCTCCAGCATCAGAAGAAAATTTGTTATCTGCGAACTTAAACTCTGCAACAGCTGCTAGTGATACACTATTTTCCGATCAAACAGTACCAGCGAAGCAGAAATATAACCTAAGAAGCCATAAAACGGACAAATAAAGCAGTCAACTGCATATTGTGATTTTGACATATATATATATACTGAACTTTTGCCTTCAGCCAGGAAGTTTGCTATTGTTTATTGTTTTTTAAATTGCCTTGCCGTCTGGGTAGCCGTAGGGTCGTGGCTGTGTGCCTAGTTTGAATTTGCAGGGGTCTGACACAAGGTCGATCTTTCTGTTGGTTCTGGGAACTCTCAGGGCTGATAGAGGCATTTTCATCTACGTACACATCATCAGTGGTCGCGAGCGGATTGTAGAAGATGGAGCTTCCTGCGCTGCAACGAGAAAATGTGATTTATGTTCGCAGAAACAGACTTAATAGAATTCTTCATAGCAAATGTTTTCTGATGCAATGTGCCATTACATTTTTGATTGTTTTAGCAACATTGGTGGGTGGAATCGTCTTTAGCATAAATTTGATTTTTGTGCCAGTTTCTACAGTACCTCCCCTTGATCCTGCTATTTCTACTGTTTCTTCTATACACTCCTTTCACTCATTTCCGGAACATGAGCAAGCCAGACGCTCAGAGTTCATCAACAACACTTTTGTACAGCTCTTGCACCAACACCAACTGGTAGTTAACACTACAGACTGCTGGGTGTGTGGCTTGATACCCCACACTATGGATAAAGGTATTCCCTATCTGGTTTTGCCTTACAGCTATAATGGATCATTTCAGGCCTTCCAAACCATCTTTGCTTATGCCCTTGAAACCTATCCTCCACGTCCACCGCGTTCCACTAAATATAACTCTGCTAACAAAGCCTTAGTCCAGGGAATTATTGACATGGTCAAGGATGTCAATAATACTCCATCTTACCCTAGAGACGAATTGCGAGTATATTTAAGTTGGAATACTTCAGAGTATCGCCTTAGTTTAGGAGAAAGCAAGCGTAAAAGCTCAACTCCAATCTGGGTCGTACCTCACCGAGGTCAGGTCTGTTTGCAAGGTAATGGGAGAAATCCGAGAGCTCAGCTAGGGAGGAGTGAGTGCGTAGAGACTTATGTGTTTCCGGCTAACTCTTCCCCTGCCTTTCTTACTGCTAGGGGTACCTACTTCATTTGTCGAGACAGAGCTTATACATGGTTGCCTGCCGACTTTTCAGGATCATGTTATATTGCTCGATTGTTACCTCCGACATACACTGCTTCATCTGATTACCACAGACCCAGAATAGCGAGAGGTGTCTTCAGCAAGGAAGATACCGCTGGTCAGGAAGCTGGAGACTTCTTCAAAGGCTTCCTTCCGTTCTGGGGACCTATGGCCAATAGTAGAAACATACGTCAGCTAACACGGGTAGTTGAATCTACTATTACCGAAACTGCTGGTGCCCTTAGCAATCTGACAGCTGAGCTTCAGGCGGATAGGCTCATGACGTTGCAGAACCGTATGGTTCTAGATGTTATACTTGCAGATCGAGGTGGGGTATGCAGAATGATCCAATCGAGCTGCTGTGTCTTTATTCCTAATAATGCTCCAACAGTCTATGAGGCGATCTCTAAGTTGCACAAGATTTCAGACTCCATACATGTAGACAAGGGAAACTGGTCCTTCATGGAGTGGTTTTGGACTCTGATATCAGCGTGGGGATGGAAGGTTCTAATGGTCATTGGTGTCATCTTAATATTCCTATTCTCATGTTGTCTGATTATCCAGTGTGGTCCTGCTCTGTGTAGTCTTTGTGCTGCAACTTGTCTCAGAAAACCACCTGCGTTTGGAGAAAAGACACGAGAAAGGATGATGATACAACAGCATGTCACTGACCTGATGAGCATAGAACTAGATTCTGACATAGACTGAGTAATTGCCTATGTAAGGGCAAAAGGAGGGTCTGAGGTTCCGTGACGACTTGAATCCGTATTTTCAAGTTTGTCGGAAATACATAATATGGGTATCAGTGAACCGCAAATGATCCATTTAGTATATCCTGGTGTTTTCGCTACGCTACGAGCAAGAGCACTCCTTTTATAAACACATTTCTGATCTACCCATGGCATCCATCTTAGATCATGGCCGCCATTTTGTGATTCTTGCCCTCACATATGCAATAGCCTCTGATCACTTCATTTCGATTAAGGACACGTAACCTTAGCCGGAGATTCACCTCTTTCATGACACGTGCACCTTAAACCAGATCACGCTGTAGCTGCATGACTCGACAAAGGCTGCCTCCTCTGCCCAAGGCTAGTCCTGCCAAACTGGTCTTCGTGTCCATTGTACCTGATCATGATTAGGCGGCCGAAGCCGGTAGCCTTGCCCATTTACAACCCACAAACATCCCTTATCCCGCTTTTCTATCTTCCACACCTGGCTCTGTTTCTTTCTTTCTGAATCTTTATTAGGGGGAGGTAACGAACTTTACGATGAGGCGGTCCGGGTCCTGAATGCAATATTGACAGGGAATTGTGACAGACTAGTGGGAACCCCTCTCTTCGCAATGTTTGGCCTCAGATATTATCGACGGTTCCTGTGTAACACCAAATATTTATTGTTTTAGACACAAAGGTTTTGGGAATGTATTACATGTAAAGAATTTGCCCCTAGCATAAAAAACAGTATATAAGGAGCAGCCCTCTTTGTACAAATCGAACAGGCTCCTGATTACTGCCCGTGGGTAGTATCTGTGACTTCTGTGTCCCTGCAGTAATAAACCTTGGGTCTTTGACGCCACCATCGAGAAGCCCGTGTTTCTGTTCATTTGTGCACCAAGGCAGGTGGAACTCCGGGGTCTTTGGGTGTTGTACCCTGACACCTCTGGACGGAACCAAAAAGTCCAGAACTCCAAATCCTAAAAGAATGTTTACCGAAATCCTACGGACTCTCCCCCTTATCTGCCAACACTTCTCTCATGATTCCAAGCACCTGTAATGCCAACAACCTTGTCCCATCCTCATGACAAAACACCAAATCAGCCATTGATCCTGTTTTAATTTCTTCCAAGTTTCAGCCAGGCACACACTACACCATATCCTGGTCCAAAGAATTGTCAAACCCTTCCCAATTTGATCAGTTTGGGATTTCCTGAAATACAGATGTAATTGATCTTTGGTCAATTCAACATCTTCCTCCTTAAAACACCCTTCCATGCCCCTCCACAACAGCTGTAGAATTCTAAATGCTATAAAAATAACCATAACATGCATAATTTAAATAGTTACATTTCAAAAACAAACAAACACACCTCACTTCAGCCTTTTTGCCATACACCAACCTCCATTTTGTCACAGCTTTCACTGTGGGTTTATATCCCCAGAAGAATTTGCCATTAAATATTATCACAGCCAGCTTCCCTGCGATTGTCACAGCATAAATACCTCAGTCAATGTTACTCAAGATGAAACCTACAGCATTGTCTCTTATAGCCTCCATATCCCTTGCATCCTGGCCTCTCCTGCACGCCTCCCTAACCAACAATTCTTCCAAAAACCTGCCTGTAAGCTGTTCTGGTACTAGGATCATCTAAGTTCTCTATAAGCTTCAAAATCCTCACCCTCCCAGTTCCCAGATCTCCCTTGGTACCTCGGTCTTCCGCAGATCTTCTCCGGTTCCCAAACCATGCAATCTTTAGCACTGTGCATAAGACAAGGTGTCTGCTATATTATTGTCCACTACTGGTATGTGTTTGGCTCTAAACACAGTGTTAAACATTAAACACCAAGCATGAAGCCCTGCAACAATTTCAGCAATCTCCTGTATCTTGCTTCTGCACCATTGTCCTGACATGGTTTTTGGCTCTATTTCTGAGTGATGATGACTTTAAGCTTGCTAACATCTTGAATCTGTATTCTTACCTTGTGTTGGCGCTCTTAAAGCCTTTTTCCAGACCTAGAAGCATAAACTAGAGGATAGCTGCTTTATATCATGATAGATCCCTTATTCTTGACTCTAATCCATCTATTGCCTATTGGCTTTGACATAATTATGTGTCCTTTCATCGTCCTGCCTATAGTAGAGGGTGGATCCTGTAGTCCTGACTTTATATTACATATTAGTATGGTTTGTGTAGGTACTCTGATGGAGCTAAGTGTTATAACATCCTTCTCAGGCCTACAAGGCTCAGAACTAGAGAGACTCCATTTTGCTTTCTGTCCCTGCAGGACTGAGATGCTTGCGGGGTAAAGGTAATGTTTTAGTTTTGAGCTGTTGTCCGCTAGGGGAAAACCAGCTGGGACTGGTTCTTATCGGAAGAATGTGTTTGTCTCCTGGGCCCAGACGTAACATGCGGATGCGCACTGCGGTTGCGCGAGGGGCCCTGGAGCTGGCACAGGAATTCGGTGGGAGGCAGCCCTCTGTTGGAAATTTCCATGAGGGAAGAGCATTCTATATTAGTGAAGTGCAGAGGCGGAGTCAGTTAGTTGAGTTGGATTGGAGCAGAGGAGAGGAGTGCAGTTGCAGAAGGAGTGGAGAATCAGAAAGAGTTTGAGTTGGAAGGAGTTCAGTTGATGATTGGAGCAGAAAGAGTTGAGTGCAGAAGGAGAGGAGTTGGAGCAGAGGAGAAGAGACAGAAGATGCTTGGAACAGAGAGAAGACAGACAGACAGTCAGTGAGCTGGAACTGAAGGAAGCAGTCAGAAGCAGTTACTTATCAGGAGGAGTTGTGAACAGCTGGAGTCTGAAGTGATGCCTTTTGGAAGAGACTGAAGTTATATCGTGGATTAATCAGTGGGAGCAGCTGGAGTGAATTGGACATTGGCACAGAGACAATCAGACAGAGTGAAGAAGATAGTGGAGCGAACGGTTATCAGAGCGGCAGAAACAATTAGACTGAAGTTGGAAGGTGGAGAGAGTTCGTGGGGGAGAGGAATCCAGTGCAGAGTGATCAGCGCAGATGTGTGTCCAAGAGTGCAGGAGAGGATCTAAGACGAGCTAAGGCACAGACGAGAGAGGAGCCCAGATGACAGCTAGAGCAAGACCCCACACTCCTTAGATGATATTGTTCCTTAATCTTTAAATATTAACCTTGTCCCTGTTATATGTCTAATCCTTTTTCTTTCAGCGGTGTGCAGTCTATTTACAGTTCCTGTCAGTTACATGTGGATGTGGTATATTAATAGAGCTTTACAGAGACCCCGCAGATCTGTGTATGTGTCTTTTCCCATTTTATTGTTATTGTAATAAAGATACCCCAGTTCTTAGTCAACCAGCATGTGCCTTGTATTCTTGTTCAATCAGGGTAACCTGTTCTTCTAGTCAGGCATTGTTTTCATGAACGGATGTAATTCCCGGTCAGGTAAGTAGTGACTGAGCAATGAGGGAGAGAGGGGCCCCTTGAGGTGGAGAATAGATTGTACATCCTCTAATTCGGTAAGTTGTTGTGTGATCCATAATATTGTAGTATCATATCCCTAGTAGCCAATGAAAGATTCCTTCCAAAGGTATTCATAGGAAAGTGATCGTCGTTGTGTAGCGGCGTTAATGAGAACACCAGGCGGGATACTGGTGCGTAGATCCACCGGATTGTGGATCGGAATGTGAGTGAGAGAACACCAGGGAGGATACTGGTGCGTAGATCTGCCGGATTGTGGGTCGGGCTGTGAGTGAGAGAACACCAGGGAGGATACTGGTGCGTAGGCACGCAGGATTGCGGCTTGCCGAGCGAGCACTGACTGTGGTCAGTGTGTAATGGTAAATAATCAGAACTGCCCCAGGGTAGATTAGTCTGGACCCATGTGGTCGCGAGACTATGAGGTATGAGTGTGGTGTAGGGCATGGACGTCCTTAGTAATCAGTGAGTATTCCTAGTAATCCCTAAAGATTTAGTGGTGTTTCTGATGATATGAGCTTGTATATTGCAAGTTCCCAATCCTCAGGTAGGTACCCAGGTGCCTGGACAGATGGGTCCTGAGGAGGAAGGTGGTTGCGTTTCGGCTGGGTTGGTGGTGCTCTGGTGAGCTGATCCTATCTGGTCCGAGAATCCGGGCGTTACATCTGGCGTAGTCGGGCAGTTTTGAATTGAGCGCAGTGGAGGGAGCCCTGGACATGTATTTGGATAGTTTCGCATAAGTTGTGGGGGAGTGCCCTAATCGCCAGTTACATCTGGCGTAGTCGGGCAGTTTTGAATTGAGCGCAGAGGAGGGAGCCCTGGACATGTATTTGGATAGTTTCGCATAAGTTGTGGGGGAGTGCCCTAATCGCCAGTTACATCTGGCGTAGTCGGGCAGTTTTGAATTAAGCGCAGAGGAGGGAGCCCTGGACATGTATTTGGATAGTTTCGCATAAGTTGTGGGGGAGTGCCCTAATCGCCAGTTACATCTGGCGTAGTCGGGCAGTTTTGAATTGAGCGCAGAGGAGGGAGCCCTAGACATGTATTTGGACTTAAACCCCTTTAAACTTGACCTCTGGGAACAGTCTGTGACTTGCATGGTGAGGTGTAGTGCCTGACCTATGGGCTTGAACAGTTGCACTGTAAGGAGATTGCAGTACATCTTGGCATTTGACTTATGCAGGGTGGAAGAAATGCTTTTCATCTTGGTGTTTGAACTGTCAGGCTTGAAGGGTGACATTACATGAGGGAGCCAATTACATCTTGGTGTTGATGCAGTTGTACATATGTGTGTGAAAAATGCTTTTCAATTGCCCAATAAATTGCTTGCTGCATTTGCTTATGCTGTGCAATGTGAAATATATTCAGTGTAATATGACTTGTGGAGTTCCTTGTAAATAGCTCCTTGTAAATATGGCTTGTGAGGAGCATGTTCTCATTTTGACTTGCTAAGTTTCTTGTAAATTGCGCCTTGTCAATATGCCTTGTGAAGAGCATGTCATTATTATGACTTGTTGACTTTCTTGTAAATATGGCTTGTGAATAGCGCCATGTGGATATGGCTTGTACAGAGCATGTTATTGTTACGTTAGGCAGGAGAGATCTGGATCTCTTTCAAATGCTTGGAGAAACTGTTTTGATGATGTGCGCACGTGTTATGTGAAAACGTGGAGAGATGAGTTCTTGGATTTCCCATGTACTGCAGACATTGGGGAATGATTGTGTTTGAGCTGCCAAAGGGTTAATATCTTGAATTGAGACAGCAGTATTTATTTTAACATGCTGTTTAACATGCATGGTTATGTGAGCTGACGCTGAAAGTCAGTGATTGTTTAGATTAATGATGGTTTGATTTGACTTTTTCATTGGTTGCTGGGTCTGCCTATGTGCTTTGTCAGCTTGCTGACAGAATGGTAACATCTTGCATGGAGAGAAAAGCAGTGTTCATTTAACATTCTGTTTGAAATGCGTCCACGAATTTGTGTGGGTTTGCCTTTGAACACATGATTTAATGTGTCTGACTCGGAGGTCGGAAAGTTATAAATCAACCAGTCGGATTGAGATAAGGGTTTTCAGCTGTGGATGGTTCACGAACCAGTGTCTTAGAATTAGTGTTTAACGGTTGAAAAATAAAACAGACCCATCATAGAATGTGCTTTTAATTAGTGAAATGCAACCGTGTGCTTTTAAAAAAAAATGTTCTAGAAAATATATATGATTATTTTACCTGACGCAAGCTGCCCTTTAGAACAGCGTGTGAGAGTAAACCCACTCAGTTAGAAAACATGGCTATCTGAAAAAATTAATCTGGCCCTTTTAATAGGTAGAATAGAAAAGCTTGCACACTAAATTATGAATTCTTGGTTATGCCCCTTGTTTAATTTGATGGTGTTTCACATGTTATTTGAAAAATTAAATAAAATGTGTCTGCATACAATGTTGTTCTAATATTTTTCCTTTTCAGCAAGTAGCAGTACGTTATGACAAAATTACATGTTTCACCTTGTTTACTTTGATGGTGCTTCACATGTTATTTGAAAAAATAAATGAAATGTGTCTGCATACAATGTTGTTCTAATATTTTTCCTTTTCAGCAAGTAGCAGTACGTTATGACAAAATTACATGTTTCCCCTTGTTTACTTGGATGGTGTTTCACATGTTATTTGAAAAAATAAATGAAATGTGTCTGCATACAATGTTGTTCTAATATTTTTTTCCTTTTCAGCAAGTAGCAGTACATTATGACAGAATTATTTTAAAATGCTAGCATGTGACTATGTTACAGAAAAATGTGCTTTTTACCACGTTTAAATCTGCTTCAGTTAGTTAGAATTAATGGTCAGTGTTTCTGGCCTGGGAACGGCTGTATGTTTTCAGTTAGATAGAATTTACTTTGACCTTGAGTGATATGAGTCAGGCATCTGTTCGCGGCTCAAACTTTAGAAAGGGTGGAGGCCCCGTGGGTGACTTCTGAGAGCAGAGAGAGACAGCTTGTTATTCTTGGCTATGTTACAATTTCTTTCCGCGGAGAAATGTTTATATAAGGGGGGGGTCAAGTTGCTCTTCCTTACAGTCGGCGCGGACATCTTCATTGACTTCAGATAAGGGATGCTTGCACATGCAGAATAATTGGCAGACGCTTGGCCCTTGGAGTTAGATAAATACAGTAGGCCCAGGAAGCTTCCCTGACTAGAGATTAGAGATGCTTAAACAGAATATTTGGCAGGAGTTTTGCTCCTGCAATGAGATCAGCATTTGGCAGTGATTCAAAATTACATCGCAGTGTAGTCCGGCTCCTGCTTATTATGGTTGGAGCTGATTCAAAACTCTGAGCGCGAACATCTTTCTAGAGGGAGGGGCTGTTTCTCAGAGGAGTGAGGAGTAGCTAGGCCCCAGCCCTTCTGGCTGTGTATGACAAAATTAGATTTTGCCCAAACAAATTTAAAGAATATGGCATAGGTAGACTGTTTAAATCATTCCTTGGATTTAGAAGAATTCTTTTCATGAATTAGGAGGTTTCTTTCGAAAATAAAAAGCACTTGGGGTGCTTTTTAAATGGAAAATGTGTTTTTGCAAGATTGATGATGCGTGTTTCTCGTTTCAGATGGCTATTATTGTGTGGGGGCCCTGGATGAGTGTGACTTTCTTATTTTAGAGTGATGTGCTTTTTTTGTTTTCGGAGTGAATGCCCCCAACCCCCAAAACCCCCGAGGCTGAATCCAGGATTAGAAGCAGACGTATCAGGCTGAATCCAGGATTAGAAGCAGACGTACCAGGCTGACCAGACTGGGAGGATGTACTTCCTTGGCATCGGATACAGATGAAGATGGAGAATCATGGCCTTTACAAATGAACTGTTTCTAAGGAGAAACCAACTACAAAAAATAACTTTTTTTTAAAGTGACTGAACTTTTTAAATATCTACAGTTGGCTGCCTCAGCAGTCAGGTTCAAATCCCATATATTCAATTTTTGAAAAAAGTTTCATTGACCTGAAATGTAATTCCTTGGCCTGCATTCTTGAGTCTTGCATTTTTCCCATGTTTCTATTTCAGATGGGCATTATGCCACTTTTGCAGTTACCATATACAGGCCCCACTTGAAAAGAATAATTTTTCTTAGTCCTGTTCATGGTTTTGATGTGTCAGTTTAAAAGATGCAGTGCCACATTAATGCAATGATTCATATATATTTTGCTTTTAGTATGCTACGCTATTTAATTATTGATACACTTGTTTGTCTTTCACCTATTTCATAGTTTTCCTGTTTTCTGCAAAACAGTCTTGTCACTGGAAAGAAAGCAATGTTTTAAATGATGGTGCACACATGTGTTCCACAGCATGATACAGAGGAACTAGGTGCAAACTGTTTTCTGAGTTAGATGACTTGTGACCTTTACCTATTGCCTTTGGCATTGTCTACTATTATTCAATTTTATGATCTTTTAGAAGAATATATACATCACACTTAGATAACTTTCTTTGATTTATTGCTTGATATGCATAGTGCCACACCAGCTATTTTGTAGGAATGGGGTTATCTTTGTTTTCCTGTTATTACACTATCAATTTGATCCATCAACTCTTAATTAGAACAGTGGGATTAGTTCCAAGGGTGGTCACCCTAGACTTTAAGTTGTCCTGAGAGGTGTGTCTTTTAGTCAGGTTATGTCCTACATCTATTAGTAATAGTTGCCCAGACTTTGAGGACCCTTTGTCATGTTTATTTGTCAGATTTTACCAGATCCTTTCTTAAGTTGACCAAAGTAGGTAGGCCTCATTTAGGCCCCTTGTTGTTTTCATTCCACAAACATGGCCCTACACCAATAGGTTTCATGAGTTACCATTAGAAGTTGAGGCACATTTAGTTCTTAAGTTGACCGAAGTATGTAGGCCCCATTTAGGCCCTTTATTGTTTTCATTTCACAAACATGTCCCTACATCAATAGATTTAATCAGTTATCACTAGAAGTTGAGGCACATTTAGTTCAAGGGTGCTTTAGTTAGTTTCTGTTGTTATCAGATCAATTTTAGTTACATTTCAGCATTCAGGTCAAGGGTGCTTTGATTTGTTTTCGGTTGGTTGTTAGATTTGTATTACCTACATCAAGTTTTAGGTGGAATTTCCTTAAGTTGTCACTTATTTTAGAGAGTCTTTTGGTTTTTGGTTTTGTTGATGGATTATGTTGATGTTTGTTTATTAGTTTGTTGTTGTTTATAGATGTTAGCAAATTAAAGTCAAGGGTGGAATGTCCTGACATGGTTTTTGGCTCTATTTCTGAGTGATGATGACTTTAAGCTTGCTAACATCTTGAATCTGTATTCTTACCTTGTGTTGGCCCTCTTAAAGCATTTTTCCAGACCTAGAAGCATAAACTAGAGGATAGCTGCTTTATATGATGATAGATCCCTTATTCTTGACTCTAATCCATCTATTGTCAATTGGCTTTGACATAATTATGTGTCCTTTCATCATCCTGCCTATAGTAGAGGGTGGATCCTGTAGTCCTGACTTTATATTACATATTGGTATGGTTTGTGAAGGTACTCTGATAGAGCTAAGTGTTATAACATCCTTCTCAGGCCTACAAGGCCCAGAACTGGAGAGACTCCATTTTGCTTTCTGTCCCTGCAGAACTGAGATGCTTGCAGGGTAAATGTAATGTTTTAGTTTTGAGCTGTTGTCTGCTAGGGGAAAACCAGCCGGGACTGGTTCTTATCGAAAGAATGTGTTTGTCTCCTGGGCCCAGACGTAACATGCGGATGCGCACTGCGGTTGCGCGAGGGGCCCTGGAGCTGGCACAGGAATTCGGTGGGAGGCAGCCCTCTGTTGGAAATTTCCATGAGGGAAGAGCATTCTATATTAGTGAAGTGCAGAGGCGGAGTCAGTTAGTTGAGTTGGATTGGAGCAGAGGAGAGGAGTGCAGTTGCAGAAGGAGTGGAGAATCAGAAAGAGTTTGAGTTGGAAGGAGTTCAGTTGATGATTGGAGCAGAAAGAGTTGAGTGCAGAAGGAGAGGAGTTGGAGCAGAGGAGAAGAGACAGAAGATGCTTGGAACAGAGAGAAGACAGACAGACAGTCAGTGAGCTGGAACTGAAGGAAGCAGTCAGAAGCAGTTACTTATCAGGAGGAGTTGTGAACAGCTGGAGTCTAAAGTGATGCCTTTTGGAAGAGACTGAAGTTATATCGTGGATTAATCAGTGGGAGCAGCTGGAGTGAATTGGACATTGGCACAGAGACAATCAGACAGAGTGAAGAAGCTAGTGGAGCGAACGGTTATCAGAGCGGCAGAAACAATTAGACTGAAATTGGAAGGCTGAGAGAGTTCGTGCGGGAGAGAAATCCAGTGCAGAGTGATCAGCGCAGATGTGTGTCCAAGAGTGCAGGAGAGGATCTAAGACGAGCTAAGGCACAGACGAGAGAGGAGCCCCGATGGCAGCTAGAGCAAGACCCCACACTCCTTAGGTGATATTGTTCCTTAATCTTTAAATATTAACCTTGTCCCTGTTATATGTCTAATCCTTTTTCTTTCAGCGGTGTGCAGTCTATTTACAGTTCCTGTCAGTTACATGTGGATGTGGTATATTAATAGAGCTTTACAGAGACCCCGCTGATCTGTGTATGTGTCTTTTCCCATTTTATTGTTATTGTTATTGTAATAAAGATACCCCAGTTCTTAGTGAACCAGCATGTGCCTTGTATTCTTGTTCAATCAGGGTAACCTGTTCTTCTAGTCAGGCATTGTTTTCATGAACGGATGTAATTCCCGGTCAGGTAAGTAGTGACTGAGCAATGAGGGAGAGAGGGGCCCCTTGAGGTGGAGAATAGATTGTACATCTTCTAATTCGGTAAGTTGTTGTGTGATCCATAATATTGTAGTATCATATCCCTAGTAGCCAATGAAAGATTCCTTCCAAAGGTATTCATAGGAAAGTGATCGTCGTTGTGTAGCGGCGTTAATGAGAACACCAGGCGGGATACTGGTGCGTAGATCCGCCGGATTGTGGATCGGAATGTGAGTGAGAGAACACCAGGGAGGATACTGGTGCGTAGATCCACCGGATTGTGGGTCGGGCTGTGAGTGAGAGAACACCAGGGAAGATACTGGTGCGTAGGCACGCAGGATTGCGGCTTGCCGAGCGAGCACTGACTGTGGTCAGTGTGTAATGGTAAATAATCAGAACTGCCCCAGGGTAGATTAGTCTGGACCCATGTGGTCGCGAGACTATGAGGTATGAGTGTGGTGTAGGGCATGGACGTCCTTAGTAATCAGTGAGTATTCCTAGTAATCCCTATAGATTTAGTGGTGTTTCTGATGATATGAGCTTGTATATTGCGAGTTCCCCATCCTCAGGTAGGTACCCAGGTGCCTGGACAGATGGGTCCTGAGGAGGGAGTTGGTTGCGTTTCGGCTGGGTTGGTGGTGCTCTGGTGAGCTGATCCTATCTGGTCCGAGAATCCGGCCGTTACAACCATTCACCAGAGCCTCCACCATCCAGTTGTCAACATGGACGTTCACTGTCTTATTTGCCAAATCCTTTCCCCACAAATCACTACCAGTAGTGGAAATTCTTTTAAAAAGTCAATGCTTCACCCCTCCTTTCTCCATGTTTCTGGCCACCTTTCCATGCACCACCTTCCATCCCAAAGTAGGCCAAAACCATCTGAACCAGGCACATCTTAGAAATTGTGAATCTGCCATGCAAAAATCCTCATCTAGCTAGCACAGTGTCACTCCATTGAAACCTCTCAGAAACATCTGCCAAAGTTCCAGATATGGCCACACTGCTGCTGATTATATTTTTCCTGTAGTGAGGCAGTTTTGCACCTACAGTAGTGAAACCAAACCTAGGACATGCAAAATTGAGATGGGCCAGTAGCCCCCGCACCTGCCTTAGAAGTATTTTGTTGCTGCAATCATTTCCTCTAAAGATTGTAAAAATTCCCTGATTTTGGTTTGAGTCAATCTAGCTGTCATAAATGTCGTTTGTTTCCTGTTTTTTCTGCTGCCAATGGCACCCCTAACTCTGAAGCCATCTGCTGACAATGTTGCAGTGCACGGCCACATTCTGCTGGGCCTCAAATATACAATAACAAAAAATCCTAATAATGCATGACCATTTTATGACCCGACCTGCCTGTAGATCACCACTGAAGAAACGCACTGAAAGTCTTGAACAATTTGCAAGACACTACACAACCCATGAGCAACACCTTGCCCACATAAACAGGCTGTCAAACTGCAAGCCCAACAAAGTAAAATCAAGAGGGTTGGATGGAAGTATTTGAAAGGGTGATTTGATATAACATTTTGCTAATTGTGTACCCGCCCGCAATGTCTCACCAATGGTGTAGACACATCCACTGAGTCAATTTGTACTGCATTATCTTCTTTTGTATTCAAATAGTTTACAAAGGAACCTTCTGGCCACAACAAATTATGTTTTCGTAGGCACCACCTCTATGGAGGAGACCATTGGGTCTAAGCATTGGCCAATAATCAAACAGGCCCACCATCCCCCGTTAGCTAACTCCTTACGCAATTTGTCCCTCGTGGCCTGTGGTTGTTTTCTGGCAGATTTCAAATTATCAGCAAACCTCTGCCACGTGACCCCTGGTAACCCAACCTAAATCCCTCTTGAAATCCACCCCATTCCAATGTTAAAGCATCTTCCCACCGCATTTACCACATTCATGTTTATACTTACAGGATTTTCTGAGACAGTAACCCCTGATAAAGTGCCAGCATTCTCCTCGGTTAGTCCTTTGAATTCTACTCCATGTTCCCACTCCTCCTAGGATGGGCTGTACCAGGAAGGGCCAATATTGAACCACTAAACCAACCGCTGGATGTAAAGTTGAAGGTTGGTGCATCTGGTGCAATCATTACAGCCAAAGCTTATTATATTCTCCCCCTACCCCCCAGGGGTTGTCCAACTATAAAGCCAAGCTAGACTTAAATTCATCATTATAATGTAAGCAGGCAAAACACCCTAAATCCATGTGTGCTTTCCTGATCGTGTCCATGTATTTCAATATCAACACTTATATATCAAGAAATTTCTCACAATAGACACTCACATAAATCAAAAACACCTATATCCATATGTCAATTGTTGTTAGAACGCTAAGCCTTCTTTCCAACTCACAGGCTTCTTTTTTGTACCCCTGTTTCGCTTGTAGTTCTCTGTGGAGTGGCTTATAAATATCTTTAAATGCACCCTTCCATATCTTTTTTTTGTGTGGCTGTGGAAAGATGGCCAACCAAGCGGCATGGCCAACCTTTTTAGGCACCTCTAATTTGCTCTTACATTCACTTTCTTTTACTTGTCCCACACCTTTCTTGACAGTTTCCTCTTTTTCTAACTTACCTATGTCAACCCTCTTCTTACTTCCAACTTCCTTATCGTCCCCAGAAAACGTACTCCCCAACTCATTTTAAGTACCAACCCGTTTATCCATTGAATCCATCCCGACATGTTTCTCCACAATTGCAACACCTGCATGTTCGTCCCCAGTCTCCCAGCAACAGCACCACCCCCCTCCCTTGATTTGAACCGGTGTTGTCTTGCAGGACAACTCATCCCTCGCATTACCAACTTCTCACCAAATCTGCTGTCACGGCATGGTGCTTTTTACTTCTTGATATTGGTAACACATCACTACTTCAGGACACATTAGTTCCTGTGCTCTAACTAACCCCAAACTCTCCCTGGGGTATGCACATCTTGCCAGTGTGCATTTACCCCTCTTCTAATTCTTCCTCCTCATCTTCATAATCCAATTTACTCACCTAATCCGTATCCCAAATACCCTTCTCATTCTAGCTCACACTGAAATGTTCACCATCCACCACACCCCCATTGTTTGGTTGCTCCAAACCTCTACCCCTCTTTTGCCTGGTGCTCATAAGCCACTGTAAATGACCTGAGGCTGCTGACTTAATCTGGACTCATTTTTCAAGAGTGGCCAAAAGTAACCCTTCAGGTTTCCCCAACATGAGGAACTATGGCCCTGTCTCTCCTTTCTAATACCCTACTGCTGCCATATTTCATTCCACTTGACCCAGGTATCCACATCCACCTCCCATTCTATCTTCATTACCCTTCTGTCCTACTTCTTCTTCGTTTCCCCCCTCCTGAACATCTTCTTCCTTGAAAGGTGCAGAATCAATCAAGTCAATGTCATCCTCTGATATGACCACCTTATCCTTCTGCACTCCTCCTTTTTATCCCATATTTGGTATTCTGCAACCCAACCCTTCCCATTTCTGCTCCCTGTTTGGCTTGGGCAGACCTTGTCCCCCGCTGCTGTCTTCTGCTTAAACTTCACAGGGACGTGCCTGTGCTTCACCACCTGCCAAGCAGCTCCAGAAACGAGAATAGGCTCACTTTGATTTGTGTGCTCAGGTGCCACCTGCCAGCTGTCAAAGTTTAACATGTTCCCAGTGGAGCACCCAAACTCTACTGCCACCTGCGGGTACACATACGGATCCACAGATACCGCAGACGGGAACAACTCTGCACTGAGGCATGGGTTCCCGCAGATGCCTCCCTTTGCAGCTCCTACTACGCTGGATGGCTGCTTCCCATTTCCAGTGGTATTGTGAGCCCGTCCTGGTGCTACTGGTAAACCTGTCCCCCTGGGCCCAAAGCAGGTAAAGCCTTATTTCCAAATATTTGACTGTGCTCCGGAGACAACTTTGCATACAACCTGCCCTTCAGCACTATTTTGGCTTTCTCTCTAGCTGTAGTTTTGAGGAGAGAGGAGGTGTGCACCGTGGCCACCATCCCGCTACCTACCTCCCTCCTGGGTCACGTAAGATTGTTGCAGCACACCTGGTTTAAGCAGGTCTTTCCGAACGGCCTCCATGCAAACTTTCAAGGCTCCCTCACCACCTCCAAGTCCTAAGCTTTGTTACGTGTTCTTAACACCAAGACCAAACCACCCTAGCAAAAACAGCGCTTTTACTTTTTTCCGCCAGCACAAAAAGAACAGCAAAGAACCCACTGGTTATCCTACCTAGCAAAACCACAGCGCACTGTGTGTTCCCAACTGCCTATTGAGTCCCCATCTGGTACACAACCAGCCAGTGCTCCTAGGGCCTGGAGTGTGCCACCCAACCAAGCTACACCCTGGGGGTGGGCATCTAGATAGACGCCACTCCTGGAGTCCACATACTAAGGAGGCTACCCATCAGAGGCATGCAGTGCTGTCTCACTTCACTCCAGCTGGCTTTCCTACATGCAGGATGTCCTGACATTAGAACCCCAACCTCTCCAAACCCTCTGCTATTTGGTTCACCTCTCATAGTTTAAAATTTTATTTACAGTGTTTTTCAACAGCGCTGCTTCACCTGCAAGCATAACGTGCTTTACACAGAACTGTAACTACATATGCAAGATAGGTTTAACACAATGACATAGGACTAATGGAACTTGCACTAGTTAATAAAAAACTAGCCTACAGTGCACAAACTCCATCTATGTAGGAGCAACAAATAGCCCACATTTCCTGTTTGGCTCAGACCTCCTTTTGCCACAAAGGCCAGTCCATGTATGTATGTATGTATGAGTGACACCACCCGACCTCAGTGCAACCAATGACACAAGAATTAATTTATTTAGCCACACATTCAGACCCGCAGCTACAAGCATATGCTTTAGTAGGAGCATGGATTATCATAATTGCAACAACATACAATAGAAACCGGGTAAGAGATTTCTTTTGTAGTTTGTACTCAGTTCCGTATGTTATGTTATGTTAAAGAGTTGCAAGAAGTTGGAGTTCCAGGGGTAAGATGATCCGCCGATTAGAATCAGCTACGTTGTATACGGGTTCAATTTCAAATGGTTGCTGTCATGCAGTTGCTTATGAATCGCAAGGTGGACTGGAAATTGAGGAGAGAGGAGGACGACCCATCAATATCAAGTATTAATTGAAGATAATCAGCATAGATTGAAGGTGCAGCCCTTCCTTTCTCGGAGGGAGCAAATGAGGGGCTGTATGTACAGACTGAAGAGGAGCCATGAGAGGGAAGAGCCCTGCGGCACCCCACAGGTCAATTTAACCATGGGGAAGAAAGGTGGGCAAGACGTATAGCTTGGAAGTGGTCTTTCAGAACGGACGATAGTCACTTAAGGACCAGGTTCTGGATTCCGACGGTACTGACACTGTCGATCAAAAGATCATGGAAGACCATGTTAAATGCCTCAGATAGATCAAGGAGTACCAGGGCCTGAGTCATGCCTTTATCGCCCCCCTTTCTGAGTTCATCTAGGACTGTAAGAATGACGAGTGTTCAATAAAGGTACTGAGACAACTAGCTACATGTGTTTCCAGAACCTTGGCTAAAAAGGGGAGGAGGGAAATGGGGCGATAGTTCATCAGAGCTAAAGGGTCTGCCCCAGTTCTCTTTAAGAGAGGGACGATTTCCGCTTCTTTAAAAGCATTGGGGACAAAGCCCTGCTTAAGGGAGTTATTCAGAAGCTCCAGAGGATGGCTCGTGAGGAAGGCTTCCCTTAATATGTGTGGAGGGCAACAGTTAGTAGGGGAGCCTGATCTCACCTTCTTTAGAAGGCTAGAGAAGGCTACCCCAGTGATGGGAGGGATCTGTTCTAGCAAGTAGGCGTTCCTAAACAGAGGTAGTTGAACAATCAGGGGGTAATTAACAGGTATGCTGGACTTTATGGTAGCAGTTTTCTTAATAAGGTAGGTGTTGAGGGAATTGCATAATGCTTGGGTGGGGGCAGTTTAGGTGCAACTCTGTTGGGCTTGGATAGTTCAGCCACAATGGCAAAGATTTCTTTGGATTTGTTAAATGAATTCAGGATCTTGTTGGAGAAGTAGATGGCCTTGGTTTGTAAAATTGAGTTTTTATATTGTTTAAGATGGTTTGAATATATATCTTTCTTATCTGGGGAGTAATTACGTTT
The DNA here is from genome assembly GCF_964263255.1 of Lissotriton vulgaris. NCBI lineage: Eukaryota > Metazoa > Chordata > Amphibia > Caudata > Salamandridae > Lissotriton > Lissotriton vulgaris. The sequence continues at coordinate 1,213,395,431 of NC_141696.1, forward strand.
CCAGGTACGCTCAGCTTGATGTAAGGCAAGTTTCTTAAGTTTCAGGTCGTCGGAGAACCAACGTTGGGCATCATGGGGTCTGACTATATTGACTTTCTTGATGGGTGCAAAGTTATCACTAGCAGATTCCAGCCAAGATTTAATGCTTTCTTCATGTTTGTTAACCAACTGCTGTTCAGAAGAGACCGTCCTGGACAGTTAAGTGCAGAACTCTTTAATGTGGCTCACCTTCAAGTTAGGTTTGGCTAAATACATGTTGGTAAGGGAGAATTTTATGAAGTAGTGGTCCCACCAAGTACAAGGGGAGATCATTATATTGGAAACCGTCAAGTTGAAGGTCCAAAATTGGTCAAGAATGTGACCTTTAATGAGGGGAGAGTCACGTGCTGGGTACAGTTCAGGCCGGTAAGCAAGTCTGTCAGTTCAGCGGAGCTGGTGCCACCCATAGGGTCTTTCGCCCAATAATTAAAGTCCCCAATGATTAGAGAGTTAGTGTAGTTGATAACTAGTTGGGAGATTGTTTCACCCAGTAATTGGGGAAATGGTGGCATGTTATTAGGAAGTCGATAAATTAGTACACAAATAAGAGAGGAATGTGGGGACTCGAGTTTCAAGATAAGGCAGTCAACAAAAGGAATGTACATAGCTGCAAGGGAAGTAAACTGTACCTTCTGATGAACTATGGCTGCGACCCCTCCCCCTACTTTACCAGGGGCCTGTTAGCTTGGAGGATATAATGATTGCTAATGAATGCTGCTAGGATGTCTGGGGTGGAGTCTGCGGTAAGCCAAGTTTCAGTGAGGAGTATGTTTGGTTTCTCAGACTCCAGGGGCTGAAAGATTTCTAATTGGTGTTTAGGCAAGGTTTGGGGGTTCAAAGTCAGCCCACCCATTACAGGGGGGAATTGCATGCATATGTATTGTAAGTTCTGTGTACAATAGATGATTAAGTTCCGACATTCCATGTTATGCCCTGATGTCACTGATGTACAAGTGCAGTGTTTAGACTGGTTCCTCTTGGACGTGGCAGAGTCTCTGTGCCCACTTAGAATCACGCTCAGGAAAAGAATGAAACTTAAGTGGTTAGATGTGCATGACTACCTATTAAAGGCTGTTAAGCAAGCTACAAAAAATTCACTGTTTTTGTGACGTACTCAAATTATGCTAAATATACCCTCCCTTTAGATGCCCTACGGGAAGGGTTAGGAGTGGTCCTTGTCCGGTTCAGTGGCTAAATATCGAAGGACATAATATATAATGCCCAAAATATCGACTCCAAAATATCAAAGTACAGAATATAGAATCCCTATCTACAAACAGGTAAGTACTAAAATATCAAATCCAAAATATAGATAGTTAAAATATGGTTAACTAAAATATCGAATATTTTAAATGTATTAAAAATAATATAAAAGCAATTAAATATTAAAAAAATTATATAAAACATACTTAAAATAATGTAAAAAAGCTTAAAATGTAAAAATAATAAATGTAATGTAAAAAAAAGTAGAGAATTTGTTGGATAGTGAGAGGGTAAAAATTACTATTCCCACTCCAGTGAGTGCAACAGTAGGGAAAACGTTGGATAGCGCAGGGGTAGAAATTACTATTCCCACTCCAAAGAGTGCAACAGTAGGGAAAGCGTTGGATAGCAGGAGGGTAAAAAATACTATTCCCACTCCAGAGAGTGCAACAGTAGGTAAAGCGTTGGATAGCGGGAGGGTAAAAATTACTATTCCCGCTCCAGTGAGTGCAACAGTAGGGAAAGCGTTGGAAAGCGTAGGGGTAAAAATTAATATTCCCACTCCAGTGAGTGCAACAGTATGGAAAACGTTGGATAGCGTAGGGGTAAAAATTACTATTCCCACCACAAAGTGTGCAACAGTAAGGAAAGCGTTGGATAGCGGGAGGGTAAAAATTACTATTACCACTCCAGTGAGTGCAACAGTAGGGAATGCTTTGGATAGCGGGGAGTAAAAATGATTATTCCCACTCCAGTGAGTGCAACAGTAGGGAAAGTGTTGGATAGCGGGAGGGTAAAAATTATTATTCCCACTCCAGTGAGTGCAAAAGTAGGGAAAGCATTGGATAGCGGGAGGGTAAAAATTACTATTCCAACTCCAGAGTGTGCAACAGTAGGGAAAGTAATGATTTAATATTAAAATAAGATTACATTAATTATTAATATCAATAAAAAATGTATTAAAAATAATTACCAATTAAAAAAATTAATTACCAATTAAAAAATAATTTTCAATTAATAAAAATTAATTACCAATTAATAATTATCAATTAATTATCAATACATATAAACAAAAATAAATATTTACTTTATTACAATTAAATTACTTCCCACCCTTTTCCCCTATAAACCCACAACCCGCTCCAAATAATAAATAATACAATTAACATAATTATCAATTAACCAATTAATAAAAATGAATTACCAAATAATAGAATTTTTTTCCAATTAATAACAATTAATTACCAATTAATAAAAATTTATTACCAATTAATAATTAATTATCATGCACTACCATACATAACACTACAAAAATCGATATTATGGAAGTCTATATTTTAAATTCGAAATTATGGAAATCGATATTTCCTAGCTCAAATTTGATATTCTGACTAACTATATTTTGGTGATTTGATATTCTGGCCTATCTATATTTTGGAGTCGATATTCTGGCATGTCTATATTTTGGATTCTATATTTTGGGCATTCACCCCTTGTCCACGTGTCAAAAAATGAGAAAGCCATAGCATATGCATTTTAGATCTTGAGTTAGGCAGATAATAGATACTCCACTTTAGAGCAAGAGACTTTGCCCCATGCATCTAGTATGAATACTACATGTGGGGTAAAACTTTGAATATAAGAACTGATCCTCAGTCATTATTGTTTAGGCACTGGTAAAGTCCATGCATAATCTGGATGACAGTTGTCTATGTTATATTGCTGCAATTTTGATATTACAATAAATCTCTATATAAACATACTGGAGCCAATTTTCAAGATTACCTGTTGTTTAGAAGACTTAAATGTCAATCAAGATATACATAAGACATGCATTGTGGTTTGTGTTGATGATGTGGTTAGTTCCGTGTCAGAGAAGATTAATGAAAGTTCATGAAATGGGAGGATATGTACGTTTTCATAGAGGTGGTAGCATTCCAAAAAGGGACCTGTCCTAAGGACAGGCCCTGGGTACCACAGTTGAACATTTTCTGGAAAGTTAAGGAAGAACAGAAAGTTTTATACCAATCGTGAACAAGAATTTTCAGTTCTATTAAGGACACAGAGGTGAAGATTATGCATACTTTTCTTTGCTACCTTTATTTCAGCAGCCATATATAAACACATACAGCAACATTTTTGGATACAGTTGATCTGACAAAAACTATAATACCAATCATGCATAAGTTAAACACTACTACAACGCCCATGAATCCCCACATAGTTTGTTACCCAATCAAAGTCAGGAAGACTGTAAGAAAATGCCTTTTTTGTGAAATTATGCTGTTAGTTTTTGGACCCTGTACACTGGGGCCATGCTAACCAGCCCCTAGTGTCTATGCTCCAGTGTCTAGAAACTTATTGGATTTGTTAAGAATCCTAATTGGCACCTTTAACCTATCTATATGTCCCTAGTATATGGTATCCAGTGTACCTAGGACATGTACGTTAAATGTTACTAGTAGACTGCAGCACCTCTTGTGCAACCACTAAAGACACAACAAAAAGTCTGTCTCAAGGCCTAGTCCTGCAGCCCAAGCATGACATTTTAAAATTGGAAATATGACCTGGCAAAATAAACATTTTGATAGGCCAAAACCTTCCTTTTTAATACTTAGACGTAATCCCTAATGTAGGCCCTAAATGCCAATAGTGCAGGGTGCGTGATATTTAAAAAGTAGGATATTTGTGCTAAAGTTTTATATGTCCTAGCTGTGAAAACATCTCTAAAGTTTCTTTTCACTGTGGCAAGGCTGATTCTTCCATACGAAATCACTAGGTTACATTATGACACCTCATAATGCATAACTTCAATTTGAGAATACCTAGGATTCAAATTAATAGTATTTTCAAATCTAATCTAATAGTCAAGTCAGATTGTAAATTACTATTGTGAAAATGCCACTTTTAGAAGGTTGTAAAAAAGCGGGTGGTGATGGACGGAGCATCTGAATCAATCAAACACTCACACCCAGTCAAAAGATCTGGGTTTAATCCATCACCATTCTTTAGCCCACTCTGCCACCCCAATTCAGACATGGCTATATGCAAATCAGTCTGACCCTGTGCCTCATGGGAACAGTCCAGCCCGAACTGCCAAGCCATGTCTTCCCTGGACCGGAAACAAGCTTCCGAGGACCGGTTTCTGGCATTCCAGCCGTCTTCAGCCCGGCTTGCTTGAATCCAGTGGCAAAGGGAGCAAGGGACTCACGTCTGAGCATACCCTGCCACACTTATGGCGGCCAAAAGCGGTACAAAAGGGGGTGGTGATGGACGGAGCATCTTAATCAATCAAACACTCACACCCAGTCAAAAGATCTGGGTTTAATCCATCACCATTCTTTAGCCCACTCTGCCACCCCAATTCAGACATGGCTATATGCAAATCAGTCTGACCCTGTGCCTCATGGGAACAGTCCAGCCCGAACTGCCAAGCCATGTCTTCCCTGGACCGGAAACAAGCTTCCGAGGACCGGTTTCTGGCATTCCAGCCGTCTTCAGCCCGGCTTGCTTGAATCCAGTGGCAAAGGGAGCAAGGGACTCACGTCTGAGCATACCCTGCCACACTTATGGCGGCCAAAAGCGGTACAAAAGGGGGTGGTGATGGACGGAGCATCTTAATCAATCAAACACTCACACCCAGTCAAAAGATCTGGGTTTAATCCATCACCATTCTTTAGCCCACTCTGCCACCCCAGTTCAGACATGGCTATATGCAAATCAGTCTGACCCTGTGCCTCATGGGAACAGTCCAGCCCGAACTGCCAAGCCATGTCTTCCCTGGACCGGAAACAAGCTTCCGAGGACCGGTTTCTGGCATTCCAGCCGTCTTCAGCCTGGCTTGCTTGAATCCAGTGGCAAAGTGAGCAAGGGACTCACGTCTGAGCATACCCTGCCACACTTATGGTGGCCAAAAGCGGTACAAAAGGGGGTGGTGATGGACGGAGCATCTGAATCAATCAAACACTCACACCCAGTCAAAAGATCTGGGTTTAATATATCACCGTTCTTTAGCCCACTCTGCCACCCCAGTTCAGACATGGCTATATGCAAATCAGTCTGACCCTGTGCCTCATGGGAACAGTCCAGCTTGAACTGCCAAGCCATGTCTTCCCTGGACCGGAAACAAGCTTCCGAGGACCGGTTTCTGTCATTCCAGCCGTCTTCAGCCCGGCTTGCTTGAATCCAGTGGCAAAGTGAGCAAGGGACAAGGGTCAGACTGATTTGCATATAGCCATGTCTGCCTGGAAACAGATGTTGTCCTTCTGGATATCATAACATAACTCTTTTGGAGTAAGGAACCTAATGGCTAAACCCAATGCCCACACAGGTAAAACTCTTTCCTTAGAAGCCAAACAAGGAGCATGTCAAGCTTTGTAAAATATATTTTCCTGATAATGCGTCTCTATCAGCCAAGAATGAAAACATTTTAGAACCACAGAAACAACTCACATCTCACAAAAAATAATATTTAGGTTGAGGTGGAGAAGAAAATCTGACACCTCACAGTAATTTGGATACCAAAGGATGCTCTCCAACTTGGTGACCTGCTAACATAAGGTGGCCCAGTTAAATAGCAAATTGATTTGAATGTACTATTCTGAAGGAAAGACCTTCAGACTCCAGGGAAGTGGGGAGGATTGTCAGGCAGGAGGGAAGGACCTTTGGAGAGTTTGGCAAGACAGCCCTGGCAGAACTGGGAACCAACTCTGAGTCTTTCACAAGGGAGTAATCAAAACATGCTCCACCTTCTGATTCCTGATTTGGAAAGCTACTCTCTGGAGGAAACGCGTAGTTTAATTCCTTCCACTCATGGGGGAATGTATCCATTCCCAATGTAGGTGGGCCTAGTCTCCAACTGTAAAATAAAGGAAGCTGAAAGGTAAGAAAGGAAGCAAAAAAATGTCACCTTGCTTGAGTCCCACTTCTCCATGATCTTGGAAAATTAAGAGGAGTTCATTTTTCATTTGTTAGAATCCCTGAAAATTCAGGAATTCCACTCTCCTCCTTGTTCTCCTTGCCTGGAAGGTGCATTTCTAAGATTAAGAAGTTATGAGGTAGGCACTTATGCCAACAGTCTTTGACAATCTCTGCTACTAAATGAGATCACATCCCTCCTAGGTGTTTGATGCATTGCACCACCAAAAGGTTGTCCATCCTGAGTATAATGAAACAATGAGATTGCTGCAGGTTAAAATACTAGATTGGGTATGAACCGGCAAGGAGACAGTTGATGTGTATCCTGAGACCATCTGGTGCTATTTTTCCACATCTTGATCACCAGGCCAAAAGGCTAGTCCCTGATTCGATCACCACATCAAGAACAAGAGCAAATAAGGCCTTCTGTTCCATGCTTCCATGTGATCTAGTCACTGTTGTAGTTCCTGATGAACTTCCGTGGACAAAGATACTTGATCAATGATACCCCACCACAAAGGACCGATTTTCAGGTGCTGGCCATCCATGTGGTGGAGTGGGCTGAGAAATATTGCTTGAATGGGTGAGGTTAACAGATTTACTAGCCTGTCTATCCAGCAAAGGGGTATTCAACCTGCCAAATCTCTTCCTTTTATGGCCTTGATCTTCTGAACTGTTAGGGCCAGAGAGGCTGGAATAGAATCTTTTATGAAGCCAAAAAAGGTCATTTTTTTGAAGGAATCAAATCTGGTTTGCCTTGATTAATAATGAAATCTTGATTTTGCAATAGAGAAATAAATTGTCACGTCTAATTTTTTTGTTAGTTGGTGTGGGTCTTCTTCCTTGATTAGATAAATTATCAGAAAAAAATGACCCATGAGCTCAAACATTTTATCACTATTTCATCAGCTTTAGGGTAAAAGAAATATGAAAGAGTAGTGCTAAGAACTTGTGCGTCTTGCCCTTTCTCTGAACCCGTACAAAATGACAATGTGATGGAAACATCTGGACAGTTCAATACTCATGCGTGAGATAAGGGCGTATTAATGGGTACTTGCGTGGGCAGAAATATGTTGGCCTTTTGAGAGATGGATCAGAAACATTCTCTGTAGGGTCCATCGATTACTTTTGATTTTATGTACCTCAGTTCCTCATGAATAAAGTTGATAACCGAGGAACCTGAAGGCACTTTTAATTGAACCGGATCCCGCTTTATACTGTAAGATTTATGTAAGAACTCCTTCCTACCACCAGAAGTCTTTGCGGAGATCGAGTCCATCTTAATAGGGTGGGGAAAGTATGTCTATGATGAAGCATGAAACAATATTGTGTTTGAGACATCCTCTTCCATTAAGGATGGTCTTCTAGACCTCCATTTAGATTCCACATAACGCACTATCTCTGGATCTCTGGTATAAACAGCTCTCTCACTGCTTATACATTAACTGTTGGCTACCTTCTTCTTTTGTGTTTACTGTCTCTGTGTGTCACACCGCTCCCTAAAATCATCTTGGTAGGATGGAACTTTCTCAGTGAAGATACCGTCTTCCTCGCCTAGAAGACCCTTGGGTAGGTTATCTAATTATACTCTTTTCAAGTTTTCCAGGGTGTCTGTCTTAATTTGAGGGTTTTATCATTTAGGGCCTCTGACCCTTCGGGATGAATGGGTGCGGATGATTGGGATGGGCCAGGGAGAATGCAAAACAGAGTCTTTTTGTCTGTTGGACTACTGAGCCCAATGAAGGATGCCAAAACCAACCTTTGAATGTGGTTTAGAGCGTCCAAGGAAGACCTGTTGGATGCCAAAAAAAGTTGTCTGCACTAGCAACAGTCACGTCAACTGGTATTGATAAGGGTTTACATTGTGCTAAAATGACCAGTTTTGGCATTATCAATCAAAGTGCGTAGGGTGAGGACCCGCATAATATTCAGAGATCCACCAAACAAGGCAGCACAGGTACTTTCCTGTACTTTTGGCTATTGCATTATTGCACATTACATGGCAAGATCATCAGACATGTTTCGGCTCCTCCAAAAAGACTGTGAAAACAATACCAGTTCCTCCTCCATTTCAAGTAAGAAGTGGAAAAAGTGAACTGGCTCAGGGAACTCTTGACTAATTAAAGATATAGAAATTGGATTTGTTTACTAATTCATTAACATCTAGGCAAAATATTTTATATGGCCTACGGAAGATATAACTGATTACATATTTAAATTTTAATTTAAATCTACTTGAGTTTTATATAGCGCTGGCTGGACCCAGAGGTATCAGAGCGCTTTACATGAGGAGAGTTACATAGGTTACAAGTTACACATTGTTACAGAAGGTACGTCAATTACAAGTTACATTCATTGGGTCAAGGCGTGTAGAGGGTAAAGGGGTAATGTAAAAGGGTGATGGGGAGGGAGATTAAGCAGAGAATTGGCAAAAGGAAAAACAAAACAGGCAGAGGGAGAGAGATTCAGGGGATGGAGGAAAGGAATGGGGGAGGCAAGCAAAGAATGAAGGAGGGAAGAGGTGGGGGTAGGAGACACAGCGAAGAGACAAGGAAGTAACTGTGTCTGATGTCCAGCTGGGTGAGAGATGGCTCCCCGCAGTAAAGGGATCATTCCCAGTCTTCCATTTTGGGTGATTCCCTTGTCTCGGTGGACTCTCTCAGAAGGGTATCTGAGACTCCAGGGCAAAAATGCTGGATCCATCCCCTAACGAGGGGAGTCGGACAAGGCATACTAGAGGGGCCATAATAGGGCTGGTACGCTTACGTAGGTTACAAGTTACACATTTTTAGAGAAGGTGCGTCAATTACTAGTTACATCCATTGGTTCAAAGCGCATAGAAGGGTAAGGGGATAATGTAAAAGGGCGACGGGAAGGGAGATTTAGCGGAACATAGGCACAGGGATAAACTAAGCAGGCAGGGGGAAAGAGATTCAGGGGAGAGAGGGATGGAATAGGGGAGGCAAGCAAAGAATGAAGGAGGAAAGAGGTGGGCGATGGTGTAGGAGACACAGCAAGGAGACAAGGAAGTCCAGGCTAGACCCGGAGGTATCAGAGCGCTTTACATGAGAATTAAGACATGTTACAGCATTACATCAATTACAGTTATATTACAGTTAGATCCGTTGCTAGTGCATTCAATAAACATAGAAAAACAAGATGAGGAAGAAAACAATGTCTGATGTCCAGCTGGCTCCTCTGCTCACCTTAGGGGACCACATAGAGCAAAATGATAGAATCAAAACGGATTGCATCATTAATTCATACTTTGTTGACTACATTACAATCCTTACTTTATCTTAGGATAATTGCAATTGATTGATTTCCCCCTTTAAAAAAACTCAATCTCCATTATTCGCCATGTTAGTTTAAAATTGTTACATAATTCATCATATGCTTGGTTCATCTTGCTCAGAGGGGATGTGTCCATGTGTCTTAATATCTCTTGTTTCCATCCATGTCTGAGCTCTTTCTCATTTGTGCAAAAGGTACAGTTCCAAATTAAAAGCAAGTCTAAGAAATGTTCATACTATTCCACTGGAATTTTCAAACAGAATGATTTCTGAAAAATGTGTTTACAGTTTTTCATCTGAATTCAGTCCCCTTGGAGTCTTGGTGTTTGTTGATTATATATGGGGATTCCAGTGTTCTCAAGGCCATCACTCGATGACCACCATAGACTTGGCAGGTCTCTGTCTATACAGTAGAAATATAAGAGATTCCTATCAAAATTATGTATGATTTTAAAATGATGTTTAATTGCATAAAAGTCAGATCTTCATTAGTGTTGGCCCTCCTATGCTCCATAACAGTTTTTTTAAAGTTGGATAGTACTCCTTTTGTAGTGTTTGTTGCACAGATCCACTAAGCAATAAACAGTGTAGTCTGAATTACATGTGAGGAATTTCCTCATTTCTCTCCCCCAGGGACTGCTCGGTTTCTTGTATGGCAATTAATTGGTGCTATACCAGCAAGTTTTACACTTTGTAAATGTGTAGAAGCCCCTTCTCTGACCTAACCAGTTTTCAGTTTGTTTTTGGAAAATGATTGTACACTAGAAGGTCTTTCAGGGAGGAAGCCCTTCTGTATGTGACTTGCAGATGTGGCTGTAGGGTTTTTTCTATCATGTTATCTGTCTGTAGGAAAGGTAGTGATTGCTCTGTAGTTTATTTTCAACAACTTTGATCATCATACCTAAAAAGTCTACTTGGAGTCTGCTCATGTTGTTTGTAAAGTGTAAATTTACTTCACTACTGTTTAGCCAGGCTATATATTCCTCATCTGAATTTTTTTCACCCTTCTAGACTATCAGTAGATTGTTGATATAACAAAACCATAATATTGTGTGTTCCAGCCATTTTACATAATTTGTTACCCAAACTACCAGCTTCTTCCAACTCATCAATAATAAATAATTTGTGTAATTGGTGGCAAAGAAGGTGTCCATTGAAGTTCTCCTCTATTGTCTGTAGTACCTTTCCCCGAAAATAAAAATGTTTTCGGTAAGACAGTATTTAGTAATCTGGATTAGCATTTGATTATGTTGGTATAACTGGAGCGATCTTTCCCATAGGAAATACGCACTTGGTGCAATCCCATCATGATGTTTTACGCTTCTGTAGAGGATAGTTATACTGAGGGTGATATCAAGAAGTCCTCTTAACACCTCTAATCTTTTCAGGAAATCTTTGGTGTTTCCAGTGTAAGAACTCAGGCTAGTACAAAGGGAAATTGATAATGATCTATGTGAACCGATATGCTTTCTAACAGGCTTTTTTGCACCTTAGGCAAGTGGTAAAAGGTAGATAATTGTGGGTGGTCATACTTCAAAAACTAACATAGAGAACAGCAATTCTTCTGGACACCACCCAAACCGGATTCTGCCCCAACCACAGCACCAAAACAGGCCTGATCGCTGCTACCAATGAAATCAGAACCTTCCTCGACTGGGGAGAAATGGCAGCCCTGATTGTCCTCGACCTCTCAGCAGCGTTTGACACCATATCCCACCACACCCTTTTCAAGAGGCTTCACCTCATTGGAATTCAAGGAGACACACATCAAATGGATCGCCTCCTTCCTCACCTGAAGAACCCAGAGAACCCACCTACGACCTTTCACCTTGGAACTTAATACCAGCTGTGGCTACCCAAAAGCGGCTCGTTTGCCAGCTCTACACTGTTCAACATCTGCTGACCCCCTTTGCCAACATATTAGGAACCTCATATCCTACGCTAATGACACCCAGCTCATCCTCTCACTATCAAAAGACCCCTCCACCACGATGGACAGCTTCTCCAAGTGCATGACGAGCATCGCAGACTGGATGAAAGACTACTGCCTAAAACTCAACACAGTTAAAACGGATGTGCTGATCTTCGGAAACAACACCTGCCCATGGAACAACTCCTGCTGGCCTTCTGAACAAAGACCCTCACCCACTCCAACAGACCGAACATGCCTGCAACCTTGGCTTCATCCTGGACAGCAAGCTCAATATGAAAAGCCAGATCAACACAGTCTCATCCATCGGCTACCTCACTCTTTGCATGCTCCGTAAGAACTTCAAATGCATTCTATGTAGGAATCAGGTCGCCCCTCCTGAAGATCCTGCAGACCATACAGAACTCAGAGGCAAGGCTCATCTTCAACATCCCAAATCAATCCCCACCACAAGAAGCTCCACTGAAACCCCATTTAGAAAAGATGTCAATTCAAGATGCTGATTCACACCTACAAAGCCCTACACAACCAAGGACTAGCATACATCAACCACTGCCTGAACTTCCACTAACCCTCTAGACACCAGCACTCTGTCTCCCTCTCTCTTGCTCATGCCCCGCATTTGCTGAAGCAACAGCGGATGACTCTCCTTCTCCTACTTCACTGAGAAGTCCTGGCATAACCTACCCCTTCTGTCGGAATTCAGGAAAGGACTTAAGACCTGGTTTTTCAACTGAACCCTCTCTAAGCAGCAGGACTCTCAGTGCCTGGATACCCTCAAGGGTGATTAGCCCTTCTTTATAAGTACTGTTTTGATTGATTTGCATTGAATATTTATCACATTCTAGAGTTTTTTTGTCCCTCTATTCCTGGGGCACATCATGATATTTATGTATACTTGGAAAATAGGTCTGTTTGTCAATCAATTCATAGCAGTATTTATCCCTTAGTTGTTGTATGCTTCACCTAAATCGAAATCCTTCTCCAAAATCACTATCTTCCCACCCTTGTCAAAGGGCATGATCACAATATTGCAGTAATTCTTCCGGGCTGTCAGTGGCCTTCGATTAATTTTGATTTAGATTGTATTGCATCTGTTTATGTAATTTTCCTCTCATATATAATTTCCTTAGTTACCACTTTGTGAAAAATGTCCTTTGTATCATGTTTAATGCGTGGAACATACTTTGATTGATTTTTACTTGAACCCACTTTTCCACTTTGTTGTTGAATGCCCAGGAGCAGTTTTACATCCTGTGATTATACTGCGTCATTAATACTTTTATCTGGTATTTCCCTGAACAATATATCAAAGGATTTCAGAGTTTCCAAATTATTCATGGTCAAGCTCTGAGTTGCTCCAACTATCTTTGGGATATCTACTTGTTTTCAATTAGACAACATATAGACTTCTTTAGACTCTTTAGTTTCACTTTTCTTATGAACTTATACAGGTCTTTCCTTATATGGACATGATCTAGTTCAGTTGTGGGGTAAAAGTTCAACCCAAGTTTCAATATGCTTAGTTCTTTTGATGTCAAAACTCTTTGTGTGAGATTGATAACAGTGTTGCTAGTCATTATTATCAGTTCCTCACTCCTCTCTTGCTGCGTTTCGCTCAATGCTATTCCTCTTTTGATGTTTTTTCTAGGTTTGTTTTTTATCACCTCATCTTTTTTCTGTATTCCTGCCTTCTAGGTCTCTTCTGTTTGATTGATGATAGAGAGGTAGCTGAATTGGAGGACCTGCTTCTCTGGGAAAACTCTCACAGATTAGTGTTCTCTGCATATTTTGATGTGTGAATGGACTGTTGAAATTGTGGCAGCAGGGGCAGTAAAATTCCATAAGGCAATTGGTGGCTGTAAAAAAATAACATTATTTAAATTGATTAATTTATTATGTTTCGAAAAAGGTGGAGATGGCTTGGTTATCCTACTAATGAGAGTGTTTTGAATTTCTTCATGATATTAGACATTCGCCATTACCTGCCTCGTTTTTTGTTCCATAATAAGGAGGTAAGTAAAAAATATATATAAATTATAGAGAAATCAACAGAATGACAGTTGCATATCGATACCCTCTGCTCTTTTATAACATAATTGCCAAAAAGTCAAAATTGTGCTTTCATTTTTGGTGGTTGTGGGCCATTTGATCAATATGGGTCATTTCATTACCAGGGTTGCCCACTTCAAAAGAATTAGCACAAACCTTTGCATACCATATAATTTGACTACCTGGTATGCCTCAAGTTTCAATTACTGACAGATGTTCTCAATTCACCTCAAGATGTTGGTCCACTTTATGTAAACAATTAGATGCAGGACTCCATCTATTTACTAGTTACCACCAGCAGACAGATGGACAGCCTCAAAGATAAAACCAATGTATTGAACATTATTTGAGATGTAAATCTTTGAATGAAGAAGAAGATTGGAGTAAGACCATGTTAGAAGAATTAATATACAGCAATATGGAATATTCAGCTTCTGGGATGTGGCCTTTCTTTTGTATGTATGAAAATCATCCCACAAAAACACCATTAGATTTGTCATTGTTCACTTCATTAAGTACAATAACTTTTAACATAAATTAAGAAAATTCATAAATCAGCAAATTACAAAAGGTATATATAAGCTGTTTGAAAAAGAACCCCTGCACCAAAATACATTGTAGGTGAGAAAGTGTGTCTTCTCACTAAGAATCTATTTTCTCATTCACAACTATAACTGATTTGTCATTTTCATATTGAACAAACTTTAAAACCAGTTACTAATTGGCTAAAATTGCTCCCGTCCATGAAATTACCATGCTATCCCATGTATCCTTGTTGAAACCATGTTCTGCAAAAACAGATCACACTCCAAAGTCTGCACCAATTCATCAGAATACTGCAAAAGAATATTAATAAAAAAAGATTCTCCGTGCAAGAATTGTTAAAAAACAATTGCAATGTTTCGTAGGATGGAAGATTATCTGGTCAAAGGAGTGAATAGGAAACTGTTGTGTGAATTGTATGCCAATAACCTAGATAATCTGCAGAAACCTGGTGCTCCACTGCTGAGATATGGGTCTTGGGGGAATCTTTCACGATCTGTGGCCTACACTTACCTATCATCTCTTGGCAAGCATTTAATGAAAATACTTCAAATTGCAAGGTCATGCGCACATTTGGATGCTGGAAAAGTTGATAGCACACACTGCTTGGAGAAAGGCATCTTTGAATAATTCACTACGAAAGGCACTTCATTAAATGCCAGAAAACAACATTTTCCATGCTGTCTCAGAATTCTCATGCGATTTACAAATCGAGCCAGCTATTCTGTAGTTATTGAGAGTAAGTTCCTCATGGTCACCAGCACTCTAACTAGGCAATCAACATACATTGTTGCTGCTGGCAGGAGCTTGTGTCCGGAATTTCTAGAAAGTCTTGGAGATTGTTTGTGAACGATTCTGGAAACAAATTAAGTCACAGTCAACATATGGGAGTATTCTTAGGAATCCAACCCAACTGTGAAGATAACCTCTATTGTTAAAATACTATTTTGAAGATCTACTTAAATATAAATGTGTTTTTACAGGTACATTTTTGCTTAACTATGTAAAGAATGGAAAAGATCTTTGTCTCTTTAGAAGACTTTAATACTTTCCTCCTGACATATATTGTGTTAAAGTAGCAATATGAGATTTGGTACCAATGTGAACATTATAATTCTAATTGATATGTTTATATAGTTTAGGAAAACAACCTTGAATATATATTTGATCCAGAAGCATGTAAGTTACCTTATTAGTGAAAGAAGTGAGATCCTTCCAAAACCTCATTACTTGACTTTCATAGATATAATTGTATTATTCAATTTTTTGTTAGTTTAGAGTTCCAACATAACAAACAGAGCTATAGACATACATAGAGCATGAATATATATGATTGTAAAAAAAGTATTATATGCTGAAAAAAATTGTTGAGATACTAACAATTTTAAAATTGGTTTTAGATAATAATAATAATAATAATACAGATGCTTGTAGAGCGCGAACAGCTACCTCAGGTGAGGTGTCCCGGCGCTAGATGATCAGTCAGAGTGGCAGTATCCAGTATTTCTGTTTTCTCTCATATTCCACCCTCTTTCCCCTTGTCTACTGCTAACCAACATGTTCCTCTTGTGAATGGTTGGCTGTAGATTTGGAGAGGTACACAAATATTTATCGCTCCATTGGATCTGGACAACAAGTTTAGTGCTTTTTGACAGTAGGCCTCAGAACTTAATAGATGATAGTTTGGAAAGCCCATTATGCCAAATGTATCATTTCATCTTTTGAGCCAAACAACACATTTTTAGAATCACTTGTCCCCATCCATTAGCAGCTGTCCGAGAACAGCTGGGTCCTTGGCTTAATGAGCCTGGTCTGGTTAACAGCTATTTTTTCCTGAAAACCACATGCTGAAACAGGAGAGTGAAATTAAGCAGTGAGTGTAGTTAGCCATTAGTATCACAGCGATAGAGCATGTAAAACAGAGCAGACACTTTGGCTTCCAAGTGCTGTTGATCACATACAACTCCTGGGCATGTAGTATGTTCCCTGGTCCCTGATAACTGAAACATTAAAGAATGAAATGTTGCAAATAGCTTTTGAATACACCTCATATCACATAAATCATTATGCTACTCAGACATCAATAAGTATGGCCGCCACCGCAGGGGAGAGAGGAAGGGGCATTTCTATCGATAGACTGAAGATCTTGATGGTAATTCATTTTGCGGGAAGACTTCTGATCTCTTGCTGACAAGAAAAAGGCGAATGAGCCATAGCAAGATGTGCACTTTATTCGCAGAATGAACATACTTTATTGTTAAATTGTGTGGTGCTGGTGGTCTTTTGGGAGGTGTCAGATGTTCACAGTAAACTTTCTTGGCATAAAGCATTTATAGGATTTTATCTTTACATGTTCCTGGTAGCTGAGGCCCAGAGTCAAGAAATTCATGAACAGAGTAGTACTGGACTATGATCTCTATTTCATGTCCCTGCCGACAAGGAGAAATAAAGAATGCAGACTTTCAGACTTGTCCATTTCAGTGAATGAATCTACAACAATAAAACCATGTTTAATAGTTAGTAAGTAAGTACATCTGTTTGTCTGATTAATACAAATCATCACAAAATAGCACTTTACAACAAGTAACATATTAAATACAGAGGTACATAAAAATATATGGCCGTACAAATTCATACAACCATAAAAATTAAGTACAGTGCAATACTTTTGACAAACATACAAATATTGAGCTAAAATCTCTTGGTAAGAAAAACAATCAGTGCATTAAATTTGAACAACAAACAAAAGACCGTGTGAGACTTCAAAGTACCTAGTGCTTAAAAGCAGGTAGCGCTTTTCTGATCTTATAAAAACCCTTTCAGGAGGACATAAGCAAACAGAGCAAATCTACAGATACAAGCATTTTTTCAGCAATGGATAGAAAGTGTATCATCTGACAAATGAATAGAATCAAAGCAACAGCTAGGGCCTGATGAACAGTTCTCAGCCCTGCTTTAACAAATGCGGGATTTAATAATATATGGCGTACATTAAGCAGTTTTGGGCAGGCACACAGAATATGCAATAAAGTTTCATGAGACCACCCACACAGTCTATATTCACTGGTTGTATCCAGTTCGGTGTGCTTTCCTAAGTGGGGTACCTACCAAGTCTTAATTAAAAAATGTATCCCTTATATGTGCCGATAATAAGTAGTCAGATAGGGCTGGATTTGCAGTCTGATGAGAATTAATCACTGACTATGCATGTTTTTTTGCCGCTAAGGCCTCTTAATCCGCAACAAATAAATGAGTCTTATTCTTTCTATTTAAGAACTGTTTAAAACTAGACATATTCATTTCCGCAGACCCTGACTGCAAGTAAAAACACTGGAAACATGTTAAAATGTAGGATCTCCAAGCACCAGCAAAATCAGTATGATTTATTTAGAACCAGCAGTTATTTGCTGGGGAGCCGAGATTGGATAAAAACAAGGAGTGCATGCATTTCAAAAATGACCCTTGCACCAACATGGACTGTCTTCAGATACCAAACTCCAAACGGATTTCGGATTGGCCACTTGACCTAGGAATTCCAAAAACTGATATACAAGCCTTAATTAAGAATAGATTTAATAATTTAGCATCTTTTCCCCTGGTGATGGGCGCGCTATATGCAATAGTTGGCTGTAACTTGGCTCCTAGGACTTTAAGAAGGTGTTCATACGATTGACATCTCAATGATTTGCATAGTGATTTAAAAGCCCTTAAGACATTAAAATGCCTTTTGAACAAGACTTTATTATCCAATGAAATGCCCAAGTATGGCCAAGCTGCCGGCCAACATGGCCGCACTGCTCTGAAGCTTACTCCAGCCATCTCCAGTCCGACATCAATATACCCCGCACAGCGCCACATAATCGCCTTAGATCTACACCAGTAAATTGCAGACATCGAGATGAGCGCACGGTTACCAAACCATGTTCAGCTGGCGGCTAAGACAAGCTTTCAGCGATCCATGGCCCATGAGGTGGAGTGAGCTCCGGCCTGCACCGCTCCTTCTGGAGGCGCGACGCGCCCGCAAGGCAGGCACCAGCGAGAGCCGGCTTCCGACCAGATGTGACGTAGAGAGTTGTGGTGAGGCCACCAGGCACAGGCTGCGCTGTGCGCTCTCCCCCCAGACGCGCCCTGTCTCCTCAGATCCACGGCCCGTTTGGCCACGTACAGCCTACAACACCCATCCCTCCCCTCTAGAGGCCCCACAGGGACATGGCCCGCCCTGGGTTTGGGAGGAAGCCATTAACTGTAGCTGTAGATTGGGGTGGTGCAGGGGATCGAGCCGTAGTGCCTGGTGACCAGTGGCTCCCCCTGCAGCAACAAGCTTACCTCCTGCCCTCGGCCCAGTAATCCGGGCACTGGCCTGCCATCCAGCTACACAAACCCACAAGGACACAGCTGACTCCGCTATAGGCCGGTCTCCCCGCCACGCCACCTGCATCTACTCCTCAGCCACTGCTAAGAGTTGCCTCAAGTGAGGGGAGGCCCAGATACCACCACACACTCCCTCTGCGACCTAAGCTTCTATTGCGCACGCAGCACTATACTCATTTCTTGAGGGGTCTACCGAATCCCGGTGAGGTTGTTCTGAAAAGCGGTTCACCGACCCAATTCTGCGCTGGTTTGCCACCTCAACTGCCAGACCTCCATCCAGGCTGTGACGCGGTCATGATACCACTGCCTCTCCCGAAGCCTGGTCCCACAGTGGCATGGGCCGTAAAGACCCTAAACAAAGGACCCTCCCCGGGCCTCTCCCCACGGCCTCCAATCGCCCGCATCATGAACTTTCGTGCTGAGATACTGCGCTGCACCTTGCCAGAGGAAAAGGGGACACTGACTGGCAGGGCTTCAAAATAGCGCTTTATTCTGATTTTACACTCATGGTACAAGAAGCCCACCGTAAATACAATGGGGTGAAGGCCATCCTCAGAAACTTGGGATTGAAATATGGCATATTCTACCCAGCCAGGCTGCGTGTCGACATCAACGGCCAGTCTCTCATCTTTAACTCCCCGACCGCAACTCAGAAATTCTGCCATGCATACAAACAGTCCAACAACAAGGCGATTGCAGGTGACACAGGTCATCCCCCCATGGCAGCAGCTCCAACGCGAGCATGTAACTGTTTTCGATTTGCTGGCACTGAATGACTATACCTTCTCACACGGTGGCAAGACTCCGACATAACTAGTTTGGGATATCAACGTTCATTATTGCACAATGTTTCTAATGACTGACCGACTGGTGTGGCGTTGCCACCGCCCTTGGTGTACACCATTATTTTGTTTTTAGGGATTTGGATGTACCGAGTTAGGGTTCTTTCATTCCAGCTTCAAGTTTATTGGTATATCATGTTTCATTGTTCATTTTGGGGTGTACCTCACCTTTTTCAATGTGAGAGTGGGTGGGAGGGATGGGGTGGAATGCCGTTCTTCTGCAACAATTTAGACTTAGTTACTGTCAGGCTCACTGTCCTCTTAAATGTTTATCAACGATCGCTACATTGGCCATGCTTGTCAAAACGCTTAGATGGCGCAGCTAGGTAATGTTTATGGTCCCTCGGATTTATCCCGATTATCCTGGAATGTTTGGGCCTGAATGACAACTGTAAGAAACAACAGATTGTTCATTATTTGTTACGTCATAATGTCGATGTTGCTTTTTTACAGAAAACACACCTGCCCAAAACTGACCCGCCTGATTCGCCTTCAGCTAGGGCACTCATAGATATTTCTCCATTAGCTATTCCCGAGGTACGGCTATTATTATTCATAACCGGGTGCCCTTCAGTCCACATTCCGTTCTTAGAGACGACAAAGGTCGATTAATGATAGTCACTGGCCTCTTGATGGGCCACAGCATCACCCTGGTTTGCATCTATGCCCGAACACTGATTCTCCGGAATTCTTCCATTCCCTACAGGCCCAGCTCGCTAAGTTAGATTCCACCTTGTTGCTAATGGAAGGAGATCTTAATCTGCTTCTCGATCCCACTCTAGACAGCACCGCCATCTCCCCAGGTACTAAGCCACGCACACGCAAAGCCCTATCAGACATATACGGACAATTCTACCTACTTGACATATGGCGAATGGGCAATGCTTTCAGCACCAAATACACGCACTACTCCAGTTACCACAACACCTGGACCAGGATAGACTACTGGTTGTTCACCCCTGGCATCACTTGCTGGTATCACTCCATCTCAACACTTCCGAGACTGAGTCCGACCACTCCCCTGTTAAACTTCTTCTTACAGTGCCCAGACCCGATGGATACAAACGGCAATGGCATTTTCCCATTCGGGCCCTTAATGATGACCTCTTTCATTCAGAGGTTCACAAGGCTATAGAAGAGTATTTCACCATCAATACAGGCTCGGTAGACTCTTGGGCAGTTCTATTGAAAGGTTTTAAAGCCTACATTAGGGGTGTTTGCATTGCTAAACACGCAGGAGTCCTAACGGCTCTCCGCTCCGTGACTTAAAGGCCATAGATAGCGACATCACCAGCAAACCCACTGCAGAGTCGACAAACCACTGACTCGCTCTCATCGCCGAATACAAAGAGACAGCGGACCGGGAAATACTATTCTAGGCAAATATTCCACTGCATGGTGATATGGTGAAGGTGAACGCCCAGGGCGTGTCCTGGCTCAGCTACTCCGCCCCATACAACAAAGCATACATCACTGAACTGATCTCCTCCACTGGTCAGGCACTTACATCCACCTCTCAAATATGGGAAGAATTCCTAGACTACTACACCTCGTTATACACCTCAAGATTAGGGCAAGATCACACAGCGCAAGAAAACTACCTCTCAGAAATTGCTCTGGTATATTTAGAGAAACACATGCAGCACTTCTTCGCTGAACCTATTTCAATTGAGGGCGTCAGTAATGCATAGAGGCCCTTCACGAATCCTCTGCCCCTGGCCTGGACAGCTTCACTGGGGATTTTTACAAGGCATACAAAGACCTTTTAGCACCCCAACTGATCGAGGTCTATGCTGAAGCACTTGAGAGACAAATTCTGCCCCCACCTTCCGCGAGGCTGTCATTATCCTCATCCCTAAACCAGGCAGGGACCCATCCTTATGTGGGTCGTACCACCCCCTTTCCTTCTTGAATTTAGACTATAAAATCCAAGCCAAAGTCCTCGCCATGCGCTTATCTCTACTGACGGAGTACATTATTTCACCGGCCCAACCCGGGTTCGTCCCCCAGCGCTCTACCTCCCTGAATATCAGGACGCTATTTTCGGTGCTGCACAGGATCAACCCTGAGGACCCAGCATCCGCCTTTTCATTAGACACGGAGAAGGTGTTTGATTCTTTGGAGTGGCCCTTTTCTGTGTCAATCATGCGCAGAATGGGGATGCCAATGGGATTCATTGCCACCATGTAATTGTTGCACAAGCACCCCACTGCCAGACTCTGTCTAAACTGCACCCTTTCACAACCCTTTTCTTTAACCCGCGGCACTCATCATGGTTGCTCCCTGTCCCCACTATTGTTCATATTAGCAATGGACCCCTTAATTAGGCACTTTCAGGAGAAACATTTGAAGAGGGGCCTCCAATTCAACACTGGCCTCCTGCTAGTCTCCCTCTATGCCGATGACACAATCCTTTATGTTCCGGAGCCTGGCATCAACCTGGAACCGCTTATCAGGGAAATTACTCAATTTGTGCAGCACTCTGGCTTAGGCATCAACTGGCACAAGTCAGTTATTTTTCCTCTTACCCTCAGCAAACGGCAATGGGACTGCGAATTCCCCCTAGAATGGTGCACGGACTCCGTTAAATATCTGGGCATTCATATACACCTAGACAAAGCTTACATCATCCGACTAAACTATGGCCAAGCTATCAAGGCCCTAGAGGCACAGGTGGAACGATGGTTGCGGTTGCCACTTTCGATTGCTGGTAGAGTGGCTCTTATAAAGATGTTGTGCTCTCTAAATTCTTAAACCTCTTCAACAACATCCCCATTCCCCTTCCGAACAGGTTCTTCGCCACATTACGCTCGTATCTTATGAAGCTGGTTTGGGGCAGCAAACAGCCCGGGGTTCGATGGCAGATTCTTACCCTTCCTTATGAAAGAGGAGGGTTCGGGGTGCCTGATCTTCAACTATATTATGTAGTAGCCCAATGTAGTTATCCCTTCACTTGGTTCCACCCCGACACTAGGATCCCATATCTTCGCCTGGAGGTAGATTTGGTATTGCCTGACACGCTCTCAACGGTTTTACCCAGAGGCATACCCACAGACCCCGTGACATTCAAACTGTTTCAACCACCAGATGGGCATGGGAAAAACTGAAGCGTATTACCGGCACATCCATTCTTTAGTCCTCTGCACTCCTGCTTCCCATGCCCACTGGCTACCAATCACGGGAGAGGGGCTGGTGCAACGCACTGTGACAACATTTTCCATCTCCAAAATTGGGGACCTGTACCCCGATGGGCAAGCCTTTTCTGTTGTAGATGACGACCGTTTCCATGAGGCCACCTTCATGGATCGCTTTGTCCTGGTGTGACTCCGCTCGGCGATTCGGGCATCGCTGCCTGGTTCCCTGTTGAGCCAGACTCATTCACCCCTTTGTCCACAATCATCGAAAGCACAGGGAGGGATACATCTTATATCTAAACTATACAAGGCCTGCTCTGAGGTCATTCCAGTACAGGATGACAAGATTCGCAGGGATTGGGAGACTGATATAGGCCACCAAATCACAGATGACCAATGGGCCATATGTTGCTCGGTGACAAGAGAAGTCTCTTTAAACAGACAGCACAAACTGGTACATTTCAAGTTCCTGTGTAGATTGTACATCACACCTGCCAGGTCCCATAGACTTGATCCTGCCAGATCGCACAATTGTCGTAAATGCAAAGCCCTCCACGCAGACTTTGCCCATCTTTCATGGACATATCCCAAACTACTGCTATTTTGGGAAGCAGTTTACAAAACACTAGGGTATATGATTGCGCTGACCCTAATCCCCACTCCTAAGATTGCATTATTGGGCTATGTAGCGAACTTTCCCAAAACGTTCAGGTAAGTTTGCTGCGCTCAGCTTGCTGCTTGCCAAAAGAGAAGTTGCACTACACTGGGGACGGAAAACAGTTCCCACATTGCATAGATGGCATAATAGTCTGGCCTTCTGCAAAACTAATAATGAGCTCTACTCCACCACATTGCCATGATGCTCTCGGCCCAAAGACATTTATGGACCTTTCAGGGCTTACACCCTAGCCAGCCGCCCAGTTGCTGCCTCTCCAATTGCGCAGGGCATTGTCCGGCAGAGGTGGGATGAAGACTCTTGCAACGCATTACCCATTTCACTACCGCCTACTAGAGTTTACTTGAGAGATACTTTCTTGTATGTTTTTCTATGCCTGGATGGAGTGGTTGGCGAGAAGGATACATGGTGGGCACCTAGAGACAATCTATGAATGCAGCATGCATGCCATCGGGACTATTCTTGCATACTTTTAACGATCTTCCTTCTGTAGCAGAATATTGTGGTAAGGGCTATCATAGCCTTACACTTTTGTAATAATTCCCAATGTAACAATGTCCGTGTTCAATCGTGTTTGTTTTGAAGAATTGGGACAAAACGGTAAATAATGTTTAAAAAAAAAGTATTTATATGTCTTCACAACCTCATTTGGCCCACCTCTCATTATCCACGATTGAGTCTTAAACTTCACTGGGCCTATTTCCATAATTTTTGTTTTCTTAACATTCAGCTCCAAACCATTAGCTAAAATGTAATCATCGAATGCAGTAATTAATTGTTGTTAACCTATCGGAGTTTGGCTCAACAAAATCGTGTCGTCAGCGTATTGAAGATATTTAAGATGGACATTAGCAAGTTTAGGAGGGTGTGTATTACCAGTTTCAAAGTACTTCAACAAATCTGACATAAAAGATTAAAAAGGCAGGGGGCAAGTACACAACCTTGTTCAAGACCATTACTAGTTTTGATGTTCAGAGACAAACTAAGACCATCACCTAGCTTAACCTGAACCCAAGTATTTGTATACAAGAGTATTATAGCACCAAGCAGCTTTTGGGTAATACTTCACTCTGCAAGTTTTTGTCATAATAATAATCAGGGTGCAGAATCAAATGCAGCTTTTAAGTCTGTAAAACAAATACATACGTTTGTTTTTTTAACCCCTTCGAAGCTCATGACGAACTCAGCTCGTCATGAGGCACGGTGCTCGTGTGCTCATGACGAGCTGAGCTCGTCATGACCACACCCAGTTCTATTATGGCCCAGCACAGGAGAAGAATATCTCAAGCATCGATGAGGTTAAAACAGCCCACTCTGCCAATAAAGTAAGGGTCAGTAAATTAGTAATTGTAGATTAGCCCTTACGAAATTCCCACTGGTTTATTGGAATTATTTTGTGTGATGTTGCCCAATCTTCCAAATCTATCAATAATCGGGAGGCAAAAACCTTAGCTTCTACACTAGTTAAAGCAATTAACCTATAGTTTGAAGGATTGTTTGTGGGCCACTTTTATACACTGAGTGTATAATACTTCCTTTCCACAACTTTGGAACATTCTTCGATGCTAATGCCTTATTGTACACAGAAGTCAACACCTCGGCCCACATATCAATGTTGGCACTAAATATAGCATTAGGGAGTCCATTTGGGCTGGGAGCTCCATTCGATCTAATCCGGTGCAAAAGATAAGTTATTTCTTTATTGCTTAAAAATTCCAAGTATGGCGCCGAAGTTGAGCTGCTCCCTATCACTGCGGTTGCCTTACTACATTTCACATAATAGTAACTCAGGTCTGAACAACTTGTGTTAGCAACACTTGGACCATACAGGTTAGCAATAAACCTTACCCATACCCCGTCCATAATGTTGACACTATAGGCCCTGTCCCCTCTATTTATTTATTTATTTATTTATTTATTTATTATAAAGTTTTGTATAGCGCGAACAAGACCCGTGGGTATCAGAGCGCTTAACATGAAAGAGGAAAAGGGTTAACATATATATAAACAGTTAGAGAGCAACCGCTGTGAGGTAGATGATATATATATTCTTAACACATGTGATGTTAGCGTAAATAAATATGCTATGACTAAATTAATAACAAAAACATGTATATATAACAAATATGAGGTAGCTCGGTATAGGTTCATGAAAGATGCTGTTCTCCTGTTCAATCAAAATAACCATTACTAGTGGCCTTTAGGTTGTTCTCATATCATAGGATATGTATTCCATTATAGTATTGCCTATGCCTCCCTTTCTAATGGCGTACATGATCTGTACTAAGGCAGTAGTATATCAGAACCATGAACAGTGTTCTTCACTAAGTAATGTATCTATTCATCAGCAGGCTCTTCACTTCCCGCTTGAATGTTACCAGATTCTGGATCTTCCTGATGTTTGGAGGGAGTGAGTTCCATATTCTGGGGGCAGCTCCTGAGAACGCTCTGTCATAGGTTTTTTTCTTTCGGAAGAAGGCTGGCCCTAGTAGCAACTCCTCAGCACTCCTAGCTGGTCAGTTGCCACCGGACAGCTGAATTTTCTTGGCTAGATATCTTGGGGTGTTGTTGTGTAATGCTTTGTGTGTGATACATGCTATCTTCATTTGGATTCTTGCTTCATATGGTAGCCAGTTTAATACTTTCAGGTGCGGGGATATATGATCATATTTCCTGGTTCCGGTGATAAGTCTTGCCGCAGCGTTAAGGCAGGCTTTCAGTGGTGCTGTGGACATTTTTGGTAATCCAGCCAAGGTGGTGCAACCATATTCAATCCTTGAGATAACTAAGGATTGGATTGCCAATTTGAGGTCTGACTCTGTGATGAATGGTTTCAATTTTCTTAAGTAGTTCAAGTGAAAGCGGGCACTTTTCGCCATTGAGTTAATGTGGGCTTTCATGTCTAGATTCTCGTCTAGGGTGATTCCTATTGATTTAGCTGAGTTGACAAGGGTTGGGGTGCAGTTTAGCGCAGTCACGACTTTCGCCCATTCCTTTATTTCTGTATGGCTCCTTGGTGGAGAAATTAGTAGGAACTCTGTTTTATGTGCATTCAGCTTCAGGTGGTTTGTGGTTAACCATTGAAGTGCCATTTTTAGTGTCTCATTCATTAATTCCAAGTCTTTTAGGGATCCGATCTTTAAGTATATTTGCGTGTCGTCAGCATACATGTGATAGGATATTTGAGATTTTTGGAGAATTTCTGTGAGTGGTTCGACGTATAGGTTAAACAGATCTGGGGATAGTGTCGATCCTTGAGGGACTCCAATTGAGATAGGGCACGGAAGTGAGATTGATTGGTTAACCAGGAAGCGCTGCGTTCTGTTCTGTAAAAAGGAATCGAACCATTTCAGCACAATTCCCGACAATCCCATCCTGTCCCGTAGCCTGGTCAGTAATGCTTCATGATTTACCGTATCAAATGCCGATGACAGGTCTAGGAGAATCAGCAAGCATGCTTGATTTTGGTCAAGGGCCTGTAGCGCGTCATCAATAATATGGAGAATCGCTGTTTCCGTGCTGTGCCCTGCTCTGAATCCTGATTGACATTCATCTAGCAAGGAGAACTTGGTGATGTGTTGGCTCAGTTGGTTCTGCACACATTTCTCAGTCAGCTTGGCCAGTAAAGGGATGTTGGTCACTGGGCGAAAGTTATTTGGATCTGATGCATCCGCTGTGGGTTTTTTGATTATGGGAACGACTTGACCTGTTTTTAGGCAGTCGGGAAGGATCCCTTGTGAAAGTGACGCATTTATTATTTCGGTCCATATTGGAATCAGGATGTGATTGATTTCTTTTACGCATTTTGCAGGCAGAGGGTCTTGGTAGTGGTTGTTAGGTTTGATTCCTGAGAGCGTCTTAGCAATCATGTGTTGGTCGTACAGTTCGAATGTTTCCCAACTCGCCTTGTTTTTTGCCATAGAGCAATCCGTTGTAGAGTCGGCATCGTTAGTAAACCGAGGTTCGTTGGGAAGGTTCAACGCCGAGTTTCTAAGCTCTATTTCGAGTGCTTTGGCCTTTTCCGTGAAAAATGTGGAAAATTCATCACAGCTTAGAGGTGTTTTTGAATTTTCTTGCACTGTTTTGGCTAGTTTGTTTGATTGCTCCTTTAGGATTTCAAATAGTTTTCGGGGTCTGTTTTTGGCATTATCCAGTTCTGCTCTTATAAATTCCTTTTTTGAGTTGATGATCTTTTTAATATATTGGTTCCTTATTTTTCTGTGGGCTTCCAGTTCAGGAGATGATGGGTGTTGCCTCCATTTTCTTTCGGCCATTCTCAATTTGCGTCTATCTTCGTTTAGTGCTTCGTTAAACCACTGGTTTTTAGTCTCCTCTGAGATTCGTTTCAATTTTAATGGCATGGTGTTATTAACGATATTTTCGACAGCTGCTATGTAGTGATCCGTCAGCTCGTTAACTTTTTCCAGGTTGTTGGGTGGCTTTAAGTCTCTTTCGCAGTTTTCGACCAGTAGTTCCATATTTGCTTCTTTTGTGTCTCGAGTCCATTTTTTGGCCTTGAAAGGTTGTCTGGTCCTACCTTTTCTCGTTGTAGGTATCATGAATGTTATGGCGTGATGATCAGACCAGTCACATGGTGTTATGGAGTGGATTGTTGCAACTTTGTTTCTTGAGATAATCCAGTCTAACGTCGCTCCTTTAGAGTGTGTGGGTAGTGTGCACGCTTGAGTGAGGTTTAGTTCAGTGAGGAAACCTTTAAGCATGTTGACCAGTTTGCCATTGCAGTTCTCCCAGTGAAGGTTGAAGTCGCCTAGAAATATGTTATTGGCAGCGTTGTTAGAGTTGGATGTTATGATCTCCATTAACTCTACTATAAACTTTGCGTTATCTCCAGGTGGGTGGTAAAATGTATGCAAGTTGCATCGTTGAATGTTAGTTGATCTTATGTTAAGACCAAGATACTCACAGGATTCTAGCGGGTCGGCCTGAATTTGTTTAACCTCTATGTCAGATCGATGAATACAGGCTATCCCTCCCCCTAGCTTTTTGTGTCTATCAAGTCTCAAAATGTTGAATTGCGGTGGTACTAACAGATCCATGGTTGGGGATGAAGATTCCGTAAGCCATGTTTCTGTAAGGATTGCCAGGTCAATGTCCTTGTTGAGGATGAGGTCTGCTATGTCCGATGCATGTTTGGTTGCTGATCGACAGTTGAGTAGTAGACAGGTCAGATGTTTTTCTTTTTTACTAGCGTTCGCGTTTTCGGCTTCGTTTGGTGTTAGCTGTATGTGCTGTAAGTTGTGGGGGTTGGATGTTCTATCGTTTTTTCTCGATGTTCTGTTAGCGTCTAGTGGTATTGTTTTGATTCTCTCCTCTTCCTTGTGGTCCGATAGATCATATGTTCGGATTAAGGTCAGCGTTTCCTCTTTAGATAATGATTTAGTCCTGTCTGGTCGGTTGTCTCTCTGTTTTAAACGCATGTCCGCCTTGTTACTCTTTCTATGTGAAGAATGTTCAAGGTTTTGGATATCCGTAACTTTAGCGTGAATGTTCACCGTCATCTCATCAATTTTGTTCTATCGCCTGTACGGTATTAATAGTGGCTTGTGCTAGCTTGCTCACTAGTTTCTGAAGCTTATTAAAGTCCTTCTTGTTCTGGTGAGATTTCTTAGGGGCGGCAGATCTGTACATCCGCTCTACTCTTCTCCTTTTTGGATCGGTTCTTAGTTGCGCTGCCATTTTCTTTATCTCCTCTTTTTGATTGTCGGTTCCAAATCTATTAGGTGTGTCGTTGGTGTTGGATACGTTCAGAGTTGCTAGGAGCATGTTTGTGGGTGAAGGTCTGCATGTCGCTGGTGTTGTACTAGCGCGAGGTATAGGGAGGTTGATGGAGTTAGATAAGTCCTGTGTTGTTGGGAGTTCGTTTGTTGGTGGAGGTGTGTACGATGTTGGTATTGTGCTGGAGAGGGTGTGGGATGTAGGAAGGCTGATGTCTTCTGTCTCATCCAATTCCTGGTTGTTAGGTGGTACTACCCTCAATGTCAGTGTATGATCTACGTGAGGGGCCTCGTGATTCGGGAGTAGGGACGACTCTTCACTTTGGCGCTGATAATGTTCTTTGTTTGTCTGATAGGTAGACCTCTCAGTTCTTACAGTCGTGTTCTCCGGTACTGGCATTACTAGACCAGTTAACTCTACCTGGTTAGGGTTTTGCGCATGATGGTTCCTGGTTCTATTTGCGCCTCTGATGGTGACATCGTGAATATCTAGAGTGTCTACTGGTGGGGTTAGGAGAAGTTGATTACTCGGGTCGTCCATTGAGTCTTTTACCGATTGGAAAGTCTTGGCAAATCTCTCTAGATCTCGATTTGCTGCTTGTATCAGCACCATTCCAGATTTATATATCGTGATGTTAAGTTCGGCTCTGCATCTTTCTGACGGTGAGGTTGACATTTTTAAGCCATGAGGGATGTTTTTCGTAGTTTTTATGGTAAGCATCTTAGTGAAGGCATTGCGCCATTTAGCTGTTCTGTATGTATAGAATATGAGGTCATTCATTTTTGTACCATTAGTTGCATTAAAGTATAGGTCTGCGAATAGTATGTCCGGGTTTTTCCTCAGGGATTCGTGTTTAAACTTCTTAGCTGCATTTTTAGTTAAATTATGGGGGTATTTTATACTCTGGGCACTCAAGCCAGCAGACTCTAGGTATCTACCTCCTCTTTCCAATTCATTAGTGACCTCCCAAAATGCTTCAGCATTATTGAATTTAGTAGTGTTTATTAACCTATGCCATGGCGCTGCTAGGTATTGTGATTTCGCCAGCCAGAATTCCTGTCTATACGACTTTCTCAGTGACCTCAACTTCTCTTTGAGACAGTGATAAGATGGCCAGAATCCATAGATAAAAAGTTCCCTGGAAGCCCCATTAAGTGACGGTTTCAAATTAAATAACTTAGATGAATACAACTTTATAAGGGTTTCAAGGGATTCACTGTTGCTGGATTCAGTGTGGCAAATTTCTCCACCAGTGATGAGGTGATCTAATTAAACTTGGCCATCATCATTCCTCCTAACGAGCCTAGAGCACTATGATTGATCAAAAGTTAAGCAAACTGTAATATTTCTGTTTATTTTTCCCATTGCCAAACCTGCCTTTTCAAATTATATGTCCATGGCCAGACTTGCCATAGCGGGCACCAGGCATTTTCCCGGTGGGCCGCCATGGCTGTGGATCAGTTTTGGGCCCCTGGGAACCGATTTTGTTACAGGGACGTTTTTGCTGCATAGCTGCAATATCGTCCGCTGTAATGAAATCGGCAAAAACCGGCCCTGGTAAACCTGGGGGGCTGGCCAAGCACTTTGCCAGGGCCGGTTTTGGGGTCCAGTCCGGCCCTGTATATGTCGAATGTGCTGTGTGTTGAAGCACTTTGGCTTTATGGTTATTGCATACTGACAGATAATGTCTGAGGGTTACAATCACTTTCTACTCTTGGAATTACCTTGTATTCAACTATTTTTGGGCCTATGTTATCTGATGTAAATGTATAGTCAAAAATGTATCCATATTTTGACTGTTTAAAAGTTGGAACTTTCTTTAATTTACACAAAGATGATTGATTTAGCATAATTAAACCAAGCAGCTGTAAAGTATCACAACACATCCTAGGAGGACCAATGTTTGGCCAATATATATACATTTTAGTGCAACTAAATGTATGTTAAAATCACCAGAGATGATTAAACCGGCCATTTGGTATCGAAGTACTTGTGATTTTAAAATATCCCACAAATTAAACAACTGGGTAATTTTATTACTTTTCCTTGTACTCGGGTAGAGATTCAATATTATCATCAGGTAAAAATCAAACTGTAATAAAATACCTTGAATGCATGCCAACTGCAAGTCAATTGCTTCTGCCTTTACACTATCGTAATATATAGTGAAAGACCACCCTTTGCACGACCTTGATTTGTAGTGTGCATAGCGGAAACATTAAATTCTTTAAAAGCAATGAAATATCTTGTTCTCTCAAAATTTCCTGAAACATCAGAATTTCAAAAGCTTTTAAAAAGAAAAGTGTGTCAGGGTCAACCAACAAGTGAGCTAGACCATGGACATTCCAGGAACATATTTTCAATTGTTTATCATTTCCATTAGTATTATTCAAAGTTCAGTCCCCACAACCAGGTGACATATTTGTAAGGGTTGCTGGGAGCCACCCCCAGTCTTTGGATGACATTTCATTTTTAGTTAACCATTCACAGGTGAGAACCACTTTTACAGTATTTGTAACTGAAATGGCTGTGATATTAACTGGGTTATTCAGTGGACCAGTCACACATCTAATTAATGGAGTTGACTTTTGGCAATCACCTTTTTGTGCGGTTTTTGGAACTACTACTTTCAATATAGAGGGATATTTTATAGGGTTGGGTTTCTTAAACTCAATACGCCACTCTATAAAATACAAACTGAATTGAAGAATTGTATTTCCGATTTCGTTATTAGACCAGGTAGTATTAGTAGATTCACAGGCTAAATTTGGGTGAACTTGTTTAAATTGAGCAGATAAAAGGTCTATAGACTTATTGGACCCTAATTCAGGAATAGTAGAGATAAGTTTCAGAATTGAACCCCGATTTAAACTATCATGTATGCCTCTGCATTCGTATAAGGGATGAAATGCTAGTTTTAAAGCATTAAAAGAATGATTTTCTGGCGTGATCACTGTAGGTATGCCGGTTTCAATACCAGAGGACGGGCCACTGGCTAAAATGCTATTCCTATGTCCTTTAGGGGAAAATGATCTCTGATTAGCTACATGATAATTTCCATTAAGCAACATGGACCCAGAAGTTCTCTGAATAGAACTACCTGGTGACACAGACACTACCATGTTATGTATAGTTGATTCAGTGAAAGTTTGTGGATGACAAACCTTGCTGCTACTCGCCATCTCTTTATCAACAAATTTTGGGAGACTTAATACCTGAGAACTAGATTGGAGAATCCGATGGGTTGTTTGATTATGTCCAGGGAAGTTCTCTATACCCGTTAAAGTTTGATCCTGGCGACTGAGTTGCTGCACAGATTTAGGGAATGTATCTGAAGCTTTCTTACCTTTATTCCAGGCCTTCCGTAACCTCTATCTAGCCCTTTTTAGGTCGAGCCTCGACCTGTTGTATTCTTTTCAGTGGGTATTTCGCACACCCACCTATTGCCATTGGTTATTACCTGTGGCATTCCGAATTGCTGGCTTGCTATTGAAGTTTGTCAGTGTTGGTCCCTCCTTTCTATGTCTGTTCCGCCCTGTGGCAATTTGGATAATGGTTTACTTTGGTCAGCCACAACACACTTTCATAAAGTGTACTAATAGTTTCCATTGGTCAGATGCAACACTCCTTCTAAGCTCACAATGGCCCCTCTTCCTGTCTGGGCATGCTTTGCATGATAGTTTCCTGATGCAGAGGTGCCTGCCCAGCCTTATTTACCATCCTGCTCCATTAGTTAAACACCCTCCCTTGCCTCTCCCGTCCTGCCTGTCACTTTGCTTTTCTGCTGTTACTTTCCGTCCTCGTTGCTTTATTTTCCCTTTAGGAGCACTTTTCACAAGTGCTGTTTAAACTCGCACCTTTCCTGCTCATGCAGCCTCACATGAACCTCTGCAAGACAAACCGAAAAGTAAGTGGCATCACGTCTGTTGAACAAAGCGCTGCACCCTGTGGGTGAAACAATTAGGTGTTGCAGCTGTCCGCCTGCAGTTTGGCTGTACATCCTTTCACAGGAGCTTAATTGGGAAAAACTCAAATGCCAAGTAAGGTGTCTGGAGGCAGAAGTAGTGCATGAGAGGTAATAGGGAGCTAATAAAATGGGAACACTGGCCAAATTTTTCGTCTGCCATGTTCTATTCGTAATGGATATCAATATAGTATCTCTTCTCATCCCTGTGCCTCTTCCTCCTCTATTTTTGTGAGCTGTCTCCGCCGCCCAGTGTTGCTCTTTCCTCCATGTCCCCAGCAAACCCCTGCTCAATTGCTTTTATGTTTCCCCCTCCCATGTTTTCTTCGCAGTTTTATCTAACTGCAAACCCAAAGGTATCAGAGTGCACTTACATGAGTGCCGGATACATAAATTCTTTTAGGCATTGGGAGATTAATTCATTTGCCAAGGATCACCAGGTGTTGTATTCCGCTTTAGGCGTCCGTATATAGGTTTTCCTAATACATGTCCTTATACAGAGACAATTTGCATTGCCCTTATATAGGCATAAGATCCCAGTCCTCATTTAGGCATTAGCCATGCATTCCAAATACAGCATGGTCACCTACATCCGTCCACCCCAACGTCAGAATGAGTTCTTAGAAACCAGACTCATAAGCTCTTGGGAGTTTCCCTAGCCCAGGATCATTGATTTCTCCAAGAACTCATTTATTATGCATGAACCGCTATTTCCTAGGGGTTCATTCCTGACATCTACCTCTGCCCGACTTTACGTCAATGATAACATGCCAAGGCACCTACCAGGTATAAATATATCTTCCCTTGCCCAAGCAAGTAGGAGGAGAACTCAACTTTAGAGGAGCCCTTGTCCCGGCCTGACGCACTGACAAGACTCTGGCATCCCTGCTCGCAGAGAATCCAGCTCCCATTGTTCTGACTCCCTTCGTGGGGTGTTAGAGTTCGAGACCCGGAATGCGATTCCCACCTCTCTCATTCTCAAGGTATGGAGCTGACTAGAACCTAGAGGGATTCTTGGTAAACAAACTTGACATCAAACTTGGCATACAAACTCGGCATACAAGCGTGGCATACAAATTATAGCCTACCATACTATAGCCTATAGCACCTACTTCTTACCTTGTACTACACTTAGGTACACTTAGGTAGAACTAGTTAGAGAACGCATCTTATGAGTACTTGCATTTTTAGAGTATGTTATTTATGTATATAAATATATGTGTCTTAGCTAAAAGATAATGCTAGCGCCGTATTATTTCTTACTACTGCTTACTCTGTACATAATATATCTTGCATACTGTCTTATGATTGTAACAGCTCATATCTCTTACACAAGAAATAAGACTGTTCAATAAATCCTTTTTATTGAAACGCCTGTCTATTCTTTCTGTGTAACTCTGAAGAAAATAAGCATGCACGATTAGCTGAGTAAAACGGATCTATTGTTTCCATGATTCTGAGAGTGGTCCGATTCTAAAGGGATATAACGTTTTCATGTTTATGTGGTCGCCAGAAACTAATCCCTTCTTGTTTACAAGGAGTTTTTAGTGGCCTCTGAGTTAGCTGGCACACAAAGTAATTAAGTTTAATATACTTGACAGGGGCATTTTGACCTCAGTCCTATGCCAAACCTATAGTGTATATTATTTTAATGTGCCGAGCCTAATAGGGAAATAGGAACTACACTACACAGGTGTTCGTCCAACGCTGAGACCCGAACTTTGTTCCCCAGTTGGCTCTGAAGAACCACATCCTCTCTCCTGTTGTTTACACACACTTTCTGCCCCCACTGCATTGTCAGGTATCAGCGATCAAAACAAAGCACTCGGGTAGCAAGCAATAACAAAATGTGGTCAAACTCATCTCGTATCGGTTTGCCACTATTTTTGCTGTATGTATTATTTTTCCATTCATTGCTGCCTTGTCCCTAATACCTTATTCTACATCTACTCCACCCTATAGAAAACTCAAAGTAACAAAAATTACTACATAGCTGTTTTATGAAGGATTTTAGTTTTGACTGACATTGTACAAATGTTTTACTTTGACACTCAGTCATAAGAATGTCATATTATCATCACATTCTTCCCATCCACTTGATAAAGTAGGTTACCCATGCCTCGACTTATTTTATGAATACCGTTGCCTATCAAATAAGCATTCATGGGCATTTTGTGAATTACAAATGTAATGCAAATGGAGAACAATTAAAGAATGAACAACATCCATTAATAAAAACTCAAGAGTACACAGCATCTTTACGTTGATGGCAATGAACAGAAGTGCATGTCCTACCAGATTTGCTGCTAGCACATGTGCGGTTCCTCGCAACACTTGTGGTGGAGATTTTTGCTCCAATTAAAATATCCCTCTTTAACATGGCAATTTTAAGGATTTTGTGGGTCCAGGGCCAAACGTATTTTGGGGGCCTCTGTTCGGAACAGCTTTGAATTCATGATCCAGCTTCAGCTCTTTTATGCCTTCTTTGGCCAGGTCACTGACATTCCAGCATTTTTGCAGCACAGATCTAGCCATGTAAAACAGTGGAGTGTATTACACAGCGCAGTGAACATGCAATATCATGGTGTGCGCGTTAAAAAAAAATATGAAATGACTTTATTTGAACACTTTACTTTCAACATTATGATTGCCAACCATGCTTTGTATGACTTTAAAATGCTATCACCCAAAACATTTTACTCACCTACCTGCATTGCTTAATGTGCAGGGTAGAACTCAATAGATGGCACCTCTGGCGCTTAGCAGTTTGTTTTATGTGCTACCAGTTCGTAGCTCCACACCTGACTCAGTTATTGCATTGAATAACCAAAGGGAGGGGGAACTGGATACATTTTAAGCCTTTAAGTTTCAAACTATTTTCTTTTATGCTGATTTTATGTGTCGGCTGCTTTCCCTACAGCTTGCATAATCTTAGCACATGGAATGTTTTGATCTACGACGGGGATTTAATGGAAATTAGAAACATGGATTGGCAATCCAGGTCTTTCTGCTCCATTTCATCCACCCTGCTTTTTTCTGTTTTGCTCTACTTTCATTTGTTATTTTCTTCCCCTGTTTCTATTTGTTCATCTCTATTTCCTGCTTTTATTACTTAGTTAATCTTTGGACATTTTTGCTTTCTTTAGTTCTCTTTTTGATCATTCTATCTTTATTATGGTGTTTCCATTTTTCCCTTTACTTTTCTTTCACCCCAGTTGTCCCCTTTCTCCAGATTCGTTCCATCTTCGCTTCATACTCCTCCTTTCTTTAGCATCCTTTCTGTCTCCATATTCTTTCCTCTTTCATTCCTTTGGTAGGGAAAAGACATTCGGGTCATTACAATTGTGGTGAATCTGCCACCAGTAGCCTGCCAGTGGCGGATTCACCGCAATCGTGTGGACAAATCCCGCCCGCCATTTAACAATGGTGGGCGGTGTGCTGGCGAGTCCGCCACAGGCAATTGTATGATTGCCTGGCGGACCAACACTGCATCTCAGTATGGTGGCGGTGCCTAGCAGGCACACGTAGCACCATATTACGTATTTGCTATTCTCTAATTTCTAATCGCAAATTGAGAATGTCTTCCCATTCATTCTTATGGGCCTCCTAGCCCATAGGATTGAATGGGAAGGTATTCCTTATTTGCGAATCTCAATTTGCGATTTGCAAATAAGGAATATGTAGGATTTGCGTAATTTGTAGCAAATCCTACATATATTGCATTTTGTGAATCTCTAATTGCAATTCGCAAAACATTGCAATTAGAGATTCGCAGAATTTGTTTTTGATACATATGGCCCCTAGTGTTTCCTCATAGCATGAAACTGGTATATAGGTCCAATTGGCAGACATTTTAGCAAGAGAGATCCTTCAGAGTTCCAAAAGAACACCAAGACTGTAGACTAAGCATGAGCGAATTTTGCGGATCTCGCGTTCGCGAATTTTGCGGATTTGCGGATTCGCAATCCGCAAAATCCGCGAATTCCCGCGAATTTGCGGATTTTTTTTTTTGTGTTCGCCCGTGTTTCTGCAAGTTCGCGAGGGTTTTGTACACTTTCGCAAATTGCGAACTTACCTGTCGGGTCGCAAGTTTCGCGAACTTGTTGTTTCTACGTGTCCAGCCTGTTTGGGACACTCTTCTTCATCACTGCCACTCTCTGTCACCACTGCCACTCTCTGACTACTCATGCCACCCTCTGGCCCACCCATGCCACCCTCTGTTTCATCACCACACCCTCTGGTTGTCCAGTGTACATTATTTTCGGCAAAGCAAATCACACCTTCCCTGCCTCAAGTGACCTGAATTAATTTGGGGCTGATTAATGTGTCACAGAATATTTTTTTAGCTGGCACCTGCTTCCTTAGTGCGCCCTGATTAGTGATCTTTTGCACTTGCTAAGTGCTTTCATTGTTGCAAAATTAGTTACAACACCTGCCCTGCCCCAACTGACAATAATGAATTAGGGGCTGATTAATGGATTTTAACTTCCAGCCTGGCTCCTGCTTGTCTCCCTTAGCTGTAATTCAGGACCTTTGTGGCATATGTGTAACTATTCTGAGGTTCAGAGCAGGGTCACATAATAGTTTCAACTGGCAACTGAACTCTGGAGGGGCCCCTCAGGAAGCACTACAGGAAATGGCTACTAAAGATGAGCCTGAACTTTTGAACCTGGTAAGTAGTTACTTTCAGTTTTGCTAAGATCGTATTTCTGCAATTTTGCACTTATTCGCGGGGCGCGAACTCACGCGAACTCACACGAACAGTGCGAGCAAAATCCGCTGCTCGCGGATTTGCGGATTTTGCGGGAGATTCGCAAATCTCGCGGATTGCGGATTTCCCGAAAATCCGCAAAATCCGCGAGCGGAACGGATTTTCCGCCCATGCCTACTGTAGACACTTTCATGATGGTCATTCACCAACACTGTTGGTGTAATCTGTCTTGTTCCCAGGGTGAAGTGCAACAGTATACAGACATTGGCATCAGTTTCCACAGCATGACAGCAGATAGAAATCAATTAATCAATCAGGGATTTATGAAGCACATTACTCACCCGCAAGCGTCTCAAGATGCTGGGGAGGGGGGATTGCTTGCAGCTTTGTCACTTAGTAGGAGGTCTAGGCTGCGATGTAGGAGAAGAATCACCCCTGCTCTGGCTCTGCGGGTGCGTGGGATTTCAGCTAGGGTGAGATCGGCGTATCGTAGGCTTCTCTTGGGTGCTTAGAAGGAGATTCTTTCGTTGAGGTATTGGGGTCTGATGTGGAGGGATTTGTAGGCTTGTGTGAGAAGCTTGATGTTCACTCTTTTTTAAACGGGGAGCCAGTGGAGTTCTCGTAGGTGTTGGGTGATGTGATGTTGTCGTGGGATGCCAAGGACAAGTCTAGCTGTGGAATTCTGGATTGTCTGGAGTTTGAGGAGTAGATATTTGTTTATCGGGGTGTAGAGGGCATTCCTGTAGTCCAGTCTGCTGGTTATGAGTGTGTGAGTGACAACACTTCAGGATTCAGGGGGCATCCATTTGAAGGTCTTGCGGAGGGTGTTGAAGCATGTGGAGTGTATGGCAATGATTTGTCCGTGCATGGTGAGGGAGGAGTTGCGTATGAAGTCGGTGTTGCAAGCGTGGTCTGTGGGAGTGGGAGTTTTGCTGAGGGTGGTGAGCCACCAGGTGATGCCCCATGCTGAGGGGGTTGATCCAAGGATGGAGACCGTTTTCTCAGAGTTGAGCTTTAGATAGCTGTTGCTCATCCAGGAAGTGATGTCTTTCATACCTTCCTGGAATCTGTGTCTGGTGATGTCGGGTTTGTTGGTGTAGGAGAGGATGAGCTGGGTGTCGCCGGCGTAGGATACTATGCTGAGTCCATGTCTTTTCACAATAGTAGCAAGAGGGGGGCCACTCTTCAACATGTACATGTTGAGGAGTATGGGACTGAGTGAGGATCCTTGGGGTACGCCCCAGCTAGTCTCCGTGGGTGTAGAGAGGAGGGGTGGGAGTCTGATTCTTTGAGTTCGGTGAGTGAGGAAGGAGTTAAACCAATCGAGGGTGGTTCCCCTGAAGTATTTCGGGGTTCCCAAGGCCTACACGCTCCAGAGATTACCCACTTACACAAGAACTGTTGGCACGGAAACTGTAAAATGCAAAGAACAAGTTTATTAAAACCCCATGGGGTGGTGGTACACTCAAACAGCACCCTTCGGTAATGCAAGAGATATCACACCGAACACCGGTGTGACCCCGTTTATATACAATTTTGGGGCAATAAAAGATAGGCGGCACAAGTTAAGACACAGTTTTAGAGACATATATGGTCATGTTTTGGAATACTGCCAGCTCATTGGAGAGTTTCAAACCCACTGGTCAGTTAGCGGCACATTCCTGAAGGTTTACGGGTCAGTGAGAACTGCGCATGTGTGGCTTGACCAGTACTAAAAATAGCCTGTTGCTGGGCAGATGAGAGTGGTCAGTGGAACGGACAAAGGACTAAAGGGCACGTCGGCCACGAGGCCGCTCATGGTCTAAGATGGCCGCTGCAACATTCAAAATGGCGTTTATCGTATATAGCCAAGTTAAGGAGGACAACGTGTAGGTTCAGCTAATCGCTAATCCGAACGGGCCAATTACGACAGACGACCCTTTTAGCGTTTAGCTGAATCTACCTCATAATGAACATAGTCTGGATGTTCGTCCTCGATGTCTATTAACATAATTTGTGTCACCTCTTTGTGTAGCATCATTTTGTCATGGGCAAGAGCTCGCCTCGATGGTAAACAAGCTGATAGACACATTGAACATAAGGCAGGGCCACATTGGATACACAAGCATATAAAGAACATTGCTCCCACAAGTATGCAGAGAATTGTCAACAGTTTCCAGCCCCAAGTTACAATCATGGACCAGAACCATCCAGAAAGTGTCCAAGTTCCATTGTCCGGGTGTATTTCGGCAGCTATTTTATGCAGCTTGGAAATCGCATCATACACAGATGGAGAATTATCAGGGACGTAAACACAACAGCTGCTTCCGATGATTCTACATGCCCCCCCACGATCAGCCAAAACAACGTCCAGCACCATCCGGTTTTGGAGGGTGACAATTCTGGAAATCTGCAGTTCTTCGGTAATATTCCCCAGGGCAATAGCAGTGTCATTCGCAACAGCCTCGACAACGCGAGTCAGCCGTCTGATTTTCCGGCTGTTCAATGCAGCCCCCACAAAGGAGAATAGTCCCAGATTGAAATCCACATACTGTTGTAATGCAGTGTCCGTTTGATCAATGTCCTCTAGGGCAACAGTTCGCTTAACTCTGTTCAAAACAAAATCGTGGTACAGAGTGTAGTCGTTGTGGTACATCGGAGGGGCAATGAATACAGGAGGTAGCACAAACGATACATAACATGTGCCCAACCACCCCACTGGAAGCTGATGGTACCCCTTCGTTCCACAGATGAAGTAGGTGTTTCGAGATGCAACAAATGAAATGCCATTCGGGCTATCAAACGTGAGAGTAATATTACATTCGCTTTTCCCCACTGCAATCGTGCCCTTGTTTCGGATACATAAATCGGCTTTTGTGGCAATGACATTTATGACATGAGCACTGGATACATTCACATTTCGCTGATTGCTATATATTCGTGGAGCAGATACATTATCAGGCCTGTATTCTCCCCACTCGAAACGTGTACCCTCAGCCCGGGGAAACCCATCCTTGTCATGGGAACATACTTTATTCAAACGGAAAAGCACCCCCCCTTTTGTTGGCCATCTCAAAGTAAAGAGGAGGGTGTACCAGGCATTGCATGACCCATTGTGCGAAAACGGGAGTGGAATAAGTGGGGTGCCCCCTCTCTTCTGGTGCCCAGGCAACATTCCACACACCCAGCAGTTAGAGGTATTGGTCATATTATGCGTGTGGTGAAGAATCTGAATGAAGCTGTTATTTAAGTACGTTTGGCGATGGCGTTCTTCATGGAATGGCAATGTAAAATGGAAATGTTCAGACGGTGCCGGGGTAGTCGGCAGCAAATGTTCTCGTAAAGGCACCACAAGTTCGACTACCCAGGCTATAACAGCTATCACCACAATGGTTAGAACAAAGAGAAAGGCACCCAATATTTTCTTGTCACGAGATGCCGTTGATGCCATAGTTCAAGAAAGTTTGTACAGAGTCTCAAGTAGCACGAATTGTTCACAAATTGTTCACAAATTGTCCCAGATACACGTGCGTGTATACCTAAAAAAAAAGAAAAATGCGGTGCTGAACTCCGAGGTAGCCGTTGTTTTTTTCTCCGGGCCAAGACGGGTGTCGCTACTCTGGCAGAACTGATCCCCCCCCCTTGGAATTCCCGGTTTCCGTTTCACAAACCTGGAGCGGTAACCAACCAGTCATAAAAAAAAGGAACAAAAATCTTCTTATCGCGGGCGTAGATTGTAGCGCTCTCTTCCGGTAGCAGATTGGTCCGGGAAGGCTCCCTCCACTTCGGCCGACGTCACAGCTGGGCTCTTTTCTTTCTCCAAGATCTCCTTATAGTCAGTCAGCACAGCAGGAGTCACCAGGTCCGGAGAGACACGGCGACAATGGGTCGAATGCACCCACCGCTTCCTGTTCGTCACTCGTACTGCGGTGCGGGTCGCCAAGAGGACCTGCTCGGGGCCTTTCCACCTGGGCTCCAAACTGCTTGCTCTC
The DNA here is from genome assembly GCF_964263255.1 of Lissotriton vulgaris. Classification (NCBI taxonomy): domain Eukaryota; kingdom Metazoa; phylum Chordata; class Amphibia; order Caudata; family Salamandridae; genus Lissotriton; species Lissotriton vulgaris. The sequence continues at coordinate 1,213,436,813 of NC_141696.1, forward strand.
TCAAACGAGCGGATCATCACGTGGTCCCCAGGACGAAGATCGTGGCCTTCTCCAGTGGAGTTATCAGGGAGCGCTTCTCGAACCTGTTGATGAATAGAGAGCAAATCATTTGTTAATCGTGCCAAATAATCATTCATCATAACACAAGGCACATCATGTATTAATCGCGGCTTGGGCACCCCCCAGATATTCATAGGGCGGCCAAACACCACCTCATAGGGCGTAAGGCCAGTTCGTGAGTGGGGTACTGATCTAAGAGAGAGCAGTGCTAGCGGCAACGCATCTGGCCACTTCAACGATGTAGACGCCACAATCTTGGCCAGTTTAAGTTTCAACGTTGCATTGTACCGCTCGACCAAACCTGCTGACTGAGGGTGGAATACAGCGTGGAACTTTTGCTGAATCCCTAACCCCTTCAGTACATATTCCACAATCTTTCCAACAAAATGGGGCCCATTATCGCTCCACAAAAATTTGCAAACTACAAAGCGAGGAAAGAACTCCTTAAGCAACACCTTAGCTGTTGTCAAAGCCGTATTGTCTTTCGTGGGGTAGGCCTCAACCCATTTGCTAAAAGCACACACCACCACTAGGACGTACTTCAGGTTATTGCAGCGCTCGAGTTGGATGTAATCCATTTGAAGCACTTCAAACGGTGCTGAAGGTGGAACGAACCCTCCTTTCGGAGTATGGGTCCCCTTCCCAGGATTGTGTTGCAAGCATATCAGGCAGGTCTGCACTACTCTCTTTGCAGTATTTGCAATCTCAGGATGTTCCCAAACTCGTGTTAAAAGACGAGCGATTGCAAGAGCTCCGACATGGGCCAGTCCATGAGTCATCTGGACCATCGCCTGTAAGTAAGCCGCAGGCAATTTCCACTTCTCCATGTCTTTGCTTCTCCAACAACCTTCGTCATCTAGCACCCCATCTGCTGCCCAAGCCGCAAGTTCAGATTCTGTAGCTGATTTTTGAATATCCCGTATCTCTGCTCTAGCATCACTCCATCTCTCAGCCTGTGATTGTACCACGTACATAGGGGAGCTAGTTCGGGACATAGCCGTCTGCCTTGCTATGCTGTCTGCAAAGGCATTTCCTTGACCCACTTTATCCGTAATCTTCTTATGGGCACTACACTTCACTATCGCTACTTTTTTAGGACTAAGCAACGCATTCAGGAGATCACGCACTAGCTCTCCGTGCATAATGTGCTCCCCGTGTGACGTCAAGAACCCGCGTTCCCTCCAGAGAAGTCCGAAGTCATGGGCCACTCCAAAGGCATACCGGCTGTCTGTGTATATGTTCACACATAGGCCAGCACTCAATTCGCAGGCTCTTGTTAAAGCTATCAGCTCTGCTGCCTGAGCCGATTTTTGTGGTATTCTAGCTGTTTCAACCACCGTCTTAAGGGTCGTGATCGCATATGCTGCGGAAGTCGTACCATCTGGTAGCCTCAAACACGATCCATCAACCCACAGTTCCCCATCCACATCAGGAAGTGGCACATCCTGTAAGTCAACACGACCCTTTGTCTGTTCCTCAGTCAGGAAAACACAGTCATGATGTTTTTCTTCCTGACCCTCCTCGGCCGGATAGGGCAATAAAGTCGCGGGGTTCAAAGTAGCACATCTTTTCAATGTTATGTGTGGCGCTAAGAGTGTCAGCTCATATCCTGTAAGTCGTGCACTCGTGAGGTATTGGGTCTTTGTTTGGTTTAACAGGGCATCTACTGCGTGAGGAACTAACACCAACAGTTTGTGTGATAACACTATGCCCTCACTCTGTCGTATGGCTACTGCTGTTGCCGCTACCGCTCGAAAACACCCAGGCAACCCTCGTGCTACAGGATCCAAAATGGCAGAGAAGTATGCACATGGTCTCTGCTTATCCCCGTGTAACTGCACTAACACTGACAACGCGCACCCATCATTCTCGTGCACGTACAATGTGAAAAGTTTCGTGTAATCTGGTGTTCCTAGCACGGGTGCAGAACAAAGGGCCTGTCTCAACTGCTCAAAGGCTTTCTGACATTCGACTGTCCATTCAAGAGGCATCGGTGTAGTTTTGGACAATAATGCTAGCAAAGGTTTTATGATATGTGAAAAACCCATGATCCATTGTCTACAAAAAGATGTCAACCCTATGAAGGCACGCACATCTCTCTGCGTGCGGGGGACTGGTGTGTCTAAAATTGCCTGAATTCGATCAGATGTTAATGCCCGCCCCTCCTTAGACAACAGATGACCGAGGTAGGTCACCTGGGGTCTACAGTATTGAAGCTTTTTCTTGGAAACCTTGTGATTGTTTTGTGCCAAAAAGGAAAGTAATGCAAGCGTACTCTGTTCACATTGTGCATAGGAGTCGGCGGCAAGCAAAAGGTCATCCACGTACTGGATGAGCGCCACACCAGACTGCAATTTAAAGGAATCTAGTTGACGTTTCAAAGCCTGGCTGTAGATGCTAGGGCTCTCAGTATATCCTTGGGGAACACGACAAAATCTATACGATTTATTATTGAGCGTAAAACCAAACAGATATCTGCTATCTGGGTGAACAGGGATAGAAAAGAACGCATTCTTTAGGTCAATAACGCTAAAAGTGGTGGCTGTCGGTGGAACCAAAGTAAGCAAAGTCGTGATATCAGACACCACTGGGTATTGGGGAATGACAATTTTATTTATTTCACGCAAATCAATAATAAATCGATAGATCTTGCCATCTGAGTCTCTCTTAAGAATCGGTAGAATAGGGCTGTTACAAACATTATAAGGGACCTCCTCCACTACCCCTGCAGAAATCAAATCCTGGACAATATGTGTCAGTGCAATTTCACCTTCCTTCGAGATCTTATACTGTGGCACTCGTGGTAGAGGGGCCCCCTCCTTAACAGTAATGTGTATTGGTGGAATGCGCATCTCTCCCACATCCGTATCTGATGTCGCCCACAACGTGTGCGGCAGAGAGGCCAAAGCGGGAATATCTAAAATGACACAAAATCTGTCAGGGTCAGGGCAATCATCAGGGTCAGGGTAGTTGTCATTCAGAATAACCCGCACTCCCTCTGGAGCGCAGCGTATTGTTGCTCGAAAATATTTAAGCAAGTCAATGCCCAAGATATTATCTGGGGTATGGGGCGATAACAAAAATTGGCCAAAACTAAAGTATTTGTCAATGCATAGTGCAAGGGGCTTGGACAATGGGCTGGGGGAGGGTGTGCCATCAAACCCTACACACGTAATCATTTCGCCAGACAGGGGAGCCCTCGGAACCAAGTTTTTCGACAGAGCGCTACGAGTAGCTCCTGTGTCGACTAGAAACTGATCAGTAGAACCCAAAATACCCGCTGTTACATATGGACCTTGCTGATCTACTGGCACTTCAACTGATTCCTTACCCCATCCTACGCAATCCTATGCATACACATAATCCTGATGTTCCACATTCTCTCCTTCCAAAATCTGATATTGATTCCGTCTATCAAACGTATTTCGTTCGTCCTGGCCACGGCCCCTCTCCTCAACCTGTCTACGATCTCCTCCGCCACCTCTTGTTCCCGTATAACTTCCTCTTGACCTTCCACTACCTCGACCACGCTGACTACGCTGTTCACGAAGTACCGGACAATCTTCGGCCCAATGCCCAAACTCCTTACAATAAGCACACTGATCCTCCGCAATGTCCGTACGACCATACGATGCGTTACCTCCACCTCGTCTACCTCTCTCATTCCCTCTACCCTGTGTTCCCCGAACCTGCGCCAACATCACCTTCGTTTTCAATTCCTTCGTCTTTTTCTCTACACTTTCTTTAGCCTCCACTTCCTGCCGCTCATAATACTGAGCCATAGTTAACAAGGACGCAGGGGTCGCCGTGGCCCAGGAACTCTCACTCGACTTCAATCGCTTTGCAATCTCTGGTAGGAGATTAGCCACATACTTATCTACAAACAAATGCCGACCCGTATCGTCAGTTAAAGATTGACCACTGTAATCATGAAATGCCTCCTCGAAGCGTGTAAAGAAATCTGAGACCGTTTCATCGGGTTTCTGCTTGCACGACGTTAACATGGTCCAATCAATCTTTTTGGAGGGAACAAGCGTTTTTAATTTATGCAAGATAGCTGCCGGGAGATCTAGAATTAGCTGACAAGGCTTACATGCTGGTTCTCTATCTAAATCTGCAGCATTTATCTCTTTCCATGTCCCCCCCAAAATCGTTTCGTCATTAGTTTTACGAATTTGCCTCCACATATCAGGTGGTAAAATTAGCCCAAAAAACAAATCTATATCTACAAGAGTCATCACACAAGACGATATAGCCCCCTCCACCCCTTCATAAAATGCCGCCGGATTCTTCCGAAGATCAGGTAAAGAATTTTTCAAGGCCATCACATCTGCTCTATTCCATGGCGTATATACCCAATTATACACAAAATACCCTTTCGCATCCTTCGACAACTTATCATCATCCGTACCTTCCCCTTTTGGTGGAACATACAAAGGCGCGGCTTCACGCATAGGCATAACATGCAACGCAGAATTCTTATCTGAACCACGAAGAGAACACTCCTTAGCCTCCCCGTTATTTCCCGGCTCGGACTCCTTTTGCCTCCGTTTTCGTTCCTGTCGCAATTGGGTTGTCTCATCCCGCAGCTTGATCAATTGCTTGAACAGGTCGTCAACATCTGTAAGATCAAAATCACCTTTAGCTAAATTCTCACGATACACCGACAACACTTTAGGCTCAAGCGTATCAGAAAGTTCACGATATGCGTTTACAACTTCATCCGCCAGACTGGACAGAAAATACATTAATTCAAGATCCGACCACCCTTTCTTCTCTGTCAACAACTGCTCCTGAGTAACACAATGCTTATTCACTTTACGAGCCCAACTACGTAAATGAGCGGACCTATCCGCAGTAAACCTGAGAGCAGATACACCCTTTTGGTTCGACTTATCCTGTCCATCATCCTCGGAATCCGCAGCCGGAGCCGTCGGCAAAACGTACGGAGGCGGTGACCGATCTAACAAAGAAAAATCATCAATTTCATTATTAAGGACAGGATAGAGTGGTTGGCGAATAGGAAACTGACCAGTCGTTTGCAAATTACGCTCCCGTTCCCCCCTTTCTTTCTTCTCCTGAGCCTCCTTTTCCTCAAGCTGTAAAGCCTTATCCCGAGCAGCCTTGCGCTGCTCTTTGTCCGCCAAGGCAACCTCACGCTTCATTCGCTCACGCGCCGCTTTCTCCCACATTCGCACACAATCAAACATGTTTTGTCTAGACCTGCGTTGAAACATACATTGCTCTACAAATTGGATTTTACTCAAATCGTACGACCCGTGTAGGGGCCATTGCAATTCGGGATCGGCCTTAGTGTACTTATGCCATAATTTACTGTACATAATAGGGGGGAGGCCAAACTTGATATACATTTCCCTATTTGGAGTCCCCTCTGGGGGAGCCGGCTGTGATTCCGCTAACCTAATTGAGGTACCTTCTCCAAAACAACACATTCCTCGAAGTGTGCTAAAAACAGGCATGTTCGAAAAGTATCACGAAAGTGTGACACCAGACAAAATGGCACTTACAGGTCTCCACACGATTGTGCCGCTCAAGGGAAAAAACAAAGTTAGAGAAACATCTCTACATGCCTGCCTATGTGAAGTGCACTACACATATAAGTTCAAAGATCACAAATTCACAATGTTAGCTAACTCAAATCAAAGTTCATAGAATTCGGCAAGCGTCCTCACCGATCACAAAGCACAGATTTTCAGTAAGCGTCCGAAGACTACCTTACCGAACACAATTCGTAGAACTTCAGTAAGCGTCCGAAGACTACCTTACCGAACACAAAGCTTACCAAATACTCAACTGTCCAGGTTCCAACTGCCAAGGTCTTGTAAGCCAAATCAGCCAAACGGCACTCTCTCAGTGATGCGGACACTTCGAAAACTCAGTCGGAGACCGGCGCCACCTGGAAGGTCAGATCGGAAGGAAAGGAAAAAACACCGTGGCAGCCAAGACTCGGGTCACTCGTGGCAGCGCGCGCCCATGGCGGATTTCCAAGCCTTCGTCACGACCTCTCCTTCGGGCATCCGAGTCGCCGATGAGTCCCTTCGTGGTCGCCAATTGAAGTATTTCGGGGTTCCCAAGGCCTACACGCTCCAGAGATTACCCACTTACACAAGAACTGTTGGCACGGAAACTGTAAAATGCAAAGAACAAGTTTATTAAAACCCCATGGGGTGGTGGTACACTCAAACAGCACCCTTCGGTAATGCAAGAGATATCACACCGAACACCGGTGTGACCCCGTTTATATACAATTTTGGGGCAATAAAAGATAGGCGGCACAAGTTAAGACACAGTTTTAGAGACATATATGGTCATGTTTTGGAATACTGCCAGCTCATTGGAGAGTTTCAAACCCACTGGTCAGTTAGCGGCACATTCCTGAAGGTTTACGGGTCAGTGAGAACTGCGCATGTGTGGCTTGACCAGTACTAAAAATAGCCTGTTGCTGGGCAGATGAGAGTGGTCAGTGGAACGGACAAAGGACTAAAGGGCACGTCGGCCACGAGGCCGCTCATGGTCTAAGATGGCCGCTGCAACATTCAAAATGGCGTTTATCGTATATAGCCAAGTTAAGGAGGACAACGTGTAGGTTCAGCTAATCGCTAATCCGAACGGGCCAATTACGACACCCCGGATGCCGGCGTCATGGAGTCTGGCGGTTAGTGTGCGGTGGGAGATGGTGTTGAAGGCTGCTGAGAGGTCTAGTAGGATGAGGGCTGCTGTGTGGCTCTGGTCCAGTAGGGTGCAGATGTCATCCGTGGCAACTAGGAGGGTGGTCTCAGTGTTGTGGTTGCTGCAGAATCTGGATTGGAAGGAATTGAGTATCAAGTTGGTTTCTATGAAGTTAGTGAGCTGGTTGTTGACTAACTTCTCGTTGACTTTGGCTGCGAAGGGGAGAAGAGAGATGTATAGGTAGTTCTTGAGGTCCATCGGGCCTGCAATGGGCTTCTTCAGGAGTGGCTTGACCTCCGCAAGTTTCCAGTTGTTGGGGAAGGTGCCTGTTTTGAGGGAGAAGTTGATAGTACGTTGTAGTTCAAATGCGATGGAGGAGAGGGCTCTGTGGAAGATGTGGGGTAAGCAGGGGTCAGTGGGTGCTCCTGAGTGTATACATCTCATGGTCTTGGCGGTGTCTTCTGTGGTGACAGGGGTCCAGGCGCTGATGATAGGCTGGGTTGCGTTGTCTGTTGGAGGTGTAGGGTTGGTGTCTCTGTTCTGCTTTGTGAAGTTGTTGTAGAAAGTTCTGATCCTGAGATCGAAGTAGGAGCCAAGTTTGTTGCAGAGGTCCTGGGAGTGAGGGACGTCAGAGGATTCGCTGGGGGTTTGGTGAATTCTTGAATGATGCTTAAGAGTTCCTTAGAGTTGCGGGAGTTGGTGAGTATTCTGTTCTGGATTAAGTCCTTCTTCGTGGTTCTCATGAGTTGGTAGTGTTCTGTCAAGGCAGTCTTGTAGGTGGAGCATGCTTCAGGGGTTTTGCTGTTCCTCCAAGCTTTCTCAAGTCTCTGGCAAGTGCGCTTGGATTCTCGGAGGTCGGTGGTGATCCAGGTGGCTTTTGTGGTGCGCTGTCTGTTGGAGTTCCGGAGGGGGGCGAAAATGTCTGCGCAGGCTGTGACCTATCTATGGAGTGCATTGGCTGCAGCGTTGGTGTTGGTAGTGGTGGGGAGAGGTGCGCGGTTGAGGGTCTGTGTGCTGTGGGCTTCGAGAAGGAGAACTGAATGTAATGTTGGTCCATCCAGATGGGTTGCCTGGTGTGGCTGAAGCGAAAGTTGTGTCCTCCCACGAAGATGGGGTCGAGGGTATGTCCTGCTTTGTGGGTAGTGATGGTGACAAGTTGTCTAAGTCCGATGTTAGCGAGGTTGTACAGGAGGGCGGTGGAGTGGGAGGTCACTGGGGTTGTCGAGGTGGAGGTTCAGGTCTCCGAAGAATACGTACTCCGTGGATGCGATGGAGCGGGGGAGTGGCGAGGTCTGTGATGGTAGTGGTGAACGTGGCGCATGCTCCAGGAGGTCTGTAGGCGAGGGTGCTGCATAGAGTCGTTCTGGGGTTGATCTTGATCTGGAAATGCAGGTGTTCCATGGGGGACTTGGAGGTGTTTGTGGTGAGTCGGAGGGAGTTTTTGTGTACGATGACTAGTCCGTCTCCAGGGTGGTTGGGGCGGTCCTTCCCCTGGATCTTGTATCCGTCAGGGAAGGCGGTTGCGATGTTAGGTGCGGAGCTAGTGTGGGACCAGGTTTCTGTGAGGAAGGCGACTTCTGGTGAGAGGGTGCTGAGGAGGTCCCAGATTTCTACTGCATGTCTGTTCAGGGAGCGAACGTTGACAAGGATGCAGCTCAGGGGTTTATGTTTGCTGGCGTCCAGTGTATTGGTGGTGGCAGTGGACATCAGTGGTGGGTGAAGGTGTGGCTGAAGTGTCTGCATGAGAACTGGTGGTGTTCTTATGTTGACAGCTGGCAGTTCTTGTTTCTTCTGGGGTTGTCTGTGTGCAGTGTTGCTGAGTCACAGCACTGGCAGTTCATAGGACCAGGCTTCCTAGCCTCGTTGCGGGCGGGTCAAGGACAGACGCTGACAGGCTTGCCCTTGGTGCGCCTTTGGTGTGCCAGCGGCGTGGCCACACAGCAGCTGCCATTGAGTGGGGTTAGAAGGGGGGCAGGATCAGCTGAGAGGTAGGAGCGAGAGGGGCTGCTGGGGCAGCAGCGGTGGGAAGCGGGAAAAAGAAAGGCACAATAAGTTAAATAAATGAAGAAAAAAGAAAAGTGGCACAAAAACACAATAAAATGTGGTAGCACAGTGAAATGAAAAAGAACAAGAAAATACAAAAAAGGAGGGAAAAATGCAGCAAGATGCTGAGGCAAAAGGCAGAAGGAGCCCTGGGGACTCAAACCATGCTCTACTGTGCAGGAGGCAGGGGCACTAGCACTCAGAGCAGAGGCGGAGCTTCGTGCTGGGAGAGCTGAGCCTAGAGGTCTTGCTCAAATTCAGCGCCCAAAAGTGGTACAAAAGGGGGTGGTGATGGACGGAGCATCTGAATCACTCAAACACTCACACCCAGTCAAAAGATCTGGGTTTAATCCATCACCGTTCTTTAGCCCACTCTGCCACCCCAGTTCAGACATGGCTATATGCAAATCAGTCTGACCCTGTGCCTCATGGGAACAGTCCAGCCCGAACTGCCAAGCCATGTCTTCCCTGGACCGGAAACAAGCTTCCGAGGACCGGTTTCTGGCATTCCGGCCGTCTTTAGCCCGGCTTGCTTGTATCCAGTGGCAAAGTGAGCAAGGGACACACGTCTGAGCATACCCTGCCACACTTATGGTGGCCAAAAGCGGTACAAAAGGGGGAGGTGATGGACGGAGCATCTGAATCAATCAAACACTCACACCCAGTCAAAAGATCTGGGTTTAATCCATCACCGTTCTTTAGCCCATTCTGCCACCCCAGTTCAGACATGGCTATATGCAAATCAGTCTGACCCTGTGCCTCATGGGAACAGTCCAGCCCGAACTGCCAAGCCATGTCTTCCCTGGACCGGAAACAAGCTTCCAAGGACCGGTTTCTGGCATTCCAGCCATCTTCAGCCTGGCTTGCTTGAATCAGTGGCAAAGTGAGCAAGGGACTCACGTCTGAGCATACCCTGCCGCACTTATGGCGGCCAAAAGCGGTACAAAAGGGGGTGGTGATGGACCGAGCATCTGAATCAATCAAACACTCACACCCAGTCAAAAGACCGGAAACAAGCTTCCGAGGATCGGTTTCTGGCATTCTTCGAACACCTGAGAGACCTGCACTGGCTCCCCGTCAGCAAGAGGATCACGTTCAGACTCCTCACCCACGCACACAAGGCTCTCCACGACCTGGGCCCCAAGTACCTCAACAACCGCCTGACCTTCTACACGCCCACCCGCGAGCTACGGTCGACCATTCTCGCCCTCGCCGCCGTTCCACGCATTTGCACAGCCACCGCCGGAGGAAGATCCTTCTCCTACCAAGCAGCCAAGACATGGAACTCCCTCCCCATCCACCTTCGGCTGACCCAGGACCATCTCTCCTTCAGGAAACAACTCAAGACCTGGCTTTTCGAGCAGTAACGGACCCCTCTCCCCCAGCGCCTTGAGACCCGTCCGGGTGAGCTGCACGCTTTACAAATGTCATGATTGATTGATTGATAGAATAATGTAACTCAGTAATATGTATATTTGTTAAACAGAACTAATGAATATCTCTATTTTTTAAAAACATAATTATTCTACACGTTTATACAAAGCGATACACATACATAGGTACATATCTATAGTACAAATAAGTGCTTATATACAGAGAGATATGATGTATATTTCTGTTTGTCTATGGTGGTGTAATGGCTGCCCTTCTGCTGGCTCTTTGGAGAGGGAGAATGATGGAGAGTGACTCCAGCCTATCACCCCCATAGCATAGGGACTATGACTTTAGACAGGGCCCCTGTCTTACATATATTAGGGCATTTTCGTGTTATTTTCCTTAAAGTAGGGCTTATGAATTTAAGTTAGGGGATATATATATAAGTATTAGTCATGATTTGCTCATTTGTTAACATGCTGGGATATTTTCCATGGAGCTATGCATATTGTGGGCTCCGTAGGCCTTAAACGAGACAGACTCCATTTTGCTTTCTGCCTGGTAGCTCGAGAAGGCTTTCTAGGTCAAATGTAGTGTTTTAGTTTCAAGCTGTTGTTCGCTTGGAGAGAACCGGTTCAGGCTGACCCTTATCGAAGGAATGTATTTTTCTCCACTCCGAGGACACAACTTCAGGCCGGCCGGCTGGGAAAGTGTCCTTGGTACGGGAAGGTACAAGAATTTGGTGGGCGGCAGGTTACTGGCCGTGAATTTCCATGAAGGAACGGGCTTTGATATTAGCGAAGGTGTTAGTCAGTTTTTCAGTTAGTCCGTAGGTGGCACCTAGCCGTTAGCATCTCTGCCATTACTCATCTCATGGCGGACAGTTGCCATCTTTGAAGTCCGAGAAAGATTTAAGACCAAAACTCTCTGAGAAAGACTGAGCGAGAATTAGCGCGGAGCGCACTGATACAGAGAGAGAAAGAGGCGGTATCTAATAATCAGCAAGGTTCCGGTGTCCTGAAGGGAAGCAGACGAGGTTGAGCCTAGCGGTGCAGACGTGTACTTGTGACGGCTGGGGTGTGACTGCAAGGCGAGCCAGGATACAGAGACGAGAAGGGAACCTAGATGACTGCCGAGCCCAAACTTCATATTAATCAGGTGACGTCCGACCAGCTCTAATAGAACGTGCACTCTAATCTTTACCTTTTTCTTTGCAGAAGTTATGTTGCATAGTAATGTGATTTGTGTCTACTGTTAATAAATATCCTAATTCTTATGGAATTATCGTGTGCCTCATGTTCATGTTCAATCTTGGTAAATGTATCTCCTAGTTGAGCGTTGTTTATGTGAGCGGATGTGAAATCCCGATCAGGTAAATAGTGACCGAACAAAGAGGGAGTGAGTGGACCTTTGATGCCAAGAATAGGAGGTACACCATATAATTTGGGAACCGTATCAAACGTCATTATTATAGTTTTATCCCGAGTAGGTAACTGAGATATTATCCTGATGATTGTTCATAGGAATGTGGTCGTCGTTGATATACGGCGTTAGTGAGAACACTGGGGAGGATTACCAGTGCCGATACCCACAGGATTGTGGCTTGAATAAGTGAGAGCGCTAGGAGGTCGAACTAGCGTGTAGTTTCGCAGGATTGCGAACAGTTTGGAAAAGGGAGCATTGGGTTCTGCAGGCCCATGTGTAGACACACCAGATTGTGTGTCAGATCTGCCCTAGGGTAGACCGGTCTGGGTCGGGGTGGCCGCGAGACCAACTGATGTGATATTGTAGAAAATCTATGTATATTCCCCATCCTTAGGTACGACCTGTATATATATCCGTACATCTATCCATTGTGAATACTGTCTAAGGAGGGAAGGTGAGTACGTTTTGGCTGGGTCATAGGGGCCCCTGGGGGCTGATCCCATTTCAACGGAAAATCCAGCCATAACATCTGGCGTCACGAACTGTTTACGAAGCCTGTGTGCATTGTATTGTTTTAATCTTGTTGGTTTGCGCTCGGCTTGTACGTATAAAATTTTGTTTATAATTGTGTATATAACTTTGTTGTGTCATTATGTTTGCGAAAAAATCATCGTCGGTTTTCAAGTTACCGATTCAGATTCCCGGCTGGGAATGTACCCCTTACGAGGCTTTGGCCCGTGAGTGGGCCGATTCTACTGGTTTGAGTGAAAATTGGTCTTCATGCCTGGAGCAGGCGGAGCCTGCCGATGTGGTGTCGTGCTTGCAGAAAGCGCCAGTAGTGAAGGGTGATGAGCTTCCTATTTTAGGACGCAGAGGTTGGATTGTTCTTAATGCATATAGAATACTGCATGAGAGGTTTGTACAGCTACAAAAGCAGTTTAAGGACATGGAGGGACAGTGTGTTGAGTTGCAAAATGCGCATACTCTTTTACGTTGTCAAAATAAATTGCTTGCCGATAAACTTGAAACATATCAGACCATTGCCGAAAGAGCTGCGGTCCGTATTGCACGATATAAGTATAAACATCGTCGTGGTCGTGTATCTACACGCAAAGTGCGTATGGTTGTAGCAAAAGCTGGAATGGATTGGAACCCCGATGAGTGGGACGGTAATATCTGGGATTCTCATACTTCTGACTCCTCGGCAGAGGAGGGTGACAAGCGCGAGTCTTCTCGCTCCGGACGTGATTGTAAATCTGCTTCATGTACTGATTTAGGTCCTGTTAGTGACCGTGCTCGTTCTTCCCGTTCGGATGACGTAGCTTGCCCTGATTGCCATACTAAATCTAAGATGAGGGCTTCCTCGGAAGCTCTTCCTGAAGTTTCTGCTCACCCTGTGTTTCGACGTAAACTACAACAAGCCCCTGGTAACCCGGCTGGTATAGCTCTAGATTGTATTGAAGATTTTACTCAGCAGGAAGTTAGTGACATTTTACAACGATTTCGACAACGGCCTGGTGAGGCCTTGCTTACCTGGATGGTGCGTCTTTATGAACTTGGCGCTGCCGGTATTTTTCTTGATGCTGTTGATTGCTTACGGTTTTGCTCTTTAAGTTCTGATTCTACGATTCAAGATCATTTTCGAAACTATAAGGGTGCTGGTCAAATTACTTTGCTCCAGCTTGCGTCTGACTGCTGTAATCATAAATATCCAACTGAATCTGATTGGCCCACTGATGAGAAACCGTGGTACACTTTGCGCGATGCGTCGCAACGTTTAAAGGAGGAAGTCATGAAAACTGCTATCTTTCTTAGTACTGCTGATAGGTTATTGGATGGTCTTTTAACATCTTCTGTGCGCAATCGCATTATTCGTTCTTCTCCTGTTGCTTACAAGCAGGTCATGATGACATTATTGATTAACCAAACTGGCAATCCTTTGTCTGCTGTGCTTGAGTCTGTTCGTCAGCTTGGTGAGCTGGGTGAATGGTTTAAACCTGAAAGACAATCTCGACCTGAGGGTCGTACTGGTGGGGACTATAAGTTCTCTAGACGTGACATGTTTCTTGCTCTCATTGCTGATGGTGTCAAAAGGGAAGACATTGACGGTGAGCCTAATAATCGCTTACGGGACATGTTTCGTAAGCGTGGTTTGGATCGGAAGGAGGGTGCCCGTCGTGTGCGAAAGAATGAGTATGATCGTGGTTCGGATGACAGTGGTGATGAGAAGCGACGTGTGAATTCTGATCGCAATGATGATCGGCGTTTTGACCGTGATGGATCCCCTCATCGTAATGACGGGAGGGGGAGAGAGGATGATCGTGAGAGGGGGAGAGATGAGCGTGTTTCTAACAGACGAAAAGATGAAAGGAGTTATTCCCCTGACATGAGAAAGAGAGAGGATCGTAACAGACTTTCTGACCGTAATTCACAATTTTTTGAACATGACACTAATCCGTTTCATACTGGAGACGGATATGAACAAGAAATATTGATACCAAAGAAAACTGAGAGCATTTACCCTGATTTGTCTTGGTTGACGGAACGCGGGAAAAAGGACTAGGAAATAGGTCAAGCTCCGGTACGCAAGTGGGCTCACAGAGATAACAGACCCTATGTAGATATTGAGATTTTTTGGAAACATCGTAATATCCAAAGGGCCCGAGCATTAGTTGATACTGGGGCGGAGGCCACTTTAATTCATGGTAAGTCGAAAAAATTTCATGGACAGTCTTTTACAATTACTGGTTTGGGTGGTAAAGAGACACCCGCAGTTCAAACTGCACTCGAAATTAAAATTGGTAGAATTCCTCGTAGAGAATATTCTGTGTTGGTTGTGCCACTTTTGGAATTCATAATTGGAATTGACATTTTGAAAGGAATGACTTTGCATCTGGATGATGGTTGTTATCAATTTGGAACTAGACAGTACATTTCGACCAGACCTGTACGGGTTGGCCGCTTACGAATGCCACCTATTAAAATACCTTTGGCCACGAAGGTGGTTTGTCGGAAGCAGTATCGTATCCCAGGTGGTCATGAAGAGATTACTGCTACTATTCAGGATTTGGTTGACGCGGGAGTCATTACTCCGGTCACATCTGCTTGGAATAATCCCGTTTGGCCCGTGCGCAAAAGTGACAATTCTTGGCGCATGACTGTTGATTATCGAGAACTGAATAAAAATACACCTAAATTGACTGTTGCAGTGCCTGACATTGTCACGCTGATTCAAAGAATTCAAAAGCATCCAGGTACATGGTATGCTTCTATTGACATTGCTAATGCATTCTTTTCAATTCCGATTGCCCCCGAATGTCAGGAACAATTCAGTTTTACATGGAATGGACATCAAATGACGTTCCGGAGTCTTCCTCAAGGCTATATACATAGTCCTACGATCTGTCACCGGCTGGTGGCGGAGCATTTGTCTGAAGTGCCTACGAATCCACAAGTTCAGGTTTGTCATTATATTGACGACATTTTGATTCAAGGTGAAACGCAAGACCAGGTACAGTCCCATTTAGATCAGATCATTGACTGTTTGCGAGCGAAAGGCTGGGAAATTAATCCCGACAAATTACAAACTCCATCCCAAAATGTGAAATTTTTAGGTATTAATTGGCATGAGGGTCACAGAGAAGTGATCCCACAAGTAAAGCGTAAAATACTTGATTTTGCAGTTCCCAGAAACAGGAAAGAGGCTCAATGCTTTATTGGTTTGTTTGGATTTTGGCGTCAGCATATTCCCCATTTGAGTCAAATCTTGGCTCCACTGTATCGAGTCACCCGTAAAAAGAATGCGTTTGAATGGGTTGAACCTCAACAGACTGCCTTTAATTTGGCTAAAGAAGCTATTCAGTATGCTTTGGATTTGTGGCCCGTGAGTGAAGGTGATGTGGATTTGAATGTGTCCGTGGAAGGCTTGTATGCCAATTGGAGTTTGTGGCAAAAGCAGGGCAGACAAAAAGTGCCATTAGGTTTTTGGACCAAAAAATTACCCGAGGCTGGTGAGCGTTACTCACCTTTTGAAAAACAGTTGCTTGCTTGTTATTGGGCTCTGGTGGATACCGAGCAATTGACCCTAGGCCATGCTGTGATTTTGAGGCCCGAAATTCCCATAATGCAGTGGGTTTTGAGTTCACCGAAGTCTCACCGAATTGGACATGCTCAGGAGGCTAGTGTGATTAAATGGAAATGGTACATTCAGGACAGGGCACGTGTGGGTCCGAAAGGTGTGGCGGTTTTACATGAGCGAGTGGCGCAGGCGCCCTCCAATGAGACTGAAAGTGAGTGTTCGGTTCCCGTGGTGCAGGAGTCTCCCGTGAAGTGGGGTAAATCATTTGATGATCTGTCCGTGCAGGATAGAAAACATGTGTGGTTTACGGATGGTTCTGCGAAGTTCATTGGTGACAAAAGACATTGGAAAGCTGTTTCATTCAACCCGATTACGCAGAAATTGTTAAGCACAACTGGAGATGGTAAGAGTAGTCAATATGCTGAACTCTATGCAGTTTACCAAGTTTTGAAACAGGAACTACCTGGCACATGTCATATTTTCACTGATTCCTGGTCCACTGCGAATGGACTGGGGGTATGGTTACCAACATGGCATTCTCATAATTGGGAATTGCATTCCAAAGAATTATGGGGTAAAGAACTGTGGCAAGAAATTTGGGAGTTGCTCCCGCAGAGTACTGTAACAATCTTTCACGTGGATGCTCACACTCCGAAGTGACTCCCTTGACAAATTTTTCCATAACATTGCAGATGAAAAGTCTAAAATTGCTGAGGCAGTGGTGGACATGCAGGATTCTGATTTGGCGGGATTGGCGAAGTGGGCCCATCAAAAAGCAGGACATTTTGGAGAGAAAGCCACTAGCAGGTGGGCTGCCGATAGAGGAATTCATATTCCTTTTTCCTTAATAAAAGATGTCATTCTACATTGTCCCATTTGTCAGCATTCTAGGAAAAAAGAGGTGCCTCAGATTGTTCGAGGACACTTACATCGAGGTAAATTGCCCGCCCAAATTTGGCAGATTGACTATATTGGTCCGCTCCCTATGAGCAGAAATTGTCAATATATTTGTACAGTGGTTGACACTTATAGTGGCCTTTTGGTCGCTTTCCCTTGTAAGAACGCTACCCAAGTGAATACCATTAAGACCCTGGAGCTGATTATTTTGTACTATGGTGTCCCATTCCAAATTCAATCAGATAATGCATCCCACTTTCGTGGAAGATTGGTGCAGGAATTCTGTGTAGAAAATAATATTGATTGGGTGTTTCATATTCCATATTACCCACAAGCTTCAGGACTGATTGAGAGGATGAATGGCTTGTTGAAAGAACAGTTGCGCAAGTTGACTGATGACCGTTACAGCCAGTGGAGAGATGTCCTACTTCAGGCTTTATTGATTTTAAATAATCGCCCTTTGTTACATGCTGAATCTCCTTTGATGCGTTTGTTTCCTCCAAATGTTGATGCGAAACCTAATTCTGTATCGAACACTGTTATGTATTGGGAAATTACCCCCGGTGCTTTGGCTCCATGTAGAGCGACCCCAGGTTCTGCAGGCCTCGACCTGCATGCTTTAAATGATGCTAAATTTCCAGGAAAGGATCGAATCATTGTTGAAACTGGCATTGGTGTCTGTATACCTGCCGGTAGCTTTGGATTAATTGCCCCTAGATCTGGCCTGGCCCTGAAAGGTGTACAAGTGCTCGGAGGAGTAATTGACAGTGATTATCAGGGAGAGATTAAGGTTCTCCTGCTTAATAGCAGTGAGACGGATTTGTTCATTAAGAAGTCTGACCGTGTTGCTCAGTTACTGATTATGCCTGTCTTCAGTGGTGAGATAAAAAAAGGCTCTGCCCCAACGTTGCTAACTGTGCGAGGACAAAAAGGCTTCGGATCGTCTGATCTTCCTGGAGCTAAGATATGGGTGCAATCGCCTAAAAATCCTCCTGAACAGGCTGATATTATTGCGACCGGTCATGACAACACCGTTTTGGTGATGAAGCCAGGGAAAGATGGCTGGGAAGCTGTCCCAGCTGATAAATGTTACTTACGAGAATGATTAAGGTCTGTGTTTGTATTTTTTCAGATCATTCTCTGGACTGCTGCTGCAGGATGTGTCGGCGCTGGACTCCTTTTGGCCTGCTACGCCGGGAGAGGAGAGGATCCACCGACGCCGGTTGATGGGATAATCCGAGCCCCGCGGTCTGCGTGGGTTACATCGTCCAACTTCTGGATTACACTCGCAAAGCGGGTGACGAACTCTCCGCATTTTTGTCTTACCCCAATGAAATCTGTTACTGACATTTTAGCGACCTGTTTGGTTGCTGTCCCTGCATCTACCGAGACTTTGCGACACATTTTTAATATTTCAAATGCCCGACCTAATGTTATCTTGGGCGATTTTGCGGCTCACGAATTCTGCCCCTTATGTACTGCTCTTCCAGACCTTGATATTGCTATTCATTCCCGTATTACTACTTTTAATATTACCCCTGGAGATTTGTGTTTCATTATGACTTGTGACCCTAAGGCTATTACTGAGTGCTTGAAGCTAAAGCTCCAGGCCGCTACTTCTTTTTCACCTCATCAACGATTGCTATGTTCAAAGAGACTTCCGAATTCATGTCTTTCAGTAAAAAACAATATGACTTGTAAACGTTTATTAGTAGCCACTAGCCATTATCGTTCAATGTTACTGCCAGCTGGATGGCTATTTTCCTGCGGGAATTCATCTTGGCCCTATATTCCTGCCAATATTTCTGGTGGCCCATGTGCCATCACTAGATTGAGTTTGTTAATGTTTTCCTCACATCCCACTTCACATTCCCGTATTGTACGTGATTCGATGTCATTGCATGAAGATTGTGATTCCTCTGTTCATCTCTATTCCAGATCAGAGTACCTTGGTTTAGCTTTTTCTATCATTGGAGTGCCTGCATTGGCCGTTTATAATGCCAAAACAATCGGCAAAATGGCCTGCTGGATGGTTAAGTCCATTAACCAAACTTCCACTGTTTTATCTGACCTCTTATTAGATGCCCAAGGTGAACGTAGAGCTATTTTGCAAAACAGGGCCGCCATTGATTATCTCCTGCTGAAACATGGACATGAATGTTCTGATTTTGAAGGTCTGTGCTGTTTTAACTTGTCTGACCATTCTAAAGCTATCCAATCCCATATTGACAAACTCCACGACTTGACTGCAGAAATTAGACAACATATAGATCAGTGTTTCTTTGACTGGCTTTTTAATTGGCTGCCTGACTTGCATTCCTTACGACAGATTTTAGGGGGGTTATTGTCGCTATTTGTATCTTGATAGCTATTTGTTGCTTTATTCAGTGCATCCCTTCCTTGCTCCAATTTTTTAGACTTAGTAAGAGACATAGATCAGTTAATTTTGTTTCCTATTATTCTTCTACTGATGTTAGTTCCATTTAGTTTGAGGTTAATAGACTGGAGTCAAGGGGTGTAATGTAATGGCTGCCCTTCTGCTGGCTCTTTGGAGAGGGAGAATGATGGAGAGTGACTCCAGCCTATCACCCCCATAGCATAGGGACTAGGACTTTAGACAGGGCCCCTGTCTTACATATATTAGGGCATTTTCGTGTTATTTTCCTTAAAGTAGGGCTTATGAATTTAAGTTAGGGGATAGATATATAAGTATTAGTCATGATTTGCTCATTTGTTAACATGCTGGGATATTTTCCATGGAGCTATGCATATTGTGGGCTCCGTAGGCCTTAAACGAGACAGACTCCATTTTGCTTTCTGCCTGGTAGCTCGAGAAGGCTTTCTAGGTCAAATGTAGTGTTTTAGTTTCAAGCTGTTGTTCGCTTGGAGAGAACCGGTTCAGGCTGACCCTTATCGAAGGAATGTATTTTTCTCCACTCCGAGGACACAACTTCAGGCCGGCCGGCTGGGAAAGTGTTCTTGGTACGGGGAGGTACAAGAATTTGGTGGGCGGCAGGTTACTGGCCGTGAATTTCCATGAAGGAACGGGCTTTGATATTAGCGAAGGTGTTAGTCAGTTTTTCAGTTAGTCCGTAGGCGGCACCTAGCCGTTAGCATCTCTGCCATTACTCATCTCATGGCGGACAGTTGCCATCTTTGAAGTCCGAGAAAGATTTAAGACCAAAACTCTCTGAGAAAGACTGAGCGAGAATTAGCGCGGAGCGCACTGATACAGAGAGAGAAAGAGGCGGTATCTAATAATCAGCAAGGTTCCGGTGTCCTGAAGGGAAGCAGACGAGGTTGAGCCTAGCGGTGCAGACGTGTACTTGTGACGGCTGGGGTGTGACTGCAAGGCGAGCCAGGATACAGAGACGAGAAGGGAACCTAGATGACTGCCGAGCCCAAACTTCATATTAATCAGGTGACGTCCAACCAGCTCTAATAGAACGTGCACTCTAATCTTTACCTTTTTCTTTGCAGAAGTTATGTTGCATAGTAATGTGATTTGTGTCTACTGTTAATAAATATCCTAATTCTTATGGAATTATCGTGTGCCTCATTTTCATGTTCAATCTTGGTAAATGTATCTCCTAGTTGAGCGTTGTTTATGTGAGCGGATGTGAAATCCTGATCAGGTAAATAGTGACCGAACAAAGAGGGAGTGAGTGGACCTTTGATGCCAAGAATAGGAGGTACACCATATAATTTGGGAACCGTATCAAACGTCATTATTATAGTTTTATCCCGAGTAGGTAACTGAGATATTATCCTGATGATTGTTCATAGGAATGTGGTCGTCGTTGATATACGGCGTTAGTGAGAACACTGGGGAGGATTACCAGTGCCGATACCCACAGGATTGTGGCTTGAATAAGTGAGAGCGCTAGGAGGTCGAACTAGCGTGTAGTTTCGCAGGATTGCGAACTGTTTGGAAAAGGGAGCATTGGGTTCTGCAGGCCCATGTGTAGACGCACCGGATTGTGTGTCAGATCTGCCCTAGGGTAGACCGGTCTGGGTCGGGGTGGCCGCGAGACCAACTGATGTGATATTGTAGAAAATCTATGTATATTCCCCATCCTTAGGTACGACCTGTATATATATCCGTACATCTATCCATTGTGAATACTGTCTAAGGAGGGAAGGTGAGTACGTTTTGGCTGGGTCATAGGGGCCCCTGGGGGCTGATCCCATTTCAACGGAAAATCCAGCCATAACAGGTGGTTATGTGAATAAGAGCCAATTCTTGAGTAGTTTTCTGAAGATAAGGTAGTTATCCGAGGAACTTTTGTTCGGGGGGTAAAGAGTTCCATAGTTTGGATGCTTGAACAGAGAAAGATGTGGCACCCATGGTTTTTTTCTTGTACGTTGGGATTATGAGGCAAGGTGCCACTCTAGAGCAGTGGTTTCTTTTTTGACTGTGTTTGGTGATTTTATTCCTGTTGAAGAGCGGTCCTGTTCCATGTATCGCTTTGTGGGTGATACAATACAAAGCATCTTCAACGTGGATCTTCTGGCAAATGATAACCAATGGAGGGCTTTTAAGGCAGGAAAGATATGGAGTCTTGCAGTCTTTTTATGTAAGAGTAGTCTGGCAGCCGAGTTCTGAACTGGTTGTAGTGTTTTCATGGTTCTTAAAGGTGATACATGGTAGAGGGTTTTGGCGCAATCAAGTTTGGACAGAACAAGGGAGATGGTAGGCTGGACCTTGTGTGAAAATCCTAAATGGGGGAAGATTTGTTGCAGAGTTTTTATAGTAACAAAGTTTGATCTTGCTAGTTTGTTCACTTGGGCGTTCAGTAATAGCTTTGAGTCCATGCTCATCCGAGGTTTCATACCTCCTTCAATACTTTAAGTGCTGTACCCAGATCATCAGGTCACGCGGCAAGCGGGTCATAATGTTTCCAATCGCCACACGTGAATATTTCCGTTTTTGGAGCATTCAATTTGAGATGTGTCCAGTTCATCCATTAATCACGGCTCTTAGACAACTTAAAATTTGCGAGTTTCCAATGGCTTTGGGGCTTTCCAGTTAAAAGAGTATTTGCGTGTCATCTGCATAGTTATAGCACATGAGGTGAAATTGATTGATCAGTGCCAGTAATGACTTTATAAAGTTGTTGAAAAGCATGGGCGAGGCGATAGAGCCTTGAGGGACCCCTGCTTTTGTGAAGTACAGTTTGGGCGAGGAAGGGGGGGTATGGTTGACATCAGTTCTGGCCTTGTAATGATTTGGCAGTTTGTCTGTGAAATCTTGAATAACGGGATGAGCTCTTTTTAGGCAATTTAGTTTCCGAAATTCATTGAGAATTTTATAAAATTCTTTATTTGCTCATTTAGCATTTTGAATTCTGTCTGAATCGTATTTTTTCTTAGCTTTTTTGATAGCTGACTTGTATAATATGTTAGTTTTGTTTAGGTAAAGTTTGTCTTGATTGGTGTTTGTTTTGAGCCAGGCATAGTGCAGCTTTCTAATTTGCTGTTTTATCTCTGTTTTTCTCCAAGGTGCATGTGTTCTTTTATTCTTTTGTGTGGTTTTTAGTGGTATCAGGATATAAACAACTTCCTGTAGCCACTCATATAGCTTTTGTACAGAATTTATTGTGTCTAGATTTGTACTGAATGTTAGTTATGTTTCTAAATGTTCCAAATTGGGTTTGTTCCATGGTCAATGGGAAACAACCTTTACTACGCAGTTTTTACACAGCAATACAATCACAACGCGGCCGTTACAATGACTGCATTGTGACCACGCAGTGCCATTACAACGCAAGTTGTTACAATGACTTGCGGTAGATGGTGCTCTAGACTAAGGAACTGTATGATTTACTATTCCAACACCTTCCCTAGTGTTGCACACACTGAAGTTGGAATAGTAAATCATACTATTCCTAAGTCCAGCGCACCACCTAGCACAAGTCTTTGTAATGACTTGCGTTGTAATGGCACTGCGTGTTCACAACGCGGTTGTTGCAACAACCACGTTGTGATTGTATTGCGGTGTAAAAAGCGCATTGTAAAAATATATATTCATGGTCGATAGGTGGATGCATGTAAGGTTGTTTAAGTGCGTTGTTTAGTTTTGTTTTATGTTGGAAAGCAAGCAGATGGTGGCCCGACCATGTGACTGGAGTCATTGTTTAAAAGGTAACTACTTCTGTATTTGCAAAAATTACATCTAGGGTGTCTTCTGCGACGAGTGTTGGTTTGTTGACAATCTGATACAGATACTGTGCAGCTAGGCCAGTGATGATTGCTTTGGGATGGACCATATTGGGTTTGTCAAACCAAATGTTGAGGTCACCCAGAATGCATAGGTTGGAGTGTAGTTTTGTCTGGCTTGAAACCATGCCTAGAAGAGTGTCTGGGAATCCTGCATTGCTACATGGAGGTCTGTAAAGGACCATGAAGTTACAGGAGGAAGACAGTGTAGGATTGCATTTGGTGAGAAGGGCCTCACAATCTTTAATGGAGATGTCATCAGCTTTAGTGATATGTAATGTTTGCCTGAACACAACAGCTAGGCCACCTTCGTTTTTGCCTATACGATGGGTGATGCAGGGCTGGAGTCATATCATCTCCCAACCATGATTCAGTTCTGAAGAGTAAGTCAGGCTTTGTGTCACTGAGAAGGTTGTAGACGTGATGTTTATTTTTAGAGTGCTCGAGCATTTATTAGTAGACAATTTAGAGAATGTAATTTGGCTACAGTGTGATTTTGTATTGTAGAAGAGTGAGCAGTATTTTGTGGGCTTGCACCAGGTGTTTCCTTAGTGTTGGTATTAACTGTTTGAGGATAGCTTTGTATAGCTGTTCTTTATCATGTTCCTCGTCCAGCAGGCTAAGAAGGTATTGTGATGGGTCTGCGTGTGTAGGTGTTGGAGACAGTGGTTGAGAGTGAGTTGGTGTGCTGAGTTGTTTTTGTAGTGTAAACTTGTTGTGCATCAGACATCGAGAAGCAAAGTTGTGAGGTGTGGCATGTTGCTTATTTTGTTTGTGTCTGTTTTGGGTGGAAGGTGTATGGGTTGGGGTGGTGGTGCAGTATATGGGTCATGTAGTAAGGTTCTAAATTGTCCAGTTGATGAGAGGTGTTTAAAATAGACTTGCTGTGTTTCTGTATATGTGTTAGGTGGGATGAAAGAGAACAAGCTTGGAATGTGAAATTGTTCATTTGTGTAGTCTGAAAGGTGGGTGTATGTTTGTAGTTTGGGATGGAAAGTATTATGTGTTGTGCTTGAGAGATTTTGTTGTGCTGGTGAGTGTGTTGTGTTTAGTTTTTGAGGAGTAGTGAAAGTTAAATCCTATATCATTTAGCGGAATAAACATGAAAATGTTGACACACAAATAATTAACCCTTTGGATGAGTTGGACGGCCCCTGCCGTCCGACGTCAGGGTGGGCGTGGGCGTCGGACGGCTGGGAGCTGTCTAATCTGCGCACTCGTAAAATTTTGCTGCATCGGGGGGCCTCATTCAAAGGGCTAAACTCAATAAAATTATACCAAATCATAAATAAAGTAAAAATGTGCAGCCCAAATTCACCACCAAAATTTAAAAAAAATGATTTTACAAAATAAAATGTAACACTGCCTCCTCAATCTAAAAACATATTGCACTTTAGAAGGATAAAATGTACTGTACCCAATCTAACATAAGATACAAAATGGAATGTTTGGTGTCTGGAGAGGGCTGATTTACTATTTCCACTATAACCCCACCAACAGAAGCAAAAATTGTGAACTTTAGAGGAACCAGATTTATTATTCCCACTCCAATCTAATGAACAGAAGGGAAAGTGTTGTACTCTGGGGGGCGGGGAGGAGTTATTTACGCTTCCTACTCCAATCTATGTAAAATTTGTGATATTGTTAAACTTTGGTGGGATCATATGTACGATTCCCATTCTAACATAAGCAATAGTAGGAAAAATGTTGAAAAAATATGTAAAAATTATTATACAATATATTTTTTAAATCACATTAAATATTCATACCAAACATCAAATAAATATTTTAAAAGTATTTTTTTTTTAAAACAACCTCCAAAAGCGATCAAAACTGTAATAAATTACTTAAATAATAATACAAAAACTATAACAAATTACCCATGTACACATTATTTACCTTTTTAAAAACTAAAAGATTATATAAAAACACTTCCTATTGGTATCCCCTAATAGTGTTTCTCACCAAAAACACCAAGAGCAAGAATAACAAGCAGAGACGCCATCGGGCGGTGCCGTGAGGGGAACGGCGAACAACCTTCACACGGTAAAGTGACTTAAAGGCCTGAGGGTCTATTGATATATACGGTAATATTGGGAGCTGAGTACTTTGAGATACCTGAGATCAGGTTAACCTTCACTAAAGCATAAATCTGACACATGTCGGGATCAAAGAAGGAAAAGGCTTCTGTGGGGGCAGGTCCCATTGACAACTTTTTAGTGAAAATGGTTAACAAGATCAACAATGACAGAAGGGCCTCATTGGGTAAAGGTAACTTATCAGATCATGACCTATCTTTAGTGGGTCTTCCCCCAATGGAGCCTCCACCAGAGATCGAAAATGGCACTGATTCTGGGATGGAGGTAGTCAGTGTAGTAGAAGCGCTGACTCACCGGGCCCCGGACACAGTCACTCTCGACAAGTCGCTTTCGGACTCGGAGGAAGAGGTGGTTCCAGTGCAGAAATACACGAGACCCGTTAGAACTTGCAGAAAGCAGCAAAGTAAAAGGGGGGGTAGGAATGCTCATAAAAGAAAAGTAGATACTTAGCCACCTGACAGCCACACCTCCCCGGTGGCCACTTCGATCTTGGAGGGTCAAAAAGAGGCAAGCATAACCCTAAGCCCTGAGCAGTTTGGCATGCTAATTAGAACACTAGAAGCCAAACTTGAACTAAAACTCGAGGAATCCCTTAATTCCTTAGTGGCCAAATTGGATACTGCTACTGCAGAGATAAAAAAATTAGGAGGTCTGATAGAGAAACAGCTAGCCCACCCAGATAAGGTTAATCCTCCGCCCCCTTCAACTAGTACGGTTCACTCAGAGTCTATTGAAAAAAATGTAGTAAAGGTGTTTAAACCAACTCACCCCCCCCCCAACAGGTCAACAGAGCCGATACTGACCCCATTGCTCCCTCGGCCCAATTTCCCTTGCCATTAGTCACCTCTGTAGTACATCCTAAGCCAGGCCCCGCTCAAGACCCAAATGCCATCCCAAGTAGGCGAAGCAATTTTATTAACTTACCCCCGGATTGTGCTCCCTACGTAATTGTACTGGCCAATGTCCCGATTCAAAACCCGGTTGCAGCCGAGTCACACGAGGAATCGCATGATTCTCTTAAAAATAAAGTGGTAGCTTGGCTGAGTTCAAACTGTGGTTTTCCTACAAAATTTGCCGGAGAAATTATCACGACCAGGAGGGTAAACTGGATCGGTCCTACGAGAAAAAACTGCAGAGGGGACTGCGTGGTTGTAAATTTTAAATATCCACAACACGTGGCCACAGTTTTATTACGGGCAGCATCGATGTTGAATGACGGTAACGGTATCCAAGTGCGCCCTTTGGGTTATTTTTACAATCATCTCACTGTAGCCTCTACTCCTAGACAAGGTCCCTTTACTCCAGTTGGGCCCAGGTCTATGTCTCAAAGTCAGGGACCAGGAAGGGATAATTTCTTCAGATTTGGACCCCCCATTGTAACACATAATAGGTTTGACGCACTTTCAGGACTCGATCTGTGCGACTGACGGGGGGCCGGAGAGGGTATAGTGGATGAAGTTATAGTGGAAATTACCCCTATGACTCCTGTACCTTCTTCTGAGGTTGATGGTAATATTCCGACTGAGGTCATTCCTGGCAAAGGGGACACTATTAGGTTGTTAAGCTGGAACATTGCCGGTTTACGGTCAAAGAAGGGTGATCACAACTGGTCTAATTTTGTAAAGCTTTATGACATTATCGCCATACAAGAGACTTGGGACACGGAATGTGATTATTGGTTGGATGGCTTTATTTCCTTTTTTGTACCTGCCTTGCCCTCCCCAGCAGGTCGGAATAGAGGGGGCCTCTTGACGTTGGTATCTGTGAATGTAAAGGGCAAAATTACAAAGATTGATTGTGCCACTCATAATTTTCTTGTCCTAGAGATAACCTTGGATGATGGCTGTAAAATGCTTCTCGTAAATTGTTACAATTCACCGAATGGCTACCCTGTAAATGTGCACCTAATATGGCTAGCAGATTTTTTAACTTCATATAAGGAAAAGCAAACCACTTATTGTCATTTTATTTTGATGGTCGATTTTAATGTACATTTATGCTTAAATTGTGCTCTAACGGACGCAGATGGGCCGGATAGTGTTTCTCCCCCTCATCTAGAACATACTCAGAAGGGACAGGTTCTTGAAAATCTATTAAGTGGAAATGATCTGTACGAGGCGGAGTTTTATGACAATAGTACACGGGTTGCCACATACACGGGAAGGGACTGTGATTCGATAATTGATTTTATTTTTGTATCATTAGGTCTCCTTAAATATGTGATCTCCTACAATGCTGTTGCTATGCCGTTGAGTGATCATAACCCCGTGGGGATGGAGCTAGCAAACGGTTATTTGCCGTTAAAATCATCTGTTACCCCCCAGGCTACATTGTCACTAAAGGTTAAGGACCAGGGGAGAAGGATTAAATGGGGAAAGGTAGTTCCTGATGACTTTTTCTTAAACTTAATATCTACGGCTGCTGAAGAATTGAATGTTTGAGCCAACCCCCACTCTAGGAGTGAGGAGGTTTTATCCTCCTTTGAAGGTGTCTGTCGGACAGTGGCCATAAACTTAACAGCTAAAGGCCAGGGGGGTAAAAATAAACCGGTGATGGGCTGGTTTGATAACAACTGTAGTAAAGCCCATAACCTCCTGAAAAAAGCACTTAATACTCATCCGAGGGACAAAGCCCTAGTAGTGCATCTCAGAAAGGATTACACTAGGGCAATTAAAACTCGTAAAAATGAAATAAAGAGTGATGCCTGGGCCGAGCTTATGGACAAAGCCACCTTAAAAAACAGCGCTAAGTTTTGGTCAATTATTAATACTCCTTTGTTTTCCTTTGACCAAAATACTGTGCTGGAACTTAACATATCTGAGGTAGATTGGCTTAGCCATTTTGAAAAAATCTACGGTAGCAATATGGAGCAGGAACCCTTTGTAGTCCCTACGTCCGATCTCCCCTTGGTACCTGTTAGTTTTGATATAGCTGAAGTGATCAGGGCAATAGATGGAACTGCGGGCCGGAAGGCCCCGGGCCCCGATGGGGTCCCAGCTGATATGTTTAAGGCTAACCCGTTGTACTGGGCTAACATTTTAACTAAAGTCTTTAATGCATCTGCAGTAGTAGGATTCCCTAACTCCTGGTCCTCAGCTATGATAATTCCAGTGTTCAAAAAAGGTCAGAGGGGAGACCCTAGATGCTACAGACCTATATCACTGCTGGACTCCTCGGTTAAAATTCTAGGGAAGGTTGTCCTGGCGAGAATAGCATCTTGGGCCAAAGGGAATAATATTTTGTCCGAGGCACAATATGGTTTCAGGTCGGGGAGGAGTACAGAGGACCAATGCCTCAATCTTCACCTTATAATTTCCAAATGCACAAGGGCAAAAGAGGGAAAGATTTTTTTAGGCTTCATGGACCTGTCCACAGCCTTTGATCTTGTCAATAGATCAAAGCTGTGGACAATGCTATTGAAGTTGGGTCTTGATAGTTCCCTGGTACATTTCCTGGGGGAGCTTCATAAAGATCTGAAAGCCTCCATTAGAATGACAACAGAGGGGAAATGTACGGCAAGTTTTAGATCAAGCAGAGGGGTCCGTCAGGGCTGTATTCTGGCCCCAATGTTGTTCACATTATATGTGAATTCATTGAAGGATGACCTAACGACTGTCACGCAGGATATCCCGTGCATGGGGGGTGCACCAATCCCGGTGCTCCTCTATGCCGATGACGCAGTGTTAATAGCCAGGACCCCAATTGCCCGGCAAAAGCTACTTGATTCATTTGGAAATTTCATGTCCAGCCTTGACTTGGTGATCAATAGCAGTAAATCCCATACAATGTCAGTAGGCTGCTCTAAAAATAAAGAAAAAACCTTCTTCTGTGATGGAGAGGTTATCTCTAGCGTTAAGGTTTTCACCTACTTGGGTGTAATCTTTGACCAAAGGGGTACTTGGTCACCGCAGTTAACACCTAAAGCAAACGCGGTGAGAAGTTCAGCCTCTGCAATTCTGGGGTTCGCAAAAAGGTTAGGGGGAAAACCCATAGAGGCTATCTTGGCCATTTACAAAGCAAAGACTGCCGCTATTGCTAGATATGGGGCTGCAATCTGGGGTTACGTAAAATCTGACCGTATCCAAATAGAGGAAAATAAATTCCTGCGGTCATTGCTGGGCCTACCTCAGTCAACTGCAACTTATTCCCTACACCTTGAGCTAGGTCTTGGGTACATTCTAGACACAATAAATCTAGCTCCGCTCCTGATGTGGATCAAGCTCTGGCTAAACCCGAACCTTAGTCTTAACCACAAGATCATAAAAGACTGTCTTAAATTAGACCACAGGAGGGATATTCAGTGGCTGTCCTATGTAGAGTTCCTGGCTGTGAAGCTAGGACGCCCAGAGATCTTTGACAGTCCAGAATCCCTGTGTAAAGCAGATCTAGCGTGGGTGAAGACCAACTTTTTTAGGCTATGTGTTGCCGAGCGTGAAACGGTCGAGCTAAGCAAACCCTCTGTGAGGGTGCATGTAATGATAATTACATCCCTTGAGCTGGCTCCTTATTTGTCAGTGGTTACAAATTTCTTCCATAGGTGGCTACTGACTAAGTTCCGTTTCAATCAAATTTATATGGTCCTTTGAGACGAGAAAGATTGGTGTGGGCTTGAGGAGTCGTCCCCATGCAAATGTGATGGTCTTTCCACCCAGGACAATGCGCATTTCCTGTTTTTTTGCTCCTTTTATTGTGAACCTCGGATTCCATACTTAAAACCAATACTGAAGGAGATGAGATTTACGCAGTACAAGCCCGCATTGTTATATTTACAGATGTTGGATTCTCCTGTAATTATGTATTGTACCGCTAGTTTTCTGGCTGCATCCGTAAGAAGTAAGAGACTAAGATTAAGATCGGATTTTATTGTTGAAAGATAATCAATTTCTGTTCAATGTATCGGATTAATGTACTGTTGGGCTCATACAGAAATGAAATCGTGTAATTACCCTTTTAAACTGTGTTTTAACTCTTGCCATGTTTAATATTGTATTAATTGATTTAAAAAAAATTTTTTTAATTGTTTTAAAAATGTATAGAATACTTTTATGATTTTAACTAATCGAATAAAGTGGTTTTGACGCCAAAAAGTGAAAATACACTAAACAATTAAATCAGTCACAACAGAAAAAATATAAAATAGTAAATCTTTAAAAAAACTCAAAAGCATAAAGAAATCAAATATATTAAACATAAATAATAATATATTATCTGATTAAAATTAACAACATTAAATAATTAATGAATTTAAGAAAATATGCAACTAAGAGTGTTATTAACCAATTGAAAACTACAAATAACAATTTTAATGTTTTTATAAATAAAATAATGTAACAACTATAAACCCTAAATATATTACCAAAATAATAAAACAACTGCTAAAAAATGACAAACACCAAGAATTATGATATTAACAACTTAAAACACACAGTCATAAAACATTACAAAATCAATCATATATAAAACTGTATTTTGAAAAACAGCTTTAAACACTTGATAATATTCTTACCTCTAATAAACAGTACCATGATATTCTTGTCACCACAATATTTTTGACAACATTTGTGGTTTATGATATTTTTGAGAGCATATTAATGTTGTGCACCTCCTCACAAGAATTTTCAGATGTAATCTCTACTCTGCCACCCCTTTAAATTTGGATTGTTGTTCCTTTGTGGTATTAGCTTATCACTAACATACAGTATGTTGTTTTTATTAAAGTTTGACTCTAATTGTCTTAGACCAACTGCCATGATCAAGCCCCCCCCCCACTTTGTGGCAAATTATGTTGAAACACCTACGACTATTGTTTCAGACTGAGTAAATCAAAGGAAATATAATGCAACTGACAGTAAACCTCAAATGTTAATATAAATCCCAGCTTTGGGCCTGATTTAAATCTTGGCTGTCTTACCGCCCTCCCGTCGCAGAAGTGATCCCAATGGTGGATGAAATCATAATAATAAAGCCACAATTGTCTGAAGCCCAAGTCTAAAATACACCCTTATCACAGAAAATGCTAATGTGGTCCACAGAGTGAATGCTGTAGGAAACAATCTATGCACACAGGGGAAAATTAGGAAGAGGTGGAACGACCTGCTGAGGAGGGTGCATTCCCTGGCCTCCAAGTGTCACATGGAGGCCAACCAGATTGATGATGGTTCTCCCAGGCCCCCAATACCATTAATGCCCTGGAAGGAGAAGGTGTTGTAGATCCTACATACCGAAGGCTTAACAGGAATTTCTGCTGGAGTGGAGTCTGGTAAGTTACACGTTACAAACTCTCACTGAATCTTAATGTCCTGTTTGCTCTCTTGTTTACTGTTGCTAATGTGTTCTGAACATATTTTTACAACATAGAAACCTCTAACTATCAGTATCTGATAAGTTATATTGTTTGTGTTAATCTCCATTACATGGCACTTGATGGTATGGTGCCCGTAAGTGTTACAACACCAAATAACCCATTACCCGTATGTGTGTCATATTGTAAGTGCCTGGCCCATTTCCTCTGCATAATTTCCACAGGTATGTTCCACTAACCTTTTGCAAGTGTTGGGAAGTTGTATTTGAAATGACTACAAATACCATGATGCCCTGTTTCTGTTTCCAAAAAGAACATTGCTATGTCATATTACTCATGCTCTCTTGTCTAACAGATTTGAACATATGGTAATGTGTCAGGTAGTGATCAATCCCTATTCAAAGCTCTCTTCCGAAAATGGTTTGTGTTGTTTTCAGAATGTTGTCCTGTTCTTCTCAAACAATTGAATTGATGTCATGAGTTTCACAAATCAAACTGTGTTGACACAAAAAAAACTGTCCTACAACATCTGAGCCATTTCCATTGGCCACAGGAAGGGAGGCCCTGCCACCTGAAGAACCACCTACAGCTCCCCCAGTCCATGCTGTAGATCCCTCTCACCTGCGGCACGGGACACCCATGCAAATCACCAAGAGGTTAAGATGGCAAAACCTATGCCACTGCCAACAAGAAAAATCGACACTAATTTCGTCCATTGTGTGCCTACCATTCACTCTGTGGACTATGCATGGACACATTTGCCTTTCGAATACCTGTAGTCTTTTGGACATTGGGCTTAAAACCAGTTTGGCTCTCCAATTATCCTTTCAGTCACAATGTCTGACTTCTTCACTTTTTGTTTACTTTTGGCATGTTCACCCTATTTTATCATGTTTAGTACAATATGTTTACAAGTTACAAAGTCATAGACTAGTGTTGTATATCTCAACTCTGCATTTGTTTTCTTCCATCATAAGTTGTTAATGACAGAAATCAGAAGATTGTGTAAACCACGGATGATTTGCAAGTAGGTAATGTTTATTTCATGTTCCCTAACATGACTGCCAAAAATGTCATATTATTCAATTATCAGCTACTGTGTTTATTCCGTTTGACCAATATTTGTCTGACAACATTTCATTTTACTAACAGGAAAATCCATACAGGACGCTAAAACTCAGTGCCAGTTTTCACATTTCCAGATCCAGGCCATGCTAATATGGAACAGGAGATATATCCAAAACAATCAGAATAAATAGGCAAATTATCATTGACTTGTGTAATCAGCTGGATCCAGATCTTCTGGCTCACATAAGGAATCCCACATCAATAACATCAACAGACAAAAACATGGCAGTACTATATTTTGCACTGTAAATGGGGGGTCAGGATGCACACCTCGTAATCCAATTTATCAAAGTAATTTCATTTCATCTGATGCTTGCGTGCTGATTGGGTATAGTGCCATGCCCTGTCGGCACTAAAGTTAACTACTTCACTGTAATGGGGGCTACATCTAGCCCCGAACAAACGCACAGCTGAATGTGCACAATTGCATGAATTTTTACAATTTTTTTTAAAAAACATATGTGTCCATTTTTCTCCATAATTTTCCGGATTTATGATCATTATTCTTCTGTTTTAATCCGAGTCCACCCGCTGAAGTTGTCTATGCTATTTCCGAATTTTTACTGTTCAACCATGTCTATCCAGACTTTAAGAATGAACAGGACTAGAGCATAAATTCATTTCAGGCAGTGTTTATTTTAAAAGTACCCAATGCATTTCGGGCTAAACGCCCTTCTTCGGGGGTCTCTGTAAACAAATAAAAATAATCACAGTCACCAATTCAGTTGTCCACTTAATTATAGCATTACCAACTGCTAGAACCATTTTAATTCAAACTATTATTCTGTTGCTGAGAACATTGATACATTTAAAAGACTTTTCGCCACTGTTCTGTGCTTCGCAAGTGTTCCTGAGTATACAGCGCGTTCATTAATTTGTTCCTGTCTGTTAAATCTTTGTCGGATTGCCATTCTCCAAACTGTTGAAACCTCCCCATCATTCAATTCATTACGTTCGATTTTACACGCAGTGCAAACCTCCCATTTGCCCGGTCCCTTACGTGCAAGTTTCTCACAAATACCTGTTTAGTATTCCCTGGTATTCTCTTACTAGTGTGCCCCTTCGAAAGCCCTTCACATTCAAAATCCTCTGCATTCGCCCCTTTCCTAGATCGTGACCCGTCTACACATCGCCGTAGCCTGTCTCCCATGCTTCACTTCTATCCCGTAATTATTAAACATTTCAATCTCTCTCTGTGCCCACCCCTCTACCGTTAATGTTTTAACACCAAACCAAGCCCTTGCACAGTGTTCTATTTGTAACGTACCTGCCTGCTGTTGTTTAAAATTCGCTCGTTCTTCCTCCGTTAAGACTGCCTCATCTCCCTTCCTGAAAACCCTTTCTTATAATCCCCTGGTTGCAACTTCCTAATTAGGCTCCCCGTTCAAATTTCCCGCCCTTCAGGTGTCCCTCGTTACATTTTGTACACAGAACAATACAATTCCCATAATGCAATTCAAAATGGTTTTGACAGTTTTGGCTCAATGCAACTCTCGGTAATATTCCCAAATTTAAAACCATTTGGTATACCATGGTTTTAAATTTGGGAATATTACCGAGAGTTGCATTGAGCCAAAACTGTCAAAACCATTTTGAATTGCATTATGGGAATTGTATTGTTCTGTGTACAAAATGTAACGAGGGACACCTGAAGGGCGGGAAATTTGAACGGGGAGCCTAATTAGGAAGTTGCAACCAGGGGATTATAAGAAAGGGTTTTCAGGAAGGGAGATGAGGCAGTCTTAACGGAGGAAGAACGAGCGAATTTTAAACAACAGCAGGCAGGTACGTTACAAATAGAACACTGTGCAAGGGCTTGGTTTGGTGTTAAAACATTAACGGTAGAGGGGTGGGCACAGAGAGAGATTGAAATGTTTAATAATTACGGGATAGAAGTGAAGCATGGGAGACAGGCTACGGCGATGTGTAGACGGGTCACGATCTAGGAAAGGGGCGAATGCAGAGGATTTTGAATGTGAAGGGCTTTCGAAGGGGCACACTAGTAAGAGAATACCAGGGAATACTAAACAGGTATTTGTGAGAAACTTGCACGTAAGGGACCGGGCAAATGGGAGGTTTGCACTGCGTGTAAAATCGAACGTAATGAATTGAATGATGGGGAGGTTTCAACAGTTTGGAGAATGGCAATCCGACAAAGATTTAACAGACAGGAACAAATTAATGAACGCGCTGTATACTCAGGAACACTTGCGAAGCACAGAACAGTGGCGAAAAGTCTTTTAAATGTATCAATGTTCTCAGCAACAGAATAATAGTTTGAATTAAAATGGTTCTAGCAGTTGGTAATGCTATAATTAAGTGGACAACTGAATTGGTGACTGTGATTATTTTTATTTGTTTACAGAGACCCCCGAAGAAGGGCGTTTAGCCCGAAATGCATTGGGTACTTTTAAAATAAACACTGCCTGAAATGAATTTATGCTCTAGTCCTGTTCATTCTTAAAGTCTGGATAGACATGGTTGAACAGTAAAAATTCGGAAATAGCATAGACAACTTCAGCGGGTGGACTCGGATTAAAACAGAAGAATAATGATCATAAATCCGGAAAATTATGGAGAAAAATGGACACATATGTTTTTTAAAAAAAATTGTAAAAATTCATGCAATTGTGCACATTCAGCTGTGCGTTTGTTCGGGGCTAGATGTAGCCCCCATTACAGTGAAGTACTATATTTTGTACACACATGATCAGTCCAATCCACTGGTCCAGTATCTGGTGGAATGTCAAACAAAGTGACAGTGGCACAAGAGGTATGTCCTACAATGATGAGACATGTCAACAGCTACATACACATTACAGAAATGGAGGATTTTTCCAAGGTGAAGGGGGATTTCCATGATTTGGCTCCTCTGCCACACGTGCTTTGAGCTAATGAGGGCACACATATTGCCTTATTGCCATCACATGACAGAGAAAAGGTCCAATATAATCTTTAAATCCTCCATTCAATCACAGTGCAAGCTGCCTAGGTACCAGATGTGTACACCCAAAGTCTGTATCTGTCTTTCCCAGGATCAAACCAAGTTCCAGTTGTACTTCAAAACAGCACCATATATATACAATTGTCACAACTCTGAAATGTCCAAATGAAGATGACATGGTGAAGGAACCTAGAAAAGATCAAAACAAAAAGATTACCAATCAAACATTACATAATGGAAAGTCAACTGTTGAAGGGCACAGTTCCACCAAACAATGTGAGAGATGCAATGTAACTGAATACTGTTGTCAATGTGTTTAAACTTTGAGCAACAAACAGCTTTGTCCTGAATTTCCCTAAACTTGCCTTCCTAAAAATTACCACCACATACTTCTCTCATCATCACATCGATAGTTGGTTGAACTGTAAAAGTGATAGCATGTACAGATGTACTTACATTCATTAAAAGTTGTTAATGACATACGTCAACTCCTTTCTCATCACCACTATAATCGTCATTTGGCTTTTCAGGATCCTCATTCGGTGGCTCTTCGTGGTCTCCATCCTCTGCAATGTAAGAGATGTTCCATCGCAGGGCTATGTTGTGGAGCATGTGGCAGGCCACAGTGATTTAGCACACTTTAGCAGTTGAGTAGAGGAGAGCTTCACCAGTTTTCTCCAGACAACAAAATCTGGCCTTTAGGAGCCCGAAAGCCGGCTGCACTGGCCAACATGTTTTTCCGTGGGCCTCATTGAAGCGGACTTCCCATAGCGTTGTTCTATTCCTCAGTGCCACCAACAACAATGGTCGGTTGGGACAAGCTGAGTCTCATAGATGGAAGACAAAAAAAGGGCAAATAATGTAACACAATTCAGATTGTCCAAGTAGAAATTCCACCAACACGTTTATGAAATATAGTACTGACGAACAAGCCAGGCTCTCTCAGTTCCAAATTGTGACATTTGCAGGGCTATGATGCAGTTCTGTAGTACAAAGGAATCAATGGCAGAGCCGGGGAAATGTACACAAATGCTTGTGATGTACAAATCCCATAAGCAGGCAACTTGCAGGTTGATTGAATGGAAGTGTTTCAGATTCCGGTAGCCCTGTTCCCTGGTGTGTGGTGGCACTAAGGCAAAAGATGGGCCATCAGTTGCTCCAACCACATGTGGTAGGCAACCCAAACTGTTCAAGTCCCCCTTCACCTTGGCCTAATCCTGCTAATGTGGGAACTGAATAAAGCTGTTGATGTGTCTCATCATTGAAGAAAGAACTTCTTGTAGCACATCACTGAAAGTTAATTGTGACATTCCACCAGATACTGCCACAGTATATTAGAAAGGTCCTGTGACCACAAAATAAAGTACAAAAGGAAACACTGCCAATTGTTTGTAAAATAGATGTGTGACTTTTGTTGTGAGGCTGAAGATCTGACTCCACCTGATGACATAAATCCACTATTGTTTGCCTATTGAATCCAAACTTCTTCATAACATGCCTTTTCTTCATGGTGGCAAGGTCTGGAAATGGGCAGAAAAACTGAGGTTTGGTCTTCTCATTCTCCCAGGGTTCCTATGTCTGTATTGGAAAATAAATTGCACATTTTCAACATTTTTCCATAGCACCATATTTCTTATCTAACACTAATGTCATGTAGTTATACAAAATATAGATGTTGCGCTTGTTGTCCATTATCCTTACAAATTACATTTATAGCCTAAAATAAATATCAATATGATGAAATGTGTAAATAATAAATTTCAATTTTTTATGTTTCCCTCCAAAATATAACGTCAAGGTAGGTGTATACAATACCACGCAAATAGCGTATTTCAGCACAGTAACAAACTACATGTAAATATATATATATATATATTTTTTTTTTTAATGAGTGTCCAATTGAAGTTCAAATATGTAAACAAATTAGCCCCCATTTTGAGTGGTAGTGACGCACTAAACCGTTACAAACACAGTCTTTTGAACATCTAAAATGGCAGTTGGCTGACCTTGCCAATTGGACATTTGGAAGCACCCGGAATAGTGGGTGCTATACTCCACAGTGGACACAGCCAAAGGCTAACCTTAGTGAAAGCAACGTACGAGGGCAAATGGCTGTGTCCGTCTTCACTGAAGATCTCGTACGTAAGCAGCAGTTGAAATAAAAGCTAATTTGCCTCCTAACACTGCTGCTATCAAGACCTCCTCCACTTTTGCTGCAGTTTATCACCTCTGGGAGCAACAATGTCAGGGCAAGCAGATGAGAGGGCCTCTGTCTTCATTCCAGAGGAGCGGATGTTGCTTACAAAGGAGGTCCTTTACAGGTATGGCCAGCTCTATGGCTCGCCAGAGGGACCGGTACATGTCTGGAATACATATGTGAATCTGTCTAACTGTCTCTTTTCCATTTACACAGGCTACAATGTTCCTTTGAGTTCCAGACTGAAGTGTAGTAAGTGCTGATGTTAAGTGTCGCATAATGTGGTCATTATACAGGACAATGATGTTAGGGATGTTTAAGCAGTCTACAATGTTAAATAAACAACACCATCAATATGCATTGTGTGTTTAAAGCCCTATATCCTATTGTTGTGTATGTCGAGATCTATGCATGTATATGTTTGATGTACTTGTGAAATCTAGCCAAAGGACATCATGGTAAATGGTAAACAGACGATATACCCTTTAAGAACAGAGCTGCTTTTGAAGTAACACTGTAACTGGACCCTTTAGAGACCAACCTGCAACATAAATGGGATGTCTTTTTTCTGACTTAAGTTATTTTATCAATTAATTGGAGAGCATATGTACACAGATTTTTCCTACCACTTTAGGAAGACACAACCTTAAAACCTAACAGTGACAGAGGAAAAGGCCAGAAGATATCATGTTGGACAGGCCACATGAAGGGCCGCTCTCCCCCGGCCCAACCAGGCCTGAGCCCAGTCCCGCAAGTACCACACACCACCATTGCACGTCCTCCGTCCCCTCAGGGACCCCTGCCCTCGAGCCTGCCGACCTCGTGGGTCCGATCCACTGCCGGCCCACGCGCCCAGCCTGGGGCGCCATCTTGGACACTCCACCACGAGGCCGCCTGGCCCCCGATCGACCTCAACCCTGGGCCTGGCCCGGCCTCAGACATTCCGGCACCACCCTCCACCCAGGAGGTGAGCGGGCTACTTGGCAAGTCAATGGGAGAAAGAGGTGCCGATGGCTCTCCCCCACCAAGTGCCGCTCGCCCATCGCCTCCCCGGGCGCTGGCTCCACCCCCCTGCTGGGTGTCTGGACTCCCCCATCCCGGACCTCCCGACCTCCAAGTGCGAGGGTCCGGACATCAAAGCACGCCAGCCCTATAACTGGGGCAGCTCCAGAGCAGGAAGGCAGTTGTATCTTGGAGTCGAGAGACGTAAAGAGGAACTCATCCTGGACGGACTACTGGCGCTGCCATAGCTCTGTCCTGTGCACCATCGTCCTGCCTGTTGGCGCTGCCACAGCCGTCGTAACCTTCATCCTTCATCGTCGTCGGGATCTGCTGGCGTGGCCGCGGACCGTTGTAACCGTCATCTTCCACCGGGACCTGCAGGCTCCGCCGCGGACCGTCGTCCTTCCTTCATCCATCTCGGGACCTGCTTGGCTCCTCCACGGCCCGATCATCTAGAACGCCGAGCTCGAGGATTGAGAGCTATTTTGTACTCATTGGTAACTAAGACTGTCCCGCTACCCCTTTCCTAAACCAGAGACTAGAACCGAGGGGACCCCTGAGTCCAGACCTCCTTGTATCCATCATCGTAACCTAAGAATTGCATATAAAGTCTCGTTAACCTTCAACCTTGTGTGGTGTCCGTCTGTGGGGGGGAAGTTACTTATCTGTACAGTCGTTGGAGACGGCTCTCCCTGGAGACCTCTCCCCGTAACCTCGGCCGACCCTCCCGGTCCGTCTAACATTGGTGGCCAGCGGCGCGATCCGAATCACCGCATAAACGTACAGAGAGTAGCTCACCCCACGACGAAGTCACAATGACCACGAAAGAGAGCGGATCAACCGAGAAATTCCAAATGGAGAAATTGGAGGAGTACAACCATCGTGAACTTAAACAATTCTGCATCGAACTGGGTATCGCTACCACCGGACTGAGTACCAAGGACGATTTTAAGCATGCCCTAGAATCTTGGGCAGAAACCGGGGCTGCCGGAACCCCTGATCAAAGCACCGTAGAAAAAACGACCACGGCCCCGGAAGGGCAAAGAACGGGTCTCTCGCAAGGCGAGATCCAGGAAAGAGAAAGGACCCGACTACACGAACTAGAAATGGCCCGACTTAAAATGGACGTTGAACTTAAGTTGGCCGAACAAAAAATCAACTTAGAGCACCTGCGTCTCCGAGAAGAAAGAGAGGAGAAACAGAGACAAAGGGAGCTCGAGGAAAAAAAACTAGCGTACGAACACGAACGAAACCTAGCCGAGATCAACCTACGCAAGCAGAATAAAGAAGCAGGGGTGCCCGAGCGACCCCCCACCTCAGGGGCCACAGACAAAAAGGTACACATCCCCAAGGATGTTGTCCGAGAATACTTCAGAGAGGACGACATCCAGCAATGGTTTAAAGCCTATGAAATCGCTATGACTGCACACCGGATCGATAGAAGCGACTGGGGAGCCGGTCTCTGGGGAAGATTCCTCAATGAGGGCCGCGACACCCTACTACAGCTCCCGGACCACCAGATGACCTCCTACGACCATATGAAAGCGGCCCTCCTCACCCGCTATGGTCTCACACCCGAGATGTACCGTCAGAGGTTCCGAGACTGCACCCGCATCCCGGGTACAACTTGGGTGGACTATGTAACATACTTTAGCCGAGCCTTCGAGGGCTGGATCCGAGGAAGCAACGTCACGACCTACGAGCAACTATTTAACCTGATGGTATGGGAGCATCTGTCGAACAATTGCTTCATTGAACTCCGCCAACACCTCCTCGACAGCAAGTTAACGGATCCCCGGCAGCTCGCAGCCGAAGCTGACCGGTGGGAGATCACCAGAGTGGGCCGGAATGGGTCCTACGAACAGAACCGGAACAACAATGGTCAGCACCGACCCAGAGGAGGAGGAGGGGGCCAAGGGCGAGGAAGAGACAACGCCCCGGTCGCCCCCGCTACCAACACCACCCCCCCGGCCAACCGGGGCAGCACCCCAGCGCGACCGGGGTACAGAGCCAATGTCACGTGTCACCGATGTCAACGAGTCGGCCACTATGCGAACGACCCAAACTGCCCGCAGTACCAGAGCCCAAGACCCCGCCAAGTGGCCGCTGCAGCCCTAGGGGAAGAACAGATCTCCGAGGAACAGGAAGAGTACGAACAAGAGCATCAAGAGTGGGAGCCAGCCGCCATGACTCTAGCCTGCTTAGGGGGGAAAGACATGGTCCCGCGGGTCCCCCTACCCGCTAACACCCAGAAGTACAGCCAATGGGTGAGCATCAATGGACACCAGGCCGAAGCCCTTCGTGACACCGGGGCCAGTGTAACAGCCGTCCGCTGTCACCTGGTGGCCCCAGAACAGTATCTACCGAACATTCTCTGCCCTGTACGATCAGCCGATAACTCGGAGAGCCTGTGTCGGATGGCCTGCGTCCCCTTCGAATGGGGGGGGGGTCTCCGGCATGTTGAAAGTGACGGTCCGAGACGATGCCCCCGTAGACTGCCTCCTGGGCAATGACCTGGAAAGCTCTCCGTGGGCCGCCGTGGAGCGAAAGGAACACCTGGGGATGTTGGGCGTCCCAGACTGGGCGTGCGTCACCACCCGTTCCATGGCCGCCCATGCCAACCACCAGCCAGAAGAACCCGAATGGCCGGCGCCACCGCCTCCGGTCGCCCCGGCCGAAAACACCGACCGTAACATTCCCGCCGAACCAGCTCAACCTACCGACCTCGCTAACCTCGACCAGTGGCCTCAAGAAGGGGGGCCCACGCAAGAACAATTTCGCAAAGAACAGAAGACCTGTCCCTCCCTCGAGGGACTCCGCCAGCAAGCGCTCGCCCAAAGCGCAGGGGAAACCCCCGGAACTCATTGGGTCTACTGGGACAATGATCTGCTGTACAGCGAGCAAAGAATCGCCGAGCTGGGGAGCAACCGAGTACTAGTGGTACCCCTCCGTTTCAGAGACTTCCTGTTAAACCTGGCCCACGATGTCCCCCTGGCAGGACATCTGGGACAAGATAAAACCTACAGTCGCCTAGTGACCCACTTCTTCTGGCCCAAAATGAGAAACGATGTGCACCAGCATTGCCGATCTTGCCCCACGTGCCAAGCCAGTGGGAAGAGCGGCCGCAAACTAAAGGCTCCCCTGCAACCTTTTCCCGTGGTCACTACCCCGTTTGAGAGAGTCGGAATAGACATTGTGGGGCCCTTGGACCCACGCACAAAACAAGGCCATCGATTCATCCTGGTGCTAGTGGACCACGCCACCCGCTACCCTGAGGCTGTTCCTCTGCGAACTGTGACAGCCCCGGTGGTCGGCCGGGCCCTGATGGGGATCTTCTCCCGTGTGGGCTTCCCCCGAGAAGTCGTCAGCGACAGAGGCACGAACTTTATTTCCAAATACATGAAGTCCCTCTGGCAACAGTGCGGGGTCACCTACAGATTCACAACCCCCTATCACCCTCAAGGGAACGGACTCGTTGAGCGGTTCAACCGCACGCTAAAGGGAATGATCGGAGGGTTGGAAGAGCCCCTCCGTCGCCAGTGGGATGTGCTGCTGCCGTGCCTCCTCTTCGCGTATCGAGAAGTCCCCCAGAAATCCCTGGGCTTCAGCCCATTTGAACTGCTATATGGACACCCAGTGCGAGGGCCGCTCAGTCTCGTCAAAGAAGGCTGGGAGATGCCTCCGCTAAAGAACCCTCCAGATGTCTTCCGGCACCTCCACCACCTCCGAGCAGTGCTGCAAGCCCTTCAGCGAGCTGGCCTCACGATCAAGGCCAGCAAGTGTCAAATTGGGCAAGGGTCTGTAACCTACCTCGGACACCAGGTGGGAAGCGGCCTAGTGGCCCCGCTACAGCTGAAAATTGCCGCCATCCAGGCCTGGCAGCCCCCCATCACCCAAACCGAGGTACGAGCCTTCCTGGGCCTCACGGGCTACTACCGAAGGTTCGTAAAAGACTATGGTACCATAGTGGGGCCCCTCACAGAACTCACGTCAAAGAACCAGCCCAAGAAAGTCACCTGGACCCCAGAGTGTCAAACTGCATTTGAACAATTAAAGGCCGCCATGTGTTCCGCCCCTGTGCTCCAGGCCCCAGACTACAGCCGGGAGTTCGTCGTCCAGACGGACGCCTCCGACCAGGGCATTGGGGCAGTCCTGTCTCAAGTGAACACCGAAGGCCTTGATCAACCGGTGGCCTTCATCAGCCGGAGACTCCTACCACGGGAGCAACGCTGGAGCACCATAGAGAGGGAAGCCTTCGCTGTGGTATGGGCCCTCAAGAAGCTCCGGCCCTACCTTTTCGGCACCCACTTTCGGGTGCAGACCGACCACCGACCCCTGCAATGGCTGATGCATATGCGGGGGGAGAACCCAAAGTTGCTACGCTGGTCCATCTCCTTGCAAGGTATGGACTTCACAGTCGAACACCGGCCTGGGCCAGATCACGCCAACGCGGATGGCCTGTCCCGGTTTTTCCGCCTCGACGAGGAGAGTCCCCAAGAGGATGGGTAACTCTCCCCGCCTTCAGCTGGGGGGGACGCATGTTGGACAGGCCACATGAAGGGCCGCTCTCCCCCGGCCCAACCAGGCCTGAGCCCAGTCCCGCAAGTACCACACACCACCATTGCACGTCCTCCGTCCCCTCAGGGACCCCTGCCCTCGAGCCTGCCGACCTCGTGGGTCCGATCCACTGCCGGCCCACGCGCCCAGCCTGGGGCGCCATCTTGGACACTCCACCACGAGGCCGCCTGGCCCCCGATCGACCTCAACCCTGGGCCTGGCCCGGCCTCAGACATTCCGGCACCACCCTCCACCCAGGAGGTGAGCGGGCTACTTGGCAAGTCAATGGGAGAAAGAGGTGCCGATGGCTCTCCCCCACCAAGTGCCGCTCGCCCATCGCCTCCCCGGGCGCTGGCTCCACCCCCCTGCTGGGTGTCTGGACTCCCCCATCCCGGACCTCCCG
Organism: Lissotriton vulgaris; assembly: GCF_964263255.1. Taxonomy (NCBI): domain Eukaryota; kingdom Metazoa; phylum Chordata; class Amphibia; order Caudata; family Salamandridae; genus Lissotriton; species Lissotriton vulgaris. The sequence continues at coordinate 1,213,480,230 of NC_141696.1, forward strand.
ACCTCCAAGTGCGAGGGTCCGGACATCAAAGCACGCCAGCCCTATAACTGGGGCAGCTCCAGAGCAGGAAGGCAGTTGTATCTTGGAGTCGAGAGACGTAAAGAGGAACTCATCCTGGACGGACTACTGGCGCTGCCATAGCTCTGTCCTGTGCACCATCGTCCTGCCTGTTGGCGCTGCCACAGCCGTCGTAACCTTCATCCTTCATCGTCGTCGGGATCTGCTGGCGTGGCCGCGGACCGTTGTAACCGTCATCTTCCACCGGGACCTGCAGGCTCCGCCGCGGACCGTCGTCCTTCCTTCATCCATCTCGGGACCTGCTTGGCTCCTCCACGGCCCGATCATCTAGAACGCCGAGCTCGAGGATTGAGAGCTATTTTGTACTCATTGGTAACTAAGACTGTCCCGCTACCCCTTTCCTAAACCAGAGACTAGAACCGAGGGGACCCCTGAGTCCAGACCTCCTTGTATCCATCATCGTAACCTAAGAATTGCATATAAAGTCTTGTTAACCTTCAACCTTGTGTGGTGTCCGTCTGTGGGGGGGAAGTTACTTATCTGTACAGTCGTTGGAGACGGCTCTCCCTGGAGACCTCTCCCCGTAACCTCGGCCGACCCTCCCGGTCCGTCTAACATTTACTATTATTTATTATTATTTCAGCTGGTGTCTGCCACAAACTCAAAGGGAGAGTTTCACAGTTTGGCTGCTGCTGTAGAAAAAGCACGGTCTCATAAGTCACTGTTCAGGTGCTAATGGTTGTGAACAAGAATTGATTAGCCAATCAGAAGGAGTGTGATGGCTGATAAAAAGAAAACATATTGGCCTGCAAGGAGGGTGTTCTGTGATGTGGGGTTTTAAGGACAATTGTTAGGATCTTAACAGAATCTGAGATCTAATGGGAAGCCAGTGTAGATATTTCAGTACTGGCAGAATATGTGATCTGCCTGGAAATTCAAGATTGAATTAGTATTGTCAAGAAGAAATTGTTAGTGTTCACGTAGGGTGTTTGCAAAGAGGAATCAATATAGAGGATAATCATTTTTAGAAGGAGTATGTAGGTAAAACAGGTGTGGGCCACATTTATGGATTGAGCTTAAGATTCGCACCCTCTTCAAAGGATCTTGCAAGTTGCACATTCTATCTGGCCATATGCTTGTAACCCATTCCGCTACCAATAAAGCAGAGGTAATTAAAATCTTAGTTTCGGTGGGGTTCATATTAAGGAATATGTTGGCCATCCATCCCTTGACGATGGTATGGACCTCCTTTAAAGGTCTTGTCTTTTGAATGGGAGACACTTGCACACCCAATATACTAATAATAAGCGGAGAGTCATAAGCATACATGTAAAAATGTACTCCTGTCTGGTGGAGCAACTGGGCAAGGGTCCACATGTACACGTTAAACAGGAAGGGTGAGAGGAATGACCAATGTGTGACCGGACAGTCAATGTCATTTGCCATTTCAAGAGTTTGGTGAAAGAAACCGCTTGTGGTCTTCCTGAAATGAAAGATTCTATCCACTTCAGGACCGTACCCGTGATACCGGCTGCTTCCAAGTTCTTAGCAATTAAGTTAAGGCTCCTGGGGGAGTATCATAAAAATAGGTCTGTTAATATAAGAACTCTCACAAGCCATACATTACTAATTGCTAATATGATTTCTAAACACACTGACTTCATTCTAGTTGTTGAACCTAATTTATTTTAAAAAATATAGGCAATCATTATCTTATATCAGCACACACATAGTTATAGTAAGCAGATAGCAAAAGTATTTCACATTGCATGCACAAACAACCCTTGTGTATATAAACATTGTTCAATTTTAAAACTTTAATAAAGAGGAACGATCTTTAAGCAACTGCCATTTAGTTAGATAATGACCTGAATACAGCATATGCCTTGACCAACGTTAATTCAAAAGCAGTCAATGTTGTCCCGTATGAGAACAGGTGATTACAGTCAAACTATCAAGTAACTTGAAATATTCATTGATCGTCATTGTTGGACGGTAAAGTCCTCTGCATGGTAAAGAATGTGTACCCCCACCCAACTGTACCATTGTCTAGATCCCTAATGCTTATTATGTTTGCTGGCATAAGTGAACATGGATCATGTATGTGCACCATGACATTTGCCTGTCTCAAGGATTTGGTCTTGTTGGACTGGGAGGGGCACCCAAAGCGCTACCCTCATAGTGATGAAATGCTACCAACTTCCAGGTGCCAGGATACTGAGTAGTGACCAGTAGGAGTGAACAGGTCCTCTTTACCCTGTGCCACTGGAGTGACGCCTAGAGGCTTACGCACCTTTTTAAAATTCCAATGCTGAGTGCTTACCTCACCCTTAGCCTACCACAGGTAGAGTGCTGCGCAGTGCAGGAGTTTTGACTGCACTGGATGAGTGTATGCCTGGGAATTGTACAGTACTGGGTTGGGGTAGTACTGTGCAGTATATGTGTTGTTAGTGTATGTAATGGGTGTACGTATGCATGCAAAGAATACATTACAGGAGAGATCTAGTGCTGTTCAGTGCATGAGCAAGGACAGCATATACTCAATCAATCAATCAATCAAAGCATTTCTATAGCGCACTACTCACCCGGACGGTCTCAAGGCGCTAGGGGAAAGGGGGGTCCGCTACTGCTCGAACAGCCAGGTCTTGACCTGCTTCCTGAAGGCAAGGTTGTCCTGGGTCAGGCGGAGGCGGGTCGGGAGGGAGTTCCAACTCTTGGCGGCCAGGTAGGAGAAGGACCGTCCTCCTGTGGTGGCTCTTCGGGTGCGGGGGATGGCGGCGAGGACGTGGCCGGTCGATCGAAGCAGGCGTGTGGGAGCGTAGAAGTTGAGGCGGCCGTTGAGGTATCCTGGGCCTTGGTTGTGTAGGGCTTTGTGTGCGTTGGTGAGGAGACGGAAGGTGATTCTCTTGTTGACCGGGAGCCAGTGCAGATCTCTCAGGTGTCCGGAGATGTGGCTGCGACTGGGGATGTCCAGGATGAGTCGTGCTGTGGCGTTCTGAATCTGCTGGAGTCTCTTCTGGAGTTTGGCGGTGGTTCCGGCGTAGAGGGAGTTACCGTAGTCCAGACGGCTGGTGACGAGGGCCTGGGTGACCGTCTTCCTGGTCTCGGTGGGGATCCACCGGAAGATCTTACGTAGCATGCGCAGGATGTTGAAGCACGACGAGGAGACGGCGTTGACTTGTCTGGTCATTGAGAGGGAGGAGTCCAGGATGAAGCCCAGGTTGGGTGCGTGGTCTGTTGGTTTGTGTGCGCTGCCCAGGGCAGGGGGCCACCAGGAGTTGTCCCAGGCAGAGGGTGAAGGTCCCAGGATGAGGACTTCCGTTTTGTCCGAGTTCAGTGTCAGGCAGCTGTTCATCATCCACTTGGCTACGTTTGTCATCCCTTCGTGTAGGTTGGCTCTGGCGGTGGCGGGGTCGTTGGTGAGGGAGAGGTTCAGCTGGGTGTCGTCGGCGTAGGAGATGATGTTGAGGTTGTGTTGGCGTGCGATGACTGCGAGGGGGCTCATGTAGACGTTAAAGAGGGTTGGGCTGAGCGAGGAGCCTTGAGGAACGCCGCAGATGATTTCGGTGGCTTCTGATCTGAACGGGGGAGGCGGACTCTCTGCGTCCTTCGGGCGAGGAACGAGATGATCCACTCCAATGCCTTCTCCTGGAGTCCGATGCTGCTGAGGCGCTTCACTAGGATACGGTGGCAGACGGTGTCGAAGGCCGCGGAGAGGTCTAGGAGGATGAGGGCCGCTGTTTCTCCGTTGTCAAACAGGGCTCGGATGTCGTCGGTGGCTGCGATCAGAGCGGTCTCGGTGCTGTGGTTGGCCCGGAAGCCAGACTGCGAGAGGTCGAGGGATCCATTTGTCTCGAGGAAGGCAGCCAGCTGCTTGTTGACGGTCTTCTCGATGACTTTTGCAGGAAACGGGAGCAGCGAGATGGGGCGGTAGTTCTTGAGGTCGGTGGGGTTGGCTGATGGCTTCTTCAGTAGAGCGCTGAGTTCGGCGTGCTTCCAGCTCTCCGGGAAGGTAGCGGTGTCGAAGGAAGTGTTGATGATGTCCCGCAGGTGGGGTGCGATGACAGCGTCGGCCTTGTTGAAGATGTGGTGAGGGCAGGGGTACGTCGGAGATCCGAAGTGGATGGAGTTCATCGTGCGGATGGTGTCTTCGGTGCTGATCGGGGTCCAGGCGCAGAGGGTGGTGGTGGGGGGCGGTGGTTCAGTCGTTGCGTGCGTCGGTTGAGTGCTGAAGCTGTTGTGTATGTCCGCGATCTTGTTGTGGAGGTAGGAGGCGAGGGAGTTGCAGAGGTCTTGCGAAGGGGTGATGTTGTTGTTTCCGGCGTTGGGGTTGGAGAGCTCTTTAACGATGTTGAAGAGTTCCTTGCTGTTTTGGGCGTTGTTGTCCAGTCGTTCCTTGAATGCAGTTTTCTTGGTGGCGTGGATCAGTTGGTGGTGTTTTCGGGTGGCGAGCTTGAGGGCAGTCATGTTGTTCGGTGTTGGGTCTCTGCGCCAGGCTTTCTCGAGTGCTCGGCAGTTCTTCTTGGAGCTCTTGAGTTCGTCGGTGATCCATGGGGCTTTCTTGCTGCTGGGTCTGCTGGGCGGTGTCTTCAGAGGGACAAGGTAGTCTGCGCAGTTGCTGATCCACTTCGCGAGGTTGGCGGCCGCCTGGCTTGGGTTTGTTGCGCTGGTGGGAGGGTTCATGCTCAGGGAAGTCGCGAGCTGGTCGGCTGTGATCTTGTTCCAGCTTCTGCGTGCAACCTGTTGCTGGTGGTGGTGGATCGTGGTCCTTCTGAAGCTGTAGTGGACGCAGCTGTGGTCCGTCCAGTGGAGTCCGGTGGTGTGGCTGAAGGTGATGTCCTTGCTGGATGAGAACACGGGGTCGAGTGTGTGTCCGGCGTAGTGGGTGGGGGTGGTCACCAGCTGCTTGAGACCGAGGTTGGCGAGGCTGTCCAGCAGCGTGGTGGTGTTGCGGTCGTTGTTGTGCTCCAGGTGGAAGTTGAGGTCCCCGAGGAGGATGTAGTCAGTAGAGAGGAGGGCGTGCGAGCTGATGAAGTCGGCGATGTCTTCGCTGAATTGTGTGCGTGGTCCTGGGGGTCTGTAGATGAGGGTGCCTCTGGGGGTGGTCTTGGGGTTGATGTGGATCTGGAAGTGCTGGTGTTCGGCGGGTGCGAGGTTGTCGTCGGTGTTGGTCGTGATGAGGATGGTGTTCCTGTGGATGATGGCGATGCCTCCTCCTGTCTGGTTGACGCGGTCCCTCCGGATGATCTTGTAGCCGTCCGGGATGGCGATGGCGATGTCAGGCGCTGAGGAGGCGTTCATCCAGGTTTCCGTGAGGAAGGCGACGTCTGGGGCTGTGGTGTCGAGCAGGTTCCAGAGCTCGACGGCGTGTCTGTGGATGGAGCGGGTGTTGAGCAGGATGCACTTGAGGTGGTTGCTGCTGGTGCTCGGCTTGGTCGGTGCTGGTATAGTGCAGGTCCGAATGCAGGTGAACTTGCAGGAGTGGCAGCAGAAGGTCCGTGGGTGCGTCTCGGGGTGGCTCGATAGCAGCCCGGGATCCGACCGGCGTTGAGTGCGTAGAGTTCGGTGGCGTCGTAGGTCCGGCGGGTGGGCTGGTGTCGGCGGGAGCCAGGGTTCCTGGCACTGGGCGCGGTCAATGGGCGGATGGGCGCAGACGGGCTTACCTTTGGCGCACCTTCGGCGCTCAGTTGGCGCGCCCGCTGCGAGTCAACGCTGCGCGTGCGCACGGTCGCCATTTATGGCGAAGTGCAGGGAGGGAGGAGCAGCTGGGAGGCGGGAGCGGGGAGGGCACAGAGGGAGGGGGCATGTCCACACTCCCGGCGGCTGGAAGCGGGGAGCGGGGCGGGCAGGGGAAAACAGCACAGGGGGGGGGAACAATACGAGCAGAAGGAAAACAAAAAGGATTTAAAAACCAAATACAGTAATTTTAATTAAACAACAGAATGGCAGAAGCGCCGGAGAACACAAGCGGCGGCGGGGCGTGGCCAGAAGGAGGGAAGGCTCAGCGAGACTGAGAGCAGCGGCAGGCGGGGGGCACATGCGACAGCTGGTGGCCGTGCGGCGCGGGGGTGTCCTACGAATAGGCCACACTCACCTGTGCCGCACGGTCGCCATTTATGGCGAAGTGCAAGGAGGGAGGAGCAGCTGGGAGGCGGGAGCGGGGAGGGCACAGAGGGTGGGGGGCGTGTCCACACTCCCGGCGGCGGGAAGCGGGGAGCGGGGCGGGCAGGGGAAAACAGCACAGGGGGGAACAATACGAGCAGAAGGAAAACGAAAAGGATTTAAAAACCAAATACAGTAATTTTAATTAAACAACAAAATGGCAGAAGCGCCGGAGAACACGAGCGGCGGCGGGGGGCGTGGCCAGAAGGAGGGAAGGCTCAGCGAGGCTGAGAGCAGCGGCAGGCGGGTGCACACGCGACAGCTGGTGGCCGTGCGGCGCGGGGGTGTCCTACGAATAGGTCACACTCGCCTGTGCCGCACGGTCGCCATTTATGGGGAAGTGCAGGGAGGGAGGAGCAGCTGGGAGGCGGGAGCGGGGAGGGCACACAGGAAGGGGGCGTGTCCACACTCCCGGCGGCGGGAAGCGGGGAGCGAGGCGGGCAGGGGAAAACAGCACAGGGGGGGGACAATACAAGCAGAAGGAAAACGAAAAGGATTTAAAAACCAAATACAGTAATTTTAACTAAACAACAGAATGGCAGAAGCGCCTGAGAACACGAGCGGCGGCGGGGGCGTGGCCAGAAGGAGGGAAGGCTCAGCGAGGCTGAGAGCAGCGGCAGGCGGGGGGCACACGCGACAGCTGGCGGCCGTGCGGCGCGGGGGTGTCCTACGAATAGGTCACACTCACCTGTGCCGCACGGTCGCCCTTTATGGCGAAGTGCAGGGAGGGAGGAGCAGCTGGGAGGCGGGAGCGAGGAGGGCACAGAGGGTGGGGGGCGTGTCCACACTCCCGGCGGTGGGGAGCGGGGCGGGCAGGGGAAACAGCACAGGGGGGGGGAACAATACGAGCAGAAGGAAAACGAAAAGGATTTAAAAACCAACTACAGTAATTTTAATTAAACAACAGAATGGCAGAAGCGCCGGAGAACACGAGCGGCGGCGGGGGCGTGGCCAGAAGGAGGGAAGGCTCAGCGAGGCTGAGAGCAGCGGCAGGCGGGGGGCACACGTGACAGCTGGTGGCCGTGCGGCGCAGGGGTGTCCTACGAATAGGTCACACTCACATGTGCCGCACGGTCGCCATTTAAGGCGAAGTGCAGGGAGGGAGGAGCAGCTGGGAGGCGGGAGCGGGGAGGGCACAGAGGGAGAGGGGCGTGTCCACACTCCCGACGGCGGGAAGCAGGAAGCGAGGAGCGGGGCGGGCAGGGGAAAACAGCACAGGGGGGGGAACAATACGAGCAGAAGGAAAACAAAAAGGATTTCAAAACCAAATACAGTAATTTTAATTAAACAACAGAATGGCAGAAGCGCCGGAGAACACGAGCGGCGGTGGGGGCGTGGCCAGAAGGAGGGAAGGCCCAGCGAGGATGAGAGCAGCGGCAGGCGGGGGGCACACGCGACAGATGGTGGCCGTGCGGCGCGGGGGTGTCCTACGAATACTGGGTGTTTGTGTGCTTGTGAGAAGAGCAATATGTGAAGAGTGCAGTGTTTTGTACAGCACATGTGGTGAGTGTGTATGTTGGTAGTGTATGTGGTAGCAAATAGCATATCCTGGAACAATACATAAAAGCTACAGTACTGAGCAGTGTTCAAAGAATTTGAGCAATATCTCATTTTTTCAGATAATCAAGATACTCAGACCGAGGGATTACCCCGAGACCGCTGCTCCATCGTAATACGATTACAGCTAAGATTTTCGTTGCCTTGAAAAAAGATGAAATATATTTTATGACTAATTTGAAGGAATCTGCATACTATCATTATGAATATTTGTTAAGCCTTGAAAAAGCCTGGTCCAATAGACCATTTGGGGTGGAAAATGTATCGGCTGTTTGCACATTCAAAAACTTAAAATACTACAAAAATTAAGGACACAATCAATAACGTTTTTTATGACAAAATAAGAACACTAGCAAATAGTCTTTCTTCTGAACTTAACATTACAATCGAACTGAATATGCTTTTGGAGAATTGAATAAACGAGGAGATATTGCTCAAATTCTTTAAACAGTTTTAGAAACAAGGCTGGAAGGGTCCAGTGCTTCGAGCTAATGTCCTCCACCTATTGATGTTAAAGACTGGTAACATCATCCAGGACCAGAACCCCTGGACCTTGTCTTGCACCTGTGGACAGTACTGACCAGTGTGCATGGACTGAGTGTGTGTGCTGAATGTATCTGGACTTGTAGTGGCTCAATGCATGTAGACAACAGTAATGATAGTATGTGTGCCCTAAAAGTACACTGAGTGCAAATGTGCCTGCAATGCTATGTTACATGGAGGGCCCTGGGTTAAATTTTGGGAAGCCCAGGCTGCCTGGTGAAAACATAAGGAGTAAAGGAATCCCCAAACAGATTTGTGTTTTGCTGCATTCCTGTGAGCTGGATGGAAGACACACTGGAGGAAGAGAGGAAGAGACTCGCCCTTTAGATTTCGAAAGAGTGCTCATAGATCACAAGGACGATGCCTTGACATATATCAAGAAGGATATGGGGCTGATGAGGGAATCATAAGGAGTGGTGATGGAAACCCAGAATTATCCTTTTGATGCACGTATCACTATGGCTACCATTCAGGTGTGAACTCTTTTAACTCCCATGAACTGTGTTGTGGGTCTATCAACTTCAGAGTCTTTCCTACAGTTACACACAGTCTTTGAAGAGGGAAAGAAGATAATGAATATTGTACACTTAAAAAGAAGCTGAACCCCAATATAAAACTTCAAAAGTTCAAACCCTAAATCACATTTGGTGTCTGGAAAAGGACTATATGAAGGGAAGGGTGAGGCCCCAAAATGTTTCATCTGCCAATCAGGTAGATGGGTTATGTGAAAAGAGGCAAATCTGCAGGACTTCTGCCTGTAACCAGGACCGGCGCCAAGTCCTGCTAGTTTCCCTGCTGGGTGAGGCAACATCATACAAGGAAACCAAGACCACCTGCTCTGGAGCCTGGATCACCTGCCTGCTTGCACAGATCAGTGTGCCCTGTGAAGAAGAGGGGAGCATAGCAATTAACAAGGTCCAGTGGGGGCCCTACCATGAGGATTCCCTGTGCGAGGAGTGATGATTCCGCTGTGCATCGTTCGGGTCGCAGCCCATTGGCAGGATTATTTTTGATGACTCCTGTATGACAAAAGAGGGCCGCCATAGACTGAGCTGTGTATTGAGTGCTGTGCAGGGAGCACCAAACCCATACTGCCTCTTTGCGGTGACCCCGTATGCCAGGGGCGACCATAGTTTAATTAGTTATATGACCAGCATACCAGGACTCAAGAAGGCTTTATGGCAGCCCTGTTTGCCAGGAGAGGCCACTGTGGTGAGTGATTGCACTGTAGGAGTCTACTTTGTGTCTTGAGATATCTCAGCAACCTCCTATGCCAGGAGGGTCTGCCGGTACTAAGATTTCAGGCCATCAATTGGGACTAGAGTGACGCTGTGACCAGTGAGTCGAGTCACACAACAAGATCTGCCCTGATTGATCCCCGAGAACTAGGAGGATGTCTAGGGGAACATCACACCCTCACTGGGCTTCAGTCAGGATCAAATTCCTCCACCCACATTCACTGGGGAGAAACTGACTTCCAGCATCTTCACAAGCTGTAAGCTGCTCTAATCAATGGGCAAAGCTGGCAGCATCATTCAGGAGATAGAGCCTGCGCCTACTCAGCATTACTGCTGGTACCGTAAGCAGCATGACTTCTCCCAGCAGGGTTAGAACTTGCAAGGCCACCTGCTCAGGGCACCCGCTGCAATGCTGAACACTTCTGTGCTCCAGGAGCAAGAGGTATTATAAGTGAACCTATGGGACTTCGTGGTATTCGCTGCTGAAGGTGCTGAAGCATCATAGACACGTTTGCTTAATTCATTAGAGTCAAAGGGGAACGCTTAAGTATGGGCTACTAATGAGCATTCAATAGATGTGGCCGCCAGTGAAAGGGAAATAACCCCACCCAAATAACATGAAAGTGGGTGGGATTGGGATTTGCCTAATAAACACTAAAGCTCCAACCTCAAGGGGATTGTGTTGTTGCTTATGAATATCGTTATACATGTGCATCTGTACAATTAGAAATAAAATACTTATTTTTCTTATAAAAGTGAGCCTTTGACTGGAGATTGATTTAATGACAGTACTGTGTGCACTTTGAATTATGACTCATGTTCACTTACCTGTATCTAGACTCCCCCCTCGCCGAGGGAGCCTTTGTTTGCTCCTCCACAGCTATCACTGAGAGTCAAGTGCAGAAGAGGTACTTGACCCAGTTACTCCGGATCCATAGTAGATAAGGACTAGGGACATTATGAGTAAAAGGGCTCAACCCCCACAGTTGGACTCAGTAGCCCCCGCGTGCCCCGAAATAAAGGGGTGTTTCTGACAGTCATCATTAATAATCAATTGTCAGTATGAATTATAACTACTCTACATAACGTATGTCAACTCAATTTGTCCTCTGGTTATGGAAGCAAGCTTGTTGAAGTCTTCCTTCAGGCCAAGGTATTTTTAATCCGTCAGAGCACCGTTTTCAAAGCTCAGGATAAGTCACTTCATGGTGATAGCTAAGGAATAAGTTCTTTGTTTCCAGAATCCATGGGTCATTCTCATCAAACTCTCCTGCTTGGTTGTTTCATCATGGAAAGCCTCACACTTCACTTATCTGGAGTGCGCTATACTAGCAGTACCCTAGCAGTCTGGATAGTACCACGCTAACAGCACATGGCCTTGTGAAAACTCTCTGTACTTTTTCTGTCACAGGAGCCCTCCTTATACTGCAGCTCTCTGGAGCGTGCCACTCTACCTGTGCATGCACCTGCTGCATCTGTTCACTGGATTCACCAGCTTACTCTACCACTTCTCAACATGATTTCACCCAATATTCAGTGTATCTGGGGCATTGTCTAAGGATTGTTCTTGTTTATTACACTCTTTTAAAATTGAACAACGTTTCCAACCACATGGTGCTCTTAATGTCAAATGTTTTTATTGTCTGTTCACTAATACTGTGGGTGTGCTGATAAACAATGAGTGATTTTTTTTAAAGAAATTGTGTTCACCACATAGGATAACGGCTGTGTGTTGAGACATACATATTAGTAATTAGTAATTTATGACTAGTGAGGACAGATATTCACAGGTTTTCTAGATATTAAGCAGAATGTTGTGGCCAATGCTATCAAATGCGGCGGGCAAGTCTAGGAGAATTATCCTATCAGATTCTCTTTTATCAGTGACCTGGAGAAGGTCATCGTGGGTCGATGGGACCACCAGCTCTGAGCTATGGCCAGAACGAAAACCCGCTTGTTACCTGTTCATTAGGTCATCAGATTCTGCGAAGTCCTTAAACTGACACCGGGTAAATTATCCAGGTGTTTGCATATTTGAAAGAGTAATGAGATGGGTACGCTTATTCATGTCATTGACACGCATTGCAGACTACTTTAGCAGAGGTATCACTGCAGCTGCCTTCTGAAAGTCAGAAAAATGCCCTGCTTTCAGCAGCTGTTAAAATCAGTCAGAAGGATGGCATTGACTTGCAGGTAAAAGGAATAGCTTTAGATGCTGTGCTGAACAGGAACATTTGGAGAACCAAAAGGGCTAGCTATGGTTCAAAAGAGCTTCTCTTGTGTAATTTGGCTCTGCAGAATATATTTAGAGGGAGGTGAATGCTTAGGAATTAGATCATTAACGACGGAGCCCCAGATAGAAAAGGGAAGTATAGTCACAAACGACTTGTGATGGAAATTTAGGGCAGCAGGGTGTTGAATTTCAGGGACTGCGTGGCTTTTCATGGTCTTGCAAATATGGCCCCCTGTCACACATTACTCTGCGTGAAAGGGGCGATCCATGGGTGTTGCTGTTCCCATGCAACGTTCATGGAAACTGACGCATTCCCAGATTTACAAAGTTTCGTAAACCCGGGACTATGCCAGATTCCAGTGCCTCCCTAGGGGAGGCCTAGGAATGAGGAGAAATACATTATTACTCCTTGTTTTTCCTTTTTCTGTGTGTGCTACATTCTACACCTCTTATCCCTTACTGCACATAAACAATCACCCCTACAACACAGACACCCTTAAACTATGGCACAAGGGTGTCTGCATTGGCGCATGGCAACCCATTGTGACCAGCACAGGGTGGAAGAACGGCAAGGCCCTATATCTTGCAGATACAGCACATTCCTGCCCTTTTATTTTGACGCATGGCAGCCCAGCAGAAATACTTGCTGCGCTGGCGAGCATCAAAATATTGTAAACGAGGTCCCAAGAACGTAAGTCGTTTCTGAGGAGGGTGATGGCATGACTGTGTTTTATCAGGAATAAAATACCCTCTGCCTCCCATAAAAAGGATATTGAAAGGCACCTCGGAGTTCCATGTCCTTATAAAGGAACTCCTCTGCGACCTGCAATATCCTTATAATGTGCTGAAGGGAATACTTTATCCCATATATTAATCAGCTCGTTTGTATTATGGAGTAGAGTTTCATCTGAACATCTCGTGGGTTAAAAATATCTAGTGGGTTAGAAAATGCAATGGATTCTGTGTAAGTCGCCTTTTACAAATGAGCAGGCTAGTGACGAGGATGGCGCCCACGCTGCCATATGTGTAGAGGAGCCTGCCCTGAACAAAAGGGTCGAGCTTTCTACCAGGACCTCGCGCGCTCACCTCTCACGAGAGGCGACGCCTGCGGGGCGGGCGGGCGGGCGTTGGGAGCGCTGCAGCGGGGATTGCCAAGGACGCCGAGTGGCTCAGCAGCTACCGCTTACTGCTGAGTCCCTGCTCGGACACCGACCGACGCCACTCCCTGGCCACCCCGTTTCCAAGGCGTCCGGCTGCCCTCACTCGGGCACCATCTGCAGACCAGCCGTGAAACGGAGGTGACGGACGCGCCTTGCGTTGTGCGGCCTTCAACCCCCTGCAGCGTCTTTCCATTAAATCCGACGCATGTTTATGTAATGACTCACGGCTTAGCGCGAGTCACCTGTGCTTGCTCAATGACACAGGCATCTCGTAATGGCCTCCTGTCATCTGACTCATGGCTCTAATAAGTATTTCAGTGAGGTAGCGTGTTTTTATTTTTGACGCAGTTTATACTTTAAAGTCCACTTTCGCACAGAGACAGTAGCCTCAACTGAATTCAACTTGTGCTCCAACCAATTGTACGTCAACTACGAATAACCTTTTTTTTTGTTTAAATATTTTTCTCTCTCATTACACGCGAGGACACAGGACAAGTGAGGCGTGCCCACAAATTAGAGTGCTCATTGTAAACACTAAACACCGTGCTAAAAATGCTAGGGAAAATCACCCATCACCAAAAGATTTAGGCCACAGCAGGAAACGCGCGTTATTTATGTTTTAATGCAAACTTTTAACCATGCTGGGCCTGTAGTTTTAAAACTTTTAACCATGTTAGCCTGTTGTTTTAGTTTTCTCATTGCAAGCATTGCCATACAAGCCACAGTATACTGAGGCCTTCATGCGAGATAATCCTGGCTGGCCCGAGGCAGAAGTTGCCAGCCTAATCGGAATTGGCAATTTTGGGTTGGGGAAATCACAGGAATTTTTACGGACCACTCACAATGGATGATTGAATAAACAAGACCGGCTTAAAATTAGTCAGCCCTTTGTCAGTTGTGCAAAAAGTGTCGTATTTGGTCAGTAATAATGACTACTGTTTTGGGACCCCTGTGTTTCTAAAACAAACATTTGCAATTCAATAGGTCTCGCATTTTCGAGAAATTTGAAAACAGATAAATAAAAGGCATTGTCATTTACAATGCCAATAGCTCAAACTCACAAATCCGAGACCTATTGCATTGCAAATGCGTTTGCGCGATAAAAAAATGTTTAAAGCGCTAAGAGACCTGCCTGCAACAACAGGCAGGACAAACCTTTTTGAGAAAATAGTTCCCGGAGGCTGTAATTAAAGTAAACAACACACATAACAGTGGGTGTCCTCATGGAAGGTTACAAAATAAGCCAAGGCGGAACTAAGGAGGGATAACTAAGCCTAGTGACCAATGTACAGCCACAGTTTACACTGGGCACACAAGACAATGATAAATATGGGGGGGCAGTGGGCAGAGCTTTAAGTCCCTACCTCAATACAGTATGCCTTGCAGAGCAACACATGTGCTGCCCAGGATCGACCTAAAAATATGCGGAGAGATTCAACAAACACTGTCAAACTCAGCCCACAATACCTCTGAAAACGTGGCCTCTGAAGTTTAACCCCTTCTCTGCTGATGACGAGCTGAGCTCGTCATCAGCCACAGGTGGCGTGTGCTGATGACGAGCTGAGCTCGTCATGTAACGCAGTAAAATGAAAAAAGCCGCACAGCGCAAAAATCGCCGCAGCAGCGATGCGGTTAAGTTTGGCTTTGGGAGTGAAACACAATTTGCAGAGGCAACACGAGATTGTCAGCTGAAGTCTTATGCCAACTTTAATCGTTTTGAGGATGAGCTATTTTGTTTTTATACTGTCCCGCCAACAATTATATTTACTGCATTCTTCCATCTCCCTTCTCCTTATATTCAACTTTTTGCCTTTCAAATACATGTCTGAAGGACTGGAGACATATTAGTTAGAGATTTAAAATTCTAAAGATCCATGGCTGTGAGGTGTCATACATTTCCATCAATTAGGCATCCATGCATCAAACACGATTTCCATTGCAAATGCAAAGCCTGCTATGCACAAAGCACAGTTTCATCCTAAGGACTTTTGGGACCCCGGGCAAAACATAGTGTGGGGGACCCTGGACGGAATACATTATAGTTTTATTACCAGTTTCAAGCCCATGTTATTTTATCACCCATTTCAATCCACATGATTCTGAACAATACTAAAGTATAGGTCATTTAAAAACAGTTACAATTTGTCTCAGCAGGAACCCCAAAAATCCTTAAGATGACACTAGTTTTAATAGTCAGATTTAGAGGTAAAGGTAGGCAAAGAGGGAGTGAGGTTTAGATGGAGAAATAGAACAGAGTTCAATAGAGGAAAGTTTAGTTTCTTTGGGGGGGCTGTTGGAAGGTGAGTACTGTGGTAATTTGCTCACTTTGCCTATGCCTTAATTCCTTTTGGGTAAAGTGGCAGGCTTTCCGAGGGAAAATGCTGAATTTAGAGTATGCCAGAGTAGAAGCACAGTGGCACATCAGCAAAACTCCCAAATGACTAAATCTAAGGTTCTCTCTCCTCATTTAGAGGTGGGTGAACCACTAGGTATCTAAAGGCTAAGAAGTTGGAGGTCATTATGATGGCGGACGGATGGCCACCGCCAGGCCGGCGGTGGCGGTGCTTTCCCCATCACCAAGCGTATTACCCACCGCCAAATTAGGATGGTGGTGGGTACCACGGCAGATGCAAAGTCTGCCCGCCACTTCACCGCCAAAAGGCAATCGCACTTTTTGCCTGGCGGATGGTGCAGGGTCCTGAAATGGTGGCGGTGCCTAGCAGGCTCCGTCTACCATATTAGGATGTGGGTTAAGGAAAGGCCTTTCCAAGGCGGCATTGCGGCCATGGAAAGGCTGGTGGGGATTGGTTTTGGGGGCCCATTGCTGGCCCCCCTTGTTTGGGAGGGGATGTCGCTGCACTGGGGGTACCCATGGACCCCCTGCATTTCCATTCACCCAGTGGCAGGCACTGCATGGTGCCTGCCACGTAGTGCAGGAAAATGCAGTGCAAGCACTTTTAACATTGAGTATGGTGCTGCAGCCAGAAGTACCACCCACAATGTTAAAAGCTCTGGATGCGCCCGCCACTATGGCGGGCGCATCCTACTCGCAGTGGTGGGACCACCGCATGTCTGGCGAGTGGTCTCAAATACCGCTACGATGGCGGGCAGACTCGTAATCAGCCCCTTAGAAGGCTCCCCTTTGGAAATGTCTGTTTCAGGGCTTATCGGCCATGGGGCTATTGGCATCTATGAGACAAAAGGCTCCCTCTGTTTAGGGTAGGCCATTTGGCACATATTTCATATAAGATCTTATTGCACCAAAGTTATTTTGTGGTTCCCAAATGTCTTTGTGACACATACGATTAAAATTGTGATTTCTTTCAAATTGAAAAGAAAATTGAGAGGAAAGGAGATGTTTCCCACTTGTGTTTATAGGGAAATGTATCAGTAGTTTTTGTTCCCTTCCACAGTTGTAATCCACTAAAGTTTACTGACTCCCTTGAAAGTCTAAAATTTGGAAGGGAGAAGCTATCTTTTAGATAGCTTTCACTGAGTGAGTGCAAACTGTGGACATTCCGGGTGAAGGAGAGGGTGGGCAGTGGTCCCATAGACTGCTGTGTGCTTTCTACGATGTATCATTTGCAGTGTGCCATGATTTTTAGTTATGACCTTTGAGATACCTTTAGTTGTCCTAAAAGGCTATTGTTTAAACAAAATCGAAAGAAACATACTATATACACACCTTGAGGGGCTTTTCGTCACAGGGCTTCATCCTTTGCTCTGTTAAATTGCCATTCATATTTTACTTCCTCCCGTCACATCATAAAGCCTGGGGCAAGGGTCAGACCATGCTGCCCATCGGCTCCCTCTCCCCCTCTGATGCTCGCACGCTCGCTATCGCCACACCTCAGTTAAGTGCTATTGAGATCGCGCTGTTAGAACAAAGTCACTGCTTCTTTTTAAAATCACAGTTTTCACTTGTTTTTAACTTCGCACATGCGTCACTAAGACCTATGTACTTGCCTGCATGTGTTGATTGCTAAGCGCCTCCCCGTTCCACCACGGAAAGTTCAGATTGTGTGGAGGGAGTGTCGCACCACCAGAAGTGACGTCAGAGACCTGATCAGCTGGCCCCTGCCGAGAACGATGAATACCCATGCCCTGGCCGACGCGCAGCGGGCATGCAGCTGGCGTGCCATAGGCGCGCCAAAGGCGAAACCGCCTGTGCCCGTCCGTGCCAGACCATTGCCAGGAGCCAGAAACCCTGCCGGTTCTTACGCGGGTCATACCACCAACTCAAAGACAAGGACAACTTATTCCAGTCAGGAACTGCTACTAATCAGGGATCTCTTACCTACCCCCACCCTTGGCACTGGAACTCATGTATGCTCTCACCAATTCCCTCCCATTATGGATGGCCCTTTTTCGTGCTTCGATTGTGGTTTTCAAAGTATTCCTACAGCATTTAGTAAGCCTTACACTAATTCCCACATGGATAGCAGTATCTCCATCAAAGCCAGCTGGGACTGTTTCCTGGCCAATGTCCATTCACTTCCCAAACATGCCACTAATATCTGGTATTTACTCGCCACTTCTCTCCCGGACATCGGATTCTTGACAGAAACATGGTTAAAACCCTACTCCACCCCAGCCATCGCTTTGGCACTACCCGACGGCTACCGCGTCCTAAAACTTGATAGACCCCGCAAGGCGGGAGGCGGGACAGCATTATATACAAGGACCCAATAAAAGCCACTACAATAGACCAATTTATTAGTGATAAAATAGAAATTCTTATATATAGGCTTGACCTCCACTCATAACTGAGTTGGAAGGGTGCACTAGTTTACCGCCCCCTGGACCTCTCTCCAACTCCATTACACTTCTTATGGACTTAATTGCTCCCCACGTAATCTCCTCCAATAAATTTCTTCTCCTTGGTGACTTTAATGTTCATAGTGAGGACGCCCAGGACCCAGAAGCGGCCTACTTCCTTAAGGAAATGGCAGCCCTCGGCCTCACAAAAAAGATGCCCACTAACACATTGCAGGCCATACTCTGGACCAGGTCCTCTCCAACTCTTCCGAGACCATCTATAAATCCACTAACCCTTTGACTTGGTCTGACCACTCGATAATCTCGTTTGACCTGGTAGGCCTACGCGAGCACGCACACAATAAATCTTCAGAGACCCGTAGCTACAGACAATGGCACAAACACACGCAAACCCTTTTTCGGGAAACCTTTATCCATCCCCACCAACCTTCTGTGGCCACAATTGAGGAACAATGTATATGGCCTAGTGCATAAAATCACTAGGACTCTGACATGCACTACACAAATTGTTTTACCTTTTGACCATTCAAATTTATTTAAATCAATATCTCAATCAAACAATTATATTACATTTCTGAACTGTGCATTAATACATTCTTTTAAGCAATAATCATTGCCAAGGTACAAAACAAAATGATGCCAACTTGTGTCAAAAACAACAATGTATCATCGACCCATATGAAAAGAAATGAGAAAAACCCAATGCATTTCGGGGCATATATTGCCCCTTCGTCAGGGGTCTAGAAGAAAACAAGAAAGATACAAACAAGGAGTATGTTATTCAATTGTTCTAAATGGCTCATAGTCATTTTTCCTTTAAACTCATTTCTGATGTTTTTGCTTACCTATTAAAAGTAAATGGATGTGTGACTTATAAGTGGATTTACTTATCAACTGTTTTCATATTCTGTGAAAACAAACCACGAAGCGTTATGTTTAGTTGCATATTTTTCAAAAGGGGAAATTGCATATTATCCTATTGTTTTGAAATTAGATTTGTTACCTGCCATAATAGAAAAAATCGCATCTGAAAAACAAATGGGAGGAACAATCTTAGCTACTTGCTAAGCAAATGCCTCTAGTGTTGTTAATTGTTACGAGAAAATACTAAAAGTAAAGGCTCACCTGTGCCTTAAGTGAATTTCACAGGTATTGCAGAGACCTATTGTAAAATAAACGGTTTAAATTAATAGCCTGCTGACTATCGAAGTTCTCGTTATTTGGGTTACACAGAAACACTCGATTACCTGCGAGCCTAGTCGTGTTTGCGTTGGTCTCGCCAAAGTGTCCGTTCCCAATACTGAAATAAAATAAATAAACGCCGGCTGTTACTAGCTGCTTTTCCGTCTGAACGGGATGTTATTTTACCAGAATGATATTTTAAACGGGCGAGCCATATGTCCGGCTTACCTTGTGCTAATCAGCGTTCCGCGCATAACGAAGCCATCTCCTCCGCCAAACTGGGACCGCGGTGGATGTTATGGTCCTACGTCTATCTTTACTATCATGCTATCGTTAGAAAACGGACTCATCCCGCGTTACTCAATGTTTTTTTTAAATGGATTTGATAAACTTTATGCGCCTAGCTTGTTTTGCAAGATGACTCCGAGTGAATGTATATTTACACGAAAGACGGCATAAATAGCATTTTTTGACCTGAAATCTGGCTCTTTTTTATAACATCCTGTTGATAACGTTAAGCTTGCATTGTGTGTGATTTATCCTTGCTCCTCCGGCTGGATTTTGAAATGAAATAATTAAACGCAAAATATGCCCAACATACCATGATATTCATGTGCGTGTATTGCTTATAAAATGCCCAACATACCATGATATTCATGTGCGTGTATTGCTTATAAAATACGTTTGTCTTTGGGGTGAATGCAAAAACGGGGGGGGGGAAGAGGGGAAGGGGGGAATATACTAGGACGCTTCTCAATAATAAATGTTATTATTTGAGCATAAATCAGCTTGAGAATTTCTAGAGCGAATATGTTAATTCAAAAGTCATTGTTCTGTACTATAGACGCTTCAATTCAAGCATGAAAAACAAAATCTCCATTTCACTATGAACATTATTTGATCATCAACAAACAACAATAACTAGATGAATCATTAGATTAGTATCAACCTGCCTATATACAATCTATTGCATTTATTCCGAACAAACTTCCAAAATTCCATTTCACTAGTAATTGTGGAAAGTTAGGTCATAAAACCTTAAGGATATATGTGTGTATGTACTTGATGTATGATTGCCTAATGAGAATTGTGATTGTTTTACAAGAAACATGACATTTCTAATTTGTCATTTAAACCAAATGGAATCATCGTTTGCAATTTCCGAATCCAATAAGTTTCTCTCTGAACTAATATTTTGGCATTATCCATTCCAAGTCTCTGTGGCACTAGTTCTATGACTTGAAAGCGAACTTGAGCTATGTTGTGATTTTTCTCTATCCAGTGCTGTGCCAAAGGGGATGTTAAGTTCTTGTTGCGTATACGACTCTTGTGTTCTGAAAGTCTGATTTTCAGTTTTCTGTCAGTCTTGCCAATGTATAAGAGGCCGCACGGGCATTTTATCAAATACACAACGTGTTCCGAGTCACAGTTTGTGGTATGTCTCAATATTATTTTTTCTCCAGTGCGTGGATGTTGTACTGTATTTCCAGTGATTACATTGTTGCAGTTCTTGCAATTATAGCACTTCATGGTGCCTTTGAAAGTTTGTTCTTGCTGACATGGTGTTGATTTACAAAGTAACTCTTTGAGATTTTGAGCTCTCTTGTACGCGAACAACGGTCGTTCCTTGAACAGTACACCAAAATCTTTTTCTGCCAACAGAATTTCCCATCTCTTTAGTATTGTTCTCTTTATGTCTCTGGATGCGGTTGAATACTTAGATACAAAGACCATTCTGGTGTTGGAAGTTTTAGATGTTTTAGTAAGGAGATCAGTTCTCGGAATGGTCTTGATTCTTTCTAGATGTGCTTCTAGTAATTTCTTGGGGTACCCTCTATCAAGATATCTTTGTTTCTGCTCATCAAGACTTTTGTCACACTGTTCTGTATCAGATGATATACGCTTAATCATCATGAATTGTGATGCTGGTAAATTGTTTATCAAATTCGCTGGGTGAAAACTGCTGTACAGTAATGCAGTGTTCTTGTCTGTTTCCTTTTTAAACAATTTTGTGCTGATAGAACCATCTTTAATTTCAACTAATACATCCAGGAATGGTAATGCTGTACTGCTGATATTATGTGTGAATTGAATCCTTGGGTCTGCAAGGTTCAGGCTTTTGATGACGTTAAGTAGTTTGAGGAACGCCTGACGACTCTCCAAGACTCTATTAGACACACCATAGACACCCTGATTCCCATGAAAAAATGGGCAGAGGCCTTAACCCGTCCCCAGATCCCCTGGTACTCGGTAGATCTCAGATCAGAGAAGTGCAAGTGCAAAAATCTTGAACGACAATGGCGCCGATCCAAAGACCTGATGGACAAAGAAAAGTTTAAATCAGCCCTAGACAAATATCACAAAAATCTAAGGAAAGCCCAGAAAAAATATATAGCCACTCAAATTGAGCAATCAGATAACACTTCAAAAACTCTGTTTCACATCCTTAACACTCTTATCAAACCCAGAGCCTGTAATCCTGATGAAGAACCATCCCAATTGCTATGTGATAACATAGCTGATCACTTTACACAAAAAAATTGAGGATATTTATAACAAGATATCCACCCCTAGCTCCAACCCCAGGCAGCACCTGACGTATGAGATTAGTGGAGAAGTGTGGCTCACTGGTTAGAGCAGGCAGACCCTGAAGCAGAGGTCAGACCCGGGACCAGGGTTCAATTCCCGACGCGGCAGGGTCTTGAGCTCAAATGTCCACGGACTCAATAATTCACGCTTCGGTGCCTGACCTAATCATGGAGATTCCCCGTCCACCCAGTCTGTGCTCACTGGACTCGTTCTATGGTTTCTAGAACATGTTCAGAGTCGCTGGTGTTAATATTGGGGGCACTTGTAAACAAACTGGCGCCATGGCACTGGTTCAATTGCTATGTGTGGCTCAATGATTAGAGCGGCAGACCCTGATGCAGAGGTCTAGCCCGGGACCAGGGTTCAATTCCCCGCCTCGGCGGGTCTTGGGCTCAAAATTCCACGGACTTGATAATTCTCGCCTCGGTGCCTATTCCAATCATGGAGTCCCACTCTGCAACTCTGGGCAATAGCTTGCTTAATCTCCACAACGGCCCCCACAACGCTAAGGATGCCTGGCCTCCACCTTGGGGGTTCCCAGGAGTG
The DNA here is from genome assembly GCF_964263255.1 of Lissotriton vulgaris. Lineage (NCBI taxonomy): Eukaryota > Metazoa > Chordata > Amphibia > Caudata > Salamandridae > Lissotriton > Lissotriton vulgaris. The sequence goes on from NC_141696.1 coordinate 1,213,502,237, forward strand.
GACGCCTCACAGGGAAAGCCAGGACGGGTTCCACAGCGGTATTCGTACAAGCGCCTTGAGACCCTTGCGGGTGAGTAGTGCGCTATACAAGTATCAATTTACATTTTACATTTACATGACAAGCAGGCAGTGCCCATCAGCCAATCAGAGTGCAAGGAAATTCCTGACTGCGGCTGCCCGGACTGACAACAAACCATGAACCTCAGGAATGGGTGCATCATAGAATGGGTGCCAGGCACTCGGGTGGGCATTAACCCTTTAAGTGCTGCCGTCGGCCAACGGTCGTCGCGAGCACTACCCTGCCAGTGCTGCGCACGACCGTTGGCCGACGGGCCAGCACCCGTTATTCGAACGTTCAGCACTGGGCGCTGAACGTTCGACGCTGCTAAGGTGTTAATGAAAGGGAATTATGTGAAAATGTTCAACAATGTAAACAAAAACCTCTTAATAGGTTCCAACTTTATATAGAAGCATTCCAAGGGAGCACGAAATCCAGCAAGGATACTTAACTTTGTGTAACGAAGAGGGTCGGAGGGTGGACGTACGGACATTACAGGAAGAATGGTGGGTTGCTGAACATCCTTACTCTCCTTCCCTTCAGGGCGACTGGTCATCGTGGCCACTCCTATATGAAACGGATGAGAACAAGGAAGGCGCCTTTAACTGGGCGTATACTGAGGACGAGGACACGCCCACACGTGACTTCGGCTTCACCAGACTGGAGAAAACACCAGGAGAGAAAGAGGTGGCGTGTGACGAGACCCAGGAGGTAGAGGCGGGAGCGTGGTGGAGTGCAAGGAGAGACGAGAGCGGAGAACGAAGTATGGGTAGAGAGAAGGAAGGCGAGCCAGGAGGCCAACGTCCCCACGGAGCGCCTTGCCATACTCCCGAGGAAGGAGTGTGGCTGAGACAGGTACGGGAGCGTATTGCAGGCTGGGTTGGGAGGCGGGGAGTCTCTCCTCCTTAGCGCTGCAGCAGCAGACATCGCCCTCGTTGTATATATCCTGTAAATATCCCTTTCCAAATTCTACCCTTGTCCGTCCCCTCCCTTCCTTTACACTCTACCCTCACCACGTACCCTTCAGCACCTCCTCAGATTGCATATACACGAATAGCAGTGGTGTCCTTCACTTTCCTGGTTTCCCCGGGGGCCCCTTTATAGAGACCTGGGGCCCGATGTAGGTGGGCCAATACCGATCGGAAACGGCCGAAAATACCGATTTTCGGCCCTTACCGATCGGTATCCAGCCATTGTGATGTAGGACGCTGAAAACCGTCCGATTCGATATTTATACCGAATCGGTATAGTTACCGAATCGGAAATAAACCGAATCGGAAATACACCAAATCGGTAAAAGAACGAATCGGTAACATACCGAATCGGGAAATATACCGAATCGGACCATGTACCGAATCGGTAGATATACCGAATCGGTAATTATTCCGAATCGGACTATCTACCGAATCGGTAGAGTTACCGAATCGGTAAATTACCGATTCGGACAGGCCAAAACTCAGATTGAGATGTAGGGAAGCACAGAAATACCGATTTTGCCTCAAAATCGGTATTTCAAAATCGGTATTTACCATGGATTCCAATCAGGTGGTAACCAACTGCAACCTATAAAAAGAGACCCAAAAAGCAATGCAACTTGCAGGATGGCAGCATTTTATGTCATTGCAAGGCGGCTACGGCTACAGCAGGAAGGAGAGAGGGAATGGCAAAGAGAGGAACAGGTCTACAGACAGAGGATCACTCTGTTCATGCTCACAGAGGCAGAGATCCTACAGAGGTACAGGCTGGACTCAGACACCATTCTGGAGCTCATCAGGGACCTCAAACCACTGTTGGACCACCCCACCCCAAGGGCACACGCCATCCCAACGCACGTGCAGGTGCTATGCAGCCTACACCTGCTTGCGTCTGGCAGCTATCAAAGTGGAGTCGCTGCAGTAGGAGGGGTGACCCAGAGCAGCCTGTCAAGGTTTTTCAACAAATTCCTTGACGCCATGATACAGAGGATGGACCAATACATATCTTTCCCTGCAACCCATGCGGAACTGGTACAAACAAAAGTAGACTTTTACCAGATGGCACGATTCCCCCAAATCATCGGCTGCATTGATGGCACGCACATTCCGATTTTCCCCCCTGCTGACACAGAATACATATACCGCAATAGGAAGTCTACGCACACCATCAATGTGCAGGTGATCTGCAATGCTAAGTGCACCATCACAGACCTGGTAGCAAAATTCCCAGGGAGTACCCACGACTCGTACATTTTTCAAAACAGCGGCATCTATGCACGGCTGTCGGATGGGGAATTTGGTGAAGGATACCTCCTAGGTGAGACACATCATCAGACCCCCATAACACAAAGTAGCAAAGTAAAGTACATGTATGCATGTGAGTAATGTTACCCCTTTTCCTTCTAGGCGACAGTGCATATGCCCTCCGCTCATTCATACTCACCCCCTACCTCAACCCCTCTACACCCAGCCAAAGGAGGTATAACCGGGCCCACAAAAGCACAAGGAATGTGGTAGAACGGACCTTTGGCATCTGGAAAAGCAGGTTCAGATGCTTGCACAAGAGTGGAGGTGCAAGGCAGTACACCCCCATCACCTGCTGCAAGATCATAGCTGTCTGTGCAATGTTGCACAACCTTGCGGTGAAGAAGGGCACTGAGGTGAAGTTGTCAGACTACGAGGACCATGACGAGGACGTTGCTGTGCCACAAACACAACCTGCTGGGGTGTCTACGCCAAGTGATGGCAGATACAGACGTGAGGAGATAACAGAAAACTATTTCTGAGTGAGTACAGATGCACAGACAGGTCAATGGATGTGGAAAAAATAAATTTAATAATGTTGGCACAACGTTACTGCACTGATGTGCAACAAATTAAACAATTACAGAATAGGTGGGGAATGTAAATTGTCCGGGTTGCCTCACCCACCCTGGCAGTCTTACTTTTTGCTGCGCTTAGCTGACCCACTTGGATGTGGCTCACCCCCTTCTGTATGTCCGGCTGCCTCAGCGGAGCGCCTGGTGCTCCGGCGCGGCTCAGATACAGCGCTGGCCGGGCTGCTGCGGCTGCTGCTGTCCCCAGCCTCGCCCACGTCCAGGGCAGGATTCACCACCATGTTTGATATAATTAGTGCCTCCATGGCAGTGGTGATGCGGGCCATGCCCCCGGTCACCTCAGCAGTGTTCTGGGTGAGGCAGTCCTCCATGTTAGGCCCTCGGCGGCATAGCTCGGCGGTTGCTGCAGCAAGGCGGTTGATTGCCCGGTTTTGCACGCGGGCATCCCTGCGCCTACAGTGCTCGTGCTCCTCCATCTTACTACACAGCTGGGTTATGGCAGTAGTCATGCGCCCCAGTCCAGTAGCTATTTCCTTGTTGCTCTCAACAAAACTCTTAAACCCCTTTGTCATCTCCCCCATCTGCAGGTTGTGCTCCCGCAATTGGCGCTGGCAAGCCAGGATCGACTTGGCCTGCATCCTTTGGATCCGGACCATACTCCCCTCCAGCCCTTGGAATACACTGCCCTCCCGTGCTGGTAAAGCACTGCTGGATGTGCGTGGCCTGCGCCGATTGCTGCTGGCCTGCTGTGTGGGCTGGTGTGCCACGGGTGTTGCAGGGGTGGGTGCTGGAGCCTGAGCCGCTGCACCCTCCATGATGTTCAATGGTGCAACGGTGATCCTCCTGGCAGGAGATGTGACAGGTGCTGGGTGGGTCTGTGTGGGTGAATTCTCCGGTGAGAACTGCAATGGGGGCGTTAGTGACAGTAGAGGGGAGTGGGGAAATGAGAGGGTATGTCCTGTGTCATCCTCATTGCCCACGGCACTGCTGTTCTCCTCCTTCTCCTCCTGTGATGGTACAATGCTGCTTGGCCCTGCCACCGCACTGTCTGATGGTGCTGGAGCTGGAGCTTGTGTAGCTGCTGCTCCACTGCCTGATGGTGCCCCTAGGTATAAAGAAGCATTTGTGAACTGAGTGCAAATGTCTTACAGTCACTACAATAAAAGCATTGCACATCTCATCTTCAATACTCTGATTCAGTTTTTGGGGGCATTTCATTTGAATGTGCACTGGCATTTGTTACTACATTAGCTGACTACATTTACCATGATGCATTGTTCATGTATGTTGCTAGCAGTACTGGGCTGGGGTTTGGCTGTGCATTGGGGCTAAAGGGGAGGTGTCTGGTAGGGTGTGTCATGCTGCGCATGCTTCTTACCTTTTGCTGTAGCTCTGGATGAGCTGTCCAGGTCCCCAACTCCCACCACACTCTCGGTCTCAATGGTCGTGGACACAAGTTCCTCAAGGTCAGTGAGGGGTGGCGCCGGGTTCCTGCCTCCACCTGTTAGTCCTGCCTGCTTGTGGAGCTCGGCCAGTTTCCTCTTGGTGAGGCTGCGAATGTCATAAAACCTCTTCTTGAGGTCGTCCAGGCTCCTGGGGGTGACACCAACTACTTTCACCCTCTCACCGATTGCACTCCACAGCTTCCTCTTGGTGCTCTCTGGGACTGTGAGGGACAGCCTCCCAAACAGCTGCCTGTGGACCCTCACCACCTCCTCCACCAAAACTTGCAGCTCCATGCTGCTGGACTTGGCCTTGCGCTTGCGCTCAGCCTTCTGGCTCTCAGAGCTGCTTGCCTTTTCCACACAGTTCAGGATAGTGCTACCACTGCTGCTCACTCTGAATGCTCAGCTCAGGCTGCCTCTCCAGAAAGTTCTAATGAGTTGCACCTGCCTGGGTAGCCACTCCCTGCTAGGGTGGGGGAGGGTGGTTCCACCTCATTGGCTGTTGTCATTAGTTTCACTTTTACTTGCTCGCCGATTCCGTGTTTACCGAATCGGTATATACCGATTCGGTATTTACCGAATCGGCTACTACCGATTCGGTAAATACCGATTCGGTATTTACAATGCATTCCTATGGGCCTTTTGGCCCATGGGGGTGTATTGCAATTACCGATTCGGTATTTGCCGAATCGGTATTCGCCGATTCGGTAATTACCGATTCGGCGAATACCGATTTGGTAAGTATCGAACCACGATACCGATTGTTACCGATTCAATATTTAACCGAATTTTTTTCCCTACATATCATTTTCCGATTTCAAAATACGGAATCGGTAAAAATCGGTATTTTAAAATCGGTAAATGGGTTTTACCTACATCGGGCTCCTAGAGTCCTAATGGCCTCTTTTCTCTGTTTCCCTTTTCCAACTGAAGAACCAGGGTTTAACCCAGCGGCGTCAGGGGCACGACTAAGATCTTCGAGTTCACCTGTCTTGGTATACAGAGACACGGAATACTTGTAGATGGCATCAGAGACCAAGTTTATTAGCTGCAGCTAGTAACAGTGATCCTAGAAATACATCATGGTGTATATTCTCAGGAGACTGCTCATTTTACTAAGGTGAGACGTCTCCTTTTATACCCAATATTCACTTTATAAAAGTACACCCACTGCACAAAATTTTAGCCAATAAGGTACATTTTCAAACAAAGTATCACATAACAAAAACTCAATTTACAGTATCCCAACCCAAAAGTTAATTATTAGGAATATCCCAAATTCAATCTCCACAAGCCGGACAAACCTATAATTGAAAGCATAACCCATGTAATGAAGAAACATAAAAAAGAAACAGTAACAGATGCTGAACAAGATAAGGCATGTGCAAGGAAACTAAAAGTTAACGATGTCCTGAACATTGATTGGCAATCGCAGACAAAGATCGATCGGGGAAATTGGCTTTCCTAGGTCAGTTTCAGGTGAAGAGGTCAGTTTCTTACAGTTCATTTCAGAGTCAAAAAGAAACCTAGTTAATGTATACATGAACTAAGAAGGCCAGGCCACTTTGTTTGCCAGGCGACCTTCACAGGCCTATGTGAGGGCAACACAAAATGGTGGCACAGAACAAAATGGAGTCAGACTCGAGAATTACAAAACCTAAGACTCTCCTTTTGCCATTACGTAGGCAATAACCTAAGACTCATGTTAATCTGAATCTAGGTCTATATCGATATTCATTAGGTCATCAAGGTGTTGCTGTAGCATCATCTTATTATTCTCTACTTCTCTCGGGACAGGTCTCCGAAGACACATAGTAGCACAAAGACTACAAATGGCGGGACCACACTGGATGCAAAGACAACAAGAGAAAAGGATGGTTAAAACTATACCAAGGAATGTCAGAGTCTTCCATCCCCATTTGGACAGCAGTCCCCAAAACCATCCCGTCAATGACCAGTCTCCTTCGTCTACATGGATAGACTCAGAGATTTTATACAACCTAGAGATGGCTTGGTACACTGTAGGAGCATTATCTGGTTTATAAACACAGCAACTGGATCCAATCAATTTACATACTCCTCCTCGATCTGCAAGTATGATGTCTAATACCATACAGTTCTACCAAGTCATAAGGCGGTCCGCTTGAAGCTCAGCTGTAATGTTACTAAGAGCACCTGCTGTCTCAATAATAGTAGCGTCAACAACACGGGCAAGCTGTCGAATATGCCTACTATTGATCATAGGACCCCAAAAGGGCAGGAAGCCCTTGAAGAAATCTCCTACTTCGTGTGCTGCAGTATCTTTCTGATTGAAGACACCTCTACCATATCTCGTTCTATGATAGTATGAAGCAGTAGTGTATGTAGGGGGAAGCAGAAACGCCACATAACACGTTCCTGAAAAATCAGGTGGCAACCATGTGTAGGCTCTGTCATGACAAACAAAATATGTGCCTTTAGCTGGCACAAACGGTGGAGAAGTCAGAGATGAATAGACATAGGTTTGAGCACACACACTCTTACCTAGCTGAGCTTTCGGATTCGGACCATTACCTTGCAAACAAAAATGGCCTCGGTGGGGTACAATCCAAATAGGGGGAGACCTTTTTCGTCTCTCCTTCTCTGTCAAGCTGGTACTATATCCAGTCACGTTCCAACCAATGTAAGCCTGCACCTCATCCTTAGGGATAGCATTATATGCATCAATATCTCGGATTATAGCTACTATTCCCCTTATCAAGGCACTATTGCAATGGGCGTGGCTTGGACGCCGATCGGGATGGCGGCGTGAGCTTGCAGCTCCGCACCTGGTCCCGATATTTCTCCTGAAAACCACACCATTGGCGCTCCCTGAAAGGCGGTTTCTCCGTAGGACGTATTGAGGAAACATCGGAGAGCAGCTGGGGGCTTGCAGGAGACCGAACATAGAGCTGAGACCCGATTCCGGAGGCCGGAGGTGCCGAGCCGAGAGTGGAGAAAATGGCGGCGTAGGGGAACAGCAGAGTCTGCTCGCGGGGCGAGGCGGATCAGAACTGAAACAGATTGCAAACGTCTGCCAACGGGGCACGAGGAGCTAGGGCCCACTTGAACGGGACCGCAGAGAGGAACTGGAGGTACGAGGGCCCACATCGGCCTGGTGTACGGCAGACGCGGCACCCACCTCCTCCCCCCCCCATCTCTGACATGGCGATCGTGTGAGAGGCGGCGTCGGCTTCCGGTAGCTATCGGCACCATCGTGGGAGCTTACGGCTGAGCAGCCCTGATAAGACGTTCGGATGAGAACTGAAAGCGGAAGGCGAGGCTCCCGGGAGAGAGGGTGCGAGGCATGGTGGAGAACCTGAGGCGACCGTATGACGACGCACGAGGCAGCTAAGATGGCGGCTGCTGGCGGAGCCTCCACCATGGAACACTGTCGGAAAGACCCGACCGCGCTGGCCCGGGATGGCGGGGCTCATGCTCTCCCGGAGGTAACGGAGCAGGAACAGAGGCTGAACCAGCGACTGGACAACATCTTGGATGCAATAACAGCGACTAAGGAGGCTTTGCATCAGGACATAGCACAGGTCGCCACGGGGCTGGGTCTCTTGAGGGCGGACCATGCTAAGCTCTCGGACAGAGTAAAAGAAAATGAACAATTACTTCAAGAGCTGAAACCGGCGGTAGTGACCGCAGAACACAAGCTGACTGATATCCTCAGCCGCCTGAACACGCTAGAGAGACGAGCAGAGGATGCCGAAAGTCGTAATCGGAGGAACAAAGTGAGGGTAGTAGGACTTCCGGAGAAAATTGAAGGGGATGATGCGGTGGCCTATATGGAGAACTGGTTCAAAACGGTAGTGGCGCCGTAGGGCCTCTCTTTTTCAGACCCCGGATGAAGCATAGTCGTGGCTTGAGTTCTATCGTGCCGGAACGGACCGCAACGGCAAAAGTCAACGAGAGCGACATAAACCTCTCCGGATCCGAAAATCACAACGTATACGCACACGAAACAAACTCAAGAGAGCGGTGTGGGATGGTCAGATGGCCACGGACAAGAAGGGGGCGCTAGCTGTGTCAGCGAGTATCACGAGGTCGCAACAAGAGAAGGCAGTAATGGGGTCGGACTCTGGTGATGATGGAGGAAAATCTGGAGAAGAAATATCGGAGGCTGAGAGTTCGAAGGGTCCAGCGGTCACCCCACAGACATCAGATGGACTCTTTAATGAGTGACTATTGAGAGGGCTGAACAATTCCGTTGCTTCTACTGGGGCAGGCTCTCCTAGTGGTTGACGGGCTGGCAGGTATGGTGCTGTAAATGCAGTGTGGGATCGAAGGCGCGGGACGGGAGCTCTGCCTGCCCTGAGTCGGCGCTAACTCACCCCCTTGAGGCCCTTAAGGTCTTCTGTGGTGGCGACCACAGATTAGTCTAATGTGTGCTGTGTTACAGGTTTGGAACAGGGCTAAAACTGGGTTATTAGGTCCTGTCCTGGGAAGTGGGGTTTGGGGAGTTTTTTCAGTAGTTTTGATGGGGGGGAAGCAACTGCAATGATGTGGGCAATGACTGGTTGCCATTGAAACGGTACGGTAATGACTACCATGGGGACGTTACCTAATTTGAAATGCCTAACATGGAATGTCTGGGGACTTCGAACAATGGTCAGACGCCACAAGGTACATGCTTATCTGGTGAGGCGTGGCGTCCAGATTGCAATGTTACAAGAAACTCATCTAACTAAGCAAGAATGCACTGCACTGCAGAAGAGATGGCGGGGTCAGGTGTTTGGCACCACGTATTCGGCGTTTGCTAGAGGGGTGCTAATATCGATAAGGGCGGGGATACCGTTCCTGGTTACGAACCAGCTGGTGGATCCTGAGGGCAGATATGTGGTGGTGGAGGGGAGGCTATATGGCAGGGATGTGGTATTATGCAGTGTGTACACCCCCAATGTCGATCAGGCCCATTTTTTTGATGATCTGACGAGTTCACTGGCCTATTTCCTGGCGGGCCCAATCATCCTAGGAGGTGACTTCAATTCAATTACTAATGTGACGCTTGATAGGTCGCACCCGCCGTTGGCCGATTCCCCAGTACGTAGGTTGGCCACACATAGGAAGGACTGGCAAGAGAGGTGGGGATTGATAGATGTATGGAGGGAGCAGCATCCTGACAGTAGGGACTATTCCTTTTTTTCGGCCCTACATGCATTACACGTCAGAATAGACTCTGTCCTGTGTAGTGGCCCCCTGGCTGCCATGGTCACTCACACGGAATACCTGACTAGGACCATCTCAGATCACAATCTCTTGCTGGTATTGGTGCAGTGGCAGCGGGCAAGATCAGCGGTTCCAACATGGCAGCTGCGGCCTGACACATTGTAAGATCTGGTGTTTAGTGATACGGTCCAACAGGGCATTGAACATTACTTTGAGGAGAATGAGGGCTCTGCTACTGCAAGATCGGTAGAATGGGATGCAATGAAAGTGGTGGTGAGAGGCGTATGCATGGGCAGGTTCTCGAATGCAAGGACATCAGTTTTGAATGCTCTAACGAAAGCGGAGGATGCGTTGAGGGAATTGGAGCAGTGTCGACCTGAGCGACCGGAATTACAGGAGCGGTTACTTGAGGCTAAGGAAGTAGTGGCGACCGAAACGGAAGGGCTGCGGTGCTATGATTATAAGCAATACACCATTAAAGCACATGCCGAGAGAGATAAAGTGGGTACGCTCCTTGCTAGGATTGCTAACCCAGACATTAGAGGTTGCCAAATCATGAGCATAAGAATGGAGTCAGGGGAAATGGTCTACTCGCATGCGGCGGTGCTGGCGCGCTTCCAGTCTTATTATACGAAGTTGTATGAATGCCAACTAGAGGTGGAGGTCTCTGAAATAAGTGAATACTTGGACTCAGTCCCACTGCCAGTACTGGATGGCGAGGAAGCGAAGGAACTGGGAGGGCCTATAATGCTATCGGAGATTAGAGTGGCCATTAAAAAGATGGCGAAGAACAAAACGCCTGGGGTAGATGGCCTGCCGATAGAATTCTATCTGAAATACATTGATATTTTAGCGCCCAGACTATTGGTGGTGTACACTGAAGCTAGAATGTTGGGGTACTTGCCCAAGTCAATGAGGGAGGCACTGGTGGTGCCACTACTGAAACCCGGCAGAGAGGCATCCAATGTGACGTCTTATCGGCCGCTGTCCATGCTAACTGTGGACTATAAGATCTTGAGCCGTATCCTGGCCACCAGGCTGCTACCACACATGACCAGACTAGTGCATGGGGACCAAGCAGGGTTTATTCCTACTAGGAACACATCAATGAACATACGCCGACTGATCCGGATATTGGACAGTGCTGGGGACACAGATAGAGACACTACAAAAATAGGAGTCTAGAGGGAAAGACAAACCGAACTAGAACGCCCTCCACTCTGAAAGCTAATGAACAACAACAGTCCTAGTTCTCATGGCAATATTCATTTGCTGCACTGTAAACATCCATGGTCGAAATTCGTTATCCAAGGGATCTCTTTAGTCTCAAGAAAATCCTAAGATGTTTCAATCTATTGCCTCTTTAAAACAACAACCTCTCTGATTGATACAAACAGGACAGCACAGACAAAAAAGGTGTGAAATGCGAGATGGCACCTCACGGGCGCACCACCAATGGGACCCCTGGTTGGTACTCACCAGGATGGCCCTGTTCTCATCATCGGTGCCATCAAGCTAAAACCAAAAAAACGTGTCTCGAACCTCAAAAATAAAAAGACAGTGAATGGTGCAGTGGACACAACTTATATGTGACAAAACTAACGACATTCAACATATAAGTCACTGAGCAACTGGGACCATAAACTTTACTTTCATTCCCTTCTCTGTTGCAAAACAGCGAACACACATATACTAAAAAAGAAGAGAGTAAATACTACCTATCGATTCACTCTCTACTTACAGCCGACATGTTTCATTGCCTTGGTTTCTATCAGGCAATTTCTTCAGGGCAATACACTTTAAATGCCACTGCAAGAGTTTTGCCTCTCATACCAGTGATGAAATTATGCTAAAATCGGAATCCAGCTCCCTTAGGTGAGCATGGTCCTTACTCCCCGTTCGAGAAAGTTACGGTGTTGGAGTAGCGGTCGGCGTCCTCTCAAGGGAGTAAGGACCATGCTCACCTAAGGGAGCTGGATTCCGATTTTAGCATAATTTCATCACTGGTATGAGAGGCAAAACTGCATGCAGGCACCCAAGCTTCAGTGTCTCTTGCAGTGGCATTTAAAGTGTATTGCCCTGAAGAAATTGCCTGATAGAAACCAAGGCAATGAAACATGTCGGCTGTAAGTAGAGAGTGAATCGATAGGTAGTATTTACTCTCTTCTTTTTTAGTATATGTGTGTTCGCTGTTTTGCAACAGAGAAGGGAATGAAAGTAAAGTTTATGGTCCCAGTTGCTCAGTGACTTATATGTTGAATGTCGTTAGTTTTGTCACATATAAGTTGTGTCCACTGCACCATTCACTGTCTTTTTATTTTTGAGGTTCGAGACACGTTTTTTTGGTTTTAGCTTGATGGCACCGATGATGAGAACAGGGCCATCCTGGTGAGTACCAACCAGGGGTCCCATTGGTGGTGCGCCCGTGAGGTGCCATCTCGCTTTTCACACCTTTTTTGTCTGTGCTGTCCTGTTTGTATCAATCAGAGAGGTTGTTGTTTTAAAGAGGCAATAGATTGAAACATCTTAGGATTTTCTTGAGACTAAAGAGATCCCTTGGATAACGAATTTCGACCATGGCTGTTTACAGTGCAGCAAATGAATATTGCCATGAGAACTAGGACTGTTGTTGGACACAGATAGAGAACCTGCAGTCTTATCAGTTGATATTGAGAAAGCTTTTGATAGCCTTTGAAGGACTGGGCTATTCTAAGGCCCAGCGGTGCCAGGGGACAACACCTGAAACCTTTGTGGGTTACCTGTTCCGGCGTACAAATCACAGAGACACGGGACACTTCCTTCGGAGTCAAAGATCAGCGTTTATTTACTGTAGGGATACAGATATCGCAAGAAGTACAACGAAGTGTAGGTTCTGAGAGTCTGCTTCGAATTGCAAAAGTGGATCGCTCCTTTTATACACATTTTCGTGATTGCACAACATAGCGAACAAAAGGTTACAACTCAGTTCCCACAGTAAACCTCAAAAGGGTTGCATTCATGTTTTCAGAAGCCCGGAACATAATTACAGTAGCATTGCCAGTTCCCAACTGTAAAAGCATGTTATCCCACTATTAGGCACATTCCATTCTGGCTGTAAACGAGTTAAGAGAGGGGACAGAAACAGGTGCAAGGAAAACAAAGACAGACAACAGATTGAAAAGAGTGTAGGGGGCAATATCGGAAGCATGATCGCAGGATCAAAGGATTCGAGCCTAACGCATGCACGGCTGAAACAATAGACCAGCACGGCAAGATGAGCCTTGAGCGGAGCCATCTGCCTTTGCCGTGCCATTCCCCTAGTCATAAAGACACACTCAAAGGGATATGCATCTTCCGCAAGAGCTTGGGAAACCCAGGGTCATGAAGCGGACATTGTCCGATCGCCGGCTACGTGAGGGCAAGAAACAAAATGGATGCCGTATCTAAAATGGAACCCGTGGGTTCAGATGAAGAAACCCACGAATAAGACGAATACTGCAAAGTAGAGTAGCGAAAACGCGTACACCCACTAAACTCGTCATTTGCGGTTCGTAGATACCGAACTCGTCCATATTCGAACAAGCCCAAAACGTCATTTCGATTCTCACGGAACCTCAGACGCTCCTTTTGCCCTCATGTAGGCAAGCACTAGTCGATATCAGAATCAATTTCGATATTCATCAGATCGTTCAGTTGTTGCTGGAACATCATTCTATCCATCAATGTCTCTTTGGTAACAGATGGCCGTCTTATACACGTTGTAGCACAGAGGCCACATAAGGCTGGACCACACTGTACACAAAGACAACACGTGAACAGAAACGTCACAACAACCCCTACAATCATCAGAATCTTCCAACCCCAAGTCGATATCAGACCCCAAAACCATCCTATCAGCGTCCAATTACCTTTGTCCACGTTTATGGACTCGGAGATTTTATGCAACTTTGAGATGGCTTGATAAACAGTTGGAGCGTTATCAGGAATGAAAATACAGCAGCTCGAATGGATCACCTTGCACACACCACCTCTATCTGCCAGTACAACATCTAGAACCATACGGTTCTGCAACGTCATAAGTCTATCCGCCTGAAGCTCTGCTGTCAGATTACCAAGAGCACTTGCAGTTATGTTAGCAGTCCATTCTACCACACGAGTCAACTGTCTCAGGTTCCTACTATTAACCATAGGCCCCCAAAATGGCAGGAAACCCTTAAAGAAGTCTCCTGCTTCTTGACCGGCAGTGTCCTCTTCGCTAATAATGCCTCTCACAACTCTAGTCTTGTGATAGTCCGAGGCGACTGTAAAAGTCGGTGGCAAAAGATTCGCAATATAACAGGTGCCCGAGAAGTCACGGGGCAACCACGTATAAGCGCGACCATAACATACAAAATAGGTACCCTTGGCAGTCAGGAAGACAGGGGAAGAGAGCATTGGTAAAACATACGTTTCAGTACAAGCACTCTTCCCAAGCTGAGCTCTCGGATTTCGACCAAGACCTTGCAGGCAAAAACGACCAAGGTGGGGTACGATCCAGATCGGAGACGAGCTCTTAAGCTGTCTATCACCCACTAACATACTATACTCAGCCTCACTCAGATCCTTGTATGCTCGCACCTCTTCCTCTGGAATAAGCGATGCATCAAAAATATCTCTATCTAAGTCAGCAATCGCTATCGCCAAAGACTTGTGGTACGGGCCGGGACCAAGGTCTGCAGAGCGTGGCTCTCGACGGGGATAGGAATCTATTGCACTACGGAACATAGTTTGGAATGCTCGAGCTGACCCCTGGGTGCTGTAAGGAAGAACTAAATACGGAATACCCTTATCCATGGTATGTGGCATTAACCCACACACCCAACAGTTGGTAGTATTCATCACCAATTGATGTTGATGAAGAAGTTGAACAAAGGAGTTGTTCATAAATTCCATGGTATGTGGCATTAACCCACACACCCAACAGTTGGTAGTATTCATCACGAATTGATGTTGATGAAGAAGTTGAACAAAGGAGTTGTTCATAAATTCCGCACGTCTAACCTGTTCATGTTGGGGCAGAAGATGATAGGAATGTGGAGAAATGGTGGGAACAGAATTCAGATCATGAGAAGGAGAGGTAGGCGAAGTGGAAGGTAATAACGACTGAATCCCAAGATACACTCCACCCACCAGTAGCATAGAAACAGTTAGGAACAGCATGAAAACCTGAAACAAAAAACATTTTGTTCGCAAAACCTTATGCAGTTTGGATCTTTGCGCCGACATCCTCTCTATTTCCGACAGCTTAGAGAACTCCATCCTCTAAAAACAATCCGTAACGTTCTTGACGCACTTCGTTCTGAGTAGCGATTATCAATTCCCAGGAGTTCCCAGGAATCGACAAGAGTAACCGACCTAGTGTCAGGAACCTGCTAAACAGAAGGAGGTACCCGTCAACCCGGATGATAGGTTTTAATCAAAATAAACATTCAAATTAATATAAATCTCCTAGCTGCACAGAAGAGGAATACACGTGATGTATAAAACAAGAATTAAAAAACTCAAAATCAATAGAAAAATGCAAATGTTCACAATGTTCGCAACAACAGTGGGGGGGTAATGTAAAATTTAAAAACAAAAAAAAAAGGAATTTTTTTATTAGTCCTTGTCACGCGATCGAAGAAAGTATCGACTTTTTCCAGGTCGAGTTTGCTCTTCAAACAATGGTTCAGATGACAAAACAGTGTTCGATCGTTCAGGTGACAGTTCAGAACTCGAATTCTCCAATGCTGAAGACGAAGGTACAGTTCCAGATGATTCAACAGGTGTATCTGACTGAACTGAATCGTTCTCTACAGGTTGAGCATCACTAAATGGCACGTAGCGTTGAAGGGCCTCGGTCTCCGTTGGGGCAACTCCTGTTTTTACCCAGTTATCTGCTGGCAAAGGAAGTGGAACCTTCTTCGTATGGCTGGCGTGCACCCAGTGCTTCCTGCCTTCCAACCGAACTGCAGTCCTTGTTGCCAGCAGAACTTGGTAAGGTCCCACAAACCTTGGCTCGAGATTACGTATTCTCCCAAAGTTTCGGGTGACAACCCAGTCACCAGGTTGGAGCCGATGTCCAGGACCTTCTGTTTGTGCCGGCAGAGCTTCAAAAACCTATTGATGAATCAAACTCAATTTAGCAGTCAGATCGTAAAGATAGTCAATCAACATTGGATATTCGAGACTGTCAAATTCTTTAGGCCTCGGACCTCCCCAAATGTTCGCAGGACGGCCGAACACAATCTCATATGGGCTAAGCCCTACTCGAGAGTGCATAGTCGCCCTGGTCGATAAGAGAGCTAGAGGCAGTGCATCAGGCCAAGACAAACCAGTCGTGGCTTGAATTTTGGCAAGTTTCAGTTTCAGAGTACCATTGTACCCTTCCACTAAACCTGCTGATTGAGGATGATTAGCGCTATGGAATTTTTGACGTATTCCAAGACCCTTACACACACTTTTCATCACACTTCCCACAAACTCACTTCCGTTATCCGACCATACGATCCGTGGCATTCCATACCGAGGAAAATATTCCTTCAGTAGGACTTTCGCTGTGGACAGGGCAGTATTATCCTTCAGAGGGTAGGCCTCGATCCATCTGGAGAACGCACAAACCACAACCAAGACATATTTCAGGTTATTGCATCTCTCCATATGGATGAAGTCCAACTGAATAACTTCAAAGGGACATGTAGGAGGAGCAAAATGACCAGGTGGAGTGGGGGTGCCCTTGCCAGGATTATACATCAAACATACCATACAGTTCTTAACCACTCTCTTAGCAATCCCATCATTCTTCCATACTGGAGACAACAACTTACATATACCTTTCGCGCTAATATGTGACATGCTGTGAGCCATAGTAACAACGGCAGGCACATACGCATCCGGTAACATCCATCTCCGATATTCTGACAAATCAATCCAACATCCATTCACATCTAACTTCCCCGCACTTTCTTTCCACTTAGTCTTTTCAGTTTCGGTGGCCTCATTCTGAATCGCTTTCACGCTCTCAACAGTGTCTTCACACATACCAGTCTCCGTCGGCCACCTCACTGAACTCGTAACGTACATTCGAGTTGTCAGATTCTTAGCCGTTTTCTTAGCAATCTCATCCGCAAACGCGTTACCACGACCAACATCATCCGTAATCTTTCGATGCGCGCTACATTTAATGATTGCCACCTGCTTAGGCAATGTAAGTGCATCCAAAAGATCGTTCACGAGCTGTCCGTGTTGGATCTTCGTACCATGCAATGTCATAAATCCTCTTTCTCTCCACAATCGACCAAAGCTATGCGCTACGCCAAACGCATACTGACTGTCAGTAAACACATTCACTCGCTTCCCTTTAGACAAAACACACGCTCTCGTTAACGCAATCAACTCTGCCCCTTGCGCTGAATTCTGACTCAATCTCGCAGTTTCCACAACCGTACTCAGCATCACTACAGCATACGCGGTCGTCACATCACCATTTGGCAACTTGAAGCATGAATCATCAACATACAAAGTACCATCGGGATCTACCAATGGAGTGTTTTTCAAGTCAATACGACCGTTTGTTTCTTCCTCAGTTCTTAGATAACAGTCATATGGTGCTACATCACCTGATTCCACATTATTCGGCAACAATGTCGCTGGATTCAGCACATTACAACGCTTGATCTGTATATGACTTGCCAAAAGTGTCAACTCATAACCGGACAACCTTGTGCTCGTCAAGTGTTGAGTTTTCGTTCGATTCAAGAGAGTGTCAACTGCATGCGGGACCATCACTGTGAGCATATTATCCATGACCAGACCTGCGGACTGTCGAATAGACACCGCAGCCGCCGCTGTCGCTCTTAAACAACTCGGCAATGCTTTAGCTACCGGGTCTAAGGTCGAGGAAAAATATGCACATGGACGCTGCTTACCACCAAATTGCTGCGTCAAGACACTCAACGCACAACATTCCCTCTCGTGAACGTATAGTGTAAACGGCTTACGGTAATCAGGAGTACCTAACACAGGAGCCGAACACAACGCATCACGCAGTTCAGAAAAACTTTTCTGACATTCTTCGGTCCATGGCAAAGGAGTCGGAACATCCTTGCACGTGAGAGCTAACAATGGCTTCGTTAACAATGAAAAATTCGGAATCCACTGTCTGCAGTATGACGTAATACCTAGAAAGGCACGTACATCTCTTTGAGTTGTTGGCACAGTCATTCGAGCAATCGCTGCAATTCTTTCTGGGGTCAACCTTCTTCCCTCCTTTGACAATAAGTGACCTAAATAGGTTACTTCTTGACAACAATACTGTAGCTTAGAAGGTGACACTTTGTGATGTAAGTCACATAGATGCAGTAACAACGATACTGTAGCAGTTTTGCAAATCTGCTCAGTGTCAGCAGCCACTAACAGATCGTCAACATACTGAATCAAGGCCACACCAGCCGGTAACACAAATACATCAAGTTGACTCTTAAGGGCTTGACTGTAGATCGATGGACTCTCACAGTAGCCCTGAGGTGCGCGTTTAAACCTGAGCTGCGACCACCTAATGAAAAACCGAATAAATCTCTACTTTCTTCAGCAATCGGAATGCTAAAGAAAGCATTCTTCAGATCGATTACCGAAAACCAGGAAGCAGAAGCTGGAATCAGGGTCAGTAAGGCTGTAATGTCAGGCACCACAGGAAACTGTGGGATCACGATTTTATTCACTTCTCTCAAATCAATAACAAAACGGTACACAGGAGGCTTGGATGGGTCAGTTCGTTTCAGAATAGGTAACACCAGGCTATTGCACACATTTCCCCGAGTTTCCTCGATAACATCCTTTTTGATCAAATCATAAATGATCGCTAATAGCGCTCGCTCGCCATCAAGGGAGATACGATACTGGGGAATGCGTGGTAAGCGCACATTCGATTTCAATTGGACGACATAAGGTGGTATATCCAGTAGGCCCACATCATTGGGACCCGTTGCCCACAAAGACTCAGGAAGGGAACTCAATTCCGGTGGGAGCTTATCAGTTGACAAGTACATAGGAGAGATTACTCTCTGACCTAATGTAAGCTCCACTCCCGTAGGAGAGCAATAGAGAGTCGCATATAACCGCTTCAACAAATCCAGACCCAAAAGATTCTCACCACAACCAGTAGTTAAAATAAAAGGAGCCTCTAGCTCACGTGGTCCGATCGTAAGGGACAAAGGGCTAGAAACTGGATTGCTAACCGGGGCGCCAGAGAATCCAACGGAAACATTTGTTTAGCCAGACAAAGGTGCGCCAGGGAGTTTCGAATGCATAATGGAACTTTTTGCTGCACCAGTGTCCAACAGAAAAGGCTCAACTATGCCCGATGTGGCAACTTCGACATAAGGCCCTCTCTGATCAACCGGAACTGATACTACTCCCTCTCTTTGTCTATGGCTGTCCTAGTAATTACCGTCTGCAACAATGTCATGCTCAACGTAATAGTCATCCACATGATACTGTGCAGATCTACCAGACGATGTATTTCGCTTATCAAAACAATTGTCCGCATCCGATGAAGAAGTAGAATGCTCATTTTGATTTTGAGAGGTGCCACGACCTCTACCTTGAAATGCCTGCTGAGGACCAGTACGACCTCCTCGGGCCGAGACACCATTATTTCGGTCCCGTAAAACAGGACAATTAAACTTCAAATGGCCCTCACCCCTACAATATGCACATTGATTATACCCAAGCATAGATCTGGGTGTAGAAGAGTCAGAACTCGACTGCGACCTAGAAGACTGCGACTGTGGTCGATTTTGCTGTTGCAAGTCATTTTGATTCGAGCGCAGAGGATACTCTTGCTGCAACAAGACCTTAGTTTTAAGCTCCTTCGTTTTCTTGTCTGCACGATTATTTTCTTCTTTTTCCCTATTCTCATAATATTGAGCCGTTGCTAATATTTGAGCAGTGGTTGAAACAGCCCATGAACTTTCAGAATTTTTCAATTTGTTGCATAGCTCAGGCAACAGATTTAACACAAATTTATCGACAAACAAACGCTGGCCTCCCTCAGTGCTCATATCCTGACCACTATGATCAATAAATGCCTCTTCGAATCTAGTAAAGAAATCGGAGACACTCTCATCTTTCTTTTGTTTGCAGGCAGACAATTTATCCCAGTTGACCCTCATTGCTGGCATAAGTGTTTTCATGAGCGTAATGATCCTTTGGGGCAGATCCGTAATTATCTGTTCAGGCTTAGCCCCACCAACTTGCCGTCCGTCAGTTGCTACAATAGCAGCCCAATCACCGCCTAACTCAGCTGCGTGATTCTCTTGACGGATTTTCGCCCAAATCGGTTGCGGTACTACGTTACCAAACAACATGTCAATATCGGCAAGGTTCATAATAGTAGCATCCACAAGTTGGGATAACTCCTTATAATAACCTGCCGGATTTTTCCGGGGGTCAGGAAAGATTGTTTCACCTGCAAAACTTCCGATCGCTTCCATGGGAGGTGTATCCACACTCTCTGGAAGTGCGGCAAAATTGCAGGATTGGCAGCATTTTCACCTGACATCCACACTGGGGGAACTTCTCGCATAGGATACTGACCAGCTTGTGCTTTCGAATCATCGGACTCGTCATCAAACAACACTCGAGGATGCACTGTAGATCTAAAAGCTAACAGACGCTCTAATGCACGTCGTACATCACCGCCTACAATCATACAGTTCGAAAACTGATTCTGAAGGTCCGTCATATCGGGCGGTACATTATCTACCTCATCATTATCCCACTCTTCTCTCAAGGATTTACACATTTCCTCGAACACGAATCTTTGTGTGGGTTCATTGAACTGAGAAAACGTATCAAACACTATGCGTGGAGTATACTTAGCAGGATGTCTAATCCACCTGCGCGCCATAGTGACTAACGTCTCACTCTCCCTACCTCCAGGCATTTGGCTTCGCCTCTGAGAGACATCAAAGACATCGGACCCAAGGATTGATCCGAAAAGTGGGGAATAGAGATTAGCAACAACATTAGGTATGCGGCTACGAACAGAAGGAGAAGAGGAGAGAAGTACAGGAGCAACAACGTGAGGACTGAACGTTGGAGCAGTAGGAGTAGCCAAGATAGCAGAAGTAGCAGGAACAATCGACTGAGACGGTACAGGCAATGGAGCAGTAGGAAGAAGGGCAGGTAAGGGAGCAGGGACAACTTGAGGAACAAGAGGATTCGGAGGAACAGGACCAACGACAGGCTGACCAGCAGCCGCCGGAACAACAGGTGGAGGAACAGGAGGAACTACAGGAACTGTAGTACCCTGTACATAAGGAGGTGGCGATTTCAGTAAATAGGATAACAAAGAATCCTCTGTCGATTCCTCTCCCTTCTTATCAGAACTCAACGGTAAAACCGGATAACATTTATCCACCGCCATACAATGCAATCTAGTAAAAACTTCCTTTTCCTTCTTGTCTTTGTCTCGCTGATATTGTTCTGCACTTTGCATCATTGTAATGATACCCTCTCTCTTATTTTTCTTTATCTGCTTGATTTCTTTCTGTTTGGCCTCTTTGCGCCATAACCGAAAGGAATCAAACATGGCCGGCCTAGCTTTCTTTTTAAACAATTTTGCTTTGAGATTATCTAAAATCTCAGTTTCAAAACTACCGTGGGGTGGCCAACTAAGGACACCATCGTTTTTAGTATAACGGATCCAATATTCATTATATACAATAGGGCCCACTCCGTGTCGACTATAAAGCTCATAAATCGGAGTTCCAACTGGAGGTATCGGACATGAGTCCTCCAACCGGGAATCCGTGCTGCAACATTTAAGGAAACCAAACAAAGGACTACGGCCAGGCATCGTGCACACTAACCGAGTTTACAAACTTCAAGGGTTATCGAATTACGATGTCCTCGCAAAAATACGAGACCCTCGGTTTTTGGCAATTGCAATCGTCAAAGAAAAACCCAACAACTAAGAACCAACAACTAAGAACCACATATGCAATGGAACCATGCAAACAACCAAGTTTCAACAACAACAACCAAGTGTACTGGGAGCGACCCACAAATACTTAACTGAGAGTACAATGGTGTCACCAGGAAGGCCCGTCTATCGTCTCGCCGTACAAAAGGACTACGCCAGGTGCCAAAACAGGTCGACAGTCAGGGCATCAGTCCGTCGCAGCCGTCAGGAGGCGGGAATCTTCGCGGGAAAAGTCTTCGGACCACCTATTTCGACAACAGGATCGATGAAGCGGGGTGCACCTTCCCTCAGAGATTTCACACGAAGTTCCTCACGATCGTCAGGCTTTGGACCGGTACCGTTGATGTCGCCCCACGTGGGGCGCCAACTGAAAGACTGGGCTATTCTAAGGCCCAGCGGTGCCAAGGGACAACACCTGAAACCTTCGTGGGTTACCTGTTCCAGCGTACAAATCACAGAGACACGGGACACTTCCTTCGGCGTCAAAGATCAGCGTTTATTTACTGCAGGGATACAGAGATCGCAAGAAGTACAACGAAGTGTAGGTTCTGAGAGTCTGCTTCAAATTGCAAAAGTGGATTGCTCCTTTTATACACATTTTCGTCATTGCACAACATAGCGAACAAAAGGTTACAACTCAGTTCCCATAGTAAACCTCAAAAGGGTTGCATTCATGTTTTCAGAAGCCCGGAACATAATTACAGTAGCATTGCCAGTTCCCAACTGTAAAAGCACGTTATCCCACTATTAGGCACATTCCATTCTGGCTGTAAACGAGTTAAGAGAGGGGACAGAAACAGGTGCAAGGAAAACAAAGACAGACAACAGATTGAAGAGAGTGTAGGGGGCAATATCGGAAGCATGATCGCAGGATCAAAGGATTCGAGCCTAACGCATGCATGGCTGAAACAATAGACCAGCACAGCAAGATGAGCCTTGAGCCGAGCCATCTGCCTTTGCCGTGCCATTCCCCTAGTCATAAAGACACACTCAAAGGGATATGCATCTTCCGCAAGAGCTTGGGAAACCCAGGGTCATGAAGCGGACATTGTCCGTTCGCCGGCTACGTGAGGGCAAGAAACAAAATGGATGCCGTATCTAAAATGGAACCTGTGGATTCAGATGAAGAAACCCACGAATAAGACGAATGCTGCAAAGTAGAGTAGCGAAAACGCGTACACCCACTAAACTCGTTATTTGCGGTTCGTAGATACCGAACTCGTCCATATTCGAACAAGCCCAAAACGTCATTACGATTCTCACGGAACCTCACCTTGAGTGGGCATACCTGGACGAGGTTTTGGTGAAGTTTGGTATAGGAGAGGGGTTTGGGAGATGGACAAAAGTGCTGTATTCATCGGCCACAGCGAGGGTACGCCTAGGATCGATTATATCCTCAGATTATCCAGTCCGAAGGGGGACGAGGCAGGGGTGCTCGTTGTCCCCTCTGCTGTTCGCGCTGGCAATGGAACCATTGGCGGCGCGAGCAAGGTCCGGGGCCATGTACCTGGGGATCAGGCAGAGTGAGAAGTCGCATTACATATCTTTGTATGCAGACGATCTGTTATTATACCTGGCGGATGCAGAACAGGCCCTGAAGGGAGCAGTGGATATGTTATCCAGATTTGGCCGATTGTCGGGCCTTAAGGTGAACTGGACTAAGACTTGTATTTTTCCGCTGCGGGCGGACACGCCGTGTCCCCCTCGCGAGCTGGGTGTGGTCTGGGAGCCATCTTGCTTCACTTATCTGGGTGTCCGCATCTACCATGAGGCCGCGAGTCTGTTGGAGGGTAATATAGGGCGTTGCATGCGCGCATTGAGAGGTTGCATATCCTTCTGGGCCTCCCTCCCTTTATCGGTGTTGGGCCGAGTGGCACTACTGAAAATGGTGGCGCTCCCGAGGCTGCTCTATTACTTTCGCACCCTGCCGATCTAGATTCCCCGAGAAAAACAACAACAAATTGCCCGCCCTTCCTTACTTATTATAATAGGATTAATCTAATCAAGATATTCGTTTTTGTTTTTGTAAATGTTGATTGTTTTCTTTAAATATTAGTTGGATGTTTTCTTTCATAAAATGTTTTTCATCTTGTGAATAATTCCTTTGTCCTATATGTAATGTATATAAATGTATGAAATGTACACACAAACGCCATATGATAAGGTGTTTCCTTTTTTCTGCCTATAGCACGTTTTGAGATTTTGTAAAAAATAAAAATCAAGTGGTATAAATCAAAGTACCGGATCAAACAAAACTGAATAGTTGTTTGGTCTTGATTAGATTAATCCTATTATAATAAGTAAGGAGGGGCGGGCAATTTGTTGTTGTTTTTCTCTGAGCACAAAGGTCCAGCCGGCCCCTGTCCCGTTAAGGACCTAACGCCCTTGGGTGTCAAAAGATCTGGATTCCCCAGCGGGTCTTTAAAGAACTGAGGATGCTGGTGACTGACTTCCTTTGGGGTCACGGGCGACGCAGGGTAGCATTGAACACTTTGGTCAGACCCAAGCTCGAGGGGGGATGGCAGTCCCCGACTTCGAACTATATTATTTAGCAGCACAGCTTCAAATACTCACACAGCACGTTGCCAGGGAGTTCAGAGGGCCAGATCACGAACGAGGGACTGGTATTCAATGCCACGTCCTGGCCTACATAGTTATGCAACAGAAACTAGAAATGAGGGACCTTACAATGGAGGAAAAGACGATCAGGCTGTGTTGGCAAAGAAGTCTGAAGAGAGCGAAGAGAGCCCGGCCGTATGCCCCAGAGATACCATTGGGAATGCTGACCGCTCTGCCGCATTGGGGTGACTGGTCCCCGCTGTCGGAATGGGAGGAATTAGGCTTACAGATGGTGGGGGACTTATACATAGATGGAATGTTGGTCCCCTTTCAGACATTGCAGGAACAGTTTGGCCTGCCGGACGGGAACTTTCTTCTGCATGTGGCGGTGGTTGCGGCGATGCAAAAGTACTGGATGGAGGGCTAATTGAGCCGGAAACGACCATGGCCTGCCAGTATGTGGTGATGGCCGCGGGTACGTTTAAAGCGGTGACCTGCCCCCATAATAGGATGTGAAATGAGGGACTGGAACCGCTGCTGGTGCTAAAGACGAAATGGGAGGACAGTATAGGTAAAGCCCAGCCCAGACACGGTGTGGTACCATATTCTGAAACGAACATGGAAGGGGACAAGGAATGCACGTTTCCAACAGGTACACTTTTTTGTCCTGCACAGGGCCTACCTGACCCGGAAAGGATTAAACGGTACTTTCGGGTACATGACGCAATGTGCCCGAGGTGCCTGGCGCCTGAGGTTGAACTAGACCACCTGCTGTGGGGCTGTCCGAAATTGGGGACGTATTGGCCGGAACTGGGGGAACTCCTGAACGTGGTTACTGACAGGGAAGTGGACTTTGACATGGCGGCGTGCTTATTGCTTTGGTTTCCTCACACAAAGAACACAAAAATAACAAGCAAATTCATTGATCTAGGGCTCATGCTGGCCCAGAGAGAAATTACCTGGCACTGGAAGTCCAAGGAGGGTCCATCGGTAAGGAGATGGATGAATGAGCTGCTGAAATGGTCCGGGTGTGAAAGTGTGCTCCGAATGAGACAAGCCTCTAGGACTGACAATGATAAAAGCTTGGAGATGGCGAGAGCATGGGAGATGATAGTTCAAGCGTTGCGTGACTACATGGTGGAAGACGAAGAATAAAGAAATTGAACAATTAGGGCTCCATGAGGCTTGAAAAAACAAAGGCACCACCCGATTTGTAGCGTGCTCCATTATTATTATAGAATGACTATGCCCACATCAGCAGCGGTTGGGGGGGGAGGAGGGAGGTAGGGATCGTTTGGGGAGGGTTGTTAGGCACCGAGGCTATGTTCTGGAAGAGTCTGGAGCTGAACCTAGGGCTGGGTACACGGCAAGGGGTCCCTATAGGTTGCTGTGGGCAACAATAGATATACCCTGGACCGACATCATAGGCGTCCACTAGTAGATAGGAGCAGGACCAGGGGTTACAAATCCGATGTCACTTACGTAGGACGCCGGAGCATGCTGGCTGGTGCAATGAGGGGTGGGAGTTTAGGGGGGTAAAATGCAGATACTAAATGATGTCATTAACCAGACACCCCTCTGGGGTAACCACTGTGACGCTCTTGCTGGGCATACGACTCGATGCGCCGCCCGGCCTCCGGGTTGTGGGCTAATTGGCTGTGTACGAATTGATTATTACTTTGTTTATGCTTTGTGACGCCATAAGTGTACTGGTTGATCTATTTTGTGAACTGGTTTCTAATTCTGCAATAAAAAAAAATAAAAAAAAAATCAAGGCACTATTGCTCGAGTTATCTTTAAGGGAACGTAAGGGGTGTACCTCATTTGCATAGATAAACATGGTCTGAAAAGCCCACACAGACCCATTAAAAGAAAAAGGCAAAACCAAATATGGCATACCTTTATCTGTCGTATGAGGCATAAGACCACAAACCCAACAATTAATGGTATTTACTACTAACTGATGCTGATGTAACAACTGTATGAACGAGTTGTTGACAAATTTTGATCTCCTTGTCTGTTCATGTTCAGGCAACGTATAAAACTGGTGCAAAGAAACAGTAGTGAAAGAAAGCATAGGTTGGGAGGTGGGTGCAGATGTCTGTTGTGTAGCACAGACAGTCCAACCCACACAAGCTAACGTGATACTTAAAAACGTCAAAAAGCACAATATTATAAAACATTTGCTATGTATCAATGTACAAAATCTTGTCTTAAGATCTATTCTCTCAACATATCTTTCAGTTTCAACAGACTCCATCCTCTAACGTGCTGTTCGGGGCAATTTTCCTTCTTCACTCAAGTGTGCGTCCAGGTGTCCTAGACGTCCCTAGAACCGCAGACCTTTCATCAATACGCGGCCCACCATTTAAGTCTTATACCGCGACCCTGCAGCTGAACCCGGATGGTGGTTCGAAAAAGAAAAAGAAAAGTAGTCTCTTGTCTGAAAGAGTGTAATTCACAAAAAAAATCAGATTTTATTTGTCCTTTTTAGACCTTAAGTTGTAGCGTTCTTTACCAGGCACATTTTGATCCTGAAAGAGTGTCTCTGTGTGCGTAGTATCAAGTCTCAAACAAGGCGGCACAGCTTCTTGCAAGACTTCATCATCCGCACGTTCTGACTGAGTCAATTCCAGATGTGCATCGCTAAAAGGTACAAATCTTGGAACCCTTTCACTCTCGGAATCGGCAACACCTTCCCAGACCCGCTTATCGTACGGTAAGGGCAAAGGTATCTTCTTGCAATGGGTACCATGTACCCAGTTTATCTTGCCGAACACCTTAATAGCAGTCCGAGTTGGTAACAGGACTTGGTATGGACCGGTCCATCTTGGTTCCAAGTTCTTTGACCTCTGGAAATTCCTGATTAGAATCCAGTCGCCAGGTTGAATCGTGTGGCCTGCGTCTACAGAAACTGAAGGCAAAGTGTCATGGACCTATTGGTGAAGAACACGCAATTTAGCAGTCAAATCATGTAAGTAGTCAACCAACATAGGGTACTAGATATCACTGTACTTCTTAGGCCTCGGCACACCCCAGACATTCGCCGGACATCCAAAAACAATCTCGTATGGGCTAAGTCCCACGCGAGAATGCACCGTCGTTCTCGTGGACAAAAGTGCCAGTGGTAAGGCATCGGGCCATGTAAGACCAGAGCTCGCTTGCACCTTGGCCAACTTCAGCTTCAGAGTGCCATTATAGCACTCGACCAGGCGTGCTGACTGGGGGTGATTCGCAGCGTGAAATTTCTGTTTAATACCCAGACCCGCATATACTTTATTCATAATCTGACCCACAAATTCACTTCCATTATCACTCCATACCATCCTCGGCAAGCCATATCTGGGACAGAATTCTTTGAGCAAAACCTTGGCTGTAGACAAGGCAGTATTATCCTTTATGGGGTAGGCCTCTATCCATCTGGAAAAGGCACAAACAACCACAAGGACATACTTCAAGTTATTGCATCTTTCCATATGAATGTAGTCTATCTGCAGCACCTCGAACCGATATGTTGGAGGAGCAAAATGACCCGCTGGAGTTGGGGTTCCCTTTCCAGGATTATGCATCAAGCAAATCATGCAGTGTTTACCCAAATTCTCAGCACACCTAGGAATTCCACCATTCTGCCATACCGGAGCCAATAACTCACATATCCCTTTTGAACTAATGTGAGCCAACCCATGAGCCATAGTAACCACCGGAAGCACATATGCATCCGGCAACAACCATCGCTGGTGCTCTGACAACTCAACCCAACAGCCTGTTGAATCCATCATTCCCGTACTCTCTCTCCACATACTCAATTCTTTCTCAGTAGCTTCTGTCTGAATCATCTTCACACTTTCTGTTGTATCTTCACACATTCCTCCCTCCACAACCCATCTGGCAGGACCTGCAACATACATCCGACTCGTCACATATTTCGCCGTTTCTCTCGCTACTTCATCTGCAAACGCATTCCCTCGACCCACATCATCCGTAACCTTCTTATGCGCACTACACTTCACTATCGCAATTTGGGTCGGCAAAGTAAGTGATTCAAGAAGTTCACTCACTAATTGTCCATCCTGAATTTTCGTACCATGGGAAGTAAGAAATCCTCTCTCTTTTCACAAGCGACCAAAACTGTGAGCCACGCCAAATGCGAATTGGCTATCAGTATAAACATTCACTCTCTTTCCTTTTAACAACACACACGCTCTAGTCAATGCTATCAACTCCGCTGCTTGCGCTGAAATCTGTGCAATACGTGCTGTTTCAACAATCGTGTGCAAAGTTCTGACAGCATATGCTGCAGTCGTCTCTCCATTCGGAAGCTTAAAGCACGAACCATCTACCCATAGGGTACCATCAGGATTCGAAAGAGGAGTATCTTTCAGATCAACTCTACCCTTCGTTTCCTCCTCTGTCCGGAGAAAACAGTCATGCTGTTCCTGAGAATCTATCTCCTTAAAAATCGGCAACAATGTAGCTGGATTCAATTGGTTGCACTGTTTGAATTGCACATGGCTAGCCAAAAGCGTCAACTCATAACCTGACAAACGCGCACTGGTAAGATGTTGAGTCTTTGTTCTATTCAATAGGGTATCCACTGCATGTGGGACCATCACAATCAATGTATTTTCCAATACCAAACCAGCAGACTGTCGGATATAAACAGCCGCTGCCGCTGTAGCTCTTAGACAACTAGGCAACGCCCTAGCTACCAGATCTAAAGTAGCTGAAAAATACGCACATGGGATCAGCTTGTCTCCAAATTGTTGCGTCAACACTGACAACCCACAACCTTCTCTCTTTTGTACATAAAGCGTAAAAGGTTTACTGTAGTCGGGGGTACCCAACACCGGAGCAAAACACAATGCATCACGCAATTCAGAAAAACTCTTCTGACATTCGTCAGACCAAGGAAGAGGGTGTGGTGTGTCCTTAAGAGTAAGTGCCAACAAAGTTTCGCTAGCAAAGAAAAATTCGGAATCCACTGTCTACAATACGAGGTGATACCTAAAAAGGCACGCACCTCTCTCTGTGTGCATGGCACAGTCATTTGGGCAATCGCTTGAATACGCTCTGGGGTCAATCGTCTTCCCTCCTTTGACAAGAGATGACCTAAGTAGGTCACTTCTTAGCGGCAATACTGTAACTTCGAAGGTGACACTTTATGATGAAGGTCAGACAGGTGTTGCAACAACGAAAGAGTAACTTCTTTACAAATCTCTTCATCATCAGCAGCAACCAACAGATCATCAACATACTGGATAAGAGTAGCACCAGAAGGCAATGCAAGAGTATCAAGCTGAGTTTTCAAAGCCTGACTGCAAATGGAGGGACTCTCACAATAACCTTGAGGAGCGCGCTTAAACCGGAAACTGCGGCCTCCTCAAGAGAAGCCAAAAATATCCCTACTTTCCTCAGCAATCGGAATACTGAAGAAAGCGTTCTTCAGATCAATAACAGAAAACCAAGCAGCTGAGGCAGGGATCATAGTCAATAAAGCAGTACTGTCCGGGACAACAGGAAACTGTGGCACAACGATCTTATTGACCTCTCGAAGGTCGATCACAAACCGATACACAGGTGGCTGAGAAGAGTCAGTACGCTTAAGGACAGGCAGAACAAGACTGTTACACACATTACCTCTCGTTTCTTCGACCACACCTTTCTCAACCAAATCATAGATAATTGCTGAAAGAGCTCTTTCGCAATCACTGGAAATTTTGTACTGCGGAATGCGAGGTAATTTAGCATTCAACGTAAGGGTAACAACGTAGGGTGGAATCTGCAAGAGACCAACATCATTTGGACCTGTAGCCCAAAGTGTATCAGGGAGAGAAGGTAGTTCCAGTGGAAGGCGTTCCTTAGACAGATACATCGGGGAAGTCACTTTCTTACCCACCGTAAAATGTACTCCCGAAGGAGAACAATGTATTGTCGCATGCAATCTTTTTAACAAGTCCAAACCCAACAGATTCTCACCACAGCCAGTCATTAGAATAAGGGGAGCCTCCAATTCACAGGGACCAATAGAAAGGGGCAAAGGACAAGAAAACGGGTTAGGAACTGGGGCGCCAGAAAATCCTACTGAAACATTGGTCAAGCCAGACAAAGGTGCGCCAGGGAGTTTAGAGTGCATGATAGAACTCTTTGCTGCACCAGTATCCAAAAGAAAAAGTTCTGCCACACCTGATGTAATCACTTCAACATAAGGTCCACTCTGGTCTACTGGAACTGACACTATTCCCTCTCTTTGTCCATGGCTGTCCTAACTATCATTAAAACTAGCACTATCACTTCCAACATAATAATCATCAGTGTAGTACTGAGCGGACTGGACGGTCGGAACATTCTGTTGGTCAAAATAATTCATAGAATTTAGAGGGGAAAAGGAACGTTCATTCTGGGGAAACGTACCACGTCCCCTACCCCTACATACTTGTTTCAAACCACCACGACCTCTCAGACCAGACATACCATTCGCACGCTGTAGCAAGATCGGGCAACGATTCTTGAAGTGACCTTCTTCTTTACAATAAGCACACTGATTAGGGCCTAATGGTAGTCGCGAAGCAAAAGACTCAGACTTCCGTAAAAGTTTCTGAAACTGTGGGGGTTGCTGAAACTGGGAAGGTTGCTGAAACTGACGCTGATTAGGGCGAGGCGTATAAGCCTGCTGCAGAAGAACTTTCGTTTTTACTTCTCTAGTCTTCTTCTCTACTTTATCCTTCTCATCTTTATCTCTATTCTCAAAGTATTGTGCAGTAGCCAATATCTGGGCCGAAGAAGAAACAGCCCATGAACTCTAAGAGTCCTTTAACTTATTAGAAAGTTCAGGAAGTAAATTAAAAACAAACTTATCTACAAACAACCTCTGACCACCTTCTCTACTCATGTCCTGACCACTATGATCAATGAATGTTTCCTCAAACCTAGTGAAGAAATCAGACACACTCTCGTCTTTCTTTTGTTTGCATGCTGCTAACTTGTCCCAATTCACCCGCAGAGGAGGCATCATAGTTTTCATTAAATTAATAATCCTACCAGGTAGTTCTGCAACTAAGGGTTCAGGTTTGGCACCTCCTACCTGCCGACCATCTGCAGCAGTAATTTTAACCCACGTATCTCCTAACTCTGGCACGTGATCCTCGTAACGGATCTTCGTCCACAAGGGTTGAGGAACTACATTACCGATCAACATATCTATGTCAGCTAAATTCATAACACACGCATCAACAGTCTGAGACAACTCCTTGTAATAACCAGCAGGATTTTTACAGGGGTCAGGCAAGGTCTGCTTAAGAGCCAGGACCTCAGCTCTCTTCCAAGGGACATGTACCCACACTCGCTGAAAATGAGCTGGTGCAGCCGCAATACCATGAGCGGCATCAGCCACAACTGCACCTCTCTCATAGGATACTGCTTCACTTTCCTCCTAACAGAAGGGTCAGGTTTCAACAATGACTGAGATGGAAGTCTAGACCTAAAAGTGAGTAGTGTCTCTACCGCTTCCTCAACATCAGAACCCACTATCGTCCCTTTAGCAAAATCAGACTGAACAGTAAGCAATTCCAGTGGAATTGCACCCAACTCATTATCTTCCCACTCCTGACGAAGGAAGGTACACATGACATCAAAAACATACCTTTGTTTTGGTGCCTCCCACTGTAGGAAGATATCCATAACCACTTGTGGACTGTACTTGGAGGTATTCGAAACCGATCTGCGAGCAAGGAGATCTAACACTGCCTGCTCTTCGGGACCAGGGAGCTGACTACGTCTCTGCTTACGTTCAGAAACAGGGGTCATATTCAGTGACCCAAAGAAAGGAGACAAAAGACTAGTGACAGTCTCAGTCATTCGTTGCCGAGCAGAAGGAGAAGAAGTTGACATGAGGACAGGAGACAAAGTGTTTTGAGGCGACAGAGACGTAGGGACAGAAATAAGAGAAGTCGAAGATAAAGGAGTGTAAGGCAAAGTAGTTTGAGGCAAGGCTGGTGGCAAGGCTGGCTGCCCTGGAGGGTGGAAAATGAGCAAGATTTTAAGGGGATCTTTGTTGGTTCTCCTTTATTTGCACATACGCGTTCACAAAATCTACGTGAACTATTAAAACCATCAACAAATCATGAAAACCATTCATAAAGGCTTTAGAAAGTGCCACAATTGTGGTCAATGTGGAAATGTCATGGAGGGCAAAGAATTCAGACACCCACACACAGGCAAAGCCATTGCTCTGAGACACACGTCAGATTGTACAACGGAAGGGGTAATATATGCGATCAAATGCCCCTGTGGACTGATATATGTGGGGAGAACGAGTAGAATGATAAAAACGAGAATTGTGGAGCACAACAGCCGCATCCGCAATAAAAATATGAATTCGTCCCGAGCCGCGCATTGGACAAATACTCCACACAAAATACCACAATTACGTTTCACCATTCTTGAACATATCAATAAGCGCAGAGACACAGATATAACACCATGCTGGCGCGCAGGGAAACTTTCTGGATAAAATACTTAATACTTAGTGACTCTAACTCCAGGGGGGCTCAATGATCATTATGAACTCTTATGTTTTTTATAATGAACTTTTATGTATCTAGATTGTAAGGGGGCTTGCGCTTTCTCATGTCACACCATTTTATATCTTTCTGTCCCACACTTTTTCATAATTTCCTTTTATGTTCCCTTCCCATCCTTAGGTTTCATCAAATGCATACCTCTCACATATTCCTCTTTTGCATCCATCTTTATTATTGTTAACCTGAACTCATAAACTTCTGGACTTTCATATTTTAAATTCATCCAAACCTACACCGACTTTTATCGTTGGGGCCACAGATTCTAATTCATTATATGGTTTCAGCTCTGGCATATCGTCATACACATAAAGGTATTTTTGAATGCCTAAAGTTTCTTTAGTCCTACATTTAGGTTCATTACTCTTGGGCGAAAGATTCCCTTGTCGATTTCCAGGAACAGGGTTCAAATGCACAGGATTGGTTATTCATACTCATGTGACTTCAGTGTTCACGTCCGGTGGCGGAATAATCTTGCAGCCAAACTGAACAGCTAGCGGTACGTTCCTCTTGAGTAATGTTGATACATGCGCTTTACGTTCCACTCTGGAACTTTGTTTTGCAAGAATTGGTCTTTCGTTTTAGATGTTGGGAGAATCTTGGTGATTTTTTGGCGAATAAGAGCATACCAACAATTACTTTAAAGGCTAGGAGGTAAGATTTTTTTCCTCATCATGTCGTGCCAGGTTTAGCTAAAAAACATAGTAATAAAACTTTGGTTTGTTATGTCCTTTGTAGGATTTAAAGAGAAGTCGGTTTCAGCATCTCATACACACAGCATTTTGGAAGGTATGAGGTCAGTAACCTCAGCAGTTTCAGATATTCACCATTACATTAAGTGGGTCTAGCTTATAATATACATTTCTTTAACACACAGATACCATGACTAGTTGCATTCTGGTTGCCAGGTACCATATTGAATAACAGAGTTACCTCGGAATGGGGTGCTATACATCACTAAAATTAGAGGACAAATGGAAATGTAGCATGCATCCTTTCTCACGTTGTTTTGATCGTTGAATTTCTTTTCTAAGGGCACGACTCGGATTTCATCAGCACGTTTTATTCACTCTAGCTAGAAGCATATAAGCTTTCCTTTTTCCCTTTCTTGGCCTCTTTTCACACTTCTTTTCCCCTTGGGGCTTAAGTCTTTTGGTTTACTTGCAAGCTCTCAGCGTACACAAATCTGATATTATAAAAAACATGCACATAATTAATCAGGTACTAAGAATATGATTTTGTGTTGTAGATCCAGACGAAAAACACTTCAGAAGCTACTTCCTATAACTGTATATACATGTTGCAGTTTTGTAATGTTAATCCTCTGACGAAGGGTTCAGATTGAACCCAAAATGCATTGGGAATTATTATTATATACCTTTCAGTTGTTTGAAAAAATGTCACTGGATGTAATTGCTTTAAAATATCCTATGTAGAATTGATTTTGTGTTTTCTATTAATGAATGACATATTTGAACTTTTGAGAACTTACTATGATCAGCATTTCTTAAATATTTGTGACATAAAAAGAAAATATGATGAAAAAGTTTTTTGAGTATATATGAAGTAATTATCACATAGAATTTGTCTAAACCAATCGTAGGCAAACTAGGCTTGCTTTTAGCCTGTTGAGCTGTGCGACACGTAGCCTTTGGTTTCCAAAGACTTATTTCACAAGGTCTGCTTAAGAGCCAGGACCTCAGCTCTCTTCCAAGTGACATGTACCCACACTCGCTGAAAATGAGCAGGTGCAGCCGCAATACCATGAGCGGCATCAGCCACAACTGCCTCTCTCCATACTGCACCTCTCTCATAGGATACTGCTTCACTTTCCTCCTAACAGAAGGGTCAGTTTCGAACAATGACTGAGGTGGAAGTCTAGACCTAAAAGTGAGTAGTGTGTCTACCGCTTCCTCAACATCGGAACCCACTATCGTCCCTTTAGCAAATTCAGACTGAACATTAAGCAATTCCAGTGGAATTGAACCCAACTCATTATCTTCCCACTCCTGACGAAGGAAGGTACTCATGACATCAAAAGCATACCTTTGTTTTGGTGCCTCCCACTGTAGGAAGATATCCATAACCACTTGTGGACTGTACTTGGAGGTATTCGAAACCCATCTACGAGCAAGGAGATCTAACACTGCCCGCTCTTTGGGACCAGGGAGCTGACTACGTCTCTGCTTACGTTCAGAAACAGGGGTCATATTCAGTGACCCAAAGACAGGAGACAAAAGACTAGTGACAGTCTCAGTCATTCGTTGCCGAGCAGAAGGAGAAGTAGTTGACATGAGGACAGGAGACAAAGTGTTTTGAGGCGACAGAGACGTAGGGACAGAAATAAGAGAAGTCGAAGATAAAGGAGTGTAAGGCAAAGGAGTTTGAGGCAAGGCTGGTGGCAAGGCTGGCGGCATGGAGGGGGCTGCGCCGGGGGAGGAAGAACCCCCTGTGAAGCAACCGGTGGCTGAACAACAGCAGGGGTTTGAACGACAACAAGGGGTGCAACAACTAGAGGTAACGGAGGTGCAGTAGCACCCTGCACATAAGGGGGTGGTAATATCAGTAAATGTGACATCAAAGGATCCTTTTCAGGGTCTTCAGTCACATTTGAAAGGGGGGGTGGCAAAGCCGGGTAACATTTGTCAATGGCCATGCAATGTTGTCTATCTGACACTTCAATCGCACGATCTTCTTCATCTTCCTTAAACTGCCTAGCAGCTTGCATTACCAATATATTCCTTTCCTTCCAATCTCTCTTAGCTTGCTTGATTTCTCGCTGTTTGGCTTCCTTACGCCAAAGGCGGAAAGAGTCAAACATCGCCGGCCGGGCTTTCTTCTTAAATAGCGCAACGTCTAGGTTATCTAAAACATCTGATTCAAAACTACCATGTTGGGGCCATCGTAAAACACCATCTTTCCTTGTATAACTGGACCATACTTCATTAAAGGTAATGGGACCTACACCATGCTTTGAATAGAGCTCATAAGTTGGAGTTCCAACCGGAGGTATCGGACACAAGTCCTCCAATCGGGAATCCCTATTACAACTAGAACAAAACCATTTCCTACATTTTCTAAAACCAGGCATCTTTTAGCTCACTAGTCTTGCTTTAAACTTCAAGGGGTTATCAAAAATGATACACTCGCAAATATACGAACGCCTCGGCTTCGACTATTGTAATGGCCGAATCAAAACCAAGAAACAAAACAAAGTCGTGAGAGCGACCCACTTATACTTAACCAAAATGTCTGTCATGCCACCAGAAGACCGTCTAACGTCTCGCCTTACAAATCATCACAAGAGGGTCCAAGACAGGGCGACAGTCAGGGCAGCAGTCCTTCGCAGCCGTCGGAAAGGGGAAGCCTCGCAGAAAAAACCTTCGGTCCATGTCGACATGCAGGGGTCGATGAAGTGGCGGCCGTCCTCCAGAATTTCCTCACGGGGCTCCTCACAATCTTCGGGCTTGGACCAGTACCGCTGAAGTCGCCCCACATTGGGCGCCAGTTGAAGAACCGGGGTTTAACCCAGCTGTGTCAGGGGCACGCCTAAAATCTTCAAGTTCACCCGTCTTGGTATATAGAGACACGGAATACTTCTGGATGGAATCAGAGACCAAGTTTATTAGCTGCAGCTAGTAACAGTGATCCTAGAAATACATCACGGTGTAAATTCTCAGGAGACTGCTCATTTTACTAAGGCGAGACGTCTCCTTTTATACCAAATATTTACATTATAAATGTACACCCACTGCACAAAATTCTAGCCAATAAGGTACATTTTCAAACAAAGTATCACATAACAAAAACTCAATTTACAGTATCCCAACCCAAAAGTTAATTATTAGGAATGTCCCAAATTCAATCTCCACAAGCCGGACAAACCTATAATTGAAAGCATAACCCATGTAATGAAGAAACATAAAAAAGAAACAGTAACAGATGCTGAACAAGATAAGGCATTTGCAAGGAAACTAAAAGTTAACGATATCCTGAATATTGATTGGCAATCTCAGACAAAGATCGATCAGGGAAATTGGCTTTGCGAGGTCAGTTTCAGGTGAAGAGGTCAGTTTCTTACAGTTCATTTCAGAGTCAAAAAGAAACTTAGTTAATGTATACATGAACTAAGAATGCCAGGCCACTTTGTTGGCCAGGCTACCTTCACAGGCCTACGTGAGGGCAACACAAAATGGTTGCACAGAACAAAATGGAGTCAGACTCGAGAATTACAAAACCTCACAACTACCGCTGAGGAGCCACCGGGACCAAGACACCGTGGAGACAAAGGAAGACGAACGGAAGCCAGCCATCACGGATCCAGCGGAATTTGTGTGGAAAAGGCTGACCTCACGTACAAGAAAGACCCTGTCTAAAATAAAGCTGTATCCAAACCTAAAGAGTTTCCTGTTCCTCAATACATCCACGCTACACTTTGTCAGCTTAAATATTTGTATTTTAGTAGTACTAGATTAGTAGAATACTGCCGAAGCACAAAATGATATATGGGTTTACCATTCCAGGCAAGGCCTTAATGTTAGCTCACCATGCTTGGAATGCCAAAAGCTTATGTTATTTTTCTCTCTGGCTCAATTTTCTTGTCAGAATATAGAAATGTGAGCAGCCCTATACAATGCCATTCGACTGATGCTGTTTGTTAGTGCCAGCTCAGCTCTCCACTTGGGAAACTACCCACATTTCGGTGTTGCATAATTCTTACATCCCTTTAACCTTTCGGATGTGTATCAATGATAGTTTTTGCTGCACTTATCCAACTGTGCTGGAGATTGAGAGCCGCCCTGCCAGAATCGTTGGCCGCCCTATGCTGGGCAGAAATAAAGAGCCAGCCAAAATCTAAAAATGATTGGCCAACAGAGCATCAACAGGCGTTAACCTCCCTCAAACTTAATGAAGCATGGGACCTTAACATCAGTTTTGCTGCCTTTAAAAAAATCACCAACAAAGCATTCAAAACACAATCCTGAGCGGATGGATGGTATTGCAATCTCAAGTGAGATGGGGCCCACAACCGTACCTCATAAGTCATACATCACCATCAATACAGCATTCTCTTCTTTTTAGTCGCCTGGGAGCTTTTTAAAAAAAAGACCAGGTCCATTCTTGGAAACAAACATGGCCAAACCTACTTTGCAAGCTATGCGGCACTTCCGAAGAAACTATATTACATCTCTTGTGCATCTCCCCGCGGTCGGACTGCTTAGACAGCAATTACTATTACCAGCACTCCGGTCTCTCTAGATAAGATCCTGCCAACCAGCTGTGATGACATTCTTAAACAGCCAGTCGCTGCAGCTTGCTTGTAGGACAACAACGTTTCTCCAGCTAGTAAATAAACAGCTGCAAACCCAGCGGGTGGAGAGTGAGAAGTCTGACAATGCCAGGAAGGCCCACGGAAAGGAATCTAAAATTAAAACCATACTGACCTGCGCCTCAATGGTACATCAATAACAACTGGGAACTTGCACCCCCTTGAGTCGTTCAAAAACGCACAAGGTCAAATCTGACCAGGGGGTCATACTTGGAGTAGAGCTGATGGGGTGACCAACCCAGCTATTTCTAATCAGTCAGCTCTTGAAAAGGTCCAGATTAAGGCAATGTGGCAAATCCAATTTTCTGTGACTCCCCTGATGTGAACCATACTCAATTGTGTGGGACAGCTCCACCTTCATCAAACTATAAGTCATGTCCCACAAAGAGAGGTGATACGCAATACGGATCGGTTTGGCCCCGGCAATTAGATGACTTTTAAAGCAGGCCCTTGAACTTGAGCTGACCAAAAACATCATTATGGGCAATTTTTTTTCTTTTTTACTTTTGTTATTAGTGTATGGTTTTTACTTTTACCATGACATTTTAGTATTAAATCTTTTTATTAAACAAAATTCTCTCAGGCAATGCAGGAAGCATACAGTACACATGGTATATGCAATAATGGCTAAATATAAGACAGAAACATCCGAAGTAGGTATATCATATATCATACAAAGCAAACCACCTCAACCCCATCCCGGAACCCGGAACCCGCCCCCCTCCCAACTTGCCCACCCACCGCCCTCGTTCCAAGTCCAGTTCCTCACTCCTCACACACATCCGGTTACGCAATCGAGGTTCCATCCTCTGGCGGGGATAGCCGAAGCAGCCTTAGGTAGCGGGGACAAGTCACCTCCCTGAACTCTGTGGCCAACAATGACAAAAAGGGCAGCCACAATTCCGCATATTTGGCCCCCTCTCCTGCTTTCACCAGAGACAATTTTTCCATTCCCAAGACTGACCAGAGCCTGCCCAGCCAGCCCTGCAAGGTGGGTACTTGTGTCGTGCGCCATAGGGCCAGAATAGTCTGCACAGCAGAGCCCAGTGCTATTGCGATCAGCCTCCCTCTTCTAGCTTTAAGGGGAAAAGTGGGACTTCCCAATACCATGACATTTTAAACACTAGCTTCTATGCACATGATTTATGTCTCTGTAAAGGTTTTAATTAACCAAACAAATAAAGATTTCTTCTAGTTTTTGGACTTTCGGTACATTGGACCTCAGAGTCTATGGAGATGCTTTAGAGTTCAGTAGTAACTGTAAATCTGCCAATTTGGGGTGTGCGTATTCAATTCTCCATTGGAGATTTCTCCGATGGGGGAGAATCCATTAGCAGAATTTCATCAGCTACAAGACCAGTATGGCAAACTTAATTCCGCTGGCAAAGGAGAAATTAAGCTTCCTCTATAAATCGTTCATTTACATTCACCACTCAATTTAATTCATGTCTTAAGTGTTTTAATATATGCGGTTCCTATGGTTTACATTGAAAAGCAAAAGTTGCAGAGTTGTGAAGGCTTTAGAAGTGCCTTAGCAGGTAACACAGAAGGCCCATGTACAGTGCATGTAGTTCAACAGTGTGAAAATCATCCAAGTAGAGCAGTAATTGGGGTCAAAGGCTTGACTAAGGAAAATCCCTCTAAGTAACAGAGTTGGAAGATACTGTCCTGCCACTAAAATAACGTGGAGAACCAGGGACGTTCAGAATCAGTTGTCTCACATAACTTCTTTACACCGATGGGTGGAGGCATTCTAATGCATAAAGATCCAGGACACATCTTATCAAAAAATAGCATCTTTCTATTCAGGAAAAAAAGTGCTTTCTAGGATCAAGTGTTCAATTGAAGCAAATACAAGATCCATAATAATACGAACTAGCAAGTTTGCACAGGCATTTTCAGGCAATCAACTATTTTTGTTTTGCCTATTTTTAGGTCTGCCCTAAAAATAGCATTAGTATGGTGCCATTCTCATGTAATCAACACGTTCAATAAAAAAAATATACAAACATAGAGGGGCTTCGGGTGAGCCCCTTTAACATTGGTCTGATCTTGTCGTCAGACATATTTTGCTTCTGCTCACCACAGCGTACATCATGGTACAATAGGTTAGCCCACTTCAACCAATGCCACTCTTGCACTATGAGTTGCTGTATTTTGCCAAATACTGTGCACAATTGCATTAAAATAAGTACACGTCAGTGCCCAGGTTGGTCAGCCAATACACTACTTGGCCAACGCTTTTTTCTTTCCACTTTTATCTTTTCTATTTTTTGTCATCTTTATGTGTTTAAAATTTTCAGTTTAGTAATTCAAAGTCAACAGTGCATTTCCTTTCCGCCATTAATAAGCTTATTTTTTTTGTGCTGTGTTTTAAAATTGAAAAGAGTTTCTATACTTGTCCTAAATACATCTGTCTGTTGGGAATCAATGTTACTATACAACAGTTATATATTTTTTAATGTAATTTTTTTATTGCAAGCATATAGCTTATATTCTTGTTTTTCTTCATTTCAATTATTTGACATGTACATGCAATAGTAAAATAGAAAATACCACTCACCCCAGCTTGCCCGGGCCAGACCTATCATCTTCACCATGCCTGTTTTCTTTGTATTTCACTTTTAAAGAAAATGAGCGTGTACACAAACTAAAGCATAATAAATTGAAAATAGAAAAACAGAGTGATTAAATGAACAGTCAGTCCATAATTACCCATGCCTTCTAAGCATTACTCAACTCAGACATATGAAATGAAAGGCTGATCTGCAATAGCGTTGATATTTCTTTCTTTCCTGCTAAAATCCAGATGACTCAAAGTTAAAGATCTTTTGTGTGTTTAAAGACATTTTCGAAATTAGTCAAATGCATCTTTTTGTAGACTCATTCGTCTGGTAAAGCACTTTGATTTCTGTTGCTTCTTCACAGGATCCATGTTTTCTAAGCCATAAACCTTCAGAAGTGCTAGGGATAATCATCAGGCAAACTTCACACCGAAGCACACCTGCGTACCCTGCATCACAGGGCTGCACTTACTATCATCACATAGATTAAGTTCTCCATTATGGAGGTGACCAATGTTTTCTAATGTTAATTAGCTGAGAGACTTGCATTACAACTTTCATAATTTGAGAGTTGTGTTATAGTTTCTTTCTCAATCAGATGGTTCGGACACCTCATATAGCCTCAGTTCTGTTGTAATAAATTCATCCACTCCAGGTTCTAAATCTGACTACAGAAGGGGTGCTAAAGTGCAGATGTAGAAAAAGTCTGCACTTCTGTGAGGGTCTGGCAATCGGGGGCCTAAATCCTGTAAAATCCTTGGCCATCTCGCCATCCGGTCTTCAAATGCCTCTAAACCCAAGCGACATCCTACTCTAACACAACAGAGGCGAAATGGATGGGCCCTGGTGAATTTATGCCGAATAGCTGCCCTACTGACACCTGTGACTTCTGGGTGGCTGACATAGGTGGCAAGCGGTGAGGCCGCGCTGGAGAATGAGCCTGCCGGCCGCTATGCAGAAAGACTCTGAGCATCCTTGTGCGCTATGGGTCCTGTGCGGTGAGTGTGTACCGGGGACATGTGAGGGGTGGCGCTTAGCACGGCCTGTGTTGGGGCCCAGTTAGGCAGAGTCCAACGGAGGCCGCTTGGGTCTAAGTAGAGGACACCCTGATGGTCTGCTCATGCCCCCACGCATTCCACCCTTACCACAACCGCATTACAGGGGGTGAGGCGGGACCACAACACCGCCCATAGGACTTATATGAACAAACTGCTGATTCCCCGTTCTGTGATGTCCAGGACGGTGATCACTCTACACAGGGCACAAGTCCTAAAAAAAGAAGTGGGGGGGCTAACCTAGTTAGGCAGTATGCAAGAGGAATCAGGGCACGCGTAACATCACAGCGCATGACATCACACATGGCATCACAGGAATTGACATCATAGAAAGTGGCATTACAAGCCACAACTTTACAGGAAGTGGCATCATAAGAAGTGACATCAGATCTAAAGCCCTCACATATATGTTTAGCAGGTCTATCTTGTATATGTTTGAGTGCATTGCAAGGATAATAGCACAGTGAGCTATGGAAAATGATATGTGACCTCTACACCTTACAATCCCCCAGTTTTATGTAACACATCCTGTACATTCATTTATTTACAAACTTATATAATTTATAGTACATGTAATATGGACGTGTTGATGTAAAGCGCTCTGACACCCTGCATTTGGGATAAGTAGGACTATACAAGAAAAAATAGTGTTGTAAATACAGGGAAAGACCAACACATCTGATATTCTTGTAGCGCATGCATATCTCCTAAACAGGGACTGAACAAAGTGAAAAGATGCCTCTCTTAAGTATGTGTGAAGTGCTAACAAGGTGTGAACCTTTGTTTCCCCTCCGCTTCATTTGCATCAGGTGTGAGGCTTCTGGCTGCTCCCAGCCAAGAGACTCAAAAAAAAGGATGCCTGATGACCCCTCAAATTCGGCCTTTGTTATGGACCCAGAAGGAGTCTTAAATAAGAAAGCCCCATCCTGTCCCTGCCTGCACGTTGTCGCCTATTACAGAAGGAAAGCAGACAGCGTGCAGACACTGCTGAAAGTGTCCCAGTGTTTTGAAATTACACCGGGACGAGTTCAGCACATTATTCTGTCGGGCCCAAATTCTTGGCAGGGTGGATGGCGTTCACTCTGTGAAAAAGTGGGTGGACACCGTCCACCCGCGCATACCCCTTGACTCTTGCCCTGACTCTACATGACCTTCACAGGGGGCACAAGAGGTTCACCTGTCTCACAACACTGCCAAGCGAGCACACTCTATTGAACATCAGCAATTGCCTGGGTAAGCCCAGGAATCAACTCCACTGCCCAAGGAGGAGAAATCGGATGCAGAGTGGGTGAAACTTCAGTTTGACTCCCGCAAAAGTGCCTGCATGGTGATGCCATTGCCCCCCTCCATGCCCCAGGACCAGAATACTGTGAGTGCTGAGCAGAGAGAAGATGATGACATGGGAGCCATACTCCACACCATGCAGGCCAGTCTGGTCTCAACTGAGCCCAAGATGGATCGGCTGAGTACCAGGATGGACTCCATTTCACACAAACTGGTAAAACATGATGGTAGACTACAAGAGTAACGCATTTCCAATGCGGAGAATGACTTAGGGAAAAAGAGGAAATCACGCCTCAACAGGGAAAAGGTCCTGAAAGTAACAGCTGCAAAGAATGAAGATCTAGTAGCACGCTCCTTCTGCAATAACGTACAAATTCTGTGAATCCCATAATCTACTAATACCTGCAGACTGGAAGATTACATTGAGAAAATGCTGCTGTCCCTTTTTGTTACAGATGTCTTCTCTAAGATGTCGATAGTGGAAAGAGTGCACAGATCACTAATAGACAGACCACAACATGGAGCACCAGCATGCCCCATTTTCCCTCTCATGTTGAACTACAGAGACTGGGACTTAACCCTCTGACTGGCTGGAAAGATGGGCTTCCTGTCTTTTGACTGTAACTCCATAATTCTCTTTCTGATTTTCACAGGGGCCATGCAGGAGACGCAATGCAAATTACTGCTGATCAAGCAGAAGCTCTAGTTGGTGAACATGCCTTTTGCATGGCTCAATCGGCAAGACTACGGATATCTCTACACAGGAGACATGTTATCATTCAAGCTCAACAACAGGTTCA
This sequence comes from Lissotriton vulgaris, assembly GCF_964263255.1. Lineage (NCBI taxonomy): Eukaryota > Metazoa > Chordata > Amphibia > Caudata > Salamandridae > Lissotriton > Lissotriton vulgaris. The sequence goes on from NC_141696.1 coordinate 1,213,545,895, forward strand.
GGTGTGCCTGCATGATCAACCAGACACAGATTTGAGAAGGGGGAAATCTCCAATTGCATTTGGATCCTATTCCCCAACGGTGGTTCTAGACTGAGAAATCAAGAAATGTCTGCTGCTTCCTCTGTGGCGGTGTTTGGCCATCCGGGGGTTCCCCTTCTGGAGCTCACCTCTGGCATCTCACCCAGATTTGGTTAAAAGACCTGCCTTATTTGACCCCTCACCTCATCAGAATCAAAGAGAGGGCAATACCAAAGCACCTCAGTGCGACCCAAGAGTTGGGTTTCATCTAGCCCGGAAACAATATGAAACTTAGAATGTCATGAGAACGGCACACCACTATTATTGATACTGCAATGGGTTGGGTGACCATTTAACAATACTGAGGGTCAATTCCTAGCTCTCTGTCTTACCCCCAGAGGTTCAAACACCAATAATGCATACTGTCTAAGCATGGGCGGAAAATCCGTTTCGCTCGCGGATTTTGCGGATTTTCGGTAAATTCGCAATCCGCGAGATTCGCGAATCTCCCGCAAAATCTGCAAATCCGCGAGCAGCGGATTTTGCTCGCACTGCTCGCACTGTTCGCGTGAGTTCGCGGCTTCCCAGTACAACTTCGCGCCCCGCGAATAAGTGCAAAATTGCAGAAATACGATCTTAGCAAAACTGAAACTACTTACCAGGTTCAAAAGTTCAGGCTCATCATTAGTAGCCATTTCCTGTAGTGCTTCCTGAGGGGCCCCTCCAGAGTTCAGTTGCCAGTTGCAACTATTATGTGACCCTGCTCTGAACCTCAGAATAGTTACACATATGCCACAAAGGTCCTGAATTACAGCTAAGGGAGACAAGCAGGAGCCAGGCTGGAGGTTCAAATCCATTAATCAGCCCCAAATTCATTATTGTCAGTTGGGGCAGGGCAGGTGTTGTAACTAATTTTGCAACAATGAAAGCACTTAGCAAGTTCAAAAGATCACTAATCAGGAAGCACTAAGGAAGCAGGTGCCAGCTAAAAAAATATTCTGTGACACATTAATCAGCCCCAAATTAATTCAGGTCACTTGAGGCAGGGAAGGTGTGCTTGCGTTGCCACAATAATGTACACTGACTGGACAACCAGAGGGTGCTGTGATGAAACAGAGGGTGGCATGGGTGGGCCAGAGGGTGGCATGAGTAGTCAGAGAGTGGCAGTGGTGACAGATAGTGGCAGTGATGAAGAAGAGTGTCCCAAACAGGCTGGACACGTAGAAAACAACAAGTTCGCGAAACTTGCGACCCGACAGGTAAGTTCGCAATTTGCGACATTGTACAAAACCCTCGCGAACTGGCAGAAACCCGCGCAAACACACAAAAAAAAATCCGCAAATTCGCGAGAATTCACGGATTTTGCGGATTGCGAGTTCGCAAATCCGCAAAATTCGCGAACGCGAGATTCGCAAAATTCGCCCATGCTTAATACTGTCCTTCTTCACAGAAAAAATGTATCTCTGTTATATTGTAGCTCAGTTGTACTACACATGAGTGTGCTCTCTGTCTTGGTGGGATTAAGCAACCAGCGTGGGAGCGGGGAGAAAGGGTTTGAAGCAGCGTTGCTGTCTGATTATATTTCTCACCTTTCTTGGCATTGGCACAAAACACTCTGCAAGAACACGAGAGTAGCAATCTATGCCACCTGCTATCAAGGTTACTTATTTGTGTCCACTGATCCGATTATGGCGTTCAGATTCCAAAAAACATGAACAATGTTAGCCTGTATGTAATGGAATGTTTGGGGACTTGACAACCCCCACAAGAAGAGGCATGTCCTGTCATATCTCAACCACTAGCAGGTCCATATTGTGCTCCTGCAGGAGATCCACATGGATCCAACAATGGCTAGTTTCGCCTCGTGATGGGCTGAGTACTGTCTCTTCCCTCAAACTCTTTATACATGTGAGGAGTGGTGATCTTACTTAATCAGGGTGGCCAATATTGCCCACTGCGAGAGATGGTTGACGACCAGGGTCGATATGCCATTACCTGGCGGTGAATAGATGCTTCATTGATTACTATAGTTAACTGCTATGGCCCGAACTCAGATGACCCCACATTCTTTGACTGCCTCTAAGAGAAGATCCTCTCAATTGACCCACACTCCATACTGTGGGGAGGACGTTTCAATTGTACACTTCAAAAATACCTAGACAGATCTGATGTGCCCTCCGGATATAAAAATATACCATCCACTTACTTACAGGCAACAGTCACTGAGCATGGCATTTTCTAAATCTGGAGAACTAGACACCCACAGTCGCAGGAAGGTGCATTCTACTCCAGGGTACATGGTAGCTGGTTGCAGATAGACTATTAACTGGTATACTGGGATGTAGGCACCTGGGCATGGTCAGTAGACCACTTGGCGTGTACCCTTCTGGATCACTCACCTGCATTGATGAGCCTTGAGATGCCAGATGGCATTGTGACCCCTGTCCCCTGAGGTGCTGCTTGACTTGGTTTTTGCTTCGGAACGGCACACTTAGATCACGAATACATCTCGTGAAATGAGGGAATAGTTAACTCAGTGGGAATGGTTTGGAAGGCATTTAAGGTCACTGTACCAAGGCTCTGCATCACTAAACAAAATGGTGAAGGGTGGAATCTCAGAGACCATTTGCAACATCTAAAAAACCAACGAAAACCCTAGAAATACAACTGACTGGTGTGAATAAGGAGGGCACAATTTGAAAGATCAGACGCTAGACCATAAAATATGAAGAGGCAGCAGCAGCCGCGCTGAATGTGAACAATAAAAATGTTGCCATTTTGTTTTTCATTTTTAGTGTGCCCCAGCTGCCAGCCTGCCCTCAGCTGGGAGAAATGCAGGCATGTCCTTCTCTGCTGCCGATTGGCAGCATAGAGGACTGGAGGAGTGTGGCTGACTGGACACTCCAAAGTAGGCATGTCAGTTTGGCCGGCTCTCTTGCGCCGGCCAAAGTGACATGCGCATGTTAAAGCTTTCTGCCCACCTGCCGTAGACACCTGGGTGGAGACCAAGCACAGGCCTACAAGCCCTGAAGGAGTGTCCCAGCCAGCCCGCTCCATCCAATCCTGGTGCTTCTCTCATGCTGGTTACCAACTCGAGAGTAGTGCCAGAATTGTTTAGAAGAATTGCCTGGAAACTGAAGCCCACAGAGCCTACAGAACAGGGACAGAAGCAAAGAGGACGTCCAACGTGCAGCAAGCAAGGTAACTGACTTTATTTTATTTAATTATTTGCCATTCGCCTTACCTGCATGCATGCACTCATCCACCACTCAGTTGCCCACCCCACCGATCCATGTACTTGCCAGCTGCCCCTGTGAAGAGGTGACCTTCTGGGAATGTAAATACAGAAGGAAATATGCATGTGCACGTCTGTGTAAAGGCAAACCTGGCAGACCACTGGCTGCCATGATACAGTGCCCAGAGCTACTCGTGACATCCTGGGAATAGAGTACCTGATAGGGGAGAACTGCCGTGCACCCACACAAATACTCTTTATGTTTACCAGATGCCTCTTGATGCTATACACCTCCAAATGTACTCATCCATTGTCTGACCCCCAAGACTGTCTAGAATGTGTTGCTCTCTGTTGGTTGGGTGATGGACATCATCCTCAATCAACCAATCACCCTGGAGGAGATCCACACAGCCATTGGCTCACTCCCCACCTGTAAAGCTCCAGAAGCTGACGTCTATCCAGCAGAGCTTTAAAAACTACACGAGTCATTGTTAGCTCCCCGCGTGCTAGCAGTTTATGGGGATGCATGACATTCTGATATCCTCCCTCAAACTATGCAAAAAGCAATCATTCTCATGCTCCTAAAACCTGAAAAAGATACTCAGTTATGCGATTCATATAGCTCATTTTCGTTCCTGAATTGCGATGCCAAGATCCTGGTCAAAATGTTTTCAAACCAGATAATGCTCCTGCTCTCCCACATGATGAGGCCAGACCAGTCAGGCTTTGTTTCAGGTCACTCCACCACATATAACCTGCACACATTCTTTGCCTCACTGCAAGATTTAGACTTTGAGCTAGCAGCAGCTGTAGTATTCTTGAATGCCACTTAGGTGTTCGATTCACTGGAATGGAACTATCTCTTTATCGTTCTGCAAAGGATGGACATGCTGCCCACCGTCTTGGCTTGGATAAAGCTACATTACACCCAGCACATAGCCAGAGTGAGAGTTAATGAGATGCTGTGCCAATAGTTTGAATTATCACGAGGCACTAGACAGGGATGCTTACTCTCGCCCCTCTTATTTGCCCTGGCAATAGAATCCCTGGCAGCCAAACTATGACAACATGCTCTACGATATATGCGTCTGCACCTATTAGTTTCATTGTATGGCAACAACATTGCCCTTTATTTGAGGGACCCAGGTGCATGTCTCATCACAATGCAGAAGGAATTTATTGATGTGGTTTAGTGGCCTTACTGGGACAAATCCCAGATCTTTCCCTTGACACTCAACACACCACGATTGCACATGGACTTCACTCTCAGATGGTGCATGGACAAGACGAGATACCAGGGCATCTGGATCTAGCGGGATAGGGAAATGATCATGCATCTGAACTTTGGCACTAACTACAATTGACAAAATCACTGAACAGATCGCTAGGTGGATCTTACTGCTGCTGCAAATTGCAGGACGTATGGGGCTGATAACAATGGTGCCCCTGCCTAAACTATTGTATTCATTAATAAATAATCCGCTTCCACTAAATAAGACATTCTTTTCTACACTCAAAGCAGCCCTGGCCCATGTAGATTTCCCAGGAAAACAACCAAGACTTAAATGGGGAAACACTAACCCTGTCCTTCCCCTGGGAAGGGTTTTTAAGCCCCTAACATGGCACTTTGTTACTTATGTGCCCAGTCACACCTGGCAATTCATTGGTAAAAACCCACACCATTCCTGCCTCATCTGTCAGCCCAGATAGAGAGCAAAACCCTGGTTCCCATGACATCCTTCATAGGTTTGCCCATGCAAGACCATACTGAAGACATTTTAAAAACTGACTGCACGATTAGAGCTTGGAAGAGACTAAAGAAAAGGGTGGGCAAGGTCCTGATCTACTCTCCTAACCTCCCACTAAGCTATCATCAATTGCTGCTAGTGACGTGCAAGGAATTGGTGATATCCCAACTTCAGATAAAGGGCATGACACCTTTGGGCAAACTTTACTGCCATGGAATCTTTCTGTCACTTACAGACTTATTGGGGTTCTCACCCAGCACAGTAGCTGCAAGGACCTCCTTCCTGAATTCCCAAAAGAACCCCCTACCTTTACCACACTAGCCTCTCTCAAAGCTACAACATCTACTAAACATCACATTACTTCACTTTACTGGACAGCCTAGGCAGGTGCGCAGAAGACACCTCTTTGGGCCAAGACAAGCTGGGATGCCGATCTTGGACGCAAGATAGAGGAAACATAAGAAATTGGGTTACTCGTTAGGGGGGGAAGGGGGGTAAAACCCTACTCAAGATGCAACCACCATCAGGGTTAAGTTGCAAACAACCCCTAAATTAATCTGTGCTCAACCTTATGGTAGCTTGGCACAGAACAGTCAGGCTTAACTTAAAGGGAATGTGCAAAGTATGTATGTAGCAACTCAAACATTAATAAAGTTAAACACAACACAAGAAGAGTCCCACAACCAATTTAGAAAAATGAAGTAAAATGTAATAAATAGTTTAAGACCAAAATGACAAAAAATCTAATCAGTAGGAACAGAGATATGCAATTTAAAAAATGTAAGTGAAAATAGTGCCAAAAAGCACAAAGCGTCACAGTGGTCATCTGATCCCAATATACCGGGACAAAGTCACAAGTTTGGGCCGACTGAGATGAAGCATGGGCTGGCTACCGGGACCCAGTTAGTCCCGCTGAACAGAGTGCCTTAAATCCTGGTTGCAGAGTGATGCAGAGACCCGCATCGAGGATGCATCGCACAGCCAAGGCAATGCAGAGTCCAGGTGCAGATATGTGTCATACAGCAGCGGTTCCAGGAATCTGTGAGGCAGCGATGTATGGTCCTTTTTTGATCTTCGAGGATGCCATCGACGAGTGGCTTGTGATTCCCAGGTAATCAGTTACGCAATTTATTTACAAAGTTGAGTTGGAGTGGCAAACAGGAAATGGGGTTCTGAAGTTGTGCTTCTGCATTATTTCCCCATAGAAAATGTTGATATCCACTAAGAGGCAGCCCTGAGGAGAATTCCAGCAGCTGTAGCCTGGGTCTCGAAACGCGTTGGCTAATTGTCCACGGAGAAATAAAAAATACGAATTAACTTGTGTACTCTGAGAGGGATTGTGATGAGTTGTATCCCTCAGTCGAATTGAAGAATATTTCCCTGTGTGTGATAAAGCGAGTGGTTGACATTTGATAGATTAGGTTCAGTTGTAGGGTGGATGATGTGAATGAGTGAATGTGGTTGGTGATTTAATGTTTGTATCAATGTGATTTGTGTCTACAAGAATATGTTTTATGGTTAATGAGATATGTTTTGATGTTTGTCATTTGAAATTGAAGCATTTTCTTTTCGGTACATTGAATTTTTGATAACAGTTTTGTCAGAGAAAACAAATCAAATAGAAGTGGATAAAAAAATAGTCCATTCAAATAGATACAGTGGTTGTCTGTTTGTAGCTTGCTAAATTGAAGAGCATAAAGCAAAACGGGGCCAGGTACTTTTTTCTGTTTGTACTTTAAAAATGGCCCTACTTGACCCTGGTCCATTTTGGGCCTATCCCCTTTTGTGATTGCAACTTTCTAAAAGTGGCATTTTCAGTATTGTGAATTAAAGTCTGACGTTAGCATTAAATAGGGGTTTTAATTACAATTCTTTAGACATCAAACCGACCTGCTTCCTGCTCCCAATTGAAAGTTACCAGATATTGAATGTAATAAGTTAACTCAATGTTATCGTGTGTGAGAGGTAGACCTTGCAGTAGTTGAAAATCGAGTTTTTCGCTAACAGTTAATTTGGAACTTTTTATATACGCTGCACCCTGCCCTCTGGGCTTTTCAGGAACTACCCTGGGGTGACTTAGAGGGGTGAAGGCAAAAGGTTTGGGGGAAGGCTAACAAGTTAGCAGTGCTCAAATGGGTCTGGTCTCTGCTAACAGGCGTCTTCGTGTTCTTCATTATAGATTCCTGCACCATATCTCTACACCTGGTGCGCCTTTACAAATGTGTGCTACATAATGATGATTTCTGCACTAGGTGAGGCACACGTGAGGTAGGGTTCGTTCATCTAGCCTGGACGTGTCCAAGTTTACTCAAATTGTGGAGGGGGTTTACAGCAGAATTGTCCATTCTGATAGATGCAGAAGTACAAATGGACCACATGATTTGTTTACTTTGATATGTTAAAGGCATTTCTGCCTCATACAGGAATTCATCGGCCGCACCCTGCTATTAGCGAAAAGACTGGTGGTGTACAGATAGTCAAGGGCAGAGGGGCCTAAATTTAAGAGCTGACTTGCAGACTTGGTAGATTGTCAGGAACAACTATATGTTGATCTACTCTCCCCAGCTTCTAGACCTCGTGATATATGGCAACAATTGGCTGCATACCTGCTACTCCACACAGAGGAGTCCACCCCTGACTCATTGATAGGCCGCATCTTGATGGGAATACCTGTGGGATGTATAAAGGCCAAAGAGAATCACAAGCATTTATGACTCAACCCCCTGTGATAACTTCATGTTCTTGTCCTGATTCTAAAGGCCTCGCCCGAATACACTCTATCCTACTGTTGGAAATGGCCCTTTTTGCAGGGTTATCCCCAAACTTTTTGCTTCTTCCTCCTATTTCTTCCTGAACTGTTTGTGTTGGTTTTAGGAATCTGGGCACCTTACCACTGCTAATCAGTGCTAAAGTGCATATGCTCTCTGTGTAAATTGTGTTCTGCATTGGTGTTTCCATGATTGTATATTTGATTTACTTGTTAGTCCCTTGTAAAGTGCACTGAGTATGCCAGGGCCTGTAAATCAAATGCTACTAGTGGGCCTGCAGCACTGATTGTGCCACCCACGTGATTAGCCCTGAAAAGGTAACTCAGATCTGCCATTGCAGAGTCTGCGCACAGTTTGTAACTGCCATGTCGTAACCTTCCCTTTTCTAACATGTCTGGCACCCCTAAGGAAGGGTATTGCATATTGCACTTAAAACGCACTTGTACATTACTTTGGACACTTTACTTTAAAGCTTGATGACTGCCGATGATGATAACAGGGCAACACTGGTGAGTACCTACCAGGTTCCCGTTGGTGGTGCGGCCGTAAGGGGTCATCTCGCTTCTCACACCCTTTTTCACCATACACTGTGTTGTTGGTTGATGACATTGTTCTTGACTGTCTTAGAAGGGATTTAGGCCTTTTAATTTTGACATGGATACACTGTACTCTCTACCCCCTAAAAAAGAAAGGGAGGTTGTTGTTATAATATTGCAACTAGAGTTACTTTGATTAAAATATTAGATATTGCAGAAGGGGACCTGGTCAATATTGTTTGTATGACTTAATGAGTGGAGGGCGACCAGGTTCTTGTCTTTCCCTCTATGCTCCTATTTGCGCACACCCCTAAGGAAGCCCCAAGGCATCCCTGTGGGCAGGGTGCACTGTATGTGAAAGGTAGGACATGCCCTGGTGTGTGTGGCATATCCTGAAAGTGAATTACAGCTCATTTCGTTTTTCACTATTGCAAGGCTATCTGTTCCCCATAGGACAGAATGGCAGGTTTGTTTATAACATCTTATGAAAATAACGGGCCCTGGTAACTAGGTAGGAAAATAAAGTTTAGTATGCTTGAACTCAGAATCTAAAGATGCATCTTTTAGTGAGGCTGGTTTTTACATTCTGCGTTTTAAAAAATACCACTTTTAGAAAGTAGGTATTGTCTTGCTCAGTCATCCTGTGTGTGTCTGCTGAAGTGTGAATTGCCTGTCTGGGTTTTGGATGACAGAAGGCTGGGGAGCAGGAGTGGCTCCAGATAGTCTACGTACCTCAAAGGGCCTGGTCTGCCTCTGACAATGCCGTGCCCACTTCCCAGCAGGAATTCACATCAAAGAAGGCAGAACTGGTTCTGGCTGGGCACAGACAATCTCTGCCTAAGAGATCAAAGGATTTAGGGATATAAATATTGGGGCCCAGACCCTGAACTTTAGAACTCTTTTGGATCAAGAAGACTGCCAAGAAGAAGAGCTGGAGAAGCTGTGAAGAGGAACTACCACTTAGCTATGTGCTTTGCTGTGTTGCCCTGCAGTGGCTGCTTCTGTCTTGGGCAGTGAAAGGACTGGACTGAACCTTCTGCAATCTACTTTTGTAAGTTTCTCCAAGGGCTTGAAGTAGAGCTTTCCCCCTGTTCACAAAGTCTCAGGAACAGCAAAGACTTCAAGCTCTTCTGCCCTTGGGCTGTGTGTTTTGTGCTGCAATAGAAGAAAAGCAATTTGACAACATCTACGACGCCGCTGCCAATTCCGTGTGCTGAAGCCCCCGCAGAGGGCACCGCCACACCGCGACCCTGGTCTCACCGACGACACCTGCTGATGTCGCAACCGAGCTGCTGCTCGCACCGCGACCTGTGGGCACCGCACTCCGCACTGCTTCGCTTGATGATGACAACTCCTTGGCACCACAGAGGGCCCCGCCACAATGCCGCACCGCGACCCTGGTTTCAAGAACGACGCATGCTGATGCCGCTACCAAGCTGATGCTCGCACCGTGACCTGTGGGCACTGCACTCCACACCCCCTCGTGTCACAACGCCGTCTTGGTATCCTTGACGACAACCCTCCACACCGAAATTGATGACACTGCTTGCAAGGTGGTTCGAGGTCACCGCTCGTAAGATACATGACGTACCGCCCTCATCCCCTCTCCGCAGCCTTGGCCTACCGACGCCGGCGCCATCGACTCCAGTTCGTCAGCCGACTACAGCACTTCAGCAACTACAACTCTGCTGCTTGCACCATGACCTGCCAGCAGAGCGACGAGCACCATCTTCATCTGGCACTGCTACCATGGTCTCACCAACGATGCAATCTGATGCCACCACTGAGGCACTACTCGCACCCCGACCTGAGGACACCGCACGCCGCACCATTGCACTTTACAGCACACACAACGCCTGCCGACGCCAGCGCTCTTGACTCCATCAGAGGAGATCGACCTGCAACGCTTGTGACTTCGAGGGCCCCGACGACTCCTGCACCGGCCTCCGGAACCGACCGTGTTTTAGGAAGCTCAACGAGAGGTCATTGGCGCCCTGCATTTCTAAAAGGTACTGTTTGCGGGTCTTCCCAACACCATAGCTGGCTCGCTATGCCGTAGTCAGCCAGAATTGATTGAATTTGTTTGCTCATGATGCCGTGGTAGCCCCGGACAGAGCTATCCTATTAAGGAACTGTTTTTTAAGGTTATTTTGATAACTGAAGATTCTTAAGTACTGTAATGTCGATTTTTATCCTTTTTGGTCTTGTCTTAAGTATAGACAAATATTGGATATTTTTCTAATCTGGTTTGGTGTCTTTTGTAGTGCTTACACTGTACTACTGTTTTATGTGCAAATGTTTTACACACTGCCTCTAAGATAAGCCTGACTGCTCGTGCCAAGCTACCAAGGGGGTGAGCAGGGGTTATTTTAGGACTTTAACTCCCTTATCCTGACTAGAGTAGTGGTTTCTGCCTAACTTTGGCACATTCTCTAGCCGGCCAAAAATCCAATTTCTAACACTACTCTACAAATTACTCTCTAGACAGTCATTGTAATGTCCTTTGCTTTTGTAGTATGGCGCCACTGCTATGTTACTTTTTATGTTAAACTAGTTTACGCGTTGCTGCGATCTCAGAAGAAAGGAAATTTAAGGAAACTTGTTATGATAACATTTAATTTACATTGTGTCATTTTTATTGAAACATATTCATTTTAATATGGAAAACATTTTAAACTGTTGTTTTAATTCTGTTCATTTATTCGAGTGCTTGTGGATACACAGTTTTTTTGTTTTTCCGTCTAGTGCGTACACGACGTGTGAGCTGGCCACATACAGTTGTCCATGTGAGAAGCACGGATTCTCCAAATCTAGTCCACACACTTGCAGCGATTGTCCTTGTGCTTTGGTGATGGTCATTGCAAAAGCGAGTCGCACCGGAAACTGTAAACGTTTAGTATTGGAAAGATTATGAGGGCCCTGGGGGACCGGGGGACGATATTTAACAAATTTTTCTTTCTTTTTTTGCCAGAAACCTTTGTGGGAGTGTACTCAACAACTTAAAAAAAAAATATATATATTTTTTTTTTTGCCAGAAACCTTCACGGGAGTGTACTCAACAACTTCCCAAAGTTGCATGCCGATCGGATGAATGGTGTAGTAATGCATAATGGACAAACAGACATACTTTCGTTTTTATATATGTATATATTGTTATTATAAACAAAAATGGGAAAAATTAAATAATAAGAAAGATTAATGAAAAAAGGTCTTACTGCAGACAGCTTCAGCTGTTTGTCAGACTACTATTTATTTATTTATATATTTTTTTATTTATTTAAGGTTTTATAGAGCGCGAACCAGACCTGAGAGGGTATCAGAGCGCTTTACAGGTATACAAGAGGCATAGGAGGGGAGGATATCAAAGGGATACTGTAGTGTAGTCCCTATATTCCCAATAGGCTCTGCGCATTGGAATAATATAAACAGCAGTGTAGACGTACGACTGAGGTCGACTAGGTCTCTACTGACTATATTAGACTTAATTAGTTTTGCCAGCTAGCTCAGAGGTCACTAGAAACTTTCTCAAATGTTCAGGAAAGAGTTAACTCTCCGGATTTAGACAAGAAGGGATTAGCTTCTGACACCTTACAAACATGACAACTTTGCTCCCTCAGAAAAGAGTGTATCTCTAGAGTCGTATGAAAACAATAGGCAGCTATTTCACTCAGTCAACCGTGCATACTTAGTTTCACCAGAGTGCAGAGAAATAGAGAGACGGGCGTTTTCAATAAAAGGTGGTATTTATTGAGCAGTCTTCTTTCTCATGCAAGAGAAATTAATTGCCACAATTGCAATACTTATCATAAAGTAAAGTGCGTACAGTAAAAGTAGTATTATGAAATAATACTGTAAAAGCATTGATATGGTTTCTTAGCCATATGATACTTTAAAATGGATAAAACATATACATATATAAAAACATTGGCTAATGTACTCAACTGGTGCTCCTAACTACGCCTACCCCGGTGTACCTGACCTAAGCCTAATACTTGGGAAGGAGTAAGTAAGTAGCAGTTTAAGTTAAGTTGATTAAGTTGGTTTTGCCAAGAATCTGAATCAAGAATTCTCTTAAGGGTTTAGCCAGCTCCGTACCTTGGTAATAGAATGTGGGAGGTCTGGTATATCTTTCTTCAGGACTCGATCTCCCAGCATCCCGCAAGGGTGTCTTGGGAACACCGGAGCTGGATTTTCTCGGCGTGAGAAAAAGCAGCTTCTCCAGCGCGTCAAAGGGGAGGGGCGGCTTCCATTGGTTCTCGCATCAGCTGGGCTCTTGGGCAAGTAGATAGCCGCTCTGCTCCAAACCACCGTGTGTTTGCTTAAGGTAACTGTTGGTATATTTATACCTGAAAGGTGCCGGGTTTGACGTAAGGTTGGACATAACACGTCACTAAGAACTAACAGTTCTCTCTGGAATCCAGGAGTTCTTGTTCAAATCAAAACAAAAGCAGGGGTTTTCCTGGGCTGCTGGAGGCTTGGTTTGTTTAAAGAACATGTTGTGCTTTCTAGGAGTCGATGGGAGTAACCGTGCTGTGCTTTGGACTGAATGGGCTATTACAGAATAGGGATATGATTCTTATGCCTTTATAAGGATAATAATAATTATAACCACATAAGGGCATGAATCGGGAATATCGAATTAGGGTCCTAGATAGAAACACAACACCCACTCAACGGATTAATGTCCATCATTACTAAAAAACTAAGCAATAGTAAACATATAACGATGCATGTGTGTTTTCCAACCCACTCCAAAATACATACATACATACTTCGCATTTGAAATGGTATATGGTAAATACACGAAAATGAGTGTTGGTACTGTACGTTTTTCAAGCAGTGTCATCATTCGTCTGAATGAATTGCAAAAATTACACATGAAATGGCTCTGAATACAGAAAAGAAGGTCGAGACCATTGCATCACATATTTATACAAAATGCTGTATATGTGCTAGAGGCTGAGGTAAAATATTGTCTCTAGTATCCTAAAAATAGAAGGTCTGTTCTCTAAGAATAGTTATACTTTAAGCAGAGTACCATGTGCCAAAAAAAAAGGTAAATATTTTGGAAAAATGGAAAAAATAATTTCGCTTTCAGGGGAAAAAATAGTTCCAAATGTTTTCAGTAGCTTTGTTTTTCAAAACTGAAGGCCGAATTCAGAGTTCAGGTTACGCTGTGTGATCATTGTTTTTAAATGTTATTCTCGTTGTTAGGAGAGAACATCATATCAGACGGACTCGCAAAAAATTGGTCTAAAACATCAGGTGAAAGTTCGACCAAGTTTGAAAATACTGCAACTGTGCAATTCTGTGCGTGATTGCTATCATCGATGTTTGGATCCGCAATGCTCACAGAAGGTTGTACCTGTTTGGTGCTGCTTTCCTCTCGTACCTCACCGCCACCTACTCGTAGTGGTGAAGTCTCAAAGAATGCCGTCATCAAAATAGGTAGCCGCTGGGGACAACACGATGCATGAGTCGTTACAGTACCTAGCAAAGTATCGATATCCATTGGTACTGCTGATGGTAGTGTAAGACAGACGTCCAACACGCATTCTTCTCCGCATAGCAGACATCGAAGCACAGGTAAGATGCAATCCTGCCAGATTGGTCTGAATGAAAGAAATTAGGTTGTACTCAGATCTCTTAGCCGGGCTAATCCGAGGACCTTAGTGATACGGTCTCGGTATCGTATTGCTAGGATCGTTTCTTCCATCGTTGCTGGAGTCTTGTCTGTGGATTGGCTTGCCATATCGGAGCAGAAGGAGCAAAAATAAAATTCCTGCCACGAGTCCCAAGATTAAGGGTAGGCCACCAAAGACAGAATGGAAAAAATTCAGGAAAATGCCCAGAACTGTTTCAAAGGGTGCTAACAGTCCCGAAAAAACTGTCTTAAATACATGTGCGATGCCACTGGTATCAGACATGTTTAAGATTTGGCTTAACATTTCTACGAAATGCACGGGGCAATTTGTCAATAAAAGAGAATGTATCTCTGCTGATGTCCTTGCCACTTGCAGATCATATGGTTCTTTGGATGACGTTAAAGGCACAGTTGTCTGTAAAAGAATAGAAAAAGAATAGACTTCCTTCTGCTTAAAGTATCAATTTGAATAGAAGAGATATTCAAAGAAGACCATAACACAGCCCCCATATCTGGATTGCTGTGTGGATACAATACTTGCATACAGCAAACTACCCTGGAAGTTACGGTCACGAGATAGGCTTTCCCTGGCACTATTCCACAACAGCTGTGGTCACTTATTAAAACGTAACTCTAGTTACAAAGTTGTCTAAAAAATGGCTCTATCTCTTTTGCAGGTGTGCCATGCAGGTGACATGAAAGGTTATTTGAAGACCCTTCGCAGGCTCCATGCAAGTTAATACCTTGACACAGAAGTGTACCGCTTAGTGATTTTTTACAATTGTTACCACTAAGGAATACCTCCTTTTTCCCTTCCTTATACCATCTGTGTGTATAAGGTAAACCCCAGGTTGATTTGATGTACTGGCCCGCAGGTATATACTCTTGGCAGTATTTAAACTGGAAAGTTGTTATCGGAATTGAAATTGTTCCGTGTATTATCCATTCAATGACCGGTCTCTCTGACATTGTCAATGGTAATCCCTCAAGTTTTTCAATGCTCAGAATCATATAGTCTGCTCCTTTTTGTGCCAAACTGATTTGTTTATCAGTAAGGTTAAAGATACTGAATAATGACGTTGTTTTGATTAAACGCCATGGTACGTAGCCTGAACGCAGATTTTGCAACGTCCAACCAAGCTGTACAATAAAACGTAATTGAGACTGACCATGTTGTAACATTAGTAAGTCCTGCTCTATTATATCAATAGCAGATGATACAATGCTGTCCAGTGAATATATTCTGGAGGACATAGTCGTTAACCCATTGTCCACCACAGAAAGTGATTTCCAAATTTATCCGATCAATTTCTTGTATTTTTCCAGCTGTTTCAATTTGCATTACTTTCCAAGCTTCGTTGTACGCAGCGTATATACCGGCCGCTATGAAACGTTTTTGACACTGTTTGCGTGGTCCCAGTATGAAATCACGCATGTCAGCACCATCTTTAAGTAAAGTCAAGTGTTGCTCAATTTCAGCCAGTGTGGATTTCTGTAGCCACTCAAGGCATAGTTTCCCTACACTGTATGTTGTAACTGTCCCTGGATGTTGTCTCTGGGAGTATCTTGGGTCTGGCCTGGTCATTTTGAACCCCTGTGCTTTGTTCAGGAATCTATCCTGACAGTTATTTGTGTCTGTTGGCCAGATCAACCACTTTTTCCAATCAGGATGTGTTCTGTTTTGGTGTAAAATATGGGACCCGTCTATCTCCATATCTGTAGTGCTATCACTATCAGTTATGGGTTTCGGAATAGACGGTGTATTTAAGTCTTTTATCTTAGCTAGGCCAAGACAAGTAGTTTGTTGAATTGTGTCATTCAAGAATATCATTTGTTCTGGGATCATGCAGGCCCTAAATAATGCTTCTAGGCCTTGTACTTGCCAATCTTTGGTACCCCAGATCATTTTTGTTTCAATGTTGTTTTTCCAGAATTCGAAACCAAATGTAGACATTTTGTCATAAAATCTTTCAAAATAAATCAATTTAGTATTTGTCAACATTGTTTTCATTCCTGTCCTAGTTAACATTTCAAAATAAAACGTTTCTGGATCACTGTTGTTAAACCCTGAGAAGTACGGGAAAATCACATAAAATGTTTTCGAGCTGTCTTTTGGCGGTGTTGGACAGTGTTCCCATTGGTTATAAGATAGGCATGAGCGGATTTTGCGGATTGGCAATCCGCGAATTTGCGGATTTGCGAACTCGCAATCCGCAAAATCCGCGAATTCCCGCGAATTTGCGGATTTTTTTTTTTTTGTGTTCGCCCTTGTTTCTGCCAGTTCGCGAGGGTTTTTACAATTTCGCAATTTGCGAACTTACCTGTCGGGTCGCAAGTTTTGCGAACTTGTTGTTTCTACGTGTCCAACCTGTTTGGGACACTCTTCTTCATCACTGCCACTCTCTGTCACCACTGCCACTCTCTGACTACTCATGCCATCCTCTGGCCCACCCATGCCACCCTCTGTTTCATCACCACACCCTCTGGTTGTCCAGTGTACATTATTTTCGGCAAAGCAAAGCACACCTTCCCTGCCTCAAGTGACCTGAATTAATTTGGGGCTGATTAATGTGTCACAGAATATTTTTTTAGCTGGCACCTGCTTCCTTAGTGCGCCCTGATTAGTGATCTTTTGCACTTGCTAAGTGCTTTCATTGTTGCAAAATTAGTTACAACACCTGCCCTGCCCCAACTGACAATAATGAATTAGGGGCTGATTAATGGATTTTAACTTCCAGCCTGGCTCCTGCTTGTCTCCCTTAGCTGTAATTCATGACCTTTGTGGCATATGTGTAACTATTCTGAGGTTCAGAGCAGGGTCACATAATAGTTTCAACTGGCAACTGAACTCTGGAGGGGCCCCTCAGGAAGCACTACAGGAAATGGCTACTAATGATGTGCCTGAACTTTTGAACCTGGTAAGTAGTTACTTTCAGTTTTGCTTAGATCGTATTTCTGCAATTTCGCACTTATTCGCGGGGCGCGAACTCACGCGAACAGTGCGAGCAGTGCGAGCAAAATCCGCTGCTCGCGGATTTGCGGATTTTGCAGGAAATTCGCAAATCTCGCGGATTGCGGATTTCCCGAAAATCCGCAAAATCCGCGAGCGGAACGGATTTTCCGCCCATGCCTATTATAAGATAAAACATTTCTAGGCTGTGCAGTTTTATGCAAATAGTGATCACCAAAATGATTATAACAGTACAACTCTTCATAATTTGATGAACCCTGTAAGTAATCATGTTCTGTAAATTTGGCTGACATTACTAAATCTGACATCATATTATTAATGTTTTCAAAGTCCCAATCAACAGAGAAAGTACTTGGTGTCACAAAGTCACCTAATGAAACCTTGAACTGGTGTGGATATTTCAAGAGCTCAACCGGGCCAAAAATGTCATAATCAGTTCTGTCCCATGCTACCCCACCGGGTATTGGATTGGCTGAGATGTTTACTGATGACAGTTCTCTTTTTTCGATGTGGGAGGATGTGTGAGGCTTTAGGACCAAGTTGATGTTCTGACTTGCTGTGTCCATTGTACTATATTTTCCATCAATTAATTTTCCCAAACATAGAACCATGATGAGCCAAAGCAGGAGAGTAAGTACACCTAACACAATCCAAAATTCAATCCATGGTGAAGAGAAAGTTCAATTACTTTGTCTTTGAAAGTTTTTGTTTCAGGCGTTTCTTCATTCTCGCTCGGATCTTCAGAAAAGTCGTCGAAATTGATGAAGTAGCCAGATGCAGTTCTGTCAATTGTTGGAATTATTTCCGGATTTTCATTTGCTTTTGCATTTTTCTTTATTTCATTAGCATAGTCAGAGGCTACATCATTGTAGACTGGTGTTTCTTGACGAACTGTTGCAATTTGGGTTTCAAGAGGCACAAGTTCCATGGCATTATTGCATAGTCCTTTTTTATTCACTGCAGGTTTATCAAATGTGATTAGTCTTTCAGTATGAGCCTCTTGGATTGTAGCAAATTTCGGTATTCTGCTTTTTCTTGGGAGTCCAATGGGCCTACTACTTATTATTGTCCACATGATTGTGGTTTTTGCCAGGTCGATGGATACAACTTGGTTCTCCTTTTTACCAGCAAGGGGCAGTAGTACAACTGATCTCGTTCCACTGACAGCTAAGCCAGGTACAGCTTTTCTGTAAGAAGTCCAAAATTCCTTCTTCACCGTGATCTTCTCTCTGACCAGATCCCCAATCTTTGGAATCCAGACAGGTCTTGCTGGGACAGGTGATTTTTCTTCAGTGGTTGTTGGCTGTTGTTTCAACTTTATGTTACTCAGGCTTTTTCTTGTTTCATTTAAATCCTGTAAAACAGCCAAACGGTCTTTGATAACGAAGGATTTTTCTTCTACCACTAAAGTGTGACAATCAAGATCCTGAAGGTTTATTCTAGTACCGAACAATAGTTCGTATGGAGTGAGACCTTTTAGAGAATTTCTTTTCAGATTATTAAGACTACGTTGGACACTTGTTAAATGTTTGACCCACCCATCACCCGAACCTAATAGCCTCGCCGTTATAGATTGCTTTATGTCCCGGTTTTTTCTTTGCACTACCGCATTTCCCTCAGGATCGAAGGGAGAAGAGCAATGCAATGCCCATGCTGTTCATGGCCTCTTTGTAAGCTCGAGAGCTAAACGCAGGACCCTGATCAGAATGTAGCATGCCAATCGCGTATATGCCGATAAAGACTTGCAAATCTTTTATAACAGTTCTGGCGTCAGCCGAGTGCTGCTGGTCTTCATTTTTAAGTTAATTTTGTTTTAATAATTATGGGGACGCATTTCTCCAGTTGGATTTCTGCATTATAGATAGCCTGATGCTTTCTAACAAAGATGTCCTGGCAATAGTCTGGTCCGGTTCACAACTGCGATCTCTGTTGCAGTCTGGACAATCCATTACAAATTTGTAAATTTGCACGCTCATTCCCCGCCACCAGTACTCTGATTGTAATTCTATTCGAGATTTCAAGATCTGTTGGTGCCTCGGACCCAGTCCCATGTGTGCGCTTTCAATCAAGAAAACTCTCCGGTTCGTGTTTGGAATTACTCTATCCCCCACTCCAGGGATTTGAGCAAAAGGAACGGAGTTTGCATCAATTATGTATGTATTACTGAGTGGATAGTTGAGAGGTAATGCTGCATAATCGCCTTTTAATGAGGCTTTTACTGCCATAGATGGTTTCCCCATCTATGGGTTTTTCTGAACGCTTTTCAGTGGCTACGGAAGCCGGTTGAACCGCTTCCTCTGTGGCTGTGTTAGCCAATGAATTCCCTGCAACGTGAACGCCGGTACACAGTCAAATTATTAAGTTTTAAATTTCGACCTACCAAAATATCGTGTTTGACATTTCGAAGGTGCAGAATATCGATGTCAAGAATATCGTTGGACAGATTATCGACCCTAAGGTAAGTAATATTGAAATTCTTTATATCGATGTAAGAAATATCGAAGTTAGTAATATCGATAGCATATATATCGATGTAACTAATTTCGATGACACTAATATCGATATTTGTATTATTTTTTGTTTTTTATTATGTATGTGTTATATGTTTTAGTTAAGTATTTAAAATAAATTATATTATATGTGTATTAATTTTATATATTAATAAATTTATTTATAAGTAAATTATATGTTTTAGTACCGGAGTGGGTTGTGGGTTTATAGGGGAATAGGGTGGGAAGTAATTTAATTGTAATTAATAAAATATTTTTTTATATATAATTTATTTTGTAATTAATTATTAATTGGCAATTAATTATTTTAATTGATAAATTAATTATATAAGTGGAAATTAATGTTAATTTTAATTAAATGTTATGTTTTAGTACCAGAGCGGGTTGTGGGTTTATAGGGGAATAGGGTGGGAAGTAATTTAATTGTAATTAATAAAATATTTATTTATGTATAGTTTATATTATAATTAATTATTAATTGGCAATTAATTATTTTAATTGATAAATTAATTATTTAATTGGTAATTAATGTTAATTTTAATTAAATGTTATGTTTTGGTACCGGAGCGGGTTGTGGGTTTATAGGGGAATAGGGTGGGAAGTAATTTAATTGTAATTAATAAAATATTTTTTTTACGTATAATTTATTTTGTAATTAATTAATAATTGGCAAATAATTATTTTAATTGATAAATTAATTATTTAATTGGTAATTAATGTTAATTTTAATTAAATGTTATATTTTAGCACCTGAGCGTGTTGTGGGTTTATAGGGGTATTTGGTGGAAAGTAATTTTATTGTAAATATTTAATTATTTATACATTTTTAGTTATGGATAATTAATGTATTAAATAATTATTAATTGGTAATTAATTATTTTAATAGATAATTATTTTTTACATTGTCTATTAATATTTGTAATTTGTAAATATTTTTTAATGACTAGAAAAATTAATTGGTAAAATTTTTTTTTAAACAAATATTAATTTGTATAATGTATTTTGATTTTTAATATTGATTTAAATTTAAATAATATTTTATTCTTATGATAAATAATTTATCCTTTATATTTAATATTTGGTGAGTAATATTTAATAAATATTATTTATTGGTGTTTGTTGTTAATTTATTGTCAATTAATTATTCACATGTAATTGTTTTTATTAATTATTAATAGTTTTTTATTGATGTAATTGAAAAATTAATTATACAATATTTCAAATATAAACATTATTTAGAAGTATGTTAAAATAAAAATCTATGTTATTAAACGCTTTCCCTACTGTTGCACCCTTTGGAGTTGGAATAGTAATTTTTCCCCCTACGCTATCCAAAGCTTTCCCTACTGTTGCACCCTTTGGAGTTGGTATAGTAATTTTTCCCCCTACGCTATCCAAAGCTTTACCTACTGTTCCACTCTCTGGAGTGGGAATAGTAATTTTACCCCCCACACTATCCAACGCATTCCTTACTGTTGCACTCATTGGAGTGGGAATAGTCATTTTTACCTACCCGCTATCCAACGCTTTCCCTACTGTTGCACCCACTGGAGTGGGAATAGTAATATTTACCCGTACGCTATCCAACGCTTTCCCAACTGTTGCACTCACTGGAGTGGGAATAGTAATTTTTACCCACCCGCTATCCAACGCTTTCCCTACTGTTGCACTCTCTGGAGTGGGAATAGTAATTTTACCCCGTACACTATCCAACACTTTTTCTACTGTTGCACCCACTGGAGTGGAAATAGTAATTTTTACCCGTATGCTATCCAACGCTTTCCCTACTGTTGCACTCACTGGAGTGGGAATAGTAATTTTTACCCACCCGCTATGCAACCCTTTCCCTACTGTTGCACTCTCTGGAGTGGGAATAGTAATTTTACTCCCTCACTATCCAACGCTTTCCCTACTGTTGCACCCTTTGGAGTTGGAATAGTAATTTTTATCCTTACGCTATCCAACGCGTTCCCTACTGTTGCACTCACTGGAGTTGGAATAGTAATTTATACTCTTACTCTATCCAATGCTTTCCCTACTGTTGCACTCACTGGAGTGGGAATAGTAATTTGTACCCAGCTGCTATCCAACGCTTTCCCTACTGTTGCACTCTCTGGAGTGGGAATAGTTATTTTTACCCACCCGCTATCCAATGTTTTCTCTACTGTTGCACTCTCTGGAGTGTGAATAGTAATTATTCTCCCTACACTATCCAATACTTTCCCTACTGTTGCACCCTTTGGAGTTGGAATAGTAATTTTTACCCTTATGCTATCAAACGCTTTCCCTAATGTTGCACTCATTGGAGTGGGAATAGTCATTTTTACCTACCCGCTATCCAACACTTTCTCTACTGTTGCACCCTATGGAGTTTGAATAGTAATTTTTAACCTTACGCTATCCAATATAATTTATATTTATTTATGTATTTTATAATATTTTTATTATGTTACATAATGTTGTGTTTAATTAAGTTTTTTAAATATTGAAAGTATATTTCATTGTTTTTATGTATTAAATATAAATATTTATAATGATTTATGTTATTATTTTATAAGAGTAGATGTATTTTTAATTTATAGTATTTGTTAATATGTTTAAATTGATTAAAAAAATAATAAATATTATAATTATTTAAATATATATTACATACTGTATGTTTAATTTTAATTAAATGTTTAACATTAAATATGTATTATTTATTCATTTTAAACATTCTAAAATATTTTTACGTAAGTTTAAATTATATACAAGTATTATTTACTTTATATTTCTTTTTTTAATAACAAAAAGAAAACGATATATTTATTTACGATATTTTTAACATCGATATTTTAGTTTCAATATTTTTGTACTTACCATGTTGTAGATAGGGTGTCGATATACTTGCCTTCGATATTTCAGCGTCGATATTTTGTCTGTCGATTCCTGTCTCTCGATATTCTGTCAGAGATTTGTGAACGCCATCACGTCGATGACTCAGCGCGTGTATCACATGAGTCTTCTCTAGTTCTTTCTTTAAAAGAACTACTTGTTCCCAAAGCGTTTTATGCTTTATTGTGGCATCTGTGTCATCTTTGTAACCGTTTTTACTCCATGTCCGCATGTCACTATTGTAAGACTTGACGCAGAAATGCGAATCGCACACTATTAGTGTCGAGAATTCACGATCAGCATTTTCAAGTGCCATCTTTAAAGATCTTATTTCAGCTCGCTGAGCTGAACAGTTTCTGAGTGATTCAGTTTTGGTAATCATCGGTTTGAATTTACCAGAGCGCCAGCGACCTTTAACAATCGCGCACGCTGCATTGTAGGATTTTTCCTCTACATCGTAGTGTTGTGCAAATCTGTCCATGTAGATTACACATGTGTACTGTTCGAGAGGCAGAATTTCGATTGGCAGATGATATTCTTGTTCGTTTTCTAGATCATCTAGTTTTTTCAGTTTCGGGTCAAAATAGTATTTCACGTCTTCTGTATCAAGAGAATTTTCCCATTGTATCCATTTTGGATCTAATGCCACTGTATTCAGATTGCATGGACTTGTTAATGCCTCAAGGGCTGATTCTGCTGTATAAACAGTTATTCTCTTGCCTTGGGCTAGGGCTCTTTCTTTTGCTACAGCAGTTTGAACCGCAGTCAGAATTTTTTCAGTAGAACTGAATTTCATTTCAGCTTGAGTGTACAAATGTCATTTGTAAGCTATAGGTACCGTTTCTCCCTCATTAGAAGTCAGGTATGTGAATCCGCATCTTCCTGGGATGACTCAGATTACAAGATTGCGTATGTTTTCGCGAGTTTGTAATTTTGTTTTAGCTAACATGTCTGTTTGCAATGATCTCAAAATCTCTGTGTGTTTCTGAGTCCAATTGATTGGTTTGAAATCTGGTTTTAT
This sequence comes from Lissotriton vulgaris, assembly GCF_964263255.1. Taxonomy (NCBI): domain Eukaryota; kingdom Metazoa; phylum Chordata; class Amphibia; order Caudata; family Salamandridae; genus Lissotriton; species Lissotriton vulgaris. Next base: position 1,213,569,220 of record NC_141696.1, read on the forward strand.
TAATTCATAGAGAGGTTTAACCCTCTCTGCATAATTTAGAATGTATGTTCTTCCGAAATTCAGGAAACCTAGTATTGATTGTAAATTCTTCAGCGTTTTTGGTGCTTGGAGTACAGCACATTTCTCTAAGAAATTGTAAGCTAGGCTCTTGCCTTCACTTGATAATTCATATCCTAGAAACAGGACACTTAGATGGGCAATTCATGACTTTTTAAAGTTGAATTTGTAACCCTCTGATGAGAACCGAAGTATTATGGTATTCGCTCTTTTTAAGTGAGTCTCCAGGTCATCATCTGTGAGATAGATGTCATCGACATAGGATAATGCCTCATCGTCATATATTTGTAGTACCTCTATTACCCTTGCTGAGAATAATCCTGGGCTATTCTTGAATCCCTGTGGGACTCGGCCAAATTGTTTTTGTGACCCATTATTGAGAACGATTCAGAAAAGGGGGTGGTGATGAACAGAGTGTCTGAATTAAGCAGACCACTCTTACCCAGTCCAAAGATCAGGGATTGATCCATCACCATTAATTATCTAACTGCACCATCCCAGCTCAGAACCTGGCTATATGCAAATCAGTCTGTCCCTGGCCCAGTGCATCATGGAAACAGGGCAGACTAAACTACCAAGCCAATTCTTCACCAGAAAGGAGACAAGCTACCGGGGACCGGTTTCTGGCATTTCAGCCGTATTCGGCCCAGCTTACTTGAATCCTGATGGTGCAGTGAGAAAGGGACTCATGTCTGAGTATACCCTGCCACACCTATAGTGGCCAAAAACGATTCAGAAAAGGGGGTGGTGATGAACAGAGTGTCTGAATTAAGCAGACCACTCTTACCCAGTCCAAAGATCAGGGCTTGATCCATCGCCGTTATTTATCTCACTGCACCATCCCAGCTCAGAACCTGGCTATATGCAAATCAGTCTGTCCCTGGCCCAGTGCATCATGGGAACAGGGCAGACTAAACTACCAAGCCAATTCTTCACCAGAAAGGAGATAAGCTACCGGGGACCGGTTTCTGGCATTTCAGCCGTCTTCGGCCCGGCTTGCTTGAATCCTGATGGTGCAGTGAGAAAGGGACTCATGTCTGAGTATACCCTGCCACACCTATAGTGGCCAAAAACGATTCAGAAAAGGGGGTGGTGATGAACAGAGTGTCTGAATTAAGCAGACCACTCTTACCCAGTCCTAAGATCAGGGCTTGATCCTTCACCGTTATTTATCTCACTGCACCATCCCAGCTCAGAACCTGGCTATATGCAAATCAGTCTGTCCCTGGCCCAGTGCATCATGGGAACAGGGCAGACTAAACTACCAAGCCAATTCTTCACCAGATAGGAGACAAGCTACCGGGGACCGGTTTCTGGCATTTCAGCCATCTTCGGGCCGGCTTGCTTGAATCCTGATGGTGCAGTGAGAAAGGGACTCATGTCTGAGTAAACCCTGCCACACCTATAGCGGCCAAAAACGATTCAGAAAAGGGGGTGGTGATGAACAGAGTGTCTGAATTAAGCAGACCACTCTTACCCAGTCCAAAGATCAGGGCTTGATCCATCACCGTTATTTATCTCACTGCACCATCCCAGCTCAGAACCTGGCTATATGCAAATCAGTCTGTCCATGGCCCAGTGCATCATGGGAACAGGGCAGACTAAACTACCAAGCCAATTCTTCACCAGAAAGGAGACAAGCTACCGGGGACCGGTTTCTGGCATTTCAGCCATCTTCGGCCCGGCTTGCTTGAATCCTGATGGTGCAGTGAGAAAGGGACTCATGTCTGAGTAAACCCTGCCACACCTATAGCGGCCAAAAACGATTCAGAAAAGGGGGTGGTGATGAACAGAGTGTCTGAATTAAGCAGACCACTCTTACCCAGTCCAAAGATCAGGGCTTTATCCATCACCGTTATTTATCTTACTGCACCATCCCAGCTCAGAACCTGGCTATATGCAAATCAGTCTGTCCCTGGCCCAGTGCATCATGGGAACAGGGCAGACTAAACTACCAAGCCAATTCTTCACCAGAAAGGAGACAAGCTACCGGGGACCGGTTTCTGGCATTTCAGCCGTCTTCGGCCCGGCTTGCTTGAATCCTGATGGTGCAGTGAGAAAGGGACTCATGTCTGAGTATACCCTGCCACACCTATAGTGGCCAAAAACGATTCAGAAAAGGGGGTGGTGATGAACACAGTGTCTGAATTAAGCAGACCACTCTTACCCAATCCAAAGATCAAGGCTTGATCCATTACCGTTATTTATCTCACTGCACCATCCCTGCTCAGAACCTGGCTATATGCAAATCAGTCTGTCCCTGGCCCAGTGCATCCTGGGAACAGGGCAGACTAAACTACCAAGCCAATTCTTCACCAGAAAGAAGACAAGCTACCGGAGACCGGTTTCTGGCACTTCAGCCGTCTTTGGCCCGGCTTGCTTGAATCCTGATGGTGCAGTGAGAAAGGGACTCATGTCTGAGTATACCCTGCCACAACTATAGTGGCCAAAAACGATTCAGAAAAGGGGGTGGTGATGAACAGAGTGTCTGAATTAAGCAGACCACTCTTACCCAGTCCAAAGATCAGGGCTTGATCCATCGCCGTTATTTATCTCACTGCACCATCCCAGCTCAGAACCTGGCTATATGCAAATCAGTCTGTCCCTGGCCCAGTGCATCATGGGAACAGGGCAGACTAAACTACCAAGCCAATTCTTCACCAGAAAGGAGACAAGCTACCGGGGACCGGTTTCTGGCATTTCAGCCGTCTTCGGCCCGGCTTGCTTGAATCCTGATGGTGCAGTGAGAAAGGGACTCATGTCTGAGTATACCCTGCCACACCTATAGTGGCCAAAAACGATTCAGAAAAGGGGGTGGTGATGAACAGAGTGTCTGAATTAAGCAGACCACTCTTACCCAGTCCTAAGATCAGGGCTTGATCCTTCACCGTTATTTATCTCACTGCACCATCCCAGCTCAGAACCTGGCTATATGCAAATCAGTCTGTCCCTGGCCCAGTGCATCATGGGAACAGGGCAGACTAAACTACCAAGCCAATTCTTCACCAGATAGGAGACAAGCTACCGGGGACCGGTTTCTGGCATTTCAGCCATCTTCGGCCCGGCTTGCTTGAATCCTGATGGTGCAGTGAGAAAGGGACTCATGTCTGAGTAAACCCTGCCACACCTATAGCGGCCAAAAACGATTCAGAAAAGGGGGTGGTGATGAACAGAGTGTCTGAATTAAGCAGACCACTCTTACCCAGTCCAAAGATCAGGGCTTGATCCATCACCGTTATTTATCTCACTGCACCATCCCAGCTCAGAACCTGGCTATATGCAAATCAGTCTGTCCATGGCCCAGTGCATCATGGGAACAGGGCAGACTAAACTACCAAGCCAATTCTTCACCAGAAAGGAGACAAGCTACCGGGGACCGGTTTCTGGCATTTCAGCCATCTTCGGCCCGGCTTGCTTGAATCCTGATGGTGCAGTGAGAAAGGGACTCATGTCTGAGTATACCCTGCCACACCTATAGTGGCCAAAAACGATTCAGAAAAGGGGGTGGTGATGAACAGAGTGTCTGAATTAAGCAGACCACTCTTACCCAGTCCAAAGATCAGGGCTTGATCCATCGCCGTTATTTATCTCACTGCACCATCCCAGCTCAGAACCTGGCTATATGCAAATCAGTCTGTCCCTGGCCCAGTGCATCATGGGAACAGGGCAGACTAAACTACCAAGCCAATTCTTCACCAGAAAGGAGACAAGCTACCGGGGACCGGTTTCTGGCATTTCAGCCGTCTTCGGCCCGGCTTGCTTGAATCCTGATGGTGCAGTGAGAAAGGGACTCATGTCTGAGTATACCCTGCCACACCTATAGTGGCCAAAAACGATTCAGAAAAGGGGGTGGTGATGAACAGAGTGTCTGAATTAAGCAGACCACTCTTACCCAGTCCTAAGATCAGGGCTTGATCCTTCACCGTTATTTATCTCACTGCACCATCCCAGCTCAGAACCTGGCTATATGCAAATCAGTCTGTCCCTGGCCCAGTGCATCATGGGAACAGGGCAGACTAAACTACCAAGCCAATTCTTCACCAGATAGGAGACAAGCTACCGGGGACCGGTTTCTGGCATTTCAGCCATCTTCGGCCCGGCTTGCTTGAATCCTGATGGTGCAGTGAGAAAGGGACTCATGTCTGAGTAAACCCTGCCACACCTATAGCGGCCAAAAACGATTCAGAAAAGGGGGTGGTGATGAACAGAGTGTCTGAATTAAGCAGACCACTCTTACCCAGTCCAAAGATCAGGGCTTGATCCATCACCGTTATTTATCTCACTGCACCATCCCAGCTCAGAACCTGGCTATATGCAAATCAGTCTGTCCATGGCCCAGTGCATCATGGGAACAGGGCAGACTAAACTACCAAGCCAATTCTTCACCAGAAAGGAGACAAGCTACCGGGGACCGGTTTCTGGCATTTCAGCCATCTTCGGCCCGGCTTGCTTGAATCCTGATGGTGCAGTGAGAAAGGGACTCATGTCTGAGTAAACCCTGCCACACCTATAGCGGCCAAAAACGATTCAGAAAAGGGGGTGGTGATGAACAGAGTGTCTGAATTAAGCAGACCACTCTTACCCAGTCCAAAGATCAGGGCTTTATCCATCACCGTTATTTATCTTACTGCACCATCCCAGCTCAGAACCTGGCTATATGCAAATCAGTCTGTCCCTGGCCCAGTGCATCATGGGAACAGGGCAGACTAAACTACCAAGCCAATTCTTCACCAGAAAGGAGACAAGCTACCGGGGACCGGTTTCTGGCATTTCAGCCGTCTTCGGCCCGGCTTGCTTGAATCCTGATGGTGCAGTGAGAAAGGGACTCATGTCTGAGTATACCCTGCCACACCTATAGTGGCCAAAAACGATTCAGAAAAGGGGGTGGTGATGAACACAGTGTCTGAATTAAGCAGACCACTCTTACCCAGTCCAAAGATCAAGGCTTGATCCATTACCGTTATTTATCTCACTGCACCATCCCTGCTCAGAACCTGGCTATATGCAAATCAGTCTGTCCCTGGCCCAGTGCATCCTGGGAACAGGGCAGACTAAACTACCAAGCCAATTCTTCACCAGAAAGGAGACAAGCTACCGGAGACCGGTTTCTGGCACTTCAGCCGTCTTTGGCCCGGCTTGCTTGAATCCTGATGGTGCAGTGAGAAAGGGACTCATGTCTGAGTATACCCTGCCACAACTATAGTGGCCAAAAACGATTCAGAAAAGGGGGTGGTGATGAACAGAGTGTCTGAATTAAGCAGACCACTCTTACCCAGTCCAAAGATCAGGGATTGATCCATCACCGTTAATTATCTCACTGCACCATCCCAGCTCAGAACCTGGCTATATGCAAATCAGTCTGTCCATGGCCCAGTGCATCATGGGAACAGGGCAGACTAAACTACCAAGCCAATTCTTCACCAGAAAGGAGACAAGCTACCGGGGACCGGTTTCTGGCATTTCAGCCGTCTTCGGCCCGGCTTGCTTGAATCCTGATGGTGCAGTGAGAAAGGGACTCATGTCTGAGTATACCCTGCCACACCTATAGTGGCCGAAAACGATTCAGAAAAGGGGGTGGTGATGAACAGAGTGTCTGAATTAAGCAGACCACTCTTACCAAGTCCAAAGATCAGGGCTTGATCCATCACCGTTATTTATCTCACTGCACCATCCCAGCTCAGAACCTGGCTATATGCAAATCAGTCTGTCCCTGGCCCAGTGCATCATGGGAACAGGGCAGACTAAACTACCAAGCCAATTCTTCACCAGAAAGGAGACAAGCTACCGGGGACCGGTTTCTGGCATTTCAGCCGTCTTCGGCCCGGCTTGCTTGAATCCTGATGGTGCAGTGAGAAAGGGACTCATGTCTGAGTATACCCTGCCACACCTATAGTGGCCAAAAACGATTCAGAAAAGGGGGTGGTGATGAACAGAGTGTCTGAAGTAAGCAGACCACTCTTACCCAGTCCAAAGATCAGGGCTTGATCCATCTCCGTTATTTATCTCACTGCACCATCCCAGCTCAGAACCTGGCTATATGCAAATTAGTCTGTCCCTGGCCCAGTGCATCATGGGAACAGGGCAGACTAAACTACCAAGCCAATTCTTCACCAGAAAGGAGACAAGCTACCGGGGACCGGTTTCTGGCATTTCAGCCGTCTTCGGCCCGGCTTGCTTGAATCCTGATGGTGCAGTGAGAAAGGGACTCATGTCTGAGTATACCCTGCCACACCTATAGTGGCCAAAAACGATTCAGAAAAGGGGGTGGTGATGAACAGAGTGTCTGAATTAAGCAGACCACTCTTACCCAGTCCAAAGATCAGGGCTTGATCCATCACCGTTATTTATCTCACTGCACCATCCCAGCTCAGAACGTGGCTATATGCAAATCAGTCTGTCCCTGGCCCAGTGCATCATGGGAACAGGGCAGACTAAAGTACCAAGCCAATTCTTCACCAGAAAGGAGACAAGCTACCGGGGACCGGTTTCTGGCATTTCAGCCGTCTTCGGCCCGGCTTGCTTGAATCCTGATGGTGCAGTGAGAAAGGGACTCATGTCTGAGTATACCCTGCCACAGCTATAGTGGCCAAAAACGATTCAGAAAAGGGGGTGGTGATGAACAGACTGTCTGAATTAGGCAGACCACTCTTACCCAGTCCAAAGATTAGGGCTTGATCCATCACCGTTATTTATCTCACTGCACCATCCCAGCTCAGAACCTGGCTATATGCAAATTAGTCTGTCCCTGGCCCAGTGCATCATGGGAACAGGGCAGACTAAACTACCAAGCCAATTCTTCACCAGAAAGGAGACAAGCTACCGGGGACCGGTTTCTGGCATTTCAGCCGTCTTCGGCCCGGCTTGCTTGAATCCTGATGGTGCAGTGAGAAAGGGACTCATGTCTGAGTATACCCTGCCACACCTATAGTGGCCAAAAACGATTCAGAAAAGGGGGTGGTGATGAACAGAGTGTCTGAATTAAGCAGACCACTCTTACCCAGTCCAAAGATCAGGGCTTGATCCATCACCGTTATTTATCTCACTGCACCATCCCAGCTCAGAACGTGGCTATATGCAAATCAGTCTGTCCCTGGCCCAGTGCATCATGGGAACAGGGCAGACTAAAGTACCAAGCCAATTCTTCACCAGAAAGGAGACAAGCTACCGGGGACCGGTTTCTGGCATTTCAGCTGTCTTCGGCCCGGCTTGCTTGAATCCTGATGGTGCAGTGAGAAAGGGACTCATGTCTGAGTATACCCTGCCACACCTATAGTGGCCGAAAACGATTCAGAAAAGGGGGTGGTGATGAACAGACTGTCTGAATTAAGCAGACCACTCTTACCCAGTCCAAAGATCAGGGCTTGATCCATCACCGTTATTTATCTCACTGCACCATCCCAGCTCAGAACCTGGCCATATGCAAATCAGTCTGTCCCTGGCCCAGTGCATCATGGGAACAGGGCAGACTAAACTACCAATCCAATTCTTCACCAGAAAGGAGACAAGCTACCGGGGACCGGTTTCTGGCATTTCAGCCGTCTTCGGCCCGGCTTGCTTGAATCCTGATGGTGCAGTGAGAAAGGGACTCATGTCTGAGTATACCCTGCCACACCTATAGTGGCCAGAAACGATTCAGAAAAGGGGGTGGTGATGAACAGAGTGTCTGAATTAAGCAGACCACTCTTACCCAGTCCAAAGATCAGGGCTTGATCCATCACCGTTATTTATCTCACTGCACCATCCCAGCTCAGAACCTGGCTATATGCAAATCAGTCTGTCCCTGGCCCAGTGCATCATGGGAACATGGGAACAGGGCAGACTAAATTACCAAGCCAATTCTTCACCAGAAAGGAGACAAAGGAGTTTCATCACCACCCCCTTTTCTGAATCATTTTGTCCACCATAAGCGTGGAAGGGTATACTCAGATGTGAATCCTTTGCTCATTGCAGCATCAGGATTCAAGCAAGCCGGCCCGACGACGGCTGAAATGCCAGAAGCCGGTCCCCGGTAGCTTGTTTCCTTCCCAGTATAAGAATTGGCTTGGTAGTTTGGTTTGCCCTGTTCCCATCATGCACTGGGACAGGAACAGCCTAATTTGCATGTAGCCAGGTTCTGAGCTGGGATGGTGCAGTGAGCTCAAAAACGGTGATGCATCAAGCCCTGATCTTTGGACTTGGTAAGAGTGGTCTGCTTAATTCAGACACTCTGTTCATCACCACCCCCTTTTCTGAATCATTTTGTCCACCATAAGCGTGGAAGGGTATACTCAGATGTGAGTCCCTAGCTCATTGCACCATCAGGATTCAAGCAAGCCGGGCCGACGACGGCTGAAATGCCAGAAACCGGTCCCCGGTAGCTTGTTTCCTTCCCAGTATAAGAATTGGCTTGGTAGTTTGGTTTGCCCTGTTCCCATCATGCACTGGGACAGGAACAGACTAATTTGCATGTAGCCAGGTTCTGAGCTGGGATGGTGCAGTGAGCTAAAAAACGGTGATGGATCAAGCCCTGATCTTTGGACTGGGTAAGAGTGGTCTGCTTAATTCAGACACTCTGTTCATCACCACCCCCTTTTCTGAATCATTTTGTCCACCATAAGCGTGGAAGGGTATACTCAGATGTGAGTCCCTTGCTCATTGCACCATCAGGATTCAAGCAAGCCGGGCCGACGACGGCTGAAATGCCAGAAACCGGTCCCCGGTAGCTTGTTTCCTTCCCAGTATAAGAATTGGCTTGGTAGTTTGGTTTGCCCTGTTCCCATCATGCACTGGGACAGGAACAGACTAATTTGCATGTAGCCAGGTTCTGAGCTGGGATGGTGCAGTGAGCTAAAAAACGGTGATGGATCAAGCCCTGATCTTTGGACTGGGTAAGAGTGGTCTGCTTAATTCAGACACTCTGTTCATCACCACCCCCTTTTCTGAATCATTTTGTCCACCATAAGCATAGAAGGGTATACTCAGATGTGAGTCCCTTGCTCATTGCACCATCAGGATTCAAGCAAGCCGGGCTGACGACGGCTGAAATGCCAGAAACCGGTCCCCGGTAGCTTGTTTCCTTCCCAGTATAAGAATTGGCTTGGTAGTTTGGTTTGCCCTGTTCCCATCATGCACTGGGACAGGAACAGACTAATTTGCATGTAGCCAGGTTCTGAGCTGGGATGGTGCAGTGAGCTAAAAAATGGTGATGGATCAAGCCCTGATCTTTGGACTGGGTAAGAGTGGTCTGCTTAATTCAGACACTCTGTTCATCACCACCCCCTTTTCTGAATCATTTTGTCCACCATAAGCGTGGAAGGGTATACTCAGATGTGAGTCCCTTGCTCATTGCACCATTAAGATTCAAGCAAACCGGGCCGACGACGGCTGAAATGCCAGAAACCGGTCCCCGGTAGCTTGTTTCCTTCCCTGTATAAGAATTGGCTTGGTAGTTTGGTTTGCCCTGTTCCCATCATGCACTGGGACAGGAACAGACTAATTTGCATGTAGCCAGGTTCTGAGCTGGGATGGTGCAGTGAGCTAAAAAACGGTGATGGATCAAGCCCTGATCTTTGGCCTGGGTAAGAGTAGTCTGCTTAATTCAGATACTCTGTTCATCACCACCCCCTTTTCTGAATCATTTTGTCCACCATAAGCGTGGAAGGGTATACTCAGATGTGAGTCCCTTGCTCATTGCACCATCAGGATTCAAGCAAGCCGGGCCGACGACGGCTGAAATGCCAGAAACCGGTCCCCGGTAGCTTGTTTCCTTCCCAGTATAAGAATTGGCTTGGTAGTTTGGTTTGCCCTGTTCCCATCATGCACTGGGACAGGAACAGACTAATTTTCATGTAGCCAGGTTCTGAGCTGGGATGGTGCAGTGAGCTAAAAAACGGTGATGGATCAAGCCCTGATCTTTGGACTGGGTAAGAGTGGTCTGCTTAATTCAGACACTCTGTTCATCACCACCCCCTTTTCTGAATCATTTTGTCCACCATAAGCATGGAAGGGTATACTCAGATGTGAGTCCCTTGCTCATTGCACCATCAGGATTCAAGCAAGCCGGGCCGACAAAGGCTGAAATGCCAGAAACCGGTCCCCGGTAGCTTGTTTCCTTCCCAGTATAAGAATTGGCTTGGTAGTTTGGTTTGCCCTGTTCCCATCATGCACTGGGACAGGAACAGACTAATTTGCATGTAGCCAGGTTCTGAGCTGGGATGGTGCAGTGAGCTAAAAAACGGTGATGGATCAAGCCCTGATCTTTGGACTGGGTAAGAGTGGTCTGCTTAATTCAGACACTCTGTTCATCACCACCCCCTTTTCTGAATCAACCCATTATTGAGAAAGCAGTCAAATATCTGCTTTCAGGTGCAATGTTTTGACAGAAGAATCCATTAGAGATATCTAATGTTGTTTAATATTTTTTGCGCACGATGTTATTCATTAGTGCTTCACTATGTGAGTTTTGTACTGCAAATGTTTTACAACAGGAGTTAAGGTGTCTGTAGTCCAAAACTAGACGATATGAATCGTCTGGCTTGAAGACAGCAAACAAAGGATTGTTTATTTGTGAGGTGCATGTTTCAATCGCCCCTTGATATTCAAGTGGATCTAAGATCTCCCTGACCTGCTTTTTAGTTTCTTGTTTAACTGGGTACTGCCTTTGTGCAGTGGGCTGATTTTTTAACTGGATTTTGTGGTGAGGCGAATCCTCATCCCATCCTACATGATTTTTATATAATGCAGGAGCTTGGGCCACTGCCCATTTTCTTGCAAGTGTACATTTTTTATGAATTGGAATATGATTAGAGAAGGCAGGCATAATCATTTCTTCGCCATGAGGGCACTCCCTGACAAATTCTGGTGGCCAGTCTTTTTCAGCTAACAGGATGTCATAGCCTTTCGAAAGGTTATCCCAGAAGAGACCCCTTACTTTCCTCGTCTTGTCCCCCTCTATAACCAATGTTATTTCGTATATTTTATGAGGTTTGCTAACCCTGGTATCTGCAGTTTCCACCTGAATTTATTAATTCTTGTCCACTGTCTCCAGAAGATTCATCACGATCTTGCGAGCTATGGTCACTTCAGCTGCGCTGTCTAGCATTGTCTGGGCCCTCTCTCCATTTTTCAGTTGTGTCCTCAGTATCCTCGACATGTTTAATTTTAATACTAGCTACCACTTTCTTGGATATTGTAAGTTTTTTACTTTGATGAGCAGGTTCCTTGTCTTTGGACTTGACATGCTCTTCTCTGTGTTCTGACCGTCCTCTTCTTTCCGATTTCTGTGAGGAAGTCTGAAAAGATCGAGAGGGACGTGTATCAACATCTTGATATCTATCAGGTTTTTTCAAATTATCCCTAATTCGAAGGTTGTATCTTTTCTCAGAGGGCTCCCTTTGGGGAGACTTGTTTCCTCGGTCTGGAGATTTTTCTCTCTGTTGAGGAGACCTTCCTCTGGACTGGAATCGTTTTTCCCTGGGAGAGGACTGTTTATTACCATCCCAACTCCTTTTTGGAGTATTCAGATTATTTTTAATAAAGTTTTTTTCAGGATTTTCAGTTAGTTGGGGTTTTACTGGTTTCCCACCCAAACTATCTCTTCCTAGTTCTTCATAGGATTTTTCTATGATTCTGGCAAGTTCAAATGGTTGGTCTGCTATATCTGTCTCCTTCAATTTCTGGAGGTACTTTATATCATCCCTTGCCAATTGAACTAATTCTCTATATGCCTTTGTTAATTCTTTTAGTTTAACTAGGAGTTCTTCGCTTGACATTGTTTCAATGTCTGGGTGTGTTGCGTAGTTGGCTAGAACCGGCCACGTTGCTCCTGGTCTACCTAGTGGACCGTGCCTGGTGATGTGATTTTGATGTTTTAGGGCGCCATTAAACCTGAGCAGGTGCTCTTGGTAATTTAGTGGGATTTCAACGTCCTCGAAAGGAGTGTATATATCCGGAGGTTCCTCTATTTTGTAATAGTGGAATTCTTTTGTTACAGTGTGTGCTGCTGGAAAATGTATCCATGAATAGAATACCTCTGTCTGCCGATATTCATGGGCCTCTACCACAAATATGACTGTACCACTTCTTGGTGATAGTCCATTCTCTATAAGTTTAAGAGTTATAGTTCTTCTTACATTTACCGGAATGATTATAGCATTTGGGTCATTGTCTTGGATGGTTGTGTCATCCTCTATGAGCTGAGCCGCTATTCTAGCTCTCTCTGCTTCTTTGTCACTTTCCACCATTTTTACTGACAGAAAGCTCTTTGTTGCAGATCAAGTTTCAAGGAAACAAAGATTAGGTGCACAATATTTTGGAACACTGTATCCTTCAACTTTGACTAAACCAAAAACTAATACATAGGAATCTCTTCCTACTAAGTTCCGGCGGTTATTAACCTTTCACCCACTCGAGACGTCTTTTGATGTTTTTAGGGGAAAAGGGTTCTGAGTGAAAAAGCATGACTGAGTTACTCTAGTGTCTTGCGTTAGATTATCGCCTTACCAAACGTTGGGCGCCATGTAGTGTAGTTCCCATATTCCCAATAGGCTCTGCGCATTGGAATAATATAAACAGCAGTGTAGACGTAGGACTCGGGTCGACTAGGTCTCTACTGACTATATTAGACTTAATTAGTTTTGCCAGCTAGCTTAGAGGTCACTAGAAACTTTCTCGAATGTTCAGGAAAGAGTTAACTCTCCGGATTTAGACAAGAAGGGATTAGCTTCTGACAACCATACAAACATGACAACTTTGCTCCCTCAGAAAAGAGTGTTACTCTAGAGTCGTGTGAAAACTAGCCCTGGGCGTAGTGGGCATAGTGGGGCTTCGCGGAGCTACGCGAAGTGGGCGAGAAACTACGCCCACCTCTGCACTCCGCGTAGCCCCACTACGCAAACACCACTGTCCGCCAGCCCCGCCACCCGCCTCCCTCCCGCCCTCCCTAAATACTTTCAATGAAACGAGTAAAATAATTAAAACGCACTTACCTTGCCCGCCGCTGCCCGCCGCGTCCCCGGGGCTCGCTATCTGCAGTCTTCCGTCTTGTTTACTAATGCGCATGCGCGGGCGGCCGCGCATGCGCATTTCTCACAAGAAAATGCACATGCGCGGCCGCCCGCGCATGTGCATTAGTAAATAAGACGGAAGAATGCAGATAGCGAGCCCCGGGGACGCGGCGGGCAGCGGCGGGCAAGGTAAGTGCGTTTTTATTATTTTACTCGTTTCATTGAAAGTATTTAGGGAGGGCGGGAGGGAGGCGGGTGGCGGCCAGCTACGCTCCGTCTGCGGAGCGTGCGTAGTTCCGCCTGGCTACGCCCGCTCCGCAAAATGCGGAGTAGGCGGCACTACGCACACTCCGTGCACGGAGCGTAGCTGGCCGCCCACCCCTAGTGAAAACAATAGGCAGCTATTTCACTCAGTCAACCGTGCATACTTAGTTTCACCAGAGTGCAGAGAAGTAGAGAGACAGGCGTTTTCAATAAAAGGTGGTATTTATTGAGCAGTCTTCTTTCTCATGCAAGAGAAATGAATTGCCACAATTGCAATACTTATCATAAAGTAAAGTGCGTACAGTAAAAGTAGTATTATGAAATAATACTGTAAAAGCATTGATATGGTTTCTTAGCCATATGATGCTTTAAAATTGATAAAATATATACATACATAAAAACATTTACTAACGTACTCAACTGGTGCTTCTAACTACGCCTACCCCGGTGTACATGACCTAAGCCTAATACTTGGGAAGGAGTAAGTAAGTAGCAGTTTAAGTTAAGTTGGTTAAGTTGGTTTTGCCAAGAATCTGAATCAAGAATTCTCTTAAGGGTTTAACCAGCTCCGTACCTTGGTAATAGAATGTGGGAGGTCTGGTATCTCTTTCTTCAGGACTCGATCTCCCAGCAACCCGCAAGGATGACTCGGGAACACCAGAGCTGGATTTTCTCAGTGTGAGAAAAAGCAGCTTCTCCCGCGCGTCAAATGGGAGGGGAGGGTTCCGTGGGCTCTCGCATTAGCTGGGCTCTCGGGCAAGTAGATAGCCGCTCTGTTCCAAACCACCATGTGTTTGCTTAAGGCAACTGTTGGTATATTTATACCTGAAAGGTGCCGGGTCACGCGCTGCGGGCGCGACGATGGCGCGCCGGAGTCGTGCCTGAGTCCTGCCCATCTACGCCCGTCCCCGACTGTACGCGGCCCAGGGCCAGTCCTTATGCCCCAACGTGCGCAAATTCTAGGCTAACCTATTCTAAAAATACTCTCCTGTCCCTCAGGCCACCCCAATGCTCTTTTGATACTCCTCCCTGCCCACAGCATACACCCCTGACCTTCCCGGATTGTTCGCTGTTCCTCTCTGCTCTTCCATCAACACTAGACATCTCGGCATCTAATTTTTTATGTAAATCGATTCTGAAACTCCCCTCACAGACTTTTAACTTTATCAGTCTCAACTGCAGGTCCCTCCCTAAGCACAGCAGAGACGTTTTCGATCTTCTCTGTTCCTTCCAACCCGATGCCTTATTCCTCACGGAGACTTGGCTGATGGACCACTCTGGTCCTGATATTGCAGCCGCCCTTCCAGATAATTACACCTACACAGGTAGTAACAGAAAGGGTAAGGAGGGGGGGGGAATAGCCATTATTTTTAAAAGAACACTCTCTTGTACATGGGAGGATATTGTTATTCCTAACTGTGAGGCTGGGCTGTTTAAGATACTTTTATCCCCCAATCTCACACTTACAGGCGCCTTGATTTACCGCCCCCCTGGCCCTGCCACCTCCTGGGCCTCATCTCTTTCAGAATGTTTAGCTCCTCTACTATTGACGGCGACCAACTTTCTCATTGTCGGTGATCTTAACATTCATTTTAATGATGCAACCTGCCCCATCAGTACTAATTTACTGTCTGATTTAGCGGCCATGAATATTACCCTACACAATTCAGGCCCTACTCATAAGGCGGGTAATTTGCTTGACCCTATTCTATCTAATCTGGATGCAGTATCATGCAAGCTCCCCTTACCTGTCCCGTGGTCTGACCACTTTGTGGTAGAATTCTCTATTTCGTTTGATCAATCTCTCAACCAATCAGCAACTGCTCCTAAACCCAGAATGACCCGCAATAGGAAGAAATTGGATTCCAATAAATTTAATTCTGTTTTGTCAGACTCTATGCCCCTTACTAAGGTCAGTAGCACTGATCAAGTGGACGTTATTCATCGCTGGCTTACGTCTGCTGCAGACATTTGTCTTCCACTTCGAAAGCAGACATTTAATATGGTATACACCTGTTACAACGCATTTTTAACAACGCAGTACTGTTACAACGCATCTTTTACAACGCAGGTACTGTTACAACGCATACATTTACAACTTATACTGTTACAACGCAGGTACAGTTACAACGCAGGTACTTTTACAACGCATATATATATATATATATGTATTTAAATATAATTTTTTATTTAAAAATAGGTTAGATTGTAGTAATATTTGTATTGAATTTAAAATAATTAAATTTGTTTTGGTATTATTAATTTATATGTTCATTGAAAATTAATATTGTATAGTATAAATATAGGAATTTATATTTAATAATTGTAAAATAATTTATTAAACAAATGAAAAGTATTTTTGTAAATAATTATATATATATTTTAGTAAAAATTTGGGTATTAAAAATTTAATTATTATAAGATATATATTTTATTATAGTATTTATTTTATTGTTTATTTTAGGAATATGAGTATTATTTTGGGTATTTAAGTATTAAATAATATATATATAATAATAATAATAAATGGTTTAAATAAATTTAGTGAATAAAATATGAATTTATGTATTAAAGTAATAATTATGATTTTAAAAAAATATGAAGTATTATTGTAAATATTTGGGTAGTAGAGATGATATTATTATAAGATATAATAAATAAAAAATTCAAAACATTTCAAATTATATTGTTATTAAATTAGGGTATTAGAGTATTAATTTATATATGATTATTTTAATCTATTTATTACATAAAAAATATATTGGAAAATGTTTACGTTGTAATATAATTTAATTAAATTAAAATAAAATGTTTTCTACATTTAGACTTTATTAAGTTTTTACAACAAATTAATTTATAATTGATTTTGTTTGTGATATACTTATATTCATGTTTCCGTTCCCACGCTTTACCATTGTTTTCTATGGATACATTTGTCCTTCATTTATTTTCATGATACATCTAGATATGTAGAGCGGTTCGGAATTAAAGCAAAGGAAACGAAAGGAAAGAGGAGGAAAAAAGCGGAAAAGAAAGAAGAAATCAGGTATAGTAAGGAAGTATATATTTTACATTAAATTATAAAAGATAAGATACATTGTATGAAATAAATAAAAACGAAGAGATATGTTTTTGAAAGTAAAAATATGTTTTTATTACATATAAAATATATTAAAAAAAACATCACTTTTTTATACATTTTATGTATATTTTTGTAAATTTTTACATATACATGTAATCATATATAAAAATAATATTTATTCAAAAATAGTATTATATTAAAATGTACAGTAGTCCTTTGTTTATTGTTGCAGCATATCCTGACGTTATTACGTATACGCGTGCGTCGTCGGCCATTTTGTGGGTAACCGGAGCTGGAAGCAGCAGGAAGCAGCAGGACGCTGAACTACGATCAGGTAGGAAAATTATTTAATACTAAATAATAAAGTTAAATAAAAAAAGATTTACATTTATTGTAAGGATATGTTAAGTAGAGGTTGCTCGATATTAAAAAAATGTAAAATTAACAACATGTCGCTACTCGTATTATTAGAATATGCCGATGTTGGGTCGGTGGGCGTGGGGAACATCGGTAAATATAATTAAAGTAAGATTTAGTTGAATTAGTAGCATGAAATGTTGAAAAAGTGTTTAGAAAAGCATAACATATATCTCAAAATGTATTTATGTATGCAAAGTATTAAAATGCATTTTCGAGTGATATTACAGTTTGGAAATATGGAGTTTGAGAAAGTTAGTTGCTATGTTGTTAAAATATTATATGAATGTTAATAAAGATATTTCCAATGTTTTGTTCGTGCTTTTCGGAAACAACTTTGTATTTGCAGAACATTCTAATCTTGGGATTATTTGCGAATAAATGATTGTCTGATTGATTATATTGGTTACATTTTAGTTGTATTTTATAAATTTGGAAAAAATGTTTGCTTTGTTTTTTCTTTGAAAATATGAAAGCAATAATTTTGGAGACTTTGTATATTCTGCTTAATTAGATTTAAAGGCAGAATTGATGTTCATTGTTTTGTCTTTAATTAAGTTGAAGTCTGTATTTTTTGTATGAGGAGGAGTAGAGAAATTTGAATTTACAAAAATAGGTTATATAGAATAATAAAAATGACAAGGTTAGATTGTTTGTCACTTTCTGAAGACAACAAAGAAAATTCTTATATGAATTTTTCTATGTTTGGTCAAATGTTGTAGGAATTAGCACTTGATGTGGAAACATGGAAATATCAATATTTGGATTACATAAATATTTTAATCATTCATTTTATGGTGTGGTTTTGATAGAAGAGTTTTGGGAAAAATTGAAAATGCATGTTTTTTAATTTGCACTGTAATTTCTATTATTTAAAAATGCAGTCTAAAAATTTATTTTTTGGAAAATATTGGTTCTGCTATTTTTTCTAAAGTCTTATGTGATTCAAAAATAAAAAAATATCTCAAGTAAGGGATTTATTTTAGGAAAAATGTTAAAAAAATAAAAACGAGGAAAAAAATGACCCAACATTAAATATTAAAAAATGTTTTAGGAAAAATGTTTTAACGAATTCAAATTAGAAAAATATTTAATTTTGGTAGAAGCAGGAAAGTAATGTCAATAATAGTTTAAAAAGAAAGGATGTTAGCAAGATTCTCAAGGTAATCTAAAGCCACACACAACGAAAATTGTTGTAATAGTGCCAATAGTCGTTCAGACATATCCTTAGTTGTTTGGGTAATCCGTGAGTTTAGACTACCTGTGAGAATTTGTGAAAGTCTCATTTCTTGGAAACTTTGCTCCTTCTTCAAAGTTTCCAGAAATGAATAGAAATTAGGGTGGGGTTTACCAATTACATGATTGAAGGAGTTATGCCATCCCTCAATGGCATTATTTGTTTTTGCCTCTCCCTCTAGGCAACTCGAATAACAGTTCCACCACTGCACATGGAAACGTGGCTTCCTCCTGCGACCTGATCTGCCTAGGTGTCCAATCCATGTGTCTTCCATATAATTTAAAATGGGTGCCAATTTATCTTCGTTTGTTAAATAATAATCTGATTCTGTAATTGCAGTGTAGTACTCGTCTACACTTTCGGGAGGGACAAAACAAAGAGCAGTTAATTTTTTTAATTCGACTTGTAGTTTGCTGTCCGTTGAGTATTCAGTAACTAAGGGTGTTTTTTGTAATTTACGCCAGAATGCCTGGGAAAAGTGGAAAAAACACCCTTGAATTTGGGTATCCGTGTACAGTTTGGTGATCACATTGATCATACTCAATTCAAAATCGATAATAATTTTCCTAGGACTTTGGTTTGTTTTGGACTTAATCACAGTTAAAAATTCTGTGTAAGTTGCTGAAGTCTTATCAGGCAGCAAACTATATACTAGGGGTATTACACTATTATTAATTTTTGCATGAATAGTATAAATTTGGGTGAATGGATGGGGCGTGCTTTTAAACGTCCCATCCATCATCCAAATTTCACTTGATTCAAGCTTAACAAGGTTGCGTGGAGTACTAAAAATTATGATGCGCTTAAGAGGGTTTTCGTTATCATGCAGGAGGAAAGGTTCATTAGAAAAAGAAATAGTAAGTTCAGGAGGAATATTGATATCAGAAAAGGTATGAGGTGTGTTTATTTGAGTATTACTTGCCTGCTTTTGTCTTTGTATAATTCTTCGCAAATTATGAACGTTGGGAATATTGCTAGCAATATGAGTAGGGACATGTTGTGCAACCTGTCTCAAAATAGATCCAGTGGATTCATTGGAGGTGCTTGCAATAGCTTTCATTTCATTTACAGTTTCTCTAACATCAACTTCCATTGCAGAGGCAGAGTGGTTATGGTCAGTTGTCCTTACAATAATATCATTGACCGTAACCGCTCTGCCGCTGCAACGAGTTGTATGGTATTGCACGCATCTCCAATGAATCCGTGGATTACTTAACCTATCCTTACAATAAATGTAACCTTGATGAGTTAGTAATTGTTTTCCTTTTCTGGATGGGATATATTTAGCAGTTTGTTGTGAAGACATTTTCTGAAAAGAAAGAATAAATGTTTTAATATTTGGAATATAAAAATTTTAAAAAAACATTTGTATGCAGTTTTCATTTTGCTTAACTTTGATTATTGTTTATTTCTATTGTATCTAGCACATTTTAGATGTTTCTTAACTTTCTAGCACTTTACCTATTGCTGGAATTACCAGTAGTTGGAATAGTAAGTTAGGCATCTTGACTATCCTGCACTTTCCCTTCTGTTGCAGTTACCAGGAGTTGGAATAGTAATTTAGGCTTTTTGACTATCCTGCACTTTCCCTAATGTAGCTCTTAGTCGGAGTTGGAATAGTATTTTACACCTCTAGAGTATCCAGCACTTTACCTACTGTTGCACTTTCCAGGAGTTGGAATAGTAATTTAGGCCTCTTGACTATCCTGCACTTTCCCTACTGTTGCACTTACTCGGAGTTGGAATAGTAATTTACACCTCTAGAGTATCCAGCACTTTCCCAACTGTTGCACTTACCAGGAGTTGGAATAGTAATTTATACCTCTATAGTATCCTGCACTTTACCATGTGTAGCACTTACTAGGAGTTGGAATAGTAATTTACACCTCTAGACTATCCAGCACTTTCCCTACTGTAGCACTTAGTTGGAGTTGGAATAGTAATTTATACCTCTAGAGTATCCAGCACTTTCCCTACTGTTGCATTTTCTAGGAGTTGGAATAGTAATTTAGGCCTCTTGACTATCCTGCACTTTCCCTACTGTTGCACTTACCAGGAGTTGGAATAGTAATTTACACCTTTAGAGTATCCAGCACTTTCTCTTCTGTAGCACTTAGTTGGAGTTGGAATAGTAATTTATACCTATAGACTATCCAGCACTTTCCCTACTGTAGCACTTAGTTGGAGTTGCAATAGTAATTTAGGCCTCTTGACTATCCTGCACTTTCCCTACTGTTGCACTTACCAGGAGTTGGAATAGTAATTTATACATCTAGACTATCCAGCACTTTCCCTACTGTAGCACTTAGTTGGAGTTGCAATAGTAATTTAGGCCTCTTGACTATCCTGCACTTTCCCTACTGTTGCACTTACCAGGAGTTGGAATAGTAATTTACATCTCTAGACTATCCAGCACTTTCCCTACTGTAGCACTTAGTTGGAGTTAGAATAGTAATTTATACCTCTAGAGTATCAAGCACTTTCCCTACTGTTGCACTTTCCAGGAGTTGCAATAGTAATTTAGGCCTCTTGACTATCCTGCACTTTCTCTACTGTTGCACTTTCCAGGAGTTGGAATAGTTATTTACACCTCTAGAGTATCCAGCACTTTCCCTATTGTAGCACTTAGTCAGAGTTGGAATAGTAATTTAGGCCTCTTGACTATCCTGCACTTTCCCTACTGTTGCACTTACCAGGAGTTGGAATAGTAATTTACATCTCTAGACTATCCAGCACTTTCCCTACTGTTGCACTTACCAGGAGTTGGAATAGTAATTTAGGCCTCTTGACTATCCAGCACTTTCCCTACTGTAGCACTTAGTCGGAGTTTGAATAGTAAGAAATGTATTGTTGCATTAACATACATCTGGGATAATAAATGTCAACTCTACAGTTTCCTGCACTTTCCCTACTGTAGCACTTATTCGGAGTTGGAATAGTAAGTTAAGCCTCTAGAGTATCCTGCACTTTCCCTACTGTTGCACTTACCAGGAGTTGGAATAGTAATTTAGGCCTCTTGACTATCCAGCACTTTCCCTACTGTTGCACTTACCAGGAGTTGGAATAGTAATTTATACCTTTAAACTATCCAGCACTTTCTCTACTGTAGCACTTAGTTGGAGTTGGAATAGTAATTTAGGCCTCTTGACTATCCTGCACTTTCCCTACTGTTGCACTTACCAGGAGTTGTGATAGTAATTTAGGCCTCTTGACTATCCTGCACTTTCTCTACTGTTGCACTTTCCAGGAGTTGGAATAGTAATTTACACCTCTAGAGTATCCTGCACTTTCCCTACTGTTGTACTTACCAGGAGTTGGAATAGTAATTTACACCTCTAGACTATCCAGCACTTTCCCTACTGTAGCACTTAGTCGGAGTTGGAATAGTAATTTACACCTTTAGAGTATCCTGCACTTTACCTACTGTTGCACTTATCAGGAGTTTGAATAGTAATTTACACCTCTAGACTATCCAGCACTTTCCCTACTGTAGCACTTACCAGGAGTTGGAATAGTAATTTACACCTCTAGAGTATCCAGCACTTTCCCTACTGTAGCACTTAACAGGAGTTGAAATAGTAATTTACGCCTCTTTAATATCCTGCACTTTGCTTACTGTAGCACTTACTAGGAGTTGTGATAGTAATTTACACTTGTACATTTCACAAAACTTTATTCAGTGCTGTGTTTACCTAGTGGTGACATTTTTAGCTGTTCATTTATACTATGTGGTATTCATTTGTGTTTATGCTTGATTTATATATGTATCATGAAAACTGTTTTTCACTTACTATTAGTTTTTGATTTTTGCTTTGTAGAAATGTGTTCTGGTAATTGTAGTCGGGTTTCTTCGAGGTTGTTTTACTTCAGGGTAGATGAAGTCCTTAAAAAAGAAAAGTATGTGTGAAAATGTGTGACACATAATTTCTGAGGAGAGTGATTTAAATGTTTTCTTCACATGCATGAGATATTGTATTGAAGCGTACTTTAGCTCTTTCTATGCAATTTAATAACAGCAGCACTTATGAACAGACAGAAACGCGATTTAGTTTTCTGCATTCTCCAGTCTTTTGTGTATTGTTGCATTAACATGCATCTGGGAAAATAAATGTCAACTCTACAGTTTCCTGCACTTTCCCTACTGTAGCACTTATTCGGAGTTGGAATAGTAAGTTAAGCCTCTAGAGTATCCTGCACTTTCCCTACTGTTGCACTTACCAGGAGTTGGAATAGTAATTTAGGCCTCTTGACTATCCAGCACTTTCCCTACTGTAGCACTTAGTCGGAGTTTGAATAGTAATTTATAACTTTAAACTATCCAGCACTTTCCCTACTGTAGCACTTAGTTGGAGTTGGAATAGTAATTTAGGCCTCTTGACTATCCTGCACTTTCCCTACTGTTGCACTTACCAGGAGTTGGAATAGTAATTTAGGCCTCTTGACTATCCTGCACTTTCTCTACTGTTGCACTTTCCAGGAGTTGGAATAGTAATTTACACCTCTAGAGTATCCTGCACTTTCCCTACTGTTGTACTTACCAGGAGTTGGAATAGTAATTTACACCTCTAGACTATCCAGCACTTTCCCTACTGTAGCACTTAGTCGGAGTTGGAATAGTAATTTACACCTCTAGAGTATCCTGCACTTTACCTACTGTTGCACTTATCAGGAGTTTGAATAGTAATTTACACCTCTAGACTATCCAGCACTTTCCCTACTGTAGCACTTACCAGGAGTTGGAATAGTAATTTACACCTCTAGAGTATCCAGCACTTTCCCTACTGTAGCACTTAACAGGAGTTGAAATAGTAATTTACGCCTCTTTAATATCCTGCACTTTGCCTACTGTAGCACTTACTAGGAGTTGTGATAGTAATTTACACTTGTACATTTCACAAAACTTTATTCAGTGCTGTGTTTACCTAGTGGTGACATTTTTAGCTGTTCATTTATACTATGTGGTATTCATTTGTGTTTATGCTTGATTTATATATGTATCATGAAAACTGTTTTTCACTTACTATTAGTTTTTGATTTTTGCTTTGTAGAAATGTGTTCTGGTAATTGTAGTCGGGTTTCTTCGAGGTTGTTTTACTTCAGGGTAGATGAAGTCCTTAAAAAAGAAAAGTATGTGTGAAAATGTGTGACACATAATTTCTGAGGAGAGTGATTTAAATGTTTTCTTCACATGCATGAGATATTGTATTGAAGCGTACTTTAGCTCTTTCTATGCAATTTAATAACAGCAGCACTTATGAACAGACAGAAACGCAATTTAGTTTTCTGCATTCTCCAGTCTTTTGTGTATTGTTGCATTAACATGCATCTGGGATAATAAATGTCAACTCTACAGTTTCCTGCACTTTCCCTACTGTAGCACTTATTCGGAGTTGGAATAGTAAGTTAAGCCTCTAGAGTATCCTGCACTTTCCCTACTGTTGCACTTACCAGGAGTTGGAATAGTAATTTAGGCCTCTTGACTATCCAGCACTTTCCCTACTGTAGCACTTAGTCGGAGTTTGAATAGTAATTTATACCTTTAAACTATCCAGCACTTTCCCTACTGTAGCACTTAGTTGGAGTTGGAATAGTAATTTAGGCCTCTTGACTATCCTGCACTTTCCCTACTGTTGCACTTACCAGGAGTTGGAATAGTAATTTAGGCCTCTTGACTATCCTGCACTTTCTCTACTGTTGCACTTTCCAGGAGTTGGAATAGTAATTTACACCTCTAGAGTATCCTGCACTTTCCCTACTGTTGTACTTACCAGGAGTTGGAATAGTAATTTACACCTCTAGACTATCCAGCACTTTCCCTACTGTAGCACTTAGTCGGAGTTGGAATAGTAATTTACACCTCTAGAGTATCCTGCACTTTACCTACTGTTGCACTTATCAGGAGTTTGAATAGTAATTTACACCTCTAGACTATCCAGCACTTTCCCTACTGTAGCACTTACCAGGAGTTGGAATAGTAATTTACACCTCTAGAGTATCCAGCACTTTCCCTACTGTAGCACTTAACAGGAGTTGAAATAGTAATTTACGCCGCTTTAATATCCTGCACTTTGCCTACTGTAGCACTTACTAGGAGTTGTGATAGTAATTTACACTTGTACATTTTACAAAACTTTATTCAGTGCTGTGTTTACCTAGAGGTGAAATTTGTAGCTGTTCATTTATACCATGTGGTATTCATTAGTGCTTATGCATGACTTATCCATGTATCATGAAAACTGTATTTCACTTACTATTAGTTTTTGATCTTTGCTTTGAAGAAATGTGTCCTTGTAATTGCAGTCGGTTTTCTTCGAGGTTGTTCAACTTTTGGTTAGATGGAGTCCTTAAAAAAAGAAAAGTATGTGTGAAAATGTGTGACACATAATTTTTGAGGAGAGTGATTTTCATGTTTTCTTCACAAGCATTAGATATTATATTGAAGCATACTTTAGCACTTTCTCTGCACTTTATTTATAGCAGTACTTATGTAAAGACAGAAATGCAATTTTGTCCTCTGGATTCTCCAGTCCTTTGTGTATTGCAGCATTTACATGCATCTGGGATAGTAAATGACAACTCTACAGTTTCCTGCACTTTCCCTACTGTAGCACTTACCAGGAGTTGCAATAGTAATTTAAGCTTCTAGAGTATCCTGTACTTTCACTACTGTTGCACTTAGCAGGAGTTGAAATAGTAATTTAGGCTTCTTGACTATCCAGCACTTTCCCTACTGTAGCACTTACCAGGAGTTGCAATAGTAATTTTAGCTTCTAGAGTATCCTGCACTTTCTCTACTGTTCCACTTACCAGGAGTTGAAATAGTTATTTAGCCTTCTTGAATATCCAGCACTTTCCCTACTGTAGCACTTACCAGAAGTTTAAATAGTAATTTAGGCCTCTTGACTATCCTGCACTTTCCCTACTGTTGCACTTACTAGGAGTTGGAATAGTAATTTATACCTCTAGAGTATCCTGCACTTTCCCTACTGTTGCACTTACCAGGAGTAGGAATAGTAATTTAGGCCTCTTGACTATCCTGCACTTTCCCTACTGTTGCACTTACTAGGAGTTGGAATAGTAATTTACACCTCTAGAATATCTAGCACTTTCCCTACTGTAGCACTTACCAGGAGTTGGAATAGTAATTTAGGCCTCTTGACTATCCTGCACTTTCCCTACTGTAGCACTTAGTTGGAGTTGGAATAGTAATTTACACCTTTAGAGTATCCAGCACTTTCCCTACTGTAGCACTTACCAGGAGTTGGAATATTAATTTATACCTCTAGAGTATACTGCACTTTTCCTACTGTTGCACTTACCAAGAGTTGGAATAGTAATTTACACCTTTAGAGTATCCAGCACTTTTCCTACTGTAGCACTTAACAGGAGTTGAAATAGTAATTTACGCCTCTTTAATATCCTGCACTTTCCCTACTGTAGCACTTACTAGGAGTTGTGATAGTAATTTACATTTGTATATTTTACAAAACTTTATTCAGTGCTGTGTTTACCTACAGGTGAAATATGTAGCTGTTCTTTTATACTATGTGGTATTCATTAGTGTTTATGCATGACTTATATATGTATCATGAAAACTGTATTTCACTTACTATTAGTTTTTGATGTTTGGTTTGAAGAAATGTGTCCTTGTAATTGCAGTCGGTTTTCTTCTAGTTCTACTTTTGGGTAGATGGAGTCCTTAAAAAAAGAAAAGTATGTGTGAAAATGTGTGACACATAATTTTTGAAGAGAGTGATTTTCATGTTTTCTTCATATGGATGAGATATTATATTGAAGCATACTTTAGCATTTTCTCTGCACTTTATTTATAGCAGTACTTATGTAAAGACAGAAATGCAATTTTATCCTCTGGATTTTTAAGTTCAATGTGTTTTGCAGCATTTACATGCATCTGGGATAGTAAATGTCAACTCTACAGTTTCCTGCACTTTCCCTACTGTAGCACTTACCAGGAGTTGCAATAGTAATTTAAGCTTCTAGAGTATCCTGCACTTTTTCTACTGTTGCACTTACCAGGAGTTGGAATAGTAATTTATACCTCTAGATTATCCTGCACTTTCCCTACTGTAGCACTTAACAGGAGTTGAAATAGTAATTTAGGCCTGTTCAATACCCTGCACTTTCACTATTGTAGCACTTACTAGGAGTTGGAATACTAATTTACACTTGTACATTTTTCGAAACTTTATTGAGTGCTGTGTTTACCTACAGGTGAAATATGTAGCTGTTCTTTTATACTATGTGGTATTCATTAGTGTTTATGCATGACTTATATATGTATAATGAAAACAGTTTTATACTTACTATTAGTTATTGAAGTTTGCTTTCTAGAAATGTGTTCTTGTAATTGTAGTCGGTTTTTTTCGATGTTGTTCTACGTCTGAGTAGATGGAGTCCTTAGAAAAGAAAAGTATGTGTGAAAATGTGTGACACATAATTTTTGAGGAGAGTGATTAACATGTTTTCTTCATATGATGCGCTATTATATTGAAGCATACTTTAGCACTTTCTCTGCACTTTATTTATAGCAGCATTTTTCATACTGTAGCACTATCCTACATTTTTTTTCCTTGCTGCAATTAGCTAGAGTTGCTAGATGTATAAGGATTTTTATATTACTAGCATTATTTACTGTTTATGTAGAATTAATACATCTATTTCGAAATCTGTTTTTCACTTACTTTTCGATTTGGTTTTTTGAATAGTAGAAATGTGTTCTTCCACTTGCTGTACGATTTATTTCTTACTTGGATTGGTGTGTTTTTCTGAAACATTTTAAAAAACAAAATATTTTTTTAACCCGTGTTAACTGATTTATTTTTTGCCTTTCAATTGCAGTGTTTAGTTTTTTTTTAAATATTTTGATTACCTTTTAAATCGGTGTTGAAAATGTTTTTGGGTCCAGTTATGAATCGAGATATAATTTATATGTAGTATCTCTGTCAGAAAAAAAATTGTAAAGTTTACTCCTAATGCGGCGTTTTACATTTAATAAATAATAAACTAATTTTCGTAGAAATAATGATGTACCTTATTTTAATTTTCGAAAACGGGTCGCTTTCAAAAATGAATGAAATATACAGGGCTCTCGTTTGTAACCGTTCTGAATAGATTTCTGAGAGAAATATAATAAATAACCAAAATATTAATGCTATTGTATTATATTAAAATCACTTTTTATTCTTGAAATTATTTATTAAAAATTTTTGTTTTGCTTTATATTGGACGTATTTTTAAAACATGTCATTATTCTTCGTTTATCTTTATTTATTCACAGAAATATTTTTCTTACATTTCCATAAAAAAATATAGTTAATATTAATATAGTAGTTATTTATTTATTATGACTACTATTTATGGTGTTATCGTTTTCCGAACACTTTACTTACTTGTAAATAGTTGGTATTCGTACTATTATGTAGATTAGTAATTTTCGATGGGATGACAGGGTGAAAAGTTCACAGAGTGGAATCTCACGTCTGCTCTCTCGGGTAGTTGAGGATCAACTAATTTCAAAATGGTGTCTCAGTACTATTTATAAGTTTGGTGTAGTATCACAAAAATAATTGTAAAAATATGCGCTGGAAATCGTTTTAAATTTTACATTTATTTCTCTGAGAACATATAATTTAAAAATCAATTATAAGACGTTTATATCCCGTTATGTTTGCCGTTTTGGCATCCATTTTGGGTATTATGTTGTGGTATCAATTCATTGAAATAATAGTAGGACTCATTATTGTGATACTTAAGCAAAATGGCGTCCATGAATCCTATATATATGTTTGTTTCATCCGAATAGTTACATATCGTGTAAAAGAATAAGAATGAGTATATTTTTGTTCAATAGAAAGGCAGTAAGTTAAATGTTATCATTTTTACTTATCGAAATATTAATGAAAGTACTCGAGTATGAATTGTAATACTCGAGTAATTATTTAATAAATAAATACATGGAAATCGTAATAATATGGTAGTTTTTCATGCCGTTTTTTTAATACACTTACCCACCCAAAACCCCTATTTTCCCTGGATCCCGTTGCCAGGTTTTATTTTACAAAAGAAATAATACATATATATTTATATGTGAATTTTAAAAAAGCACGAGTAATAATTTATTAAATAATAATGAAAATTAATACTCGAGTAATTATTTAATAAATAAATAAATGGAAATCCTAATAATATGGTAGTTTTTCATGCCGTTTTTTTAATACAGTTACCCACCCAAAACCCCTATTTTCCCTGGATCCCGTTGCCAGGTTTTATTTTACAAAAGAAATAATACATATATATTTATATGTGAATTTTAAAAAAGCACGAGTAATAATTTATTAAATAATAATGAAAATTAATACTCGAGCAATTATTTAATAAATAAATAAATGGAAATCGAAATAATATGGTAGTTTTTCATGCCGTTTTTTTAATACACTTACCCACCCAAAACCCCTATTTTCCCTGGTTCCCGTTGCCAGGTCTTATTTTACAAAAGAAATAAAAAATATATATTTATATGTGAATTTTAAAAAAACACGAGTATTCATTTATTAAATAATAATGAAAATTAATACTCGAGTAATTATTTAATAAATAAATAAATGGAAATCGTAATAATATGGTAGTTTTTCATGCCGTTTTTTTAATACACTTACCCACCCAAAACCCCTATTTTCCCTGCATCCCGTGCCAGGTTTTATTTTACAAAGAATTTTTTTTAATATATATATGCGTTGTAATGGTACACGTTGTTAAATGTTGCGTTGTAATGGTATTTTTCCTATTAAAGTACTATTTTGCGTTGTAATAGTACTCGTTGTAAAAACATGCGTTGTAGTAGTATTAGCGTTGTAAAATCCGCGTTGTAACGGTATGCGTTGTAACAGTATGCGTTGTAACATCATATATCCATTTAATATACATCACCCACCTGCACCATGGTTCAATGACCATCTAAAAAAAGAAAAAACAGCTGTAAACATCTTGAGCGGAAGTGGAGTTCTGAGTACGATCCACAAGCTAAACTACAGTATAATGCTGCTTTAACAAAATACCATACCCTCTGCAAGACAGCCAGAACTGACTATGTTAACTCATCCATCTTAAATGCTCAAAATCTTCCTAAAGCCTTGTTTAAGGTAGTGCAGGAAATCTCTGGTGCCACTAGTCAACCCAAGGCCCCATGCCTAGATAAAGCACAATGTGACTCCTTGGCAGATTTTTTTGTTTCTAAAATCGAGAGTATATATGCTGACTTTGGCCCCTCTAACGTTCCCTTTGTCTCTGAATCCACTACATCCACTTCCTCAGATGTCCTTCAGTCGGCAGTAGCGGAGATTACTGCCTGGGACCCCTTGACCCCTTCCACATTACATGACATAGTGAAAAGTATCAAATCCGGTTCCCCTCTGGATCCCTTCCCTCCTCAAATTTTGCTCACCCTAGACCCTTCTTTTCTAAAGCTCATCATGGATTTACTGAATACATCTCTCAGGGAGGCCAAGGTCCCCAACTCAAGGAAACATGCAATGGTCGTACCGTTGCTGAAAAAGGCCAATGCTGATCCAAATAACCCTGCCAACTTCCGGCCAGTTTCGCTTCTTCCAGTCTACTCTAAGATTCTGAAAAAGCATAGAAATAAACAACTTACCAGATATATTGAATCTCACAATATCTTACACCCTTCACAATCTGGTTTTCGTTCTGGCTTTTCTACGGAATCCACTCTTCTGGGAGTCTCTGAAACCATTCGTCATCTGGTGGACAGAGGGGAGACCGTGGCACTTATTCTATTAGATTTAAGTGCCGCATTTGATACAGTCTCCCACCCCATTCTGATTAACATTCTAAAGACGTCTGGCATTACTCATTCCGCCCTTGAATGGCTCATCAGCTTCCTGTCCGATCAGACGTTTCAAATCTTTTCGTCTACCTCTGCGTCCAAAATTCATACATCTGCATATGGTGTTCCACAAGGTTCCATCTTGAGCCCCCTCCTTTTTAATTTATATGTCAGACCCTTGGCTGCTATTGTGGAGCAAGCTGGGCTCTCCATATTTTCATATGCAGATGACACACAGATCATCTTCTCTCTCTCCACCAGTCATCACTCCACTACATCCTCCCTCTGTCATGGTCTCAACAATATTGCCTCTTGGATGCATAAAACAAGCTAAAATTGAACGGAGGGAAAACTGAACTACTCCTGTTTGGCAACAATCCTGCCTTATGGGGACCCTCTCACTGGCCTGTTCGAATGGGCACCCCTCCTAACCCTTCGAAAACAGCCCGTAACCTGGGAATAATATTTGATGACCAGCTGTCCATGAGACAACATGCCGTGAGAGTCTCTTCCGTTTGTATAACCATCCTCAAATGGTTGAGGAAAATCACCTGGATGCTTCCTCTGGAAACCCAGAAAACCGTAGTCCAGGCGTTAATAACATCTCGCCTGGACTATGGTAATGTTCTCTTTCTGGGAGCGGGCAAAGAGGTAATCCGGAAATTACAAATGGTCCAGAACATGGCAGTCCGTCTATTGTGCAAATTACTTTACAAATCTTCAACATCCCTGTACCGTTGTAGCCTTCATTGGCTATGCATTGACAGTCGCTGTAAATTCAAGGCTCTCTGTCTTATACATAAAATTAACACTGGCAAGGCCCCTCAGTATTTGAAATCTCTAATTCATCCGTACCTTCCCTCCCGCACTCTTCGCTCATTCAGTCAACATAAACTTCAGATCCCTAGGACGAAGAGAGCCAGAATGGGTGGTCGATCTTTTGCTTTTCTGGCACCATCCCTGTGGAACTCTCTCCCTTTGTCTATATGGATTGAACCCAACTATCTAAAGTTCCGAAGAGATGTAAAAACTTGGCTTTTTGATCAATAATCCATGCGACTGTACACCTTCCTTGCTGGTTTAGCGCCGCGAAACCTCCGGGTAGCTGTGCGCTCTATAAAATTAAATATAAATAAAATAAATAAATAAAATATGTGAGAAACATAACTAATTTGGAAAAGGAGCTCAAACCACTGGAGGTTGACAGTGCCTGGAAGAGACTAACTGATGGTCTTTCCTCTGTAGGTCATTGGTTTTCTAATTTAGGGAAAAGTCTTTTGAGTAAAGTACTGATGCCAATCATGGGGATAAGTATAGCAGTGTTTATCATATTCATTTGTTGCAAAAGTCGCAAACATCAGAAGAAGTACACTGTGAACAAGAGAGGAGTGAAGAGGAATGTGGATGAGCTTGAATTAGAGGAACGGAATAATCAGATTTATAAAAGGGTGAAAAATTCTCACCCTAATAAAGAAGCAAAAGAAAAGCTGAATCGAATGTTTGAAGAAATTGAACTGGGAAAAATGTGAAAAGTTGGCATCTGGTTCCATTAATAGTGATGATAGTAAATATCATCAAAGAGGGGATTGATGGAGCAAGTATTCGCACATTACGCGACTTGCTTGTATTCAAGAACCTCACATAACCTTAACTTTGTAATCAATCTGTGTGTCTTACTAATATTGCCCATTTACACTACATGGGGTGTCCCAGAGAAGCTTGCCTATGTGTTTACTAAACAGTAATAACGCTTGCCTCTAAAATGGCCGCTGCTTTGCGGGAATTTAGACTGCGCATGCGTCGGTCATACCCATGTGATGTGACGCACTCGCAGTTCTGGTGGGAATTTGTTGCTCAAGCGCAATGCATTTAAAGATGGCTGCTTTGTTTTCTCATATGCTCCGTGCTTGCATTGCTGCTTTTGCAAAGCTGCCTGTTCTGCTTAACTCCTAATGCTATAGTTATTATTTTTTTATTATTATTACTTTATTTCGGCCAATTTGGCCATAAAAGTCACATACATACATAGAAAGTCAAGCAATATGCATGGCAGCAATTAAGAAAATGGTACATGGGAAAAAAATAGTTTTTACATTCTTTTTAAAAAACATTTCATTTTTAGTAATATATTTCATTTCGATTTAAAAAAATATAAAAGTTTTAAAAATGTAAGAGTTTTGTAAACATATACACCTGTCCAACTCAAAGTACCTGTCCTTGTTTCTTACGGGTTATGTAAGCAGAATATAGGAATTTACTTATGCTAAATACAATGTACTGGGTTGAATTACTTTTCATGATCCTATGGGCTATTGAGCAGGACCTAGTTCCCAAGAGGTTACACATTGGTTTTAGCCATTTCTTTCTAGCATTCGTGTATGCGCTACAAACAAAAAACATATGAACCTCATTCTCGATACAAACATTGGAACACATAGGGCAACACCCCGTTTTAGCATTCGATTCTCCCAGTCTTTTTTGTGCCCATCGTTCGGTATTGTAATTCAGCATAAGTATCCCGTATCTGAACTTTAAGTAAAGGGTCTTTGCAATGGGTGGCTCTATCTCGTCCAGGAATGATTCAAAACGGAACTCATCCTTAAATGACAGAAAAACCTGAACTGCGGAACCAACACTACTTCCATCCACTAATTTTCCACTCATATGGGTCCAAAAGGCTCGCTTAACTATTAGTTTGGAAAAGGTGGGCATTTTGTCGGGAGTCTCCCACATTGAATATAAGCCCAGGAGTGTAAACCATTTTTTAATATGCACTAGCCATTGGATGGAATTAAAAGAATCAAGAGTCATCAGTTCTTGCAGACCATTTCTGTATTCTATCAACTCCGGGGTGGTCCAAAGCCTAACCCAGAATATTAATGGTCTCAGGATAGCTAGGTGGTCTGTTCTCCTAAAGTTCAGGTCAAGTTGGAGAGGTAAAAGAGGTGTACTATTAGGTACCCTTACAGAAGCGCGCATGAATTTATTGTCCAGGTTTTTAAAACTATTTTTTGCCCATGGGCCCCATATCTCTGCTCCATATAGCACAGCAGATTGTATTTTAAATTTAAAAAGTTCTAAAACCGGGGTTACACTTTTGCTTGTGCTGGTATTCATTTTGCATAAAATTGGTTTGACATTTTGGGCATATGATATCTTACTTTTCTCGATTTGGGCTTTCCAACTTAGTTTAGAATCGAGTACAACACCCAAATAGGAAAAGTTTTCCACAGTACCTAATTTTTGGCTATTCAAGGTCAAGAGCCCTCTATCTGGCATACTGGGATTTAATGACATGCATTTTGTTTTATCAGCATTAATTTCCAAGCCCTTTGTCAGACAATAGCAGCTGAAGGAATTAAGGAGTGCCTGGAGGCCCTTTTTTGTTTGAGATATAAGTATTGTGTCATCTGCGAAGAGCAACGCAGGCACCCTTTCTCCATTAAGCTGCGGGGAATCATTAACACAAGCATTCAAATATTCGGGGACATCATTAATAAACAGAGAGAACAAGGTAGGGGCCAGGACACATCCCTGGCGAACCCCGCGTTCAATAGGAATATTGCGTGTCAACTCGCCATTAGGGCCCCACCTGATGTTTGCAAAGTTGTCAGCATGCAGCTCGACTATTTGGGCTAGGAGGCATCCCGGTAGACCTGCTTCTCTTAAAGTTTTCCAAAGTAGACTGCGTGGGACAAGATCGAATGCAGCCCTCAGGTCAACGAAGGCTACATACAGGTGACCTTTTTTAACGTGCACATACTTCCAGATCAAACAACAAAATCGAAAAATTTGGTCTATAGTGCTGGTCTTACTCCTAAAACCAGCTTGGAATTTGGAAATTATGTTCGAGTCTTCCAGCCAGTCGTTGATCCGGAATAGCAAGTGTTTAGCATATAGTTTTTGGAGCGTGTCCATCAGACTGATAGGTCTGTAGTTAGAGGGTATCAGTCTATCCCCCTTTTTAAATATTAACACAACCTCCGCTGCACGCCAACTATCTGGAAAGCTGCAGTTTGAGGATAAGACATTAAACAGGCGGTTCACATAAGGGGCCCAGACGTCAACATCGTGTTTGTAAAGATCCCCCGGTATTTTATCCGGACCAGGGGCTTTGGTGTTTTTAAGTTCGTTGATCGCCCTTACTGTCTCATCCAATGTAAAGTTGAGGGGTTCAATAGGGGGGGGGGACCATATGCTCCTGTTATTGTCACCATCGTATTGTTTATAGAGAGATGTAAAGTGAGCTACCCAGGTCATCTCGTCCAGGAATACATCTTTCACAGCTCTCCCAGCGTGCCCCCCATTTGCCACCAGCCTCCAGAAGCCAACGTTATCATTAATTTTTGCAGCAGATAGCATTTCAGCCCAAATTGATTCCTCCCAGAGTTTTTTGGATGATTTTTGTGTACGTTTGTATTCCACCCTTGCGAGTTTAACTTCTTCCTTTGCCTTATTGTTGATGGCAAGCAATAAGTTTCTTTTAGCAATCCTGCATGAGTGGTCATACCATAACTTTCCGTGATTGGCCACTCTTATGTTTTGTTGCTTCTTTTTTGGCATTCTTGATAGGTACGTTTTTAGTTCTGAAAAGAAAACATTGTGAAGTTCAATGAAATGATCAAAGTGTTCAGGTAAGAAGGCATGATCAGCTATATGTGCAAACGTTTGCTCGAAAAGAGAGTACACCAACGCTAAGGCCTTACCATCCGCCAAAACACGTGGCCATCTTACTGCGCGTCTGTTGTTGTTTATGTGGACGTCCTCACACATGCTTACATGGGTGTTCTCAGTTGATGTTGTGATGGTGTCACTAACCATATTCATGTTGATGTAGAGTTCCAAAGGATAGTGATCACTTTCCCCCCTACTTATTACTTTCATATCAATCAAAAAGTGCCAAATGCTAAGAGAAACAAGTACAAAGTCTAGATTGCTTTTAGCTTTGGAGAAGGTTGGTTGTTTTTGCAAGTCCGACGGGAGACGGCCATTGCCTGCTCTAAGGCCATGATCTGCGGTGAGTCTTAATAGTTGGCTGGCCAATGTAGAGTATTTAACAGATTTTGTGGTCTCAAGCTGGGGAATGTTATACGCTTGGTCCTCATCTTCAAACACATCAGAGATGCCCGGGACAGGTTCGAAATTACAGTTTAGGTCTCCTCCCAAAATAACCGGGGTGTCTCCAACTACGTTTTTCAAGAGGAGATCCAAGGCTTCGAGTGTTGGTGAAACCTTGGAGTGGCCGATCGGTCTGTTGTAGACATTGATGATGTAACAATGGTTTCCACTGGGTGGAATGACCCTTAGGGCCAGAATATCAGGAGTGCCTGTATCGACAGGATCAACCTGCATGACCAAAGTGATTTTTAGCCAAATTATTAGGCCCCCTGATGGTCTTCCTCTGTCGGACTGGACTGCCTCGGTACCATAGGTTTTGTATCCTACCCGGTGTGGAACTTCTGTAGCCCAGGTTTCTTGTAGCAGACAAATGTCACAGGTGTCAATATAGTCTGCCCAGTCAGGGTCTTTTAAGTTCTTGCAAACACCTGCGATGTTCCACGATAAAATAAGTAAGCGAGGTGATAGGCTCTGATCGTCAGGGGAAGGATTGGCTACACACTGTTTAGATACGCTGCCTAGCTGTAGGTTTGGCATATCTTTCTCTGCATCCTTGGCTCTTTCTCTAACTACAGTATTAAATCCCCCATCCGGACCACCCTTAGCTAGACTATAGCATACATTTCCAGCTTTGTAAGATAATTCCATTTTCTTGGGATTTGAGATGGTCCTATACATCCTATCCTCAGTGACCTGATCATCGTCATGCAATTGTAGGACATTTTTAAGATGGGGATTACCTTTATCCATGCTACAGAAGGTGTCATATAACTCAGAAATACAGTCAGGCATAGTGCCAAGTCAATCAACAGCATCTAAGCAACTGAATCTATTGAAGGTGGGGATGCCAGACCACATATTATAATCACCATGTCTAGCCAAATTGGGTGCACTGCCATAATACTGGTTGACAGGGTTCCACTTGGGGCCATGGTGAATGGGTCTAGGTGGAGGGTAAAAGAATGATAAAGGTCTAGCTTCAATGGGAGGATTCGCACCGTACGATTTCCAATTGCAGATTTGTTCAGCACTTTGGGGTTCTTCAAAGGATATGACAATACAGTCACCCGTGATTGATTTGGCCGTTGGCCCTACCCATGGTACCCTCCTAACCATAAGGATCTTACTTTTCATCTGGTTAGGAATGGGTTTGTATTTGTTTAGCCAAAAAATCACTTTGTTTTTTAAAGATTGGAAGTTTTCTTCATATTGGCTATCCAATTCTGGCACCCCTGTGAGAACAGCTACAAATGGACTAGCGTCTGGTGGCAGATCTATATACCCTCCTCTAAAATTGCTATACGTGTGGCTAGACTGATGGTTTGACTTATGGGTGGTATTTATAAAAGATCTATCAGGCAAGGATTGATTACTTGCAGGAGTAATATAAGGGTATGCAGGCGGATTAAATGGGGGTTTATTTGGGACCAATACACTCTGGTTGGAAGAGTGGGTAGTGGGAGGAATTGGCAATTGAGATGTGTTACTGATTTTTCTGTGAGGGTTTACTAGTGATATTTACAGCTGTCGAAGTTGAGGGACTTGGATTCGTTTTTTCTTTAGTGCTAGTTGGTTGTTTAGCGTTTGTATTTCTTACTATCCCCTCCTTTTTTTGCTGAACATTCGATAGATTTGTATTTATTGGTAAAACCGGGGCGGGGACTGGAGCTTGTTGAGTGGCTCTAGGCACTTCAGTACAGTTAAGGCTTAAACTTGACAGGGTGATGACACTTTTCTCAACTTCAAGTAGCTGGTTCTCAATGCCAGTTAGCCTGACTTCTAGTGGTCTAAGTAATCTCTTAAGCGTCTCCCACACTAATTTAAAAAATTCTTCCCTTCCACCATCTTGTTCTGCCGTATCAGACGAGACTCTTTGCCCCTCACTGACTGAATGATCAGACATTACGATAGAGATTTGTTCATCTACGTTGACATTAGTATTTTCTACAGTTACCGGCGCTACATCGTGTATAGTGTTATCAGTTGTTACACTAGGCATACTTGGTGTTCCCCCCGTGATATTATGGCTAAGTGCTACTTTTGCTTTTTTCCTAGCGTAGGCGGTTAGATGTTTGCGCTTTCTTTTATGCTTTGATGGTGCCTTGGTGGGTAACTGGCTTTTATTAGACTCTGTCTCAACCGGTAGGTTACAGGTCGCCCCATTTGCAATATCCTCAATACTTTCCTTTGGAGGATTCAGTGGTGAAAGACTTTCGGATTCGGCTCTAACGGAGGGCCCAGTGGGTTCATGATTAATAAGAGGGGTTGTTTCCTCTACTGTTGAATAGACCTCGGCCAAAGTGATGATTGGTTTTGGGCCAGTAATGCGTTCAGGAGTTTTGGAAGTTGCAATGCTGCCTAGAGAAGATTTTTTTTCTGAGTGCAAGTTCAGTTGAGAGCCTCCTAGCACACTCAAGTTCTATTGATACTTTGTGTTGAAGTTTAGTTATTTCATTATCAATAGAGAGGCTGGTCCTGGTGATAAAATCATCTAGGGTGCCTGTAGCTTTTTTGGAGGTCTTAGTAGCCTTACTCCTAGTTTCGCGAGAAGACATTGTGTGGAAGGGATGTTACAATAAATAAATAGTCAGTGCAGGAAGGCCAACTAATAAAACACAGAAATTAAAACCAAGAGGAATGGCCCGGTCCGGTCCTGAACGGTCTCTAACGGCCTAGAACGGCCCTGTCTTTGCCCAGTCTTAGCCCGGGCTGCGTCCCGCGCTGCGGGAGTGCGGTGGTGTTTTGTAGATGGCGGTTTGGGTGAGGGGCGGATATATGATGTTACAACGCATACTGTTACAACGCATACCGTTACAACGCGGATTTTACAACGCTAATACTACTACAACGCATGTTTTTACAACGAGTACTATTACAACGCAAAATAGTACTTTAATAGGAAAAATACCATTACAACGCAACATTTAACAACGTGTACCATTACAACGCATATATATATTAAAAAAAATTCTTTGTAAAATAAAACCTGGCACGGGATGCAGGGAAAATAGGGGTTTTGGGTGGGTAAGTGTATTAAAAAAACGGCATGAAAAACTACCATATTATTACGATTTCCATTTATTTATTTATTAAATAATTACTCGAGTATTAATTTTCATTATTATTTAATAAATTAATACTCGTGTTTTTTTAAAATTCACATATAAATATATATTTTTTATTTCTTTTGTAAAATAAAACCTGGCAACGGGAACCAGGGAAAATAGGGGTTTTGGGTGGGTAAGTGTATTAAAAAAACGGCATGAAAAACTACCATATTATTTCGATTTCCATTTATTTATTTATTAAATAATTACTCGAGTATTAATTTTCATTATTATTTAATAAATTATTACTCGTGCTTTTTTAAAATTCACATATAAATATATATGTATTATTTCTTTTGTAAAATAAAACCTCGCAACGGGATCCAGGGAAAATAGGGGTTTTGGGTGGGTAACTGTATTAAAAAAACGGCATGAAAAACTACCATATTATTACGATTTCCATTTATTTATTTATTAAATAATTACTCGAGTATTCATTTTCATTATTATTCAATAAATTATTACTCGTGCTTTTTTAAAATTCACATATAAATATATATGTATTATTTCTTTTGTAAAATAAAACCTGGCAACGGGATCCAGGGAAAATAGGGGTTTTGGGTGGGTAAGTGAATTAAAAAAACGGCATGAAAAACTACCATATTATTACGATTTCCATTTATTTATTTATTAAATAATTACTCGAGTATTAAAATTCATACTCGAGTACTTTCATTAATATTTCGATAAGTAAAAATGATAACATTTAACTTACTGCCTTTCTATTGAACAAAAATATACTCATTCTTATTCTTTTACACGATATGTAACTATTCGGATGAAACAAACATATATATAGGATTCATGGACGCCATTTTGCTTAAGTATCACAATAATGAGTCCTACTATTATTTCAATGAATTGATACCACAACATAATACCCAAAATGGATGCCAAAACGGCAAACATAACGGGATATAAACGTCTTATAATTGATTTTTAAATTATATGTTCTCAGAGAAATAAATGTAAAATTTAAAACGATTTCCAGCGCATATTTTTACAATTATTTTTGTGATACTTCACCAAACTTATAAATAATACTGAGACACCATTTTGAAATTAGTTGATCCTCAACTACCCGAGAGAGCAGACGTGAGATTCCACTCTGTGAACTTTTCACCCTGTCATCCCATCGAAAATTACTAATCTACATAATAGTACGAATACCAACTATTTACAAGTAAGTAAAGTGTTCGGAAAACGATAACACCATAAATATTAGTCATAATAAATAAATAACTACTATATTAATATTAACTATATTTTTTTATGGAAATGTAAGAAAAATATTTCTGTGAATAAATAAAGATAAACGAAGAATAATGACATGTTTTAAAAATACGTCCAATATAAAGCTAAACAAAAATTTTTAATAAATAATTTCAAGAACAAAACGTGATTTTAATATAATACAATAGCATTAATATTTTGGTTATTTATTATATTTCTCTCAGAAATCTATTCAGAACGGTTACAAACGAGAGCCCTGTATATTTCATTCATTTTTGAAAGCGACCCGTTTTCGAAAATTAAAATAAGGTACATCATTATTTCTACGAAAATTAGTTTATTATTTATTAAATGTAAAACGCCGCATTAGGAGTAAACTTTACAATTTTTTTTCTGACAGAGATACTACATATAAATTATATCTCGATTCATAACTGGACCCAAAAACATTTTCAACACCGATTTAAAAGGTAATCAAAATATTTCAAAAAAAACTAAACACTGCAATTGAAAGGCAAAAAATAAATCAGTTAACACGGGTTAAAAAAATATTTTGTTTTTTAAAATGTTTCAGAAAAACACACCAATCCAAGTAAGAAATAAATCGTACAGCAAGTGGAAGAACACATTTCTACTATTCAAAAAACCAAATCGAAAAGTAAGTGAAAAACAGATTTCGAAATAGATGTATTAATTCTACATAAACAGTAAATAATGCTAGTAATATAAAAATCCTTATACATCTAGCAACTCTAGCTAATTGCAGCAAGGACAAAAAAAAATAGGATAGTGCTACAGTATGAAAAATGCTGCTATAAATAAAGTGCAGAGAAAGTGCTAAAGTATGCTTCAATATAATAGCGCATCATATGAAGAAAACATGTTAATCACTCTCCTCAAAAATTATGTGTCACACATTTTCACACATACTTTTCTTTTCTAAGGACTCCATCTACTCAGACGTAGAACAACATCGAAAAAAACCGACTACAATTACAAGAACACATTTCTAGAAAGCAAACTTCAATAACTAATAGTAAGTATAAAACTGTTTTCATTATACATATATAAGTCATGCATAAACACTAATGAATACCACATAGTATAAAAGAACAGCTACATATTTCACCTGTAGGTAAACACAGCACTCAATAAAGTTTCGAAAAATGTACAAGTGTAAATTAGTATTCCAACTCCTAGTAAGTGCTACAATAGTGAAAGTGCAGGGTATTGAACAGGCCTAAATTACTATTTCAACTCCTGTTAAGTGCTACAGTAGGGAAAGTGCAGGATAATCTAGAGGTATAAATTACTATTCCAACTCCTGGTAAGTGCAACAGTAGAAAAAGTGCAGGATACTCTAGAAGCTTAAATTACTATTGCAACTCCTGGTAAGTGCTACAGTAGGGAAAGTGCAGGAAACTGTAGAGTTGACATTTACTATCCCAGATGCATGTAAATGCTGCAAAACACATTGAACTTAAAAATCCAGAGGACAAAATTGCATTTCTGTCTTTACATAAGTACTGCTATAAATAAAGTGCAGAGAAAATGCTAAAGTATGCTTCAATATAATATCTCATCCATATGAAGAAAACATGAAAATCACTCTCTTCAAAAATTATGTGTCACACATTTTCACACATACTTTTCTTTTTTTAAGGACTCCATCTACCCAAAAGTAGAACTACCTCGAAGAAAACCGACTGCAATTACAAGGACACATTTCTTCAAACCAAACATCAAAAACTAATAGTAAGTGAAATACAGTTTTCATGATACATATATAAGTCATGCATAAACACTAATGAATACCACATAGTATAAAAGAACAGCTACATATTTCACCTGTAGGTAAACACAGCACTGAATAAAGTTTTGTAAAATATACAAGTGTAAATTACTATCACAACTCCTAGTAAGTGCTACAGTAGGGAAAGTGCAGGATATTAAAGAGGCGTAAAATACTATTTCAACTCCTGTTAAGTGCTACAGTAGGAAAAGTGCTGGATACTCTAAAGGTGTAAATTACTATTCCAACTCTTGGTAAGTGCAACAGTAGGAAAAGTGCAGTATACTCTAGAGGTATAAATTAATATTCCAACTCCTGGTAAGTGCTACAGTAGGGAAAGTGCTGGATACTCTAAAGGTGTAAATTACTATTCCAACTCCAACTAAGTGCTACAGTAGGGAAAGTGCAGGATAGTCAAGAGGCCTAAATTACTATTCCAACTCCTGGTAAGTGCTACAGTAGGGAAAGTGCTAGATATTCTAGAGGTGTAAATTACTATTCCAACTCCTAGTAAGTGCAACAGTAGGGAAAGTGCAGGATAGTCAAGAGGCCTAAATTACTATTCCTACTCCTGGTAAGTGCAACAGTAGGGAAAGTGCAGGATACTCTAGAGGTATAAATTACTATTCCAACTCCTAGTAAGTGCAACAGTAGGGAAAGTGCAGGATAGTCCAGAGGCCTAAATTACTATTTAAACTTCTGGTAAGTGCTACAGTAGGGAAAGTGCTGGATATTCAAGAAGTCTAAATAACTATTTCAACTCCTGGTAAGTGGAACAGTAGAGAAAGTGCAGGATACTCTAGAAGCTAAAATTACTATTGCAACTCCTGGTAAGTGCTACAGTAGGGAAAGTGCTGGATAGTCAAGAAGCCTAAATTACTATTTCAACTCCTGCTAAGTGCAACAGTAGTGAAAGTACAGGATACTCTAGAAGCTTAAATTACTATTGCAACTCCTGGTAAGTGCTACAGTAGGGAAAGTGCAGGAAACTGTAGAGTTGTCATTTACTATCCCAGATGCATGTAAAAGCTGCAATACACAAAGGACTGGAGAATCCAGAGGACAAAATTGCATTTCTGTCTTTACATAAGTACTGCTATAAATAAAGTGCAGAGAAAGTGCTAAAGTATGCTTCAATATAATATCTCATGCATGTGAAGAAAACATGAAAATCACTCTCCTCAAAAATTATGTGTCACACATTTTCACACATACTTTTCTTTTTTTAAGGACTCCATCTAACCAAAAGTTGAACAACCTCGAAGAAAACCGACTGCAATTACAAGGACACATTTCTTCAAAGAAAAGATCAAAAACTAATAGTAAGTGAAATACAGTTTTCATGATACATGGATAAGTCATGCATA
Organism: Lissotriton vulgaris; assembly: GCF_964263255.1. Classification (NCBI taxonomy): domain Eukaryota; kingdom Metazoa; phylum Chordata; class Amphibia; order Caudata; family Salamandridae; genus Lissotriton; species Lissotriton vulgaris. Next base: position 1,213,611,740 of record NC_141696.1, read on the forward strand.
AGCACTAATGAATACCACATGGTATAAATGAACAGCTACAAATTTCACCTCAAGGTAAACACAGCACTGAATAAAGTTTTGTAAAATGTACAAGTGTAAATTACTATCACAACTCCTAGTAAGTGCTACAGTAGGCAAAGTGCAGGATATTAAAGAGGCGTAAATTACTATTTCAACTCCTGTTAAGTGCTACAGTAGGGAAAGTGCTGGATGCTCTAGAGGTGTAAATTACTATTCCAACTCCTGGTAAGTGCTACAGTAGGGAAAGTGCTGGATAGTCTAGAGGTGTAAATTACTATTCAAACTCCTGATAAGTGCAACAGTAGGTAAAGTGCAGGATACTCTAGAGGTGTAAATTACTATTCCAACTCCGACTAAGTGCTACAGTAGGGAAAGTGCTGGATAGTCTAGAGGTGTAAATTACTATTCCAACTCCTGGTAAGTACAACAGTAGGGAAAGTGCAGGATACTCTAGAGGTGTAAATTACTATTCCAACTCCTGAAAAGTGCAACAGTAGAGAAAGTGCAGGATAGTCAAGAGGCCTAAATTACTATTCCAACTCCTGGTAAGTGCAACAGTAGGGAAAGTGCAGGATAGTCAAGAGGCCTAAATTACTATTCCAACTCCAACTAAGTGCTACAGTAGGGAAAGTGCTGGATAGTTTAAAGGTATAAATTACTATTCAAACTCCGACTAAGTGCTACAGTAGGGAAAGTGCTGGATAGTCAAGAGGCCTAAATTACTATTCCAACTCCTGGTAAGTGCAACAGTAGGGAAAGTGCAGGATACTCTAGAGGCTTAACTTACTATTCCAACTCCTGGTAAGTGCTACAGTAGGGAAAGTGCTGGATAGTCTAGAGGTGTAAATTACTATTCAAACTCCTGATAAGTGCAACAGTAGGTAAAGTGCAGGATACTCTAGAGGTGTAAATTACTATTCCAACTCCGACTAAGTGCTACAGTAGGGAAAGTGCTGGATAGTCTAGAGGTGTAAATTACTATTCCAACTCCTGGTAAGTACAACAGTAGGGAAAGTGCAGGATACTCTAGAGGTGTAAATTACTATTCCAACTCCTGGAAAGTGCAACAGTAGAGAAAGTGCAGGATAGTCAAGAGGCCTAAATTACTATTCCAACTCCTGGTAAGTGCAACAGTAGGGAAAGTGCAGGATAGTCAAGAGGCCTAAATTACTATTCCAACTCCAACTAAGTGCTACAGTAGGGAAAGTGCTGGATAGTTTAAAGGTATAAATTACTATTCAAACTCCGACTAAGTGCTACAGTAGGGAAAGTGCTGGATAGTCAAGAGGCCTAAATTACTATTCCAACTCCTGGTAAGTGCAACAGTAGGGAAAGTGCAGGATACTCTAGAGGCTTAACTTACTATTCCAACTCCGAATAAGTGCTACAGTAGGGAAAGTGCAGGAAACTGTAGAGTTGACATGTATTATCCCAGATGCATGTTAATGCAACAATACACAAAAGACTGGAGAATGCAGAAAACTAAATTGCGTTTCTGTCTGTTCATAAGTGCTGCTGTTATTAAATTGCATAGAAAGAGCTAAAGTACGCTTCAATACAATATCTCATGCATGTGAAGAAAACATTTAAATCACTCTCCTCAGAAATTATGTGTCACACATTTTCACACATACTTTTCTTTTTTAAGGACTTCATCTACCCTGAAGTAAAACAACCTCGAAGAAACCCGACTACAATTACCAGAACACATTTCTACAAAGCAAAAATCAAAAACTAATAGTAAGTGAAAAACAGTTTTCATGATACATATATAAATCAAGCATAAACACAAATGAATACCACATAGTATAAATGAACAGCTAAAAATGTCACCACTAGGTAAACACAGCACTGAATAAAGTTTTGTGAAATGTACAAGTGTAAATTACTATCACAACTCCTAGTAAGTGCTACAGTAGGCAAAATGCAGGATATTAAAGAGGCGTAAATTACTATTTCAACTCCTGTTAGGTGCTACAGTAGGGAAAGTGCTGGATACTCTAGAGGTGTAAATTACTATTCCAACTCCTGGTAAGTGCTACAGTAGGGAAAGTGCTGGATAGTCTAGAGGTGTAAATTACTATTCAAACTCCTGATAAGTGCAACAGTAGGTAAAGTGCAGGATACTCTAGAGGTGTAAATTACTATTCCAACTCCGACTAAGTGCTACAGTAGGGAAAGTGCTGGATAGTCTAGAGGTGTAAATTACTATTCCAACTCCTGGTAAGTACAACAGTAGGGAAAGTGCTGGATAGTCTAGAGGTGTAAATTACTATTCAAACTCCTGATAAGTGCAACAGTAGGTAAAGTGCAGGATACTCTAGAGGTGTAAATTACTATTCCAACTCCGACTAAGTGCTACAGTAGGGAAAGTGCAGGATAGTCAAGAGGCCTAAATTACTATTCCAACTCCTGGTAAGTGCAACAGTAGGGAAAGTGCAGGATAGTCAAGAGGCCTAAATTACTATTCCAACTCCAACTAAGTGCTACAGTAGGGAAAGTGCTGGATAGTTTAAAGGTATAAATTACTATTCAAACTCCGACTAAGTGCTACAGTAGGGAAAGTGCTGGATAGTCAAGAGGCCTAAATTACTATTCCAACTCCTGGTAAGTGCAACAGTAGGGAAAGTGCAGGATACTCTAGAGGCTTACCTTACTATTCCAACTCCGAATAAGTGCTACAGTAGGGAAAGTGCAGGAAACTGTAGAGTTGACATTTATTATCCCAGATGTATGTTAATGCAACAATACATTTCTTACTATTCAAACTCCGACTAAGTGCTACAGTAGGGAAAGTGCTGGATAGTCAAGAGGCCTAAATTACTATTCCAACTCCTGGTAAGTGCAACAGTAGGGAAAGTGCTGGATAGTCTAGAGATGTAAATTACTATTCCAACTCCTGGTAAGTGCAACAGTAGGGAAAGTGCAGGATAGTCAAGAGGCCTAAATTACTATTCCAACTCTGACTAAGTGCTACAATAGGGAAAGTGCTGGATACTCTAGAGGTGTAAATAACTATTCCAACTCCTGGAAAGTGCAACAGTAGAGAAAGTGCAGGATAGTCAAGAGGCCTAAATTACTATTGCAACTCCTGGAAAGTGCAACAGTAGGGAAAGTGCTTGATACTCTAGAGGTATAAATTACTATTCTAACTCCAACTAAGTGCTAAAGTAGGGAAAGTGCTGGATAGTCTAGAGATGTAAATTACTATTCCAACTCCTGGTAAGTGCAACAGTAGGGAAAGTGCAGGATAGTCAAGAGGCCTAAATTACTATTGCAACTCCAACTAAGTGCTACAGTAGGGAAAGTGCTGGATAGTCTAGATGTATACATTACTATTCCAACTCCTGGTAAGTGCAACAGTAGGGAAAGTGCAGGATACTCTAGAGGTGTAAATTACTATTCCAACTCCGACTAAGTGCTACAGTAGGGAAAGTGCTGGATAGTCTAGAGGTGTAAATTACTATTCCAACTCCAACTAAGTGCTACAGAAGAGAACGTGCTGGATACTCTAAAGGTGTAAATTACTATTCCAACTCCTGGTAAGTGCAACAGTAGGGAAAGTGCAGGATAGTCAAGAGGCCTAAATTACTATTCCAACTCCTAGAAAATGCAACAGTAGGGAAAGTGCTGGATACTCTAGAGGTATAAATTACTATTCCAACTCCAACTAAGTGCTACAGTAGGGAAAGTGCTGGATAGTCTAGAGGTGTAAATTACTATTCCAACTCCTAGTAAGTGCTACACATGGTAAAGTGCAGGATACTATAGAGGTATAAATTACTATTCCAACTCCTGGTAAGTGCAACAGTTGGGAAAGTGCTGGATACTCTAGAGGTGTAAATTACTATTCCAACTCCGAGTAAGTGCAACAGTAGGGAAAGTGCAGGATAGTCAAGAGGCCTAAATTACTATTCCAACTCCTGGAAAGTGCAACAGTAGGTAAAGTGCTGGATACTCTAGAGGTGTAAAATACTATTCCAACTCCGACTAAGTGCTACATTAGGGAAAGTGCAGGATAGTCAAAAAGCCTAAATTACTATTCCAACTCCTGGTAACTGCAACAGAAGGGAAAGTGCAGGATAGTCAAGATGCCTAACTTACTATTCCAACTACTGGTAATTCCAGCAATAGGTAAAGTGCTAGAAAGTTAAGAAACATCTAAAATGTGCTAGATACAATAGAAATAAACAATAATCAAAGTTAAGCAAAATGAAAACTGCATACAAATGTTTTTTTTAAATTTTTATATTCCAAATATTAAAACATTTATTCTTTCTTTTCAGAAAATGTCTTCACAACAAACTGCTAAATATATCCCATCCAGAAAAGGAAAACAATTACTAACTCATCAAGGTTACATTTATTGTAAGGATAGGTTAAGTAATCCACGGATTCATTGGAGATGCGTGCAATACCATACAACTCGTTGCAGCGGCAGAGCGGTTACGGTCAATGATATTATTGTAAGGACAACTGACCATAACCACTCTGCCTCTGCAATGGAAGTTGATGTTAGAGAAACTGTAAATGAAATGAAAGCTATTGCAAGCACCTCCAATGAATCCACTGGATCTATTTTGAGACAGGTTGCACAACATGTCCCTACTCATATTGCTAGCAATATTCCCAACGTTCATAATTTGCGAAGAATTATACAAAGACAAAAGCAGGCAAGTAATACTCAAATAAACACACCTCATACCTTTTCTGATATCAATATTCCTCCTGAACTTACTATTTCTTTTTCTAATGAACCTTTCCTCCTGCATGATAATGAAAACCCTCTTAAGCGCATCATAATTTTTAGTACTCCACGCAACCTTGTTAAGCTTGAATCAAGTGAAATTTGGATGATGGATGGGACGTTTAAAAGCACGCCCCATCCATTCACCCAAATTTATACTATTCATGCAAAAATTAATAATAGTGTAATACCCCTAGTATATAGTTTGCTGCCTGATAAGACTTCAGCAACTTACACAGAATTTTTAACTGTGATTAAGTCCAAAACAAACCAAAGTCCTAGGAAAATTATTATCGATTTTGAATTGAGTATGATCAATGTGATCACCAAACTGTACACGGATACCCAAATTCAAGGGTGTTTTTTCCACTTTTCCCAGGCATTCTGGCGTAAATTACAAAAAACACCCTTAGTTACTGAATACTCAACGGACAGCAAACTACAAGTCGAATTAAAAAAATTAACTGCTCTTTGTTTTGTCCCTCCCGAAAGTGTAGACGAGTACTACACTGCAATTACAGAATCAGATTATTATTTAACAAACGAAGATAAATTGGCACCCATTTTAAATTATATGGAAGACACATGGATTGGACACCTAGGCAGATCGGGTCGCAGGAGGAAGCCACGTTTCCATGTGCAGTGGTGGAACTGTTATTCGAGTTGCCTAGAGGGAGAGGCAAAAACAAATAATGCCATTGAGGGATGGCATAACTCCTTCAATCATGTAATTGGTAAACCCCACCCTAATTTCTATTCATTTCTGGAAACTTTGAAGAAGGAGCAAAGTTTCCAAGAAATGAGACTTTCACAAACTCTCACAGGTAGTCTAAACTCACGGATTACCTAAAGAACTAAGGATATGTCTGAACGACTATTGGCACTATTACAACAATTTTCGTTGTGTGTGACTTTAGATTACCTTGAGAATCTTGCTAACATCCTTTCTTTTTAAACTATTATTGACATTACTTTCCTGCTTCTACCAAAATTAAATATTTTTCTAATTTGAATTCGTTAAAACATTTTTCCTAAAACATTTTTTAATATTTAATGTTGGGTCATTTTTTTCCTCGTTTTTATTTTTTTAACATTTTTCCTAAAATAAATCCCTTACTTGAGATATTTTTTTATTTTTGAATCACATAAGACTTTAGAAAAAATAGCAGAACCAATATTTTCCAAAAAATAAATTTTTAGACTGCATTTTTAAATAATAGAAAATTACAGTGCAAATTAAAAAAATGCATTTTCAATTTTTCCCAAAACTCTTCTATCAAAACCACACCATAAAATGAATGATTAAAATATTTATGTAATCCAAATATTGATATTTCCATGTTTCCACATCAAGTGCTAATTCCTACAACATTTGACCAAACATAGAAAAATTCATTTAAGAATTTTCTTTGTTGTCTTCAGAAAGTGACAAACAATCTAACCTTGTCATTTTTATTATTCTATATAACCTATTTTTGTAAATTCAAATTTCTCTACTCCTCCTCATACAAAAAATACAGACTTCAACTTAATTAAAGACAAAACAATGAACATCAATTCTGCCTTTAAATCTAATTAAGCAGAATATACAAAGTCTCCAAAATTATTGCTTTCATATTTTCAAAGAAAAAACAAAGCAAAAATGTTTTCCAAATTTATAAAATACAACTAAAATGTAACCAATATAATCAATCAGACAATCATTTATTCGCAAATAATCCCAAGATTAGAATGTTCTGCAAATACAAAGTTGTTTCCGAAAAGCACGAACAAAACATTGGAAATATCTTTATTAACATTCATATAATATTTTAACAACATAGCAACTAACTTTCTCAAACTCCATATTTCCAAACTGTAATATCACTCGAAAATGCATTTTAATACTTTGCATACATAAATACATTTTGAGATATATGTTATGCTTTTCTAAACACTTTTTCAACATTTCATGCTACTAATTCAACTAAATCTTACTTTAATTATATTTACCGATGTTCCCCACGCCCACCGACCCAACATCGGCATATTCTAATAATACGAGTAGCGACATGTTGTTAATTTTACATTTTTTTAATATCGAGCAACCTCTACTTAACATATCCTTACAATAAATGTAAATCTTTTTTTATTTAACTTTATTATTTAGTATTAAATTGTTTTCCTACCTGATCGTAGTTCAGCGTCCTGCTGCTTCCTGCTGCTTCCAGCTCCGGTTACCCACAAAATGGCCGACGACGCACGCGTATACGTAATAACGTCAGGATATGCTGCAACAATAAACTAAGGACTACTGTACATTTTAATATAATACTATTTTTGAATAAATATTATTTTTATATATGATTACATGTATATGTAAAAATTTACAAAAATATACATAAAATGTATAAAAAAGTGATGTTTTTTTTAATATATTTTATATGTAATAAAAACATATTTTTACTTTCAAAAACATATCTCTTCGTTTTTATTTATTTCATACAATGTATCTTATCTTTTATAATTTAATGTAAAATATATACTTCCTTACTATACCTGATTTCTTCTTTCTTTTCCGCTTTTTTCCTCCTCTTTCCTTTCGTTTCCTTTGCTTTAATTCCGAACCGCTCTACATATCTAGATGTATCATGAAAATAAATGAAGGACAAATGTATCCATAGAAAACAATGGTAAAGCGTGGGAACGGAAACATGAATATAAGTATATCACAAACAAAATCAATTATAAATTAATTTGTTGTAAAAACTTAATACTTAATAAAGTCTAAATGTAGAAAACATTTTATTTTAATTTAATTAAATTATATTACAAAGTAAACATTTTCCAATATATTTTTTATGTAATAAATAGATTAAAATAATCATATATTCATATATAATCATTTATAAAATTCAAAATAAATCCAAAGTAATAATATTTAAATATTTTACAAAAAACTTAACTAATACTTAACGTAATTATCAAATTCTATACAAAAATAAAAATAATCATACTTCAAATTTTTAAATAAAAGATACATTAAATTAATATCTTTAAATTAATACTCTAATACCCTAATTTAATAACAATATAATTTGAAATGTTTTAAATTTTTTATTTATTATATCTTATAATAATATCATCTCTACTACCCAAATATTTACAATAATACTTCATATTTTTTTAAAATCATAATTATTACTTTAATACATAAATTCATATTTTATTCACTAAATTTATTTAAACCATTTATTATTATTATTATATATATATTATTTAATACTTAAATACCCAAAATAATACTCATATTCCTAAAATAAACAATAAAATAAATACTATAATAAAATATATATCTTATAATAATTAAATTTTTAATACCCAAATTTTTACTAAAATATATATATAATTATTTACAAAAATACTTTTCATTTGTTTAATAAATTATTTTACAATTATTAAATATAAATTCCTATATTTATACTATACAATATTAATTTTCAATGAACATATAAATTAATAATACCAAAACAAATTTAATTATTTTAAATTCAATACAAATATTACTACAATCTAACCTATTTTTAAATAAAAAATTATATTTAAATACATATATATATATATATATATATATGCGTTGTAAAAGTACCTGCGTTGTAACTGTACCTGCGTTGTAACAGTATAAGTTGTAAATGTATGCGTTGTAACAGTACCTGCGTTGTAAAAGATGCGTTGTAACAGTACTGCGTTGTAAAAAATGCGTTGTAACAGGTGTATACCGTGAGGGGCGGGCCAGCAGGGAGAGCGGACCGGAAGCTCTTCCTTGGTCTCGCAGGGACTTCTGGGAATTGAAGTCCCTGCACGCTCGCAGCCCCGCTGGTGCCTCGCGCCCCTTACCGCCTTTCCGCTAAGGACCTCGCGTGCTCTCTTCCACAAGCTGCTCGGGCAAGGGCTCACCAGCGAAGCGGCACCCGCGAAGCGGGTGCGGCGAGGAGTCAGCTGGGAGCCTCGTGTGCCGATACCAAAGTGCGTTGATGCTGTGCAAATGCCTCTCTCTCGAGTCCTTGGACCTCTCTTCACGAGTAAGTAAGTGTCCCATAGTTATTATAAAATAAGGGGTGTAGTATAGCCATTTCATGGTATACAGTGTAATCTTTTATTTTGTGTTTCTAGATTGTTTTCGCTTGCTTTTCATGAATCGTATTCTTTGGGCCTGGGAGATGCTTACTACTCCATATTTGAAGCTCATATGGTCCCAGTCACGTGATGGGGGAAGAGAAAGCCCTGCAGCAGTGGAACTCAGCCAGCTGGCAGCCAAAGCAAAGATGCTCATGAGAACCGACCTGTAACCCAGCAGGACGAAGCCGAACTGTACCTGCAATTGCAACAATTGTATTAAACTGCTGTGTACCCCATTGTCCTCTGTAAAACATATGCCATGGGAAACTAGAATGTAAGGGGTGGGTTTAGAAATGAATATTAAGCCTGAGAAAATCTAAAATCTAGGTGATGTGATGACTTAACCTCCTCCTTTGACCAATCAGAATTTGGGGAACCTTTCACTTGCAACATTGGTGGGTGTAACACTGACCCGAAAAACAGTATAACTAGCCTAGGTTTAGCTAGAGAAATTGTCCGACTTGTCCGAATAGCTGACCTGTCACTCACCCAATGAACTCTATAGGAGATTGATACAGAGAGCTGCGGAGCACTCTGTCCGTATTTTCTACAGACTCAGTCGGGGTTTGGGAAACCTTAAGTGCTGGCGAAGCACTTTGCTGGGAGCTTCTAGGACCCAATCGGGATTATGGCAGATTCCTTGCAGAGAGGGAGTAGCGCAGGCATTGCAACCGAAGCTGCAGGTGTTGGTCGTACCCTTAGACGAACCCAGTCCTGGTCCAAATCCTGGGGTTATCCTGTCCTGACTGTCCATGAGCTGTACCTGCTTGCCTACTGGCAACCTAAGTCCTTGAGGGTCCTTTCCCACCTTTTCCAACTGACCCGTGGCCAGGGTTAGTCTTCAATCTATCCTAGGTAAATATATGTGTGTGGGTGTTCGTCTATCTAAATTTCTTTCTTGATCTTTTGAATAAAGCATACTTACATACGTTTTTTCCTCTATTGTTCTATAAATGGGATTTTCATGTATTTTGTCTATTAGCATGTTCCACTTTTCTACCTACCTTTAGTCAAAGCAAAACGTTCTTTGCATATATAGTTTGTTCCATTCTTACCTTCCCTATAGATGATAAATACATCTGAACAGATCACGTTGTCTAAGTTTCATTTCCTCTAAACCGTTAGTGAATTTCGAAAATCTACCTTGATTAGTATGTTCCCTTTCTTTACCCGCCTTTAGTGAAGTTGTGAAGGTCTGTTAATCTAAAATAGCGTGTTCCTATTTTTTACTTCCCTTTATTTTCCAATTTCTAAATGATTCTTACTCTCATTCATAGCTATACAATATTTCTAATTCTAGTCATAGATTGCTTAATCTGTGTTAATCTTTGGCTCATGACATATGATAATTATGATGATGATTAGATTAAGGTTTTCAAAACGTCCTGCGTCTGTGGTTATTATAAAGAGTATAAACATCATTCATTTATATATGGTATTTGTGTTGTCTACTTACTCCCACAGCTAGCTCCCTGATCCATTGTGATCATAGGTACCTGTTTTGAGGATTGGTAAGTCAGGTACACGGAAACAAATTTGAGTGGACTGAATTACTGGTAGTAGAGTGTAAGGTTACCCGATTAAATAAGTATAAATAAATAATCTGGAAGTTTTTCATGGGCCCAAGTGTGCATTGGTTAGTCGGGTGACCTGCGCGCTCTATCACCGGTACAAAGGTTAAGGTTGCAATCAGGCTAATTGAGGCCAGAGAAACTGGGGGAAGTTTCCCCCCTCACTGCACTTGAGGAATTTGTTGAAACAACTTTGGAGCCAGAGGCATTGGAAGGCTTCAAAACTATTGATACTTCTGGAATATGATGCACATGTCAAGGAAAGTGCACTACAAGATTCCAATCACCAAACCAAATACACCTTAGCATATGATAGTAAAAATGTGTGCATAACAAACACCAGATTCATGTATGTGATCCACACAGAAATGCTAGTGTAATTAACATATCCATATCCTTGCACATGAACAGTGCATCATGAGAGATGTAGTGCATTCACATAAGGCTGCTGTAAAGTTCCAAAACTTTAATATATCAACACAATAAAATTCAACTTGTATCGCACCGCCATAATACAATAAATAATATGTATTACATTTTTAAACAGATATGTTTGCCCATGGTACTGATGTGTCTGAAGATGAGGCGCTTGAGTATATTCCAATGCAAGAGGGAGAGCCACTTGTTGATGATAGTGAATACACAATTCCACAGTTGACACCAATGAGCACCACAGTGCAAGTACAGTCACAGTCATCCAATGTATCAGGTGCAGGAAGCACCCTGAGACTGAGCCAGGAACCTCTAGTCAGGCCACGAGACCAGTGGGACTGACATAGACATCACATTCATGAAAGTGGTCACATCACACAAAATGTTGCACTGTTTGGTGGATAGGATGTATCGCTGCTGAAGATTCAGCACCTACAACAGAGGTAAATAAAGCTGAACCATAATAAACTTACTAATATTGAGAAAAGCATGACAACAGGGTTTGCAAACATAGCAGCAACCCTAGATGATGATTGTTAGACCTGACATCATTGGCTTGAGTCTCTCCTCCATTTTCTCGGTTTGCCTCTACTGTTTTACGATGTTTTGCTGGTATATGCTTTGGGCGCCGTGTCACTGCTGATCAGTGCCATGGCGCAAGTGCTCCCTATGTTAAAATGATGTATCTACTGTATCCATGTTTGGCTTATTTGGTTTACTGTCAGTCCCCAGTCTAGTGCACCAGGAGTGCCGGGGCTTGTAAATACAAATGCTGCTCGTGGGCTTGCAGCACGCGTTGTGCCACCCACAGGAGCGGCCTTGGAAAAGAATGTCTACGGGTCGGTCATTGCGAGACCCACGTGCAGTCCTATACTGTCACGCCGGCTGCGCAGGTATCCCTACTTGCCAGCCCCTCCAACCTTCCCTTAACTTCATGTTAGTCACCCCTATGGTAGGCCCATGGGCAGGGTGCATTGTAAGTGTAAGGTAGGACACGCCTGACCAAGTTGGCATGTCCTGATAGTGAAGTGCCACCATCTTCGTGCTTCACTATTGCGAGGTAGCCTGCTCTCCATTGCTTAGAATGGGCCGCCGGGATTATTAATGCTATGATCCTAGCTGGCTCGGAGAGTACGGTGCAATGTCGAGTTTGGTATCCCTGAACTCGGGGTTTAATTACGCATCCGGTGGTGTGGATGGTTTTTGGACTCTGGGTTCGAAAATAGTACTTTTAGAAAGTGTCTATTTTCTTGCCTAACCATATCTGGTTTCTGCTGGTCTTGCGTGTGTGTGACAGGAGCTGGGCGGCTCTACAGGTCTGGATGAGTCAGTGTGGGATGAGTGGGACATTTACGTTGAGAGTAGGGGGAGAGTAGTTGTTGATAGCCTACCTTGCCCGATACAATGCTGGCTCCACCTCCTGCTAAGCGACTGATGGCTCTGTGCCTGCCATGGACGATCCTAGCCCCACCTCCTGCCAGGAGGGCGATAGCTCTGCTCCTGCCAGTATCAACGCTGGCTCCACCTCCTGCGGGGCGTCTGAGGACTCAGCCCGGCTCAATGAATAGGCCAGGTTCTACTGCCTAGCTCCACCCACCACAGACCCAGGATGTTGGGAAACCCCCGGCATAGACAAAGGGATCAAAGACGAAAAGGGGTATAAGAGAAGGACCCCTGAACTAGGAAATCAGATCACTTCTGACAAGGAACCCTGTAACCAAGGACAAGAGGCCTGCTGATCTAAAGGACTGCCTACCCCTTCTGCCAGTGTCCTGTTGTTGGGGGAATCCTGCAGTGCTTCTTTATTTTTGCCAAGGAACCAGGAGAGAGGAACTTTGTGTGTACTCTCACGCTTGCTAAGAAAATCTCCAAGGACTGGAAGAGTGCCAGTCTCCTGCTGAAGTCACAGGGCTAAAGGACTTCATCTGCTAAAAGTGCTATTCGCTGGAAGTGTGAATCCAGCACCTCGGAAAGAACCAGCAATCACGACGATCGGATGCTGGGCCCGACCGACGCCAGCAGCAACGCCAGTGAGTAGGAGTACGGCTCGAACTCCAGAGGACCTCGTGTCTGCCCCGCTGCTGATCGCATCAACCGTGTGCCCTACGACGCCGTGAGCGCTGCTCACTCTGTGCAACTGCATCATCGACAACGCCTGCTGAGGCCTGATCGACACCGAAGACGCGACGCCGGATTGCTCGACGCCGCTGATCATCGTGTGCTTCATTTTCCTAAGGTACTGTGTTGTTGGGGGTCCGTGTGACTCCAGGCCCGACGTAGCGCTCCTCGCGGTCGACGCCAAACCGGTGGATTATCTTTGCCCCGGCGTTGTGTAGCTCCCGTGTGAGTTACCCTGTTGCTAAGAACTGTGTTTCCAAGAAGAAGATTGGCTTGATACTAAAAGACTCTTTGTGCTAAAGAAGAAACTACCTTTGAACTATCCTTTTTCCTTCCCGAACGTATTTATTCCGATTGTGTACAGTTTGCCGTTATTTTGGTCTTGTGCTAAGCCTTATATAAAAATACTTATTTTTATAATACTACTGTGTCGTGTCCATTTGTAGTGTATTCACTTTATTACTGTATGTGGTCATAATTGCTTAACACACAGCCTCTGAGATAAGCCTGTTCTGCTCTGCCAAGCTACCAAGGGGGTGAGCAGGGGTTATCAAAGGGTGTGATCCCCTTGCCCTGACTAGAAAAGGAGTGTCCCTATTTGTCAGAAGTGTATACCTCTGCCAACTAGAGACAGCCGGTTCTAACATTGGATGCAGCGGTGAGGATTTGGACCTTGCGTTTATGACCCATGTACAGTGATTAGTGTGCGCTACGTAGTGAAAGCAGACCATAACGCAGTCACAATCTAATTCGGAAGGATCCTATTTTTGTTCTCCGCTTTTCTGAAACTTGATTTTCTGAACACTGCCAGTTTTAACCATGAGTGACAACGGAGTCACTGCCCCTGCTATCGTTGTTGTGGAAGAGTTTGAGAGGAGTAAGCTAAAGAGATACAAGAAAGATGAGCTGAAACACTTTTGCAACCAGTTTGAAGTTCCTACCACCGGCCTCTCGAGAAAAGATGATTTTTATAAAGCATTGCAGGCCTGGTGGGAGTCCAGAAATCCCTCTGATGTGGTGGTGGTACCCACAGAGGAAGGGGATGAGGAGGTGCCAGTGAATGGACCTGTGCCCTCTCCCGGAAGCAGTGTTTCCTCCAAAGGTCTTTCCCCTGAAGAAAGAGAAGAAAGGGCGAAAGAGCGAGCTTACAACATGGAGATGGCAAGGCTAAAAATAAATGGGCAGTTGGAGTTAGAAAATGCAAGAGGTAGAAGGGAAGCTGATTTAGAGATCAAAAAGTTGGAGTTTGAACAAGAGAAGTTAGCTTTGGAGCGTGAAGCCAGGTTGAGGGAACTGGATATCCAAGCTAAGAAGTTAGAGTTGAATCCCTCTGGTGGCAGCACTCCATCCGAGCCTGCAGAAAGTAAGTTTTACTTCCCGAAAGATGTGATCAAAGATTACAATAAGAATGAAGATATTGGTCAATGGTTTAAAGCATATGAGTTAGCATTGTTGGCCCACCAGGTCCCTGAGAAGAATTGGGGAGCGGGGTTGTGGGGTCGCTTTGTGAATGAGGGAAGAGATACCCAGTTAGACATGCCTGTTGCGGATAGGATGTCGTATGCTCATATGAAAGATGCTTTAATGTTGCGATATGGTTTAACCCCCGAGCAGTACAGACAAGCTTTTAGAGAATGTAAGAAGTTGCCTGGTACGACGTGGGTTGAATATGTGTCTTATTTTTGCAGAGCCATAGATGGTTGGGTAAAGGGCAGCAAAGTGGAAAGTTATGAAGCTCTTTATGATTTGTTTGCGTGGGAGCACTTGTCTAATAACTGTTTTCCAGAGCTGCGCCAGCACCTGATTGATAGCAAGATATCTAACCCTAGAAAACTTGCTGAGGAGGCGGACCGCTGGGTCAGTACCAGGGTCCACAAGGGTCCAGTGGGAGACTCAGCCAAAGGTGGGCAGGGTCCCCAGCAGAAGAGTGGGGGGGACAAGGGTAAACAGAAGGAGTCTCAGAAAGGGCCCCAAAGTAATCCCCAAGGGAACCAAGGGAAAGGTTCCCAGCCTCCCCCTGAGAAGAAGCCAGGGGCCCCGACGGGTAAACCTGTTCATAGGGGCCCCCTAACCTGCTACGGTTGTGGGCAGGTGGGACACCGGTTTTATGACCCCCAGTGTCCCAAAAAGGATTCGAATGCACCGCTGCGTGCACCCCCTCGTCAGTTGGCAAGTGTAGCCTTGGGAGGGGAGGAGATGGTTGTCCATGGTGGGAGGGGTCCCGCAGAAATGTCCCTGGTCTCGCTAGGAGACATGCAAATGGTCCCTCCACCCCCTCTGCCTAGTAACACTAGTAAATATAGGCAGTGGGTGACCATTAATGGCCATAGAGTGGAAGCTCTCAGAGACACCGGAGCGAGTGTGACAGCTGTCAAGTGTCACTTGGTGTCCAGAGAGCAGGTGGTTCCCCACGCATTCTACCCCGTGATAGCTGCCGATAACTCCCAGAAAGAGTGTGAGGTGGCTCAGGTTTCCTTTGAATGGGGGGGAGTTTCAGGTACTCTTCAGGTTGCTGTGAGGCCCGCCATGCCTGTCGACTGTCTCCTGGGCAATGATTTGGAAGACTCCCCTTGGGCTAAGGTGGAGCGAGCGGCGCACTTGAAAATGTTGGGTGTGCCAGAGTGGGTGTGTGCAACCACTCGATCCATGACAGCGAGTAAGGGTGTTGATGGGGTCCTGGAGCCTGAAAGTAAGGCCCAGGACCCAGCTGTGAAGAGAAGAGGCAGGAGGCGCGGGAAACTGGCCCCCGTTGTTCCCGTGGTCCAGAAGGAGGTAGACCCTGAGGGGGATGCCCTGGAGCCCACAGGGGAACAAATTGCCGAACTGGGAGATCTGCCCGAGCTGACCCACTGGCAGCAGGATGGTGGTCCCTCCAGGGAGGAATTCTGTGTGGAACAGAAGGTGTGCCCTTCTCTTGTGGGCATGAGGCAGCAGGCCTCAGCCCAATCCTCGGGTGATCAGTCAGGGTCACATTTTGTGTACTGGGAGAACGACCTCCTGTATAGCGAGCCTAAGGCTGCTGAGCCTGGGTCAGCCCGTGTGCTGGTGGTACCCCAGCGCTTCAGAGCCTTCCTACTGGGTTTGGCTCATGACGTTCCGTTAGCTGGACATCTGGGGCAGGACAAGACCTATGACAGGCTTGTCACCCATTTTTATTGGCCTCAGATGCGTAGGGATGCAGACATCCATTACAAGACTTGTCGCACTTGCCAGGCAAGTGGGAAAAGCGGAAGGAAGCAGAAGGCTCCCCTCCAACCTTTTCCGGTGGTCAGCACCCCCTTTGACCGGGTGGGTATTGACATTGTTGGGCCCCTGGACCCCAAGACAGCCCTGGGCAACAGGTTCATCCTGGTCTTGGTGGACCATGCCACGAGGTACCCGGAGGCCATCCCTCTCCGAACAGTGACGGCCCCCGTGGTGGGACGAGCACTGATGGGTGTTTTCTCCCGGATGGGGTTCCCCAGAGAGGTGGTGTCCGACCGAGGCACCAACTTCATTTCGAACTATATGAAGTCTCTGTGGAAGGAGTGTGGGGTAACCTACAAGTTCACCACTCCTTACCACCCTCAAGGAAATGGGCTGGTTGAGAGATTCAACCGGACCCTGAAAGGCATGATTATGGGTCTTGAAGAACCAATGAGGCGGAAATGGGATGTCCTCTTGCCATGCCTGTTGTTTGCTTACCGTGAGGTGCCGCAGAAGGCTCTAGGGTTCAGCCCCTTTGAGCTCTTATACGGTCACCCGGTAAGAGGACCTTTGAGTCTGGTCAAGGAAGGCTGGGAGCAATCTCCCAGGAAACCTCCCCAGGATGTATACAGCTACATGCTGGCCTTTCGGAACCAGACTCGGCGCTTCAGAGAACTTGCTCAGGCAAATCTGGAGGCCAGCCAGGAGGAGATGAAGCGATGGTACGACCGGAATGCCACTCTGGTAGAGCTTCAGCCTGGTCAGGAAGTGTGGGTCATGTCCCCTGTGGAACCTTGTGCGCTCAAGGACAGGTGGGCTGGACCGTTTAAGGTTGTGGAGAAGAAGAGCGATGTCACCTACTTGGTGGACTTGAAATCTCCCAGGAACCCCTTGCGGGTCCTGCATGTCAACCGTTTGAAGCCCCACTTAGAAAGGTCCGAAGTGGGCATGCTCCTAGCTACAGATGATGGAATGGAGGAGGAGAGTGAGCCTCTTCCTGACCTCCTGTATGCTAAGGAGCAAGACGGGTCAGTGGATGGTGTGGTCCTCTCTGACACACTGACCCTTGAGCAGAAACAGGATTGTCGCCAACTGTTGGGACAATTCCCGGATCTGTTTTCCTTGGTTCCGGGTGTCACGCATTGGTGTGTCCATGACGTTGACACCGGAGACAGCCCTCCTGTGAAGCACAAGGCTTACAGGGTGACTGACAAGGTCCGAGCGTACATTAAGGAGGAGGTCTCCAAAATGTTCGCGTTAGGGGTGATTGAGTCCTCTAGCAGTCCTTGGGCCAGCCCAGTGGTCTTGGTCCCGAAGGCTGCAGCGCCTGGTGCTTCACCGGAACTCCGGTTCTGCGTGGACTACCGAGGGCTCAATTCAGTCACGAAGACTGACGCGCACCCCATCCCCAGAGCTGAGGAGCTCATCGATCGGTTGGGGGCTGCCCGGTACCTTAGTACGTTCGATTTAACGTCTGGGTACTGGCAGATCGCCTTGACTGATGGGGCAGAAGAGAGGTCAGCATTCTCCACACCAGATGGGCTATACCAGTTCCTGGTGATGCCCTTTGGGATGAAGAATGCCCCTGCCACCTTCCAGAGGTTGGTCAACCAGGTCTTGGCTGGACTGGAGGAATTCAGTGCCGCCTACCTGGACGACATCGCAGTGTTCAGCGCCAGCTGGGAGGAACACTTGCGCCACCTCCAGGAAGTGTTGTTGGCCCTGCGCGGAGCGGGCCTCACAATCAAAGCCAGTAAGTGCCAGATTGGGCAGGGTTCTGTGGTGTACTTGGGGCACCAAGTAGGGAGCGGTAAGGTGGCCCCCCTGCAACCCAAGATTGATACCATCCTGGCTTGGGCACCGCCCAAAACCCAAACGCAGGTGAGAGCCTTCTTAGGACTCACGGGTTATTACAGGAGGTTTGTCAAGGATTACGGCAACATTGTGCACCCCTTGACTTCGCTGACTTCCAGGAAGCAGCCACGAAACGTGATCTGGACTGATGCCTGTCAAACGGCCTTTGACACCCTGAAAACTGCCATGTGCACAGCACCTATACTCCAAGCACCCGACTTTTCGAAAGAATTCATTGTTCAGACGGACGCTTTAGAGCATGGTGTGGGGGCTGTTCTAGCTCAGGTGAATGAAGAGGGCCGAGACTTGCCTGTGGCCTTCATCAGTAGGAGGTTACTTCCCAGGGAAACGAGGTGGAGTGCGATAGAGAGAGAAGCATTTGCTGTGGTCTGGGCGCTGAAGAAGCTAAGACCCTACCTGTTTGGGACTCACTTCCGGGTTCAGACAGACCACAGGCCCCTCAGATGGTTGATGCAGATGAGGGGTGAGAATCCGAAACTGTTGAGGTGGTCCATTGCCCTACAAGGGATGGACTTTACGGTGGAACACCGCCCTGGTACAGATCACGCCAATGCTGATGGTCTGTCCAGATTTTTCCGCCTTAGTGATGAGGACTCCCTAGGTTAAGGGTAGTTCTCCCCACATTTCAGCTGGAGGGGACACGTGTTAGACCTGACATCATTGGCTTGAGTCTCTCCTCCATTTTCTCGGTTTGCCTCTACTGTTTTACGATGTTTTGCTGGTATATGCTTTGGGCGCCGTGTCACTGCTGATCAGTGCCATGGCGCAAGTGCTCCCTATGTTAAAATGATGTATCTACTGTATCCATGTTTGGCTTATTTGGTTTACTGTCAGTCCCCAGTCTAGTGCACCAGGAGTGCCGGGGCTTGTAAATACAAATGCTGCTCGTGGGCTTGCAGCACGCGTTGTGCCACCCACAGGAGCGGCCTTGGAAAAGAAAGTCTACGGGTCGGTCATTGCGAGACCCACGTGCACTCCTGTACTGTCACGCCGGCTGCGCAGGTATCCCTACTTGCCAGCCCCTCCAACCTTCCCTTAACTTCATGTTAGTCACCCCTATGGTAGGCCCATGGGCAGGGTGCATTGTAAGTGTAAGGTAGGACACGCCTGACCAAGTTGGCATGTCCTGATAGTGAAGTGCCACCATCTTCGTGCTTCACTATTGCGAGGTAGCCTGCTCTCCATTGCTTAGAATGGGCCGCCGGGATTATTAATGCTATGATCCTAGCTGGCTCGGAGAGTACAGTGCAATGTCGAGTTTGGTATCCCTGAACTCGGGGTTTAATTACGCATCCGGTGGTGTGGATGGTTTTTGGACTCTGGGTTCGAAAATAGTACTTTTAGAAAGTGTCTATTTTCTTGCCTAACCATATCTGGTTTCTGCTGGTCTTGCGTGTGTGTGACAGGAGCTGGGTGGCTCCACAGGTCTGGATGAGTCAGTGTGGGATGAGTGTGACATTTACGTTGAGAGTAGGGGGAGAGTAGTTGTTGATAGCCTACCTTGCCCGATACAATGCTGGCTCCACCTCCTGCTAAGCGACTGATGGCTCTGTGCCTGCCATGGACGATCCTAGCCCCACCTCCTGCCAGGAGGGCGATAGCTCTGCTCCTGCCAGTATCAACGCTGGCTCCACCTCCTGCGGGGCGTCTGAGGACTCAGCCCGGCTCAATGAATAGGCCAGGTGCTACTGCCTAGCTCCACCCACCACAGACCCAGGATGTTGGGAAACCCCCGGCATAGACAAAGGGATCAAAGACGAAAAGGGGTATAAGAGAAGGACCCCTGAACTAGGAAATCAGATCACTTCTGACAAGGAACCCTGTAACCAAGGACAAGAGGCCTGCTGATCTAAAGGACTGCCTACCCCTTCTGCCAGTGTGCTGTTGTTGGGGGAATCCTGCAGTGCTTCTTTATTTTTGCCAAGGAACCAGGAGAGAGGAACTTTGTGTGTACTCTCACGCTTGCTAAGAAAATCTCCAAGGACTGGAAGAGTGCCAGTCTCCTGCTGAAGTCACAGGGCTAAAGGACTTCATCTGCTAAAAGTGCTATTCGCTGGAAGTGTGAATCCAGCACCTCGGAAAGAACCAGCAATCACGACGATCGGACGCTGGGCCCGACCGACGCCAGCAGCAACGCCAGTGAGTAGGAGTACGGCTCTAACTCCAGAGGACCTCGTGTCTGCCCCGCTGCTGATCGCATCAACCGTGTGCCCTTCGACGCCGTGAGCGCTGCTCACTCTGTGCAACTGCATCATCGACAACGCCTGCTGAGGCCTGATCGACACCGAAGACGCGACGCCGGATTGCTTGACGCCGCTGATCATCGTGTGCTTCATTTTCCTAAGGTACTGTGTTGTTGGGGGTCCGTGTGACTCCAGGCCCGACGTAGCGCTCCTCACGGTCGACGCCGAACCGGTGGATTATCTTTGCCCCGGCGTTGTGTAGCTCCCGTGTGAGTTACCCTGTTGCTAAGAACTGTGTTTCCAAGAAGAAGATTGGCTTGATACTAAAAGACTCTTTGTGCTAAAGAAGAAACTACCTTTGAACTATCCTTTTTCCTTCCCGAACGTATTTATTCCGATTGTGTACAGTTTGCCGTTATTTTGGTCTTGTGCTAAGCCTTATATAAAAATACTTATTTTTATAATACTACTGTGTCGTGTCCATTTGTAGTGTATTCACTTTATTACTGTATGTGGTCATAATTGCTTAACACACAGCCTCTGAGATAAGCCTGTTCTGCTCTGCCAAGCTACCAAGGGGGTGAGCAGGGGTTATCAAAGGGTGTGATCCCCTTGCCCTGACTAGAAAAGGAGTGTCCCTATTTGTCAGAAGTGTATACCTCTGCCAACTAGAGACAGCCGGTTCTAACAATGATCATGAGCACATGAATGCTAGAATTGATAATCTGACAGATGCTTTGAAGATCAATGCAGACCATGTACACCACTGATGTAGGGAACATGAGAAGTCTTCCCGCATGGATGGCTTAATAAGAGCAATAAAACGACTTGCAAATGCAACATCTGTGTTATCAAAACGTATTGTCGACCTCCAGGTTGAAATGGGGCAGTATAGTGGGGATGTGGCCCATGGACTGGTATAGATAACATATGCTATTGAGACATTGCATACCATTCAGATAGCAAGTGTCAGTAAAGTAGTACATCCAGAGAGCAAGGACCACTCTAGTGTGAGTAGTATGTCTGTCAGTAAAACAACGCGTGTACGTAAAACCATGCGTCGCACCGCTAGAGGTGAAAATCTGGGCGCAAGAACTTCTGGTCACACCAAACAGAAGGCATTGTCTCATATCCTTGTGCCTATCTTGATTGTCCTGTTTGTCATACTGCTGGTGACACGAAGTAATGTCATTTTCCATTCTTGCAGTTCTGTAAAAAAGTAGGATTAAAGTTTTATTTTTTTTCTACCTGCACAAAATCGCTTTGAGTTTTATTTAGTATTAGTTTCTCAACATTTCACTCACCCATAAAAATAATTCTAAGTAATGATGGCACTGTGCCTACGACCCTCTGTGGCTCCTAATTCATCATGTTGCTGACTTGGTAGTAGCTGTTCTTCATCCTCATCAGTTTCAGAGTCATATACAGTACTAGTTAAAACTCTGCATGTTGCTACATTCGGAAGAATTGCACATGTTGCAACAATCTTGCAGCAAATGTCGGGAGAGTACTGTAGGGCACCACCACTCTTGTGCCGGCATCTAAATATACTTTTTAGGATTCCATATGTGCGCTGAATCATACTTCTAGTTTTCCCAATGCCGCATTGTAATGTATATTGTTACATATACCATTTAAAAAAGGTGTTCAGTTATGTCAAAAAATAGCATAGGTTTCTTACCCAAAATGTATGCGTCATTGACCTCGCCACTTGGTAGTCTTGCATGGATGCAACTGGGTCGGAAAATGAATGAATCATGGGTGTTCCCAGGAAAATGTGCTATAATGTCTGTGATCACATGGTTAACATCACACAGGACCTGCATATTCATAGTATGAGTATTTTTCCCGTTGCAAAATAAATACCCTATGGTGGTGGGTGGGTAGATTAACAAGTGTATCATCTACACATCCAATGACATTTGGGAATTTTGCTATCTTGTAAAGTTGAAGCTTGGTTATATGCAGTTCATGGTCATTTCGAGGCAAATATATGTGGGTATTGATTCACATTAACGTAGAATCAAGGAATGCAAAATCACATCAGGGAACTCTGGGACACACACCAGCTGCTTCAATCACACTTTGATAGCTACCAGATACTAATAGAGACAGACTGCATAACACCTGCACATGAGTGGGAGTGGCCTTAGTGCATAAAGTGTGACTCTGAAGCCAAGGCTTAATTCAGCAATTAAATCTAGGAAAACTCACTGTGGGCACAGACTACTCTCTTTTGGTAACAGGCTAATTAAGGACCATCTGGAGACTTTTCTATTAGGACCATAAATGGTAAAAATGGTTATCCATTTTCAAAGTGTCTCCTCCACTTTAGGTTTACTGTGCTTATGTGAGAATTCTAAATGCTGTTTTCTATCCTCACCTGCTGGTTTTATTAATCATATTAAAGATTTCAGAGAAAGCACTGTTGCAGCTCTTCCCCCTCACTTCCACAGATCGGCATGAACCTAGCTGATCTCTAAAGAACATAAATACGGTTCTTGTACTTCAGAGGCCGAGGGAGAATGTTGACAGTTTAGGTTCTTTCTGTGAATGACGAGCAAATCAATTCAGGGCAAATTTCTGGATGCCTGCTTCGTGGAGCGATAAGATAAGCATGGGGTGGAAGACAGCTGATGAGGTCTGCGGTCCCCCCCCCCCCCACCCCATCAAGGATCATCTGGATGTCAATGGCTGTTGCTATAAGAGTGGTTTCTATGCTGTGGTTGGGTCTGAATCCTGATTATGTGGTGTCAAGAAGCCGGTGTCTGGCGAGGTGGTCAGAGGAGTCACTGTCGCCACCATCACTTGACTCAGAGACCTGCTTTGCTTTCAGGTATAGTTTTCTCAGGCTCTTCTTGTCAGAATCTCACCTATTTTGTTTTCGCAGGAGCGTCATGGATCTGAGGTATGGTCCTCAACCTCGCCAATTCACCACTTGCTACCAACACTAGTCACTGCCAGGTAGCAATGGTAATCCGGGGAAGAAGGGAGACCAAACAAGGAATAAAAGGAAAGAAACACAATTCGTTCTTCAGCACCACAGGAACCATCTGGAAGGTGATATGCTGTGAATAGGAAAAGGGTAGCAATTACAAGAGTGATAATATATCTATTGGCCTATTGTATATCTTACTTCTTTTTGTATAACTACCTGGAGTTTCCCTTCTTCTATGTGTATTGCATACTTGCTTCTGCAATGATTTAGAACAATCTCTGGTGCTAGGAATAAAACAGAATATGATAAATACAATAACCTTCTTACTTGTAATAGGTTAATGGTATGTCTGAGCTTGACTGTTTATGTGCCTATTTCTAATGTAGCTCGCTGAAAAATATTCCAAGTGAAAGTAACTGAATGTAAAAAAAATCTCCTTAATGCAGGTACTGAATTACTTGATGCTTTGTTGCTTTCTTTAGGTACCAGAAACAAGAAAAGAGTGAGTTCCACAGCGCAGAAGCACTGGATTAGGTAAGTAATGCAAAATAATAGTATAAATATAGACAGCACAGGAGCGCTGTTACCGTGCAAACCAGAAGGAATTCTGATTTAAATGTCTTCTTTTCCCTTGAAATGCAGGTCCGAAAGTCTAGAAGTTCCAGGAAGCAGAGAAGAAACACGGGTGCTAGAGATGGCCCGCGAACACCAAGACTGAAGAGGGCCCACCGAAAACGAGATGAGAGAAGCCGCCGCAATGAAGCAAAACGCCGCACTACCACCAGCTGAGCTGCCCCAGAGAGTACAACCTCAGGAAACACAGCAGGTAGGTGAACGACAATCCAAGGAAAGAACCCGAAGCGTTTGCCGCTTGCTGAAAGGCCGGATATGACTCACTCGACCTTTCCTGCACATGCGCACTTGAGCTCAGCGGCCATCTTTGTAGTTTTTTACACTTGCATGCGTGGTAGTTCTTTGCTCGCTCGCATCCGTACTCTTGCACGCCTGACAGTACACCCCCCCCCTCGCCCCCCTATAGAGCCCTCTCCTGGTTTGGGTTTATCAGGATGACTTCTGTGGAAGAGACGTACTAACCGAGGGGCATGAACTTGACTGGCAGGCTCCCAAGTACTTTCATCAATACCGTAACCTTTCCAATGAATCAGATACTGAAGTCTACGTCTTACCCTACGTGAGTCTACAATAGCCTCAACCTCATATTCCAGTTCATCATCCACCATCACAGGCATGGGAGCTTTAGGGAGACGTGTACCTGGTTCTACAGGTTTCAGGAGGGAGACATGAAATACTGGATTTATTTTCATGGACGCTGGAAGGTCTAGTTTCATGGCCACAGGGCTCACTACCTTACAGATCTTGTATGGACCTATGTACTTGGGTTTAAATTTGCAGGGTGCTCTCAATGTCAAGTTTCTTGAGGATAACCAGACCTCATCACCCTGTTTGTATCCAGGCCCCGTGCATCTATGAACACCCGCCCCCCTCTTGTAACCAGCCTTGGCCCTTTCCAAGTTTACTTGTGTGGTTTGGTGTACCTCTTGCAATTCCTTAACAAAATCTGTAGCAGCAGGGGTTGAGCAAAAGTAAGAAAGCAATGTTACGATGGTTCTGAGATTGAAACCGTAAGTGCAATAGAAGGAAGAGTAAGCAGTGGAACTTTGGCAACTATTGTTATAAGACAATTCAGCTAACCATACCATCTCATCCCATTCTGCTTGTGTGTGTAAGACCTGGCATATGATATACTGTTCAAAACATTGGTTATCTCTCTCGATTTGACCATCTGTCTGAGGATGGTGACTTGAGGATAGTCGTATGACTATCTGCAATAGTTCTCCCATTCCCTTCCAAAACCTTGAGATGAACTGAGCTCCCCTATCTGATATCAATACGGAAGGAAGGCCATGTAAACGTACGACTTGCTGAAGAAAGTCAATGGCTAATGTTCGAGCAAGGGGATAAGTATGACACAATTCTAGCGGCTGTAATCTTAGTTCTTGAGTGGGGAGTACTAGTCCCCCTTGAACGCATGTTAAATCCTGTTCTGTATGGGCTTCTTTTGTACCAGTTACTTCTTTCATGTCTGTGGTTGCTTGTGCTTTCTTCACTGCCTGTAAGAAAGCTTCTTCGGAATACATAGCCCCAATTATTCACTCTTTAGCTATTATAAGGGGGGGTTCTCCATGTGATTTTATGGGTTCATATCCTAACCGAGACAGGGCATCTGCTTTTCCATTCTTCTTTCCTGCTTGGAACTGTATAACAAAATCAAAATTACTAAGAAACTGAGTCCATCGTAACTGCCGCATAGATAGAGCCCTTGTAGATTTCAAAAATTGCAAATTACAATGAGCCGTTAAGACTGTGATCTTGTGGTTATCTCTTAATAGGTACTGCCTCCATTCCTCAAATACTCTCTTAATTGCTCATAATTATTTGTCCCCAATAGAGTAGTTGCCTTCAGCTGGAGTTAGTTTACGTGAGTAATAAGCTACTGGATGAAGTACCCCAGTACTGAAATCTGTCTGGAAAAGCACTCCTACCACTGCCACTTGTTAAGCATCAGCCTCTACTACAAAGGGACGTAAAGGATCAGGATGCTGTAGTATGGGTGCTTGTGTAAAAGCTTCTTCGAGTCTGCAAAATGTAGCCTCTGCCTCGGGAGTCCACTGAAACTTCACTCCTTTCTTTAACAGTCTGGTTATCGGGGAGGCTAACTCAGAGAAATTACAAATAAATTGTCTATAAAAATCGGCAAAGCTAAGAAATCTCTGAATCTCTTTAATACTTAGTGGGGCTTGCCAGCAATGGATAGCCTCCACCTTCTTTGGATCCATACCATGTCCCTGTGGGGAGATTATGTATCCCAGGAAACTTACTTGCCGAGTATGGAAAGGACATTGCTCTAGTTTACAATACAAATGGTTGTCTTGCAGACGTTCCAGTACTCTCCTTACATGGATCACATGTTCTTGCTCAGAGGGGGAATAGATCAAAAGATCATCAATATAAGCAACAAGAAATCCGTCTAACATGTCCTTTAGTACCTAGGTAATGAAAAACTGAAACGCTGAGGGGGTGTTTCATAGCCTAAAAGGCATCACTAGGTATTCATACAACCCATACTTGGTGCAAAAGGCAGTCTTTCACTCATCCCCCTCCTTAACTCTTACCAGATGATATGCCCCTCCCAAATCTAGTTTGGTAAATACTTGGGAGTCTTTTATTTGATCAAGGGTGGAGGTGATTGATGGCAAGGGGTATCTATTCTTGATGGTAATAGAATTCAATGCTCTATAGTCTGTGCAACATCTAAGACCCCCTTCCCTCTTGGGAATGAAAACTAAGAGAAGATGAAGCAGGCGATCTAGAAGGGCAAATAAAACCTATTTTCAACATCTTGTCTAGGTATTCTCGTAGGAACATATTCTCTTTTTCCTTCAAAGAATACACTCTGCTATTAGGTATGCGAGCTCCAGGCTGCAGGTCAATTCTACAATCATAGACCCTATGTGGAGGGAGGCTAGTGGCCTGTTCTTTGTCAAATATTTCTCTGAGATTCTCATAAACGGAGGGCAATAGTCCTTCATCTGTACTTGTGAATGAAATGCTTTTCTCAGTGTCACCTGGATCAAGTCGGATGTGTTCTTTGCAAAAATCCTGATTGAAGGTTAAAGTCATATTCCTCCAATCAATAAGTGGACTGTGTTGGTATAACCAGGGTAGTCCTATAATTGCTGGAAACTGAGGGGACTGAATAAGATCAAACGCTATCTTCTCTTGGGGTTTCTCGATTATCAACATCATGCCAACTGTAGTGTGCTTAATGGGGCCAGATTTTAATGTGCTACCGTAAATAGTTGTAACATCTTCCAAAAATGATTTAGATACCCAAGGGATCTTCTGACTCTGAGTCCACTGAGCATCCATAAAATTACCTGATGCTCCAGAATCAACCATAATTTGCACCTCTACAGCTTGTTGTTCCCACTCCAGACATGCAGACAGAAGGAAATGATGTGGCTGGGAAGTTCTTACTTCCATGGATGAGACAATCAAACCTGAATTACCCAAAGCCCTTGTCTCCTGAGACTTCGGGCTCTCTAGTTTTCCGATATTCTTGTTAGCTTTGGTTTGACAGGACATTCTCTAAGAAAATGTCCCTGTTTACCACAGTTTAGCACAATTTTTTATCACACCTTCTCTGTTTCACTTCCTCACTAAGGGGCCCTTGAATGCTACCTATTTGCATAGGTTCAGGTTCCACCACAGTTTTTTCTGGATCAGGTTTCCTTTCACGATACGTAAAAACTCTCCCATCTGATCTACCTCTTTCTCTTTTACGTTCACTCATTCTATGATCCAACTTAACTACTAGATCAACAAGGGGCAGTACAGGACTCAGGAGGCTCTACTACTTGTGCCAATGCATCCTTTAAATCCTCTCTCAACCCCTTGTAGAATAGAGCACTACGCTTTTCCTCAGGCCATCCTGCTTCGGCCCCTAGTCGGAAGAACGTGGAAATGTAAGAGGTTAGATCCTTGGTTCCCTGTTTCAATGTTAACAGTTCAGTGTCAGCTGAGTGGGTGAAGGTGTGTCTATCAAACAACTTCCTGAGTTCCCTTTTAAAGGCACTATAGTCCTGTAATAGTGGATCGTTTCTTTCAATCAATGGTATTGTCCAATTAGCCGCAGATCCCCCTAAATAAGAAATAACAAAAGCTACCTTTGGAATTAGAATTGGAATTGGAAGTGGATTGTAGAGCGCGTAGCTACCCGTGGGCGTCCCAGCGCTGGACTCGTGAAGTTACATCTGGAACAGAGTGACCTAATGGAACAGCCAGGTCTCCAAGAGCCTGCGGAATTTTAGTAGATTGGTCTCCGTACGGATGTTGAGGGGTAGGCAGTTCAACAACTTGGAGGCATTGTATGAGAATAGACGTCCTCCTGATCGTGCTTTCTTGATTCTGGGGACGCTTGCCAGGGAGAGGAGGTCGGATCTCAGCTTCCTGTTGGCTTTGTGTGGTTTGACCAGGGATCCTAAGATTGGGGGTCCCTTGTCTTGGAGGATTTTAAGTGTGATGCAGAGGTATTTAAAATTGATTCTTTCATGGATTGGGAGCCAGTGTAGGGAGCTTAGGGCAGGCTTAGTGGAGCATCGGTTTTCTGTGCCGGTTAGCAGCCTAGCTGCCGAGTTCTGGACATTTTGCAGTTTGTTGATGACCGATTTCCGAGCACCAAGGTATAGGGCATTTCCGTAATCTAGTCTGGACATGATAAGGCCCTGAATGAGGAGTTTTCTGGAATGGGGGGTAAAAGAGGGAGGATTTTGCGAGCGGTACGTAGGAGACCAAAGCAGGTTCCCGCGGTTTTCCTCGCTTGTGTTTGAAAGTTGAGGTCCTGGTCGAGCCAGACACCTAGGCTCTTTATTTCTTTTTTGGGATTGAGGTTGGCCCCATGCATGATGGCCACAGAAGTTTGGTGGGGAGTTTGGATTGATTGCCTAGTAATAGGATCTCTGATTTGTCACCATTAAGATTGAGGGGAGATTCGCTCATCCATTTGGAGATGTCTTTGAGACAAGAGCATAGGTTTTCCTGGCAATGGTCCGACTGGTTTAGGGAGACTACGATTTGGGTGTCGTCGGCATACATAACTAAGTTTATGCCAAAAGGGGCTACAATTTCCTCCAGAGGGGACATATATACGTTAAAATGTGCGGGGCTTAAGGATGAGCCCTGGGGGACCCCACATTGGAGAGGAACAGCTCTGGATCGTGTGTTTCCTTCGGTGACCTCAAAGGAGCGCTCTTACCATGCAAACCAGAGGAATTCTGATTTAAATGTCTTCTTTTCCCTTGAAATGCAGGTCTGAAAGTCTAGAAGTTCCAGGAAGCAGAGAAGAAACACCGGTGCTAGAGATGGCCCGCGAACACCAAGACTGAAGAGGGCCCGCCGAAAACAAGACGAGAGAAGCTGCCGCAATGAAGCAAAATGCCGCACTACTGCCAGCTGAGCTGCCCCGGAGAGTACAACCTCAGGAAACACAGCAGGTAGGTAAACGACCATACAAGGAAAGAACGCAAAGCGTTTGCCGCTTGCTGTAAGACCTGGATATGACTCACTCTACCTTTCCCACGCATGCGCAATAGAGCTCAGCGGCCATCTTTGTAGTTTTTTACACTTGCGTGCAAGGTAGTTCTTTGCTCGCTCGCATCCGTACTCACGCACGCCTGACACTTCTATTGGGCCTTCCTTTCCTCCAAATCCATGATTAACTTTTGATCCTCCTTTGACAGTTCTGCTGCTGCCTTCATTTTCTCAAATGCTAGGGTAGCCAATTTCATTCTAAATTCTCTCTCAGCCTGCTTGTCCCCTAACCCTGATTTGTTCAAGCTGATGGAGGACACACTACTCTCTGCTATAGACAAGACAGGTGACTTGAATTGAATGGGTACCTGTTCCCCTCTACTGTCACCGGGTTAACTGAAAGGCCAGTCTTCTCTTCCTCATCCTCTTCCCCAAACTCCTCTTGCTCCTGTGTGGTGGACTGTAGCAGGTGGATGTCCTCCTATTCTCTGAGGGCTATCTACTACTCCTCCTTCTTAGGCCCCTGCACCAGGATCAGCCCTTTCTCCTTACACAGCTTCCTCAGGTCAAAAACAGGAACAAGGTTTGACCCGATAGGATGTTTTTCCTTTGGGCTTCGTCTCTGGAATGGAAGTCAGAAATCCTCAACGGGGGCAAGACAAAAGGCTGAGGCCAAAGAGGGCTTTACATCAGCAGATAGCCCCTGGATGATGCTGTGGTGAAGCCATTGACTTTTGACAGGAAAGCACTGAGCATGAGAAATTTGAATTTCATTGTCAAAGAAGGTCTCTGTCCGGTACCCCACAAGACTCACCTGGGCTTGTGAAGCAATCCCGCAGAGACGACACTAACCACCACCCCTGGTCCCAACAAACCCCCACGGGGAGTAACACCCGACAAGGATGAGATGGATACAGGGAGGGGGGGCCAAAGGAACCAGGGAAGTGGCTTTGGTGATATGGACGTTGAGAAGGGTCTTGGTACAGCTGAGGGAACAAGAGTGCCTGACTAGGACTAGGTAATACGCTCGTGCTGAAAAACACCCCACAAGACACATGCAGACAGGAGCCCCTTTTTCTGACACTCAACGCTATTTGTTGTTCGGGTTGACCCAAGGAAGAGGTCTGTGAAGTGTCGTCCAGGAGCCTTACGTCCGTGGCAAGGAAAACAAAAAGAAGGCGCTTCTGCGCCAGGACCACCAAAGAACCAAAAGAACTCAAAGGAAGGCGCTTCTGCGCCGAAAAGAAGTCACGAACAAGAACTCCAGGGTAAGCGCTATAGCGCGGCCCAAATGTACAATGCTCCTACGCAATATGCGTGTAGGAACCAAGCAGTAGCGCACCTGCTCCACCGCCAAAGCAAAGGTATATCCAAGGAAAATGTTAAAGCGCTCCTGCGCTACGGGCAAAACAACTGAGGAACCAGGGTGTTGAAAGTTTAAGCGCACCTGCGCTTCATAGTACAAACATGCAGTAGCGCTCCTGCGCCACTGCTAACCAAAAGAACAAAGGCAGGAAAGTAGCTGCGAGCCTTCGCAGCTGCTACGTAATAGAGTTATCAGCAGCGCTCCTGCGCGGCTGACATCCGATAGTACAAACGGCAAGCAGTCACGTAACGCTTGAGGAAATGCAGCGTTACCGTGACTCGAAGTAACCTCCGGCGTCTGCTGGGCTGAAGCGCGGCTGCAGGGGAGTATCAGACGCACCGATCCGGCGGGCTTCACGCATTTTAAGCGTGTTCCCCCGGAAGTGCATGTTGACGATGTTGTGGTGGAGGACTAGACCGGGACACCACTTCCGGCCGGAAGTGAGTATCCTGATGCCTGCATGCATTCTGTGGTGTCCGGGACGGCGGGAAGCCGCCACATGACAGTCTCTTTCCAGCTAGATACTTTTCTCGTCTTTGCCATGTGCACCTTTCTTTGTTCAGGCTCAGTCACTTTTTTGGGAACTCAGCTGTAGCTGAAGGGGGCTCCACAAGATCAGATACCTTCTCTCTGAAGTACAGCTGAATCGTATTGGCTACTATGGAAAAGCTTGCAGCAGGAACAACCTGATTCTTTGACCCAGCAGCAACACACACCTTCATTGGATCGATTTGGCAGATTAGTCCCAGTCCTATGGAGGAGTTTGGAGGTAAAAGTTTCTAAGTCCCAAGATTCAGGATATGTTGTTAGGTTTAGTACACTTTGACACCCACAAATTGTCGAGGACTTTGGGGACAGTGCTTGGGGGCAAGACTCTATCCAGCAGATGCCAGCAGAAAGGTATGGAGCTGGTCCAGTTGTAACTGGTCAGCAGGTCCAGTCCTCTTCTGTTCTTCCGCAGGTATAGAAAGGTTATGAGGAGGGTACTGTGGGTGCTATATTAATGCTTGAACCAGCCTACGGGTGGGAGTCAGTCCGGATCCGTCCCTAACCAATGGGGTAAAAGTTCCCATAAACACCCTATCCACTTCATGTCCTGTCTGCCCTACTACAAACAATCGCACAGAGCACCACTCTGACTAAATCCCTGTGGTCATTTCAAACGGTTTCTGGAGGCAGCTCCACTCCCAGTGGGACTGGTGTCTACCTGACATGGAGAACAAAATTAGAACTCTGCCCCATCGCTAAGAAGGTAGGCCTTTTAAAAGTTAATCAAGTTCCTTGACACTGCACAGCACAGATGATCATCCTGTCAGAGGAACAGAACGCCTCTCAATACCCACGGTCTTTGTCTGAAATCTCTAGCAAGTTCATGCCTCATCAAGTGGCTATTTAGCTCCTGGGTGACAGCTGGAAGCTGCTGCAAATGTGCTCCCAAAGTCTTTAGGTAGGGAAAAGGTAACTTTCTAAAAGTACCCTTTCCAAAATAATTATTACAAATCGGACTTGACCAGCAAATTAGGCTTGTAGTAAATATTCAGAAAGTCCAAAATTAACTTTGTACCTGCTTTCCAGCTGGATATAACGATATTAAATTGAATATTGTATCTCAAAGCTTCCCTATCGGGCGGCTAACCCTTCTACAGTGAAAATAGCTTTTTGGAAATTTTAGCTGCAAGGAGATGTTTAACATTTAACTTTTCAATGTCCTACTTTTAATTACCAGGCACCCTGTCATAAGGTGACTTAATAATATTTAAAAAGAGGGTTCACATATGTCAAAATGGGGTATTTTGGCAAGCTTAATTTGCAGTTTAAACCAGCACAGTTTGGCTGCAGGTGGCAGACCGCAGTCATGGTTACACTGTCA
The DNA here is from genome assembly GCF_964263255.1 of Lissotriton vulgaris. NCBI lineage: Eukaryota > Metazoa > Chordata > Amphibia > Caudata > Salamandridae > Lissotriton > Lissotriton vulgaris. The sequence continues at coordinate 1,213,644,316 of NC_141696.1, forward strand.
CTGTAGTGGATCGCACAATGGGTGCTGCAATCCACTTGTGACATTTAAATTACAGGCCCTGGATACAATTTTATTTAATATACCAGGGACATACAGGTAAGTTACATATGCCAATAAGTATTTTGCCAGTTTCATGTTGTTGAAAGGGGGGAGCATAGGCACTTTACCTCTGGTGATCAGGGGTGAAGTACCCAGAGTTTTACAGCCAGCAAACACAGTCAGGCAAAAAGTAAGAGTGCTTCCACAAATATGATGGTAATTTCTAATAGTGGCCTATTATCCAAGTGCCCAGAGAAAATTCGTTTTCCTGTGTGCACTGTATATGTAGTCAGCATTATTAATTTGCACAATTTGTAGTCCTGGTCTAGCCCAAATGTTATTCCAAAAGCAATGACCTTGCTTCTGTTTTTGACAAGGGTGTAGTAAGATGCACCTGGATGAACATAGGACAATGTACACCCCCAAACACAGTTCACAGCACTTAGTCATAGTGCCAAGAAGTGCCAGATTTATCAACAACATTGCGTTGATGAAAAGTCACCAAAGGTGATGCTAGCCAGTGCAAAGTGTTGATGTGGGAATTACTCTCAGATGCAAAGTTTGTTTATTTCGCATTGGAAAGTTGCCTAAAGTAATACAAAGTAGTGGTATGCGCTACTTTGAGCTATTTTGCATCAAGGAGGCATCCCATAGGTAGAACATGGACATTCCCATGCCACCTACTAACATTTGTAGACAAGGCATCGGACCAAGAAATATGGCTCCTTGAGATAGACGCAAAGAAAGAGAAAAGCATTCTTTTCTCCAAACTTGTCTAACTATACATGTGTGCTGTGCTGTGCAGCATGCAAACAAAATGGAAAAAGTGTAAAAGTAAGTCAAAGCATGGAATTTCTGTACTGGATGGGTACATTTGTAGACTCACCTACACACCCTTGCACTATGGTGAAAAGCTATGCCGGCAGAAAATATGCTTTTGCTTTGGAAGAGAGCAGCAGCGCCCTTACCAGCTATATCCTTTTAATGCAACATTGTCTAGTGTGAAAAAATTGTAAAGTTGCACAATAGTGTAGGAAGATAATCAGTGCTTAATTTGAGCCGGTGGTTTCCGGTTCGCTGCACAGGCACCTCCTGAAGAGGGCCCTGGCTCTTATGTTTTTTTTTTTTACAAATTAAGCACTGTATAATAAAAGAAAACATTTGGACAAACCAAAAGTACATTACCAAAGATAAAAGAAACCAAAAAGACCAAAAAACGGACAAAATAAATGTTCACACATTCCCAAAATCTGGTCCAGGAGTGACGCATTCTCCAGCTGTAAGTGCAGTTAAGTGTGCTGCAGAGAGTAAAGAACATAGGGGCACATGCATCAAGCTATTTTTTGCGAACACAAACAGTGTGATTGGTAGGCATGAGCGAATTTTGCGGATCTCCCGTTCGCGAATTTTGCGGATTTGCGGATTCGCAATCCGCAAAATCCGCGAATTCCCGCGAATTTGCGGATTTTTTTTTTGTGTTCGCCCGTGTTTCTGCCAGTTCGCGAGGGTTTTGTACACTTTCGCAAATTGCGAACTTACCTGTCGGGTCGCAAGTTTCGCGAACTTGTTGTTTCTACGTGTCGAGCCTGTTTGGGACACTCTTCTTCATCACTGCCACTCTCTGTCACCACTGCCACTCTCTGACTACTCATGCCACCCTCTGGCCCACCCATGCCACCCTCTGTTTCATCACCACACCCTCTGGTTGTCCAGTGTACATTATTTTCGGCAAAGCAAAGCACACCTTCCCTGCCTCAAGTGACCTGAATTAATTTGGGGCTGATTAATGTGTCACAGAATATTTTTTTAGCTGACACCTGCTTCCTTAGTGCGCCCTGATTAGTGATCTTTTGCACTTGCTAAGTGCTTTCATTGTTGCAAAATTAGTTACAACACCTGCCCTGCCCCAACTGACAATAATGAATTAGGGGCTGATTAATGGATTTTAACTTCCAGCCTGGCTCCTGCTTGTCTCCCTTAGCTGTAATTCAGGACCTTTGTGGCATATGTGTAACTATTCTGAGGTTCAGAGCAGGGTCACATAATAGTTTCAACTGGCAACTGAACTCTGGAGGGGCCCCTCAGGAAGCACTACAGGAAATGGCTACTAATGATGAGCCTGAACTTTTGAACCTGGTAAGTAGTTACTTTCAGTTTTGCTAAGATCGTATTTCTGCAATTTTGCACTTATTCGCGGGGCGCGAACTCACGCGAACTCACGCGAACAGTGCGAGCAGTGCGAGCAAAATCCGCTGCTCGCGGATTTGCGGATTTTGCGGGAGATTCGCAAATCTCGCGGATTGCGGATTTCCCGAAAATCCGCAAAATCCGCGAGCGGAACGGATTTTCCGCCCACCCCTAGTGATTGGCAAAAATCGTCAATTAGCGATCGCAAAATGGCCTTTTCCAATGCATGAAAGTTTTATCAATTCCAAATTTAGGCAAACGCAATTTTTTGCGATTCCCTAAATTGCAAATGCAGATAGGGAATCGCAAGTTGATTTTAACCATGTGCATACTTTAAACAAGCATTTACAATGCAATAGTTTTGCCTTTGTTAAAGTTAGAGCTATTGGCATTGCTCTTGACATTATTTTTATTTATGTTTATTTTAACATAAATAAATGGCATTGTCATTTACAATGCCACTAGCTTTATCTCTCGCAAATGACACACACAAACACACACAGAGCCCCCCCCACACACACAGCCACACAGAGTCCCCCACACACACAGCCACACAAAGCCCCCCACACACACAGCCACACAAAGCTTCCTACACACACAGCCACACAGAGCCCTCCACACACACCCACACAGCACAAGCAGGCAACAGTGGCACACGGAGGCACAAGCAGGCAACAGGGGCACACGGAGGCACAAGCAGGCAACAGGGGCACACGGAGGCACAAGCAGGCAACGGGGGCACACGGAGGCACAAGCAGGCAACGGGGCACACAGAGGCACAAGCAGGCAACAGGGGCACACGGAGGCACAAGCAGGCAACAGGGGCACACGGAGGCACAAGCAGGCAACAGGGGCACACGGAGGCACAAGCAGGCAACAGAGGCACGAAAACAGAGGCACAAGCAGGCAACAGGGGCACGAAAACGGAGGCACAAGCAGGCAACAGGGGCACATGGAGGCACAAGCAGGCAACAGGGGCACACAGAGGCACAAGCAGGCAACAGGGGCACACGGAGGCACAAGCAGGCAACAGGGGCACACGGAGGCACAAGCAGGCAACAGGGGCACACAGAGGCACAAACAGGCAACAGGGGCACGAAAACTGAGGCACAAGCAGGCAACAGGGGCACGTAAACTGAGGCACAAGCAGGCGACAGGGGCACACGGAGGCACAAGCAGGCAATAGGGGCACACTGAGGCACAAGCAGGCAACAGGGGCACACGGAGGCACAAGCAGGCAACAGGGGCACACGGAGGCACAAGCAGGCAGCAGGGTCATGAAAACAAGCACAAGCAGGCAAAAGGGTCACAAGCATGAATTGTAATTTAGACGGGGCTGAAGTGGAGAACGGTCAGTTCGGGAAGTAGTGCGGCTGGTGCAGTGGTATCAGGCCGAAAGGTGAGAGGGGCTGTCTGCACCCCAGTTTGGACAGTTTCCACTACCTAACAGGGATTGGTGGGAGGGGGGCGTACTTCTTGCTTGCTTTAGGGCTGTTACTTCGGGGACGCAGTGCACGCTGCTGCCTGCTGCCGCCGGGACACGACAACAGGCAGGGAGAGGACAGGCTAGGAGAGAGCAGGGAGGGGACAGGCTGGGAGAGGGCAGGGAGGGGACAGGCTGGGAGAGGGCAGGCTGGGAGAGGGCAGAGAGGGGATAGTCAGGGAGAGGGCAGGTTGGGAGAGGGCAGGTTGGGAGAGGGCAGGTTGGGAGAGGGCAGGTTGGGAGTGGGCAGGTTGGGAGAGGGCAGGCTGGAAGTGGACAGGCTGGAAGTGGACAGGCTGGAAGTTTAAAGGCTGGGAGAGGACAGGCTGGGAAAGGACAGGCTGGGAAAGGGCAGGCTGGAAGTGGACAGGCTGGGAGAGGACAGGCTGGTAAAGGGCAGGGACCATAAAATACATAGATATAAAATCATTTAAGATCCCCTGTCTTGTAACCATGTAACAGACAGACATAGAAAGTAAAAAAATATAAAACAATTATTAATCTTCGTAGTCCCGCTCCTCTCAGAATTCATTATCTACAATAGAATAAAATACACTCCTTCGAGTAATACAGTAATTCATACGAAAATGAGCACACCACTAGGGTCCATAACAAGGAAAATAACAACAAAAATGAGAATACAGCCTGCATGCCTCATCTTCCAACACACTGCTAGGCGCTGCATTCCATAACACGTTTTTTGAGGGGGCCGTTTTATATAGCACGAACTCCACCTGAGGGTATTCGAGGCTTTACACGAACACCAGTTATGTTACACAAGGACACATTCATTTTTGTTAGGCACGGGGAGAATAAGTGATTTGCCCAGAATCACAGGATGTTGAGCCAGCTCTGAGACTCGAACCTGGTTCCCTGGCTCCAAAGTCAGCAGCTCTGGCAGTTACGCCACATCCTCTCCCACTTTAACTGCAGCTCGGTGGTCTCCATACACAACATGGACATTGGAAACACTAACCACAGCGGATCACAACTGTTGTAAAGCAGCCTCTGAAATTTTAAATAAAGAAAATCAATCTTCATTATTTCAAGTCGAAGCACCTCAGGAACGCATTGGGCCGAACCATGGGACGGACAAAAAGGGGAGGGGGGGGTCAATGAAGGAAGGAAGGAAAAGAGAAAATAAACAGGGTTAAAGGGGGCAAAGTTATGAGTTGGACAAAATCCTCCCAACCACACAACCTGCACCGTGTAGCATGCGACCCATGAGGGAAGCGTTTCAGCGCCCCATATAAGCGCTATATAAATGCTGCAATACAATATGAGTCAACCACCTGACCTGAGTGTGAAACACAGCAGCCACTGCCCACGTGTGAACGGACACTAGTGACAACGCCGAGATAAGGAAAGCAGAGTCAACCACACGAACAAGACCGGCAGAACCCCGCAGTGAGCACAGTGCAGTGACTGAACTTAACAGTGAGTGTCAGCGGAAAACACACGCAGCTTTGGGTGTGAACGAACAGCAGTGACAACCCTGAGTGTGAGGGGACCATAGAGGCAGCCGGTGACAGCCCTGGGGTGGAAAGGAAGTAAAAAGAGGTCATGGGTGCAAGTAGAAAGAAGGCAATTGTTGGGCAGAACAGTGACTGTGGTGAGAGCCGAGTCAGAGTAGACACCCTTGAAAGAACTGAGACGGCACCAAGCAGTGATGGCACCTGTGGGCAGACAAACAGCAGTGACGGCCCACGGGTGCGCACGTCAAGTACCAAGATTCAGCATAGAGAAAACAGGCACGCTCTAGTGACAGCAGAGACTGGTGCCAGCTCAAGCAGTGACATCCCTGATTGACAGAGTTGTGACGACCCCTGTGATATGACCGTCAGGGAGACCACCTCACTCTACGTCATCACGGACACGTTTCCAGTCATGAACTTTTCACCCTCAAATACCAGGCATCAGTTCTGAACAACTCATTTCTTCAATTGAAGCAAATCCGGACTGTAACTCCCAGAATACATTACGATGTCATGACAGCAGATGAATGTAAACAGTGACTGCCATGACATGGAATGAGGCGGACACCCTATGACAGTAGCGCCTACAGTGACTGAGCAGAGGAGCGACAGCCCCGGGGCTGGATAGACAGAGGCGTAGATATTGATGGTGCAGCAGGTGCAGTGACACCAGGGCCAGAGTCGCGAGGGGCCACTGAACCCTGATTATTTATATTTTACTACCCAAACAGCAGGGTCTCCAGTTCCTTCCGGTGGGCATCCGGGCAGCAGAGACGATATTAAGTGAGCAGGGGGTCGCCAAACTGGCGTTGCTATCACTGAGAGCAGCAGGTGCAGTGACACCGAGGCCCATGGGCGTGACTGCCCCACTTAATCCCAATTAAAGTGTTTTTTTTAAATACCGAACCAGAGGACGGGACCCCATCCACCCTTACTTGCTTTAGGGCCCCTGGCACCCTAGGTGCGCCCCTGAATGAGTGCCCCCCCCCCCCCCCCCCCGGAGTGAGAGCACACAGTAGACAAACTCACGCTGTTGTTGGGCCAGGCACACGCAGAGGGCAAGCTGGAAGGCCAGGGCGCGCCCCAGGATGCACTTCATGGTGAGAGGTGCAAGTGCCGACACTTCTCTCTTTTCTTCCCTCTTCTCGCAGCTGTGTTACGGGCCGCTTCTCTTCCTCTGACGTCCCTGCTGTCAGGGATAGAAGAGGGAAAGGTTTGCATTTTATAACCCCATTACCCAGACCAATCCACGGCGGGTCGAAGCAGGGGACAATCCGTCACTGGTTCATCGGGCTGCAGGCTGTGGGTCTCCGGGGTCCGAATATCCGAGTGTCTGGGGTGGACCGTGGAAGAGGGGTCATTGGGCCCCCGCTGGCTTAAATCTGCAGTCCTGGTGCGTCCCCACGCCTGACCGTGGACACCCTGCCGAGATCCATGTATGTGTCACTGTTTTATTTAAACAAAAGGGAGCCACCCACAATCGTGCGGATGCCCGCGAAACCAGCCCTGTCCTCACACAAGCGCTGTGCTCAACAGCAGGGGTCGGGCCTCAGATTAATAAAACTAAGCACCAGTGTTTGGCAATGTAGCCGCCCCACCCCCGAGGTCAATCACACTGTAGGCTTGAGTGCTGTGCTGGGATGTGCTCCAGGGGAGGGACAAGCACAAGAGGAAGCCAAGAATAAGAAGCAATTAAACGAGTGACAGTCATGCCTACCAGTGGCAAGCAGTGAGCGCACCATGTGTTAGGTAAACCCACATTAGGTCTTTCGTTGTCTAGAGGGGATCCCTAAAATACAGGCTGGCCAGGACGGATTGCTGTGGGTTGACTAGGAGAGATCTGTGCATGAGAGTCTGTGTGAATGAATGTCTTGTGGGCAGGTGCCAACGGGTGTGAGTGAGCGACTCCGTCAGAACAGAGGAGCCTGCAGTTGGACAGAAGTTGCTGACTGCAGACATGCTGGCAGTCAGTTTATTGAGCAATCCACGGATATGGGGGGGCCGAGCAAAGTATCCGGGCTGGCTGAAGGAGCACGAGCTGTGGCATGAAAATATTGGATTTGTAAATGGTGCAAAAAGGACATTGTTGAGCAAAGCACGGGCACCAGCGGGAGGGGGGCGGGAACGGGGGCCGGAGACACGCAGAGCGGGAGGGGGGCGGGAACGGGCATTGTAGAGCGGGAACGGGGGCCGGAGACACGGAGAGTGGGAGTGGGGCGGGAACGGGCATTGTAGAGCAAAGAACGGGCACCAGCGGGAACAGCACGAGCTGTGGCATGAAAATATTGGATTTGTAAATGGTGCAAAAAGGACATTGTTGAGCAAAGCACGGGCACCAGCGGGAGGGGGGCGGGAACGGGGGCCGGATACACGCAGAGCGGGAGGGGGGCGGGAACGGGCATTGTAGAGCGGGAACGGGGGCCGGAGACACTGCGAGCAGGAGAGTGGGTGGGAACAGCCAAAAAATAAAAGCAAGCACTCACCTGGACTTCTTCCGGGTGCCGTCAATGCCGGACCAGATTCGGGGGCGTTCCCGAGGGCTTTTGGCTGACGTAGCGTGACGTCGCCAAAAGCCAAAAATTCTCGGGAACGCCCCCGAATCTGGTCCGGCATTGACGGACAGGCCCGTCTTCCAATGGCTAGCCTCCATTTATGGAGCTAGCCAATGGAAGACGGGGCGGATTCCAAGCCACATATACTATACTCATTAGGTTTTTTCTAGCACATGCGTACTTCGTACGCATTGGCTAGTCAAAACCTAAAAATGCACAAGACCGCATTTTTCAAAGTGCCAGTGGCACACACATGCCCCGGAGGGCATAGGGGCATAGGGGCATGTGTGTGCCTTAAATGTGCACCTTGTTTTGCTAGGGGCACCTCAGGGGGGCCTAAGGCCCCGGGAACCCTTGCCTTTACATTACCTAATTTGCGATTACTAATTAGGTAACCACAATTTAGGTAATGCAAGACCATTCGCACCTATGGGCCTTAAGGCCCATAGGAAAGAATGGAGTTGTAATTGCAAATAGCGATTCCCTAATTGCATTTGCGATTCTTAAGGAATCACAATTAGGGAATTGCTATTTGCTGTATGCTTTGTTGTATTGCATTTTGCAATTACCAAATAGCGAATTTTAAAAAATTGCTATTTGGTAATAACAAAATGAAACGTTCATGCATGTGCCCCATAGTATCCTTTGGGTATTTCCTATTGTATTCTTGCTTGGTTTTTTTAAGGTAAAGGAAAAGGCATTCTGCACCAACTTCTGGCTTAAAAACAAAACACCTACAATCTTTTTATGCTCAGATAATACAAAATACATGGAAGGTTTCTGGTCTGCGTTTGAGTAAAAAAAGACAAGTTAATGTAAACACAGCACTGGCATAGATTCACCCTTGTTGGGTTGCATAAAAACATACCCAACAGAGCTCATACTTTACGGTTTGAGAGATTTGTATTTCAGAACGTTATGGAGCCAATTTGCCAAAGCATTTGTGAGTACAAGAAGTGCTACCAAGTGAGTACTCTTTTACGTACTCTTACATGCGTGTGTGAATCGCCCCTGAAACGTCCAACTCATTAGTAAAAGTGCAAAGAGGGCGCAGTCCTATTTACACAAACATCATATGAATATGTCCTGTTTATTCCCATTTTAGATGTTTTTAGGCCAATTCACAAAGGTATGAAAGAGTATGTAAAGGAGTACTACAAATGTACTAAAATGCCTTTGTGAATAGGCTACATTGAGCTCACTCGGGTTTTTTTGGGTTTTTTTTTTGCAGTGATAATCCGCCAGCTAAAAGTGGGGGAAATGATGCCCCAGCAATATAAAAAAAAAGGTGGTGCATATCAACCAGTGAAATAAAAACAGTGGCAAAATATCCTGTGAACACATCATTTGCGATGGGCGTGGGGTGAACACCTGATTATGACCTCAGTGTTAAGGATCACAGGATCACTGCAGTCTGCTATCACTGTAAAGCTGCAGACAGAACCTTTCTTGCAGCGGCCTCCAGCTTCAATTTATTGACATGGACAGGGAGCAAAAACTTCTGAATTAAAAGGCAGTAAAAGATGATAACTGTATGTTTTTTTCGATTATCTGCCGGCCCTGCCTTCCTGTTGGTGTGCAGCGTGTTGCTTGTGTTTATGCTGGACTGATAAAAGGTGTCTCCGCCTACAACAAACAGGCTCGTTTCCATGCACAGGCAAGCTGGGCCTGAGCGGAATAATGAGCAACTCGCTTTATAGTCAGAGAGAACAAAAGAAAGGCAATTGCTTCTATAAACAGAACAGCTTGCCTCAAACTTGTAACCTAAGACGCGAGGCTTGAGACTCAGCTGTTGCAGGCTCAATAGGCAATTGAGTGAGGTCTAGGTGACCGCATTTGCTTACTGTCAACAAAACAAAAAACAAAATGCAGGCCATCTACAGCAGCTGAGTAACCATTGGTGGGGGAAAGAAAACAGGGAAGCCAACCGCAAACTGTGTAAAAAGAGAAAGAAGACGAGAGGGAGAGCGAACTAGAAGTACAATAGTAGTATGTGCAGGAGAGAGGCAGACCGGTCACCAGAGTCGGCAAAAGACAGTATAAGACAGACTCTGCATCCACCCAATAACGACAGACAGGAACAGACAAACTGGGTGATATGGAATATATAAATTAGGCAGGAAATGTAGGGACAACCTGTAGCTGGAGACTAAAAGGGAGCAAAACAGAGCGATAAAGGAAAAATAGAGAATTAGAGGCAACAGATAATAACAAGCATTTGCAATGCAATCGGTCTCACCTTTAGGACCTTAAATGTATTTAGCTATGCAGCACATTAGCCTGGATGCTGAAACATCTACTGTTCTTTATTCCTTTTTCTTGAATATTTATTGTCATCAAAGATTGATAGGTTTACAGTTTCAGTTCTCTATCCTTCCCCAACACCTGGCTGGATTGAGTGTAGTTGGTTGCTATTTTCTAACGTGGCCTTTCATTTATTGGTTTACCATGCTATCCAGTGTTTGCCCAAAAAGTAGCCTAGTTACTGATCTGATGTTGAGCTCAATATCTTCAGTATTCAGGGTTGACTTGCCAATTGTGTAAGCTGCCCGAGCACATTCTCTCTTTTACTGAACAATTTGTGTGTTTGTCCAATATTGAGAGATGTAGGATGGCACTGTTTTAATTAAGAGATGGGATAGGTTGTCAAGGTACTTGCTGGGGAGTTAGTTGAACTAGAGTCAAATGAAAAAAATAAGCTTTGGACTTGAATATATTTCTTTTTCGTAAAGCTAAGATCATTCAAATCAGACAGGCAGTTGGAGCTTGTGCATGTTATTCACCAGGCTGTGCATTATAGCCTGATGAGGAACATTGAAAGTTTCCATGACAGTTTGGCCGGCCCAAGACAGATGGCCAAGCAGTCATGCCCACTTGGAGTGTGCAAACCACTCCTCTCCCATGCCACCAGCCTCACCCCGCCCTAACCCAGCCCATAGTGGAAAATGAAATGATAAAAGCGAGGATATTATAAAATAAATTCCCGTTCTGCTGCTCTGAGAGCAGTGGGGCAACGTTCTCTGCTTTAGCGGAGGAGCAGCCCTTTGCAGTAAGTTACGTTTTTATGCTGTATGTGTTGCTGTGTTGTGTATGGGACAGTGAGCATGATACTGTAGTAAGTGGTGAGTTTTAGTGTGATGAGCTGTTAAAAAGAACCAATAAGAAATACAACAGTCTGTAAAACCTAGAAGCCACACTGCTCTAGATTCAGGACCAGACTTGAAACCAAAATTAGCTGTGGCAAAACATACTGGATGTAGCCCCACACCGTAGGAGGCTACCACTAAATGAGGTCATGAGTGGTCCCTGGCAGCCCATCTTACTCTAAAAGCAACCCCTGGGGGCCTGGCCAAGATGGCGGCGTAGGAAGACGCACTCTTCGGAGCTCCCGCCGTCGGCCTTCTACAGCACGGGCTCCGGCCTCACGGAGCCCCCTCTCAGCGACCCCATTAACACGCCCGTTACTGTCCCTATACTGGGGAGACCCAGCTGGGTTGTTCCTGACCCGCAGAGACCGCCTGTGTGACGATCCATCGATCGGCCTGTGGCACGGCCTGGGCCTGCGGCCGGAGCTGGGGGCGGAGCGACCAGTCGGAGACACAGCAGCCGAGCCGGAGGCCTGGGATCGGGCGCAACCCCCCACCTAACCCGGTGAGTCTTCGGCGGGTCTGACCCGCGCCTTCTTTGGCGCGAGGCATCGGGGGTACCACGACCCGATTGCTTCTGCAGACCCGCCGCCACGGCGAGAGTGTGGAGACTGGTGGGGGTGCCTGCTGGGCTTCGGGTGTGAGGAAGTGGGAATGGCGGTCGTGAGCGAACACCCGCGCTGAGCACTGAGACCTAGCTAGAGGCAAAGCAAGACAGGGCCCAGGATCGGGATTGCCGAAGGGGGGACCACACTAGAGACTTGGAGCTGAGAGCCCGTGATTTGAGGCCCCCCACACAGTTTCAAGAGTCCACGGCGGGCCCGGCCCACGCATGAAAGCTGCATGAGGCGGCAGACGGGAGATACGTATGTTGCTGCTGTGGGCCCGCCGAAGGGGCTACTCCTGAGAGATTGCGGGTGCAAGGCCCTAGTGAAACCTGGTGACACGGTGAGAGCTACGTAGTTGCCCGCGAAATCGGGCGGCAGCCACAGCTAAGGAAGCCGGGGTGGTGTCTGCGTGAAAGGATGCAGTCCCTGCCTGGGGCGGACAGGGCTCATTGGAACCGGAGGGTATCCTGTCGGAGAGGCCCTCGGCGGAGGGTAGTACGCCCCAGCGTGAGTCTCCGAGACGAGGGCCCAGTCAGGCGCCATCTTGTTGTGCGGTGTGAGACGGTTGCTGACACGTGGTCTGGCAGCCAGTGCGGCCTACACACAATCTGATACCGGACCTAGTGACTTTCCAGGAGATAACAATCATGGTCTAAAAATTCCGTTTGTTTAAAAATGTGTATTAGAAAGATATGTGTCTTGACAAATTCACTCTTTATATAGAAAAATACTAAGACATTGTGTTTTATTTCCAGATCATTATCCTCTCCCCTCCCAGTCAACAACTCCCAGCCCTGACGAAGGTGTGGCCCTCCGGGCTTGTCACCGAAACGCGCGTCGGCTCATGTCTCCAGAAATACGGCATACTGTGTTATATTAATTAGGGGCCGTACTAAGATTATTTGTCTGGAATAATATTCTGTTCTATGCCACATATCTACCATCCATGTGTGACATACAACAGAACGATGGGAATGTATGGAAGAATGTAAGTGGAATGAAAGGCTCATGTCTCCAGAAATACGGCATACTGTGTTATATTAATTAGGGGCCGTACTAAGATTATTTGTCTGGAATAATATTCTGTTCTATGCCACATGTGTGACATACAACAGAACGATGGGAATGTATGGACGAATGTAAGTGGAATGAAAGAACTTTAGGTAGGATTATTTGTTGAGAATCTGAGAGAATGAAAGTATGATTGAAGTGTGAATTGTTGCTGGGTAGGTCTCAAAGTGAAAATGCATCTTTGTCACTTTTATCTTTTCCCAATCTCTTATGTATGTTGTGCAATATTATATGTTATTTATGTATGTTAAAAAAAAAAATTCTACATCAATTCTAAAAGTGTACAGATAAAAAAATAAAAATACATATATCTTTGCTAAAAATCTTCTCTTGCATATATTTGGATTGTGCAAATTTTGTCCTGTGCAGTGCCAACTCCTAGATTTATCACCCCATATATATTGGGATCCCAGCTTCGGGACCACTAGATCAATTGGCGGGGTACGTGCCTTGTTCTTTATTCAGTTTCCAGGAGGTGGGCCCGCCATCGAGCACTTATTATGTCGCCGGGCTCAGAAATCCGTAAAGATAGGACAATGAAGGACATGTTCGCAAAAGCCCAATCGCCCACGACGGCTGAGGACGCTTCGGTTACTGGTTCGAAACGGAGCGCGCCGGACACGGACGGCGCTATCCCATCACAAAGGCCTTCCTCGAGTCCCTCTTCGCGTCACTGCGGGACGACATCCACACTCTCAAAAAAGAATTTGCAGCTGAGATCCGTGCAGTTCGATCGGATCTGGACGGAGTGGGGGAACGGGTGGCGGACCTCAAGGCGAAACAGGATAATCGAGACACGGATACAGAGGCTCTACAGTAGGAAATTATACGTCTCCACGATCAACAGGTGGATTTGCAATCGCACTTGGAGGATCTGGAAAATCTCTCCAGACGACACAACGTGCGCATTCGGGGAGTGGCTCACTCAGCTGAGGATAAGGACCTCTTCAACTTCACCAGAGAGCTCTTCAATCATATCCTGGGCCGGCCGGAGGATACGGCGCTCCCGATCGACAGAGCACATAGAGTCGGATCCCAGCGTACTGGGTCGACTTTCCCCGCAGACATTCTAGTCTGTGTTCAGGATTTCCGCACTAAGGAGGACATCCTTCAGAAAGCGAGGCAGAAGCAGCCCATCTCCTTTCGCGGTCATTCCCCGACACTTTTCCAAGATCTCTCTGCACTTACACTACAGAAACGCCGCTGCTTCAAACCAGTCACGAGCTATCTCCAACAACAGGCTATACCATATAGCTGGGGGCACCCGTTCAGGATTGTGTTTAAGCTGAACAACAAACTCTACCAGCTACGCTCCCTCAAAGAAGCCTGTCAGGTGCTAGGTATAGATCTGCTGACGGAGGAGGACGAGCAGCCATCTCGCCAAGGAGGAGTGGGAGAATCCTCATCTCAATGGGGCCAACAGCGGAATCGGCGCCGCGTCAAGGGGCCCCCGAAGACGGAGATCGAAAATGGTCACAAAGCGGCGGTGGAGGCAGTATCTGCAGATTTATCATCCCAGCAGCCGGGCGGATGATGCACTTAACGCTCGCAAAACCCGGGGTCTCAGGTGCTCTTTTGGGGGCCGACGGGGGGGGGACGAGGGAGAGACAGGACTTTCTTTCCCCCGTGAAACAGTGTGACCAGTCATCTGTGAGAGATGATGGACAATGGTGTACTTTTCCGCCACTGTACTTTTCAGTTTCTAGTTTTGGGATGTTAGCAAGGGAGGGGGGTGGAAGGTGGGGGGGGGTGTTGGGGTTGGAAGGAGGGTGGTGATCGGGGTGTACATTTTTGCGGGTGGGAGAGGGAGGGGTTCCAGGTCCTGGGGGGTCCACCACGAAACACTGGCACAAGATTTCAATATCATTTGACAGGCCACGTCCAGATACGATTCCAACAGGTGGGGGAGCCATGTTGGGATGGGGGCACAGGCTCCGGGGGTGGCCCCCAGAACACAGAGCAGACGAAGATGAGGGTGACTTATGGCCCCCACTGAAGTGCGCGTCCTCTCCTTGAATGTGAGAGGACTCAACAACCCAATCAAACGGAGAGCGGTATTATTCTGCCTTGAACATGCGCAGGCTGACATATGTCTCCTACAGGAGACACATCTACTGCAGAAGGACTGCTCGAGAATGAGGGCGCGTAACTTTCCACAACAGTTCTTATCATCCGCCACAAACAAGAAAGCTGGGGTTGCGATCCTAGTGGCGCAGAAGTTTCTAGGGCGGGTACTACGGAAGGGAGCGGAGATAAAGGGGAGGTTGTTATCGTACCACTTCTCTATGGAGGGGTCTGAGTTCACGATTTGCTCAGTATATGCCCCTAATGAGGGTCAGGAAAAATTCTTTCATGAAGCGCTTAGCGTAGTGGCGGCATCCGAAGATAGGCACATCCTTATAGGGGGGACCTCAATCTTGTGTTAGACACCACGTTAGATAGGTCGGCGCAGCGCACAACACAGGCTGGGGCCTTGTCCGAGGGGGGTCTGACGAGACTTGGGGAACTGGGTATGGTAGACCTCTGGCGCAGCTTCCACCCAGGCACTAGAGCTTACTCGTACTTCTCGAGCGCACATCGCACATACGCCAGATTGGATTACTTTTTGGCCTCCACCTCCCTCCAGGCGCTGACATCCACTGTAGATATAGGGGTAACATCTCTTTCTGATCACGCTCCCGTTTTGGCGACTTTCCTTTTTCCCCCAGTGCAGCGACTCTCCCATTGTTGGCGACTCAGGGGCACGCTAGTACAGCGCAAGGAAGTACCTGAGAAAATAATAAGCGTGATAACAGATTATCTGCTACATAACGACACCTCTGACACCTCTCCAGCGACACACTGGGCAGCATTAAAGGCAGTACTTAGGGGAGAGTTCATAGCCTTATCTTCTGCTGAAAATAGGGCGTGAGCTGAGAAAAGGGAAGAGCTGACAAAGAAGGTTAGGGAGTTGGAAGGTATGCACCAGAGGACATGCGCCCCCAGGATATGGAGGCAACTAACATTAGTTAGGAAACAGTTGAGCGCGCTAGACCAAGACAGGGCGGAATTCGTTGCGTTGAGAGTGCGCCACATGTACTACACGGGGGGGGGACAGGTGCGGGCGCCTTCTGGGACGAGCGCTTAGAGAGAAACGGCAGTGTCACATGGTGAAGGAAATTAGAACGCCAGGAGGGGGCCTAGCCACGGAGGATGGTGAGATCGCGGCCGCATTCGGCGATTTCTATACCTCCCTATACGCTGGGTCTACACTGGATCACGCAGCAGGCGAAGCATTCCTCGATTTGGCCCGGCTCCCAGTACTCACACCGGAGCAGGCTGAGGCCCTGGAATGCAACATCAGACCCGAGGAAGTCATCTCAGCCATTTCCACGCTCAAGCTGGGGAAGGCCCCGGGGCCTGATGGCTTCACCGCCATTTTTTATAAAACCTTTTGCGCGCAGGTAGTACCATTGCTTACCACCCTCTTTAATTCTTTTTCATAACAGGGCACGATCTCAGAGGACCTACTGGACGCCACCATCTCCGTGATCCCCAAACCAGGAAAGGACCACTCGAGGTGTGAAGCATACCGACCCATCTCACCGCTTAACATTGATTTGAAATTATACACAAGCATCTTTGCCGTGACACTTGCCCCGCTGATGCTGAGTCTAATTGTTCTGGATCAGGCCGGGTTCATTTCGGAACGGCAAACCGTAGACAATACGAAGAGGGCGCTCCACCTCATCGAGAAGGCCACGCGTACGGAAGGGGAATACATGATGCTGGCAATTGACGCGGAAAAGGTGTTTGATCGAGTCCACTGGCCGTATCTGGAGCAGGTCTTGGTAAGGGCTGGATTGGGAAACCGATTCCACACCTGGATCCTGAACTGCTACTCGAGACCTTCAGCGACGATCCGCGTCAATGGGTGCTCTTCGCCCCGCTTCTCCATAGAGTGGGGCACTAGACAGGGATGTCCATTGTCACCCTTGTTGTTTACCCTCTACATGGAGCCCCTAGCACAGGCAGTGAGACTCGCTCCTGAGGTCCATGGAATCAAAATGGAAGCCTTCGAACATACCATAAGTTTGTATGCGGACGATGTTCTGCTGTCGTTATCCTCTCCCAGAGAGTCGCTCCCAGCCTGTGTGGCCATTTCAGATGCCTTCGCGGACGTGGCAGGCTTTAAAGTCAACCTGAGCAAATCAGTGGCACTCGACCTCTCCTTGGATGCGTCTACGAGAGCGCACCAACAGGGGCTTTTCCCCTTCCCATGGGTGTCTGAACCTATCCCCTATCTAGGTGTCCAGCTTGCGGCTAGCCCACAGGGCACGGTTCGCCTTAACTACACGGGACTCCGGCAGACAATCCGGTCAGAACTGGGTAGATGGAGACACCTTCCGTTATCGTGGCTAGGCAAGGTAGCAGCGATAAAAATAACGATCCTACCGCAGGTCCTTTACGTGTTCCGAGCCATCCCTATGAAACCCCCAGAGGGGTGGATCCGTCAGACCCAAGCTGAATTAGCACAATTCATCTGAAACGGGCGCCGTCCATGGATGAAACTTCGCTTGGCGATGTTGCCTCCTGAGAACGGGGGACTGGGCCTACCGGATTTGTTATTATATTACCAAGCGGTGCAACTGCGAACGTTAGTGGAGTGGAGCAAATGGGAGTCCGAGAAGCACTGGCTCTTTCAAGACCAGGCTGTAGCGGGCCGCACACTGCAGGAGGTTCCTTTCCTGCGGCGGCGACATCGACCCCCCAACCTCTACGCCTCGTTCATCACGAGAACACCTCTGGAGGTGTGGGACCTTGTGAGTATAACACACGAGTTGACATCCTTCCCATCCCCGGTGACGCCCTTGCTGAACAATCCGGACTTCGGTCCTGGTATGGACATGGTGGCGTTTGCGAGATGGGGTCCGGCGGGATGTAGGGCACTTTCACACATGTATGCAGCGGAAGGGGCTATTCCCTTTGACGCCTTCCGTCGTGAATATGGCTTGCCTGAAGAGGAGCGCCTACATTATTTCCAGGTACGACATTGGGCACTCCATGCAAATACCAGAGACGGAGCGAATCCCAGACTCAGTGAATACGAATATTGGCTACTCTCGAGGAAGTCAGACCGCAAATTAATATCAGACATTTATCGCATGCTGTTAGGTAGATACACTCATGTCCACAACTCAGGGAGAGCGAGATGGGAGAGAGACCTGGGGGCACACTAAATAACAAAGAGTGGGAAGGCATCTTTTATAGGGCTCGTCACTCAGCACACCGTATGGGCCTGACGGACACCCTCACTAAAATCGCTACTTATTGGTACTACACCCCGGAGAAGCTCAATGAGATGGATCACACGCGAGATGCACTATGTTGGCGGGGCTGTGGGGAGAGAGGTACACTGGTACACTTTTTATGGGATTGTTCTCTTTTACAGGGTTATTGGAAACAAGTACTGGACGAGGTAGATTTACACTTAGAAACAACCCTTCTGAGATTCCCCGCCTATGTGTTGCTGGGCTCACCCAATCCCATCACCTATCCACTGCGCTCCCACCGGGGTAGACTGATAGCCATAGTCCTGGGCTCTGCGTTGCAGAATGTTCTCACTTACTGGCGCACTGCACATGTTCCCTCCTTTCAGGGCTGGTTGCACCGTCTTTGGAACATCTTGGGGATGGAGAAGCTGTCCTTGGTTGCCAAGGGGGAGGGAGACAAGTACCCAGAATTATGGCGGCCCTTTTTGGTGTTCTTGGCCACAGAATTCAGGAAAGTGACCTGTCCTAGATATTTGCACCTACTGCGACTGCCGCAATGCGATGTCAGGGAATCATCGAGCTAGACAATCGTGTCTACGTGGACGACATTTGGACCTGGAACAGGGGTGGTGGGTGGGTAGTTCGGGAGGGCGGCGGGGGTTTGGGGTACAATGTTTAAGTGCTGCATTCTTCAATGGACACTCTGATCAAGCCCTAATTGGACCTGGCCTGCATAACAACTGCCTCGTAATGATATTGTGCGTCTGCACACTACCGCCGGCAGTCTTCGGGAGACTTTTCTCCGCACTTGAATCAACTGCTATGGTCCTGGAACTGCACGCAACTACTTATGTCTGTTCTTCAATGTTAATGTCTTGAATTGTAACTAAAAGCTGTATAAGTGCTGGGTATGCCGAATGTTGACGCCGAACCAGTGTGTAAAGCATGATGTTTTATTAGAACTGGATGTGCAGCACAGTAAACATAATTTAAACATAAAAGCAACCCCTACCCTACCATGCATTCCACTAGGAAAATGGCAGGAAATGGCTGTGAGTCCAGGCAGTACATAGCAGAAGTCTGATGTACCAAAGGCTGTTACTAGGTGTCCAGAGAGTGAGCAGCACAAGCCTGCAGTACCACAGCTGCGAATAGGTGTTCTGAGAATTAAAAAGATCAGTTGTAATTTATTACAATTATAGCACTGTAAGTAATTGTCTTATAATTTCAAACGTATTTAATGAAGGAGTCAATCAGCAACATAGAACGAGTAGAGTGGCACCTCTAGCAACATTAAAGGACCACCATGGCAATTACCACCAGAGTTACAGACGGAGGGTCACATTGTGACATACAGTCATTTTAGGGAAATCTCACAATGAAACAAACCATCTGATTTGCTCTAGGGATTATAGTAGGAGCCTAATTGAAATAATGGTACAGCTCACCCGGAAACACTAATAAAAGCTAGATAATATTTATAAGGTGTTATCTTTAGAGAACTTGTATTTTATGTATCATTTTTCCACTTCAAAAATAGTTTTATATTGAATGTACAAATGCTTCATATTTGAATATTTACTTTTTTTATTTTTAGATCATACTTCGAGTGAATATCTGCACATGATGCAGAACAAGTCACTTTTTTAAGTGGAGTCCTTCTCTTCATGATTGCTTTGCTTCTGTGTTGAGCAAATAGTCCCTGCCACATGCTGAAAGCAATCCACTTTATTGATTGCAAGTAAATCACTTACCACTTCCTAGTGTGAGGTGAAAGGCATTTGAGCCCCTGAAGCCAACTCTGTGCACAATTTTTAGAAGAGTATTGACATAAGCACTGAAAGGAAGTGGCACTGTCTAGGCAGAACTAAGGACCTGATTACGATCTTGGCAGATGGGATACTCCATCACAAATGTGACGGACACCCCTTCCGCCATAGGATACAAAGGATTTGTAATACGGCGACGGGATATCCATCACATTTGTGACAGAGTATCCCATCCACCAAGATCATAATCAGACCCTAAGACATTGAGCAACACAAGCCTGAAGTATCACAAACTGTTCCTAAGGGAAAACAACCATTACAACGCAGTCATTACAACGCACTACCTTTACAACGTGGGTGTTACAACGCGACTGCATTTACCTCACATGCCATTACAAAGCAGGCATTACAACGCATGTCACTACAAGGCATGCCATTGCAATTCATTCCATTACAACGCATGCCCTTGCAGCGCATTATAAGGTAAGTAATGGAGTTTTTTTTTAGTTTTATGGTAGGTATGGGGGTACATGGGAATAATAATTTTTACCCCTACACTATTTAGTTTTATTTATTTATTTATTTGTAGAGCTTCAGAATTGACCCTCGAAGGGGTATCTCTGCGCTGCAGATGGGCCAGGTAAGAAAGCCTAACAACTAAGGTTCGGAGGTGAAAAGGAAGGTCTTAAGCTGTTTCCTTGAAAGGAGGTGTTCCCTGCATTTTTATTTGTGCAGGAAGCTTGTTCAAGTGGCATGGGCCCAGATAGGATAGGGCCTTCCCACCTTGCCTGGGTCGTTTGATTCTAGGCACTGTGAGCAGATGCTTTGCTTGTGAGCGGAGAGACCGCTGAGGAACATAGGGAGTAAATGTATCTGCCAGATAACTAGGGCCAGGGTTGAACAAGGCCTTGTGAATGATACAGTACACCTTGAACTGTACACGCTTCCGTATCGGGAGCCAATGGAGCTGAACAAGCATGGGCTGAAAGGCCGTCGTTGGTGGCACGTTCAGAATCAGACGAGCTGCCGTATCCTGGACGACCTGTAGTCTGTCCAGAGCGGCCTCATTGGCGGACAGCAGAAGGCTATTGCAATAATCCAGGCGGCTTAATATAAGTGCCTGGGTTAGCATCTTCCTAGAGGGATCAGGGAGCAAAGGGAGGATATGGTCCAATAGGCCCAATACATGAAAGCATGAGCCAGCTGTGTGGGTGGCATGCTCTTTCATGGTGAGGGACTGTTCGAGGCGAACACCTAAGTTTTTCACGCAGGTTTTTGGTGCAGGAGGGGAACCTAGATCTGAAGGCCACCAATCAGGGGTCCACAGTAGTTGTGCTTCCCCAAAAAGTATTATTTCAGTTTTCCCCACATTGCACTGAAGGAAATTAGTCCTCCTCCACTGAGAGATATTTCTCATTCCCAGGGAGAAGGCGGCCTGTACTGAGGGGGTAAACTTAGCAAATGGGAAGAGCAATTGGGTATCGTCAGCATAAGAAACAGGGATAAACCCAGTGTTCCTCAACAGATTGGCCAAGGGAGCCACATAGTTATTAAACAAAGTAGGGCTTAAACAAGAGCCCTGAGGGACTCCCTTGGACGACTCTGTCGCAGTTGAACGATAAGCGCCAAGGTTGACCGTCTGGGAGCGAGAAGATAGAAAACTCGTCAACCACTAGAGGGCCGAATCTCTGAGTCCAACCTCCTTCAATCTCCTTAGCAAGATCCCATGGGAAACAGTGTTGAACGCGGCGGACAAATCCAACAGCACCAGAATCGTGGAATGGCCTCTATCTAGGGTCATCCTGATGTTATCGGTTACCTCTAATAGGGCTGATTCTGTGCTGTATTTTGGACGAAAGCCTGATTGAGATGAATCAAGGCTGCCCGTCCGTTCGACATGGTTGGAGAGATGGGTATTTATATGCTTCTCCGGAAGCTTGCCCACGAAGGGGAGGAGAGAGATGGTGTGGAGATTGGAAAACTCAGTAAGCGGGGTCTTGGAATTCTTCCAAATAGGCACAACCTGTGCTCCCTTCCATTCCAGTGGGACCAGGCCTTCTCGCAGGGAGAGATTGAGGAGATAGGCAATAAAGGGGGAAAGGTGGCTAGCAAGAGAAATGGTAATTTTCGCCAGCATAAAATCCCATGGTGATCCAGATTTTACTGAGCGGATCAGTGACTCAGTATCCTCTTGGGTCACCGGGGAAAGCTTCCTAGCCGTTGAGTGGTTACCTGTCCAGATTCTACAGGAATCATAATGGTGGCAGAATGCTCTCCTGATTGAACAATTTTATCATATATGGACTCAATTTTTTGCGAAAAAAAGGTGCCAATTCAATCGCACAATTTTTGTGAAGGGACCATCGGGTTCTCGAACACCTTGGAGTCAGTGAAGGACTTTAGGATGCGGTATAGCACCTTGGGGTCATTGTTAGCCTGAGGTAATTGTAGGGCTATATGATCTTTACGTGCCGCCCTAATTTTCCAATGGTACTAAGCTAGGGCCACATAAAACCGGGCTTTATCCTCCTCCTCATGAGTGAGACGCCACCAATTTTCATACTTCTTGCAGATGCGTTTCTGTATACGAAGTAGGGGAGAATACCAGGCATTCTGAGGGAGCCTGGGCGTACTAGGGAGGGATTTCAAGGGGACTA
Source organism: Lissotriton vulgaris (assembly GCF_964263255.1). Classification (NCBI taxonomy): domain Eukaryota; kingdom Metazoa; phylum Chordata; class Amphibia; order Caudata; family Salamandridae; genus Lissotriton; species Lissotriton vulgaris. The sequence goes on from NC_141696.1 coordinate 1,213,666,555, forward strand.
ATTGGTCCACTGCACTAGAGACAGCTAGGTTATACTTGGCTAGCGCCTCTTCAGTGCCGTCCGACTCTAATATCTGCAGCTCTACAAAGGAAGCTTTAAAGCCTTCCTGGGTGACTCTCTTCCACTGTCTAAAAGAGCCAGAAGAATCCTTAGTGGCTTGATTATTCTTCCTGGGTGCCTGAATACAGAACGCAATTGACGCATGGTCAGACCAGGGGAGGAGCTGAGGGGAATTACAAACAACATTGGGACAGTTGGAAAAAACAATGTCCAAAGTATGACCCGCTATGTGTGTAGGGCCCTCATTGAGCTTGATTAACCAAAGAGTGGCTAACTCCGTTACAAGTGTCCCAGCTTCAACACTAGATCTACATTCACTATGTATATTAAAATCGCCTAGTAGCAAAAAATTGCTACCCACGATTACATGCGGGGCAATGAGCTCAACAAGATGGAGAGGGAAACTGTTTAGTTGGCCTTGGGAGGACGGTATACCAGAGCTCCCTTTAAACTTGTACGGGACGAAAGGTCAATACGAAAGACCAGCACTTCCATAGTTGGGTCGCTATGTTGTTCCAGCACAGTAGTTATGATGTTGTCCCTGTACACAATGGCAACTCCACCACCTATTTTATTTTGTCTGTCCATGCGGATTAATCTGTATCCCTCTGGCACAGCAAGGGCTATGGAGGGGACCGAATGGGGTTTCAGCCTGGTTTCGTTTAGAAACCCAAAGTCAGGCTGCACTTAAGAGAGGAGATCCCAAACCTCAGAGTGTTTAGGGAGGGATCTCACATTGCACAGTAAACCTCTCCACCCCAGCTGCAAGTTGGTGGGGATAATACTAGAACTAACTGTGGGGGTGTGAGATAGTGGGTTAGTCCCACCAGTAACAGTAAGAGTCTTATTGTCATTAGTGGCCTGAAAGCCACAAGTCTGACAGGAAAAAGGACCCTCACATAAGGGCCACACACCCAACCCATCAGCAGAGCAGGGGGAGGATCTCATGCTTACTATTTCTTCAGAGGAATATGTTCGCCTCAAGGGGGGACCCTGGTCTGAACAAAAAAGGCCTGGATTCCTGGCTCCTGGCGACTCCCGGGCGCAGACGGGCTTGCCTTTGGCTCGCCGCCGGTGCGCCCGCTGCGCGTTGTAGCCAGCATCTTGTTTTATAGAGGGGGTAGCCACTAGAGCGCTAACTCCCTCTCGGACAGGAAGAGCTCCCTGCCTCCCTCCACTCAAACGACCTAGTCTTGCGGTGGACCGGGGAGCGGGATACAAAAAAACAGAATGCGGGTGAGTGCACAAAATAAAACCAAGTAACAAACAATTCAATTTTAAAACAAGCGATAAGCTTCTCACACTCTCGCAATTAATAGTGAAAACTTACTCTATCAAACACTTACCCTTCTGTTGCAATCACTGGAGTGGGAATAGTAATTTTACCCCTACACTATCCAAAACGTACCCCACTGTTACCCTAAAAGTATAATGCGTAATAGTATGCGTTGTAATGGTATGTGTTGTAATGGAATGCATTGTAAAGGTAGTTTCTAAAGATGCGTTGTATTGGCATGCGTTGTAAAATCATGCATTGTAAAGGTAGCTGCAATGTAAAACCTGCGTTGTAAAGGCATGCGGTGTAATTGTTTGTGTTGTAACGCCTTATATTCTTTCCTAAGTGAGCAACATAAGACTGCAGTTCCACATGCTGGTTCTAGATGTCTCAAGAGTGGGCAGCACAATCCTGTACTACTCCAATGATTATGAATTGTTGCAAGTATGAAAAAGAGCAGTTGAGATTTATTACAATGGCAATGTAAAGTAACTGTGGAATAATTTCAAAAACATTTAATAAATAATGTAAGACTAATATGTCCAAGACTGTATTGTTTGTTTCTCTGAAAATACTGTATTTAAGAAGGACCACAATGGTGCCCACAACCAGAGGCATAGAAGAAGAACTATAGTGGACAAACAAGCAGCAACATGCCAGAAGGACCAAAACAACACAGAGAACCCACAGCATAGAAGAACGACCACAATAGCACTTAGATGCAGCACCATAGAAAAAGACCCATAGTGGCACAACTAACCAGCGACATTGAAGATGGACCAAACTGACACGCACAAGTGACATAAAATAAGAACAACAAGGTAGTAAAGTTATGCTACCTCTTATCAAGTGTATCTAAGTAGGGTGACCAACCGTCCATAATTTACACAGACTGTCCGTAAATTAACTCTAATGTCCGTTGTCCGTGAAGGAGGTTCCAACAGATAATTTTAGACTATATGCTAAAAAACCAATGTAAATTCCGACAGTTTAGATGAGTCAGCTGAAGTGGAAGGGAGGAAGTCTCCTGTGCTGTATTCCAGAGGGAGGGGCAGACAGCTTAACGTGAAACCATGCAAGGGTGCCGGCGGCCTGAAAGAGGTAGATGTTTGCAACTCGTTAATCTGAAAAGGCTGCTTAGGATCCGGTACTGGTGTTGATTGATTGAGTTCACTTTAAACTTCCTGAAGACAAAGATGTATTATTTTTTAGAGGAAATTTAAGGGTGATCCAAGCTGAGCTGTGGAGTGCATGCTTTTAATGGACAGTTATAAACATGTTTGCACTAGTTACAGCATGCATATTACTAAAATCTACACTTTGAAATCATAATTTTATTTTGTCATTTTGTGGTAGCCTATTTTATACTGTATGTAATGCAAATTTAAAATAAGGATTTACACATTCACAGTGCTTTCTGTGATGGGCAGGGACCTCCTAGCACTACAAATACACAAGCCATTATTCCAAGCTGTATCAATTAGGATTCCATTTTGTGTGCCTCTGGTTGTACATTCATACACCTGTAGTGATCACATTAACCAAGTGAGGTTTTGGAGCATAATATATTTCATTTCCCACTAATTAGTTTAGCTTGCATTTATTTTTCATTTAAGGCGAGTGCTATTTTATATGCAGAGACCTGATGGTGAAAGATTAACAAAAATGTTACAGAATATTTTTCTTCTTTTTAGCCACACTTTTGATTCCACCTCCAAACTCAATGACACCATCCCCATTGCACTCAGGATTATAGAAACCATTCATTCTTAATGCACTTTGACTGCTGCATTGAATAGCTATATAAAGTCTGAGAAGGTCGATGATATTAGCATATGGTGTCCTGCAGTACCTCTCATTCACTATGTAACTTTTTTTTAGATATTATTTCAAATTAACACCTAATCTGTATTTACTTAACACAGTGTACTATTCATCTGACAGAATTGTACAAAAACACCGTCCTCTAATGTTTTTTTTTTTCTGTTCATTGGGTACATAACATATATCAATATCACAGTTATAAGAATACTTTCATATTTTACATTTCTTCACATACTACTCCCCTCAGATGTTCATATAGTTAGTACACATTATTTTTGGTTCAACATTAACATTGGAACAGCCTAATCTCAACTACTATCTGGTGCAGGTTTGTCAGATGGTACCTCACAGATATTTCTCTGAAACGTATTTCATTTTCCCCATACCTGCTCCCTTTCTTGGGGCAGCCTCTATGCAGATATGTTGCCCTCTCCGCCACCATAGCCCAATCTATATCATTATACCACTCCCTATATGATGTAGCCTTGGACATCCCCCCGTTTTTGGCTACATTGCGCTTGAACATCATCATGCCCAAGGTCGCCCAGTCTTGGGCCATATGATTGATATCCGTCACTTCCCAAATATTCAATCAACACCGCTTAGGCTCCAGTGGTACGGGAGCCCTGCTGACATGTGTTATTGTACGCATAATTGCTTGCCAGTATATTTTTATCTCTGGGCATTCCTATGTCATATGATTAAATGTGCCTACTGACCCACAGTTTCTTAAGCAAAGTTGGTTATCAATTTGTCCGATCTTATGTAGGGTTACCCTTGTATATTAGATTCTGTGTAGCACTTTAAGTTGTACCAAGCGCAACCTAGAGGATATCGCCACTTCTCGTGGGGATGCCAGGGCCTCCTGCCAGTCCGTCTCATCTAGGTCTCCCACCTCGGTCTGCCATTTGGCGTGGAGAGTCTTAGTGGGATCTTGTTGACTATTAATGATTTTACGGTACGTGAGGGATATTGCTGTTTTATCCCTGTAGTCTGTCAGGAGCCTATCCTCCAGTGGAGAAGCCTCTGGTAGGACAGTGCCCGGTGGAATGGCCGCCATGAGCGCGTGTCTGATCTGGGAATAACGAAATATTTCTGTAGTCACCATCTCGTATTGTTCCTGGAGTTGAGCGAAGGTAATGACCTCCCCCTTAATCCAAAGATCTCCCACCCTTAAAGTCCCTCTGTTTAAAACCTTTGCTGCTAATTAATCTCCCCATCTTTGGGTCTCCCAGAGCGAGGTTAACTGTGTTATAGTGTTATCCCATCCCAATTTTTTAAGCACTATGTACCACAATTGGACTGTGTGTGCGGTGGGTCCCATTAGGTCCGTCCTCCGGGTTTTGTTATACAATGCTCTCCCAATTCCTCCCTCTACCAATACATGCCTGTCCATTCTAAACACCAGTTACGTTTGAGGGGTGTGGAGCCATTGATTAAGCTTGATCAGCCACGAGGCCCAGTAATATATTTGTATGTTCGGTAGGGCATCGTACCATCCCCTAACTAATTTAGTTGTGGCGATACGGGCCGGCTTCCCGGCTCACAGAAGGCTATTCACTTCCACTTCTTGTTGCTTTAAAATATGATGAAGGAACCAGAAATGGGGTGTTTTGTAGGACGTAGAGAAATCTGGGGAGTGCCACCATCTTAAAGAGTGTGGCCCGACCCAATAACGTTAAACGGAGGGTCTGCCAGTGTTTAGTGTCAAAACGCAATCTTCCCAAGGGTTCTCTAAGGATTTTTCCATAAAGTCGTCTGGAGTTGGTGAGGTAAGGATCCCCAGGTGTTTAAAGCCTCCTTTTGCCACTCGTACTTCACATTTTGGTGGCATTACAGGTGGGAGACCACTCAGGACATATAGAATTGATTTATTCCAGCTAATAGTGTATCCTGAATACCGCCTGTATGACTCACAAATATCGAAAAGCCCAGTTAGTGAGCACCTGGGGATTGTGATATAAAGCAGGATATTGTCAGCATATAAGGATATGCCGTCCTCTCAGCCCTCCGTACACTGAAGTCCACGGATGATGGGGTTTCTTCATATCCAGGCTGCCAGTGGCTCCAGTATGAGGGCCAACAAGAGTGGTGACAGGGAGCATCCCTGTCGAGTTTCATGCCCCAATGGGAAATCGCTTGAGATTCGTCTATTTACTACAACATACGCCAAAGGTTTTGTGTATAGTAACTGTATCCAGGCACAAAATTTAGGTCCGAACCACATATGCTTTAAGATGGCAAAGAGGAAAGGCAACTCGACCATTCAAAGGCCATGCATGTGTCGAGGGATAGGATAACTGCATCCTCCTGGATGGTGTGTTTATGGGCCATTATGCCATGTAGGCATCTCAGGTTTAGCGCTGTATTTCTGCCTGTCATAAACCCGGACGGGTCTGGGTGTATTAATTCGGTAAGGTGGGGTGTCAGTCCGGCCGCCAATGTTTTTGCCAGTTTTTTGGCCTCTTCGCTGAGCAAGGATATGGGGTGGTAGGATGTGCAGTCTTAGGTTGGTTTCCCAGGTTTATAAATAGCTACTATTGCTGCTCTTCGCTGGTCTGTAGGGAGTTCTCCTACGCCTAGGCTGGATTCATACATTTTTAGTAGATATGGCATGAGTCTAGTGGATGCTTTTTTGTACAGCTCGATAGGAATACCCTTTGGTCCTAGAGCCTTCCCTGATTATATGTTACCTATGGCCAACGCTATTTCCTCTGGCATGAGGTCTGCTTCCAGCAACTTGATATCAGTCACTGTAAGTGTGGGGAGCTAAATGTCTTTAAGGAACGCTAACGCTTCCTCAAGTGTTGCTGTAGCCGTCAGGGTGTAAATCTTTTCGGAATGGAGTGCAAGTGTGTTCACTATCGTTTAGGAGTCTGTGATAGTTTCCCCGATTTCAAGTCAAAGTTGTGGCACCCCGCGATTAGCCCTCCCACGTTTATCTAGCCAGGCCAGGAGTTTGCCAGCTTTATCCCCGACTTTGCATATCTTATGCTAAGTGGCCTTCATTCTGGCTCTTGCCTCCTCCCACAAATATTCTTTATAATCATGCTTTTTACTATTTAGTTTACGCGTATTAGGTTCAGTGGGGTTTTGGGAGTGCGTCTCCTCTAGTTCACCCAATTCTTGCTCTAGGGCATCTACTAGTTTCTGCTTTTCCTTTTTATGACCCGCAATCAGGGAGATTGCCTGTCCCCGGAGGACTGATTTATACGCCTCCAATAAAACCAAGGGTGAGGACACAGAATGTTCATTCTCACTGAAATATTGTTGGGTGGTCACATTTAGTCCCTTCCAGATCTTAGGGTTTTTTAAGTATCCCGGGTATAATGGGAATATTCGACGTTGAGTTGGGGTGCGTAAAGAGTATTTGACAGATATGGGGGAATGATCCAAGATTCCTCTGGGCAGATGTGTCGCCCCTTCTAGCTTTCCCACACTGTCTGCCAGCACCAGTAGATAGTCTATCCTAGAGAGACTATTGTGTGCACCCGAATAGAATGTATGCTGCCGCCCCTGCGGAAAGCGGGAACGCCAAACGTCCACCAGGCCCAGCACCTCCAAGAAGTCTGCGAACTGGGAATTTGTGCGGTATTGTTGCCTAGGGGACATCCAATCAAGTGTGCCATCTATAGTCATGTTGAAATCTCCTCCCACAATCAGTTCTCCTTCTGGGAGCTGGAGTAGAAACCTACTAAGCACCGGGAAAGCCAGCGAATGCAGAGACGGAGGGATGTATACTGTGACTATGTTAAATGTACGTCCCTCCCACTGGCACTTTAGAGCCGCAAACCGCCCCATGTCATCCGTCCACATTTGATTAACAGTAATCGGTAATTGCTTTCTGACCATGATGCCTATCCCTCATGAGCCTGATGTGAACCCGGAATGTACCACTAATCGGAAGCCCCATCTATCAAGGGCTTTACACGTCGATCCCACCAAATGTGTCTCCTGAATTAGGGCCATAGCCAGCCCCTGGCGTTTGAGGTATTGCAAGACCAGACCTCTCTTTATTTTATCACTGAGGCGATTAACATTCCATGAAATAAGTGACAGAGATGTGCAATCTGCGAGGTGGGCCAATGGTGCGGAGGTCACATTGTTAGGTGGCGTAGGTGTCTGTGTCACATACCTTGATTATATAGAATGGTTGGATAGGCTGTTGCCATAAAAGCACTGTGTAAAAACATTGAGTTTGTATCCTTACTTGTTCCTGATAAATAGAGGAAATGCGGCAAAAACAATAGAACTCTACACCCTCCCACTCCCCTCCCTACCTCACAGCATGACAGATTTAAAACTACCCACCTCCCCAACTGCGTATGCCCCGGTACCTCTGTAGGGGGGAGTTTTCTGATGTCCCTTATTTATTAGTTCCGCAAATTGACCATATTTCCGTAACTTACATAATTAGCTATAAGTGTATAAAGCTACAGATTAACTGATACTACATAATAGCTCAGGTGTGTCTCTTGTCGCCTTGAGAGTTTTGTTGCTTCCAAACAGTATTATATTACTATAGTCTATATGAATGCCATTTGTGTTGATGAGCTGCATGCCATTGAATAGCTACTGTAGATCTTAAGTTCCAGTGGGGAACCAGGGTAGGGAGGGGGAGTGGGGAGGGGAAACCTCCCTTACTCTCTGCCTCACTCATCCGGTGTCCTGGTTATCGACGCCGACCCTTCTGCTTGCACTGTTTCCTTTAGTCGTTGAGCATGCTGTCTGTCAGGTTTTCCAGTTAGTGTCTCGGCGCCATCCCTCTAGCTATTCCTGTGCCTCCGTAGCTGTTGCGAAGAGCCACACCTTTCCTTCCGCCTCCACTCTTAATTTCGCAGGGTAAAGCATTGAATACTTAAGCTCACGGTTCCTTAGCTCTTTTTTAATCTCGAAGAAGACTCGTCTTTGCCTTGTTACTGCTGCTGTATAGTCCGGAAAGAATGTTATTGCACTATGCTCAAGGTGCACCAGAGGAGCTACACGGGCTGTTTAGAGAATCAAGTCACGTCCGGAAAGTTGAAAATGCGGGCTAGTATAGGGCCAAGACCTAGTGGCTGCAGATGGTTCTTAATGAGGTCCTCCACAAATAATTCCAGTGCTGGTCCCCTCCGGCACACCAATAATTCGAACATTGTTATGCCTCGAGCGTCGTTCGTAATGGTCAAGCTTAGCTGCCATCACCTTACTTTTGGCTTCTAGATGTTGTACGTGATGTTTAAGAGCAGTTGTGTCCTCGTAAAGGGTTGCTGTTGTCTCTTCGACCTCCATTACTCTTATGGTCATTTTTTTAAAATCCGCACAAATTAGTGAAAGTTCTACCGAGACCGTGCCTATTTGTGATTCCAAGGAGGTATGAACCTTATTTAAAGTTGCCATAGTGTCCTGAAGCATGACTTCTCGGTCATTGTCATTGAGGGGTCTACTGCCTGGGAGGGTACTTGGTCTGCCATTTCCGGCTGAATCTTTGTGCATGCGTATCTGTCCAGCTTCGTCTGTTGCATGCTGCATTTCCCCCATACTGGCTGAGTTCCAACAGTGCTACGGTGATGGACTACGTATGTGGTGGTACTCACCGCTGCCTGTCCGTGTGGTGTTTGGGTTTCCCAATTTTGGCTGATGGCACTGTGATCCTGCGCCGACGCAGCACAGTCGCGACCAAGCGAGACTCCGCCGTATGCGTTATTGTAGGCGTTATTTTTCCCTGGCAGTGGTTCCGGAATAGAGGCGATGCACTGCACCGTCAGCGATGTGATGTCCTCGATCCTCGCTGCAGTGTCAACGGGTTGATGGAGATGCGCCGGTTCAGAGCGGCGCATCAGTGTCAATGTGTGTATTTCTGCTGGAACAGCACTTTATACCCACGTCAAAGGCCCCAGGACTGGATTGGCACCACTTGGAAGGGCAAGACTCCAGATAGCGGAGTCCAGGTGCAGTAGCAGGGAGGTTGGAAGTCTTTGATGTCCCTGAGACTTGAGAACAGTAGGCAAGCAGACAAGCCATTTGAGTCACTTTGGTTCTGGGTTGGAGAGATGGATGTCCAGTCCTTCTTACTCCCAGGCAAAAGGACAGCCGGCAGTAGATCAGCACAGCAAAGCAGGAGTCCAGTAGAGCGGCAGTCCTGGTAGCTGCCTAGCAGTCCTTCCTCCTGGCAGAGTATCCACAGGTCCAGAAGTGTACTGAGTTGGTGGTGTCAGAGGTCCAATGTGTATACCCTGTTGTGCCTTTGAAGTTGGGGAGGATTCAAAGAAAGGCATTTGAAGTGCACAGAGTCCCTGCCTTTCCTGCCTTCACTCCATACTTACTATGATGGAGTGTACAGCCCTATGTGTTGGGACATGACACAGCCTATTCAGGTGTAAGTGTCAGCTCATCCTTCCCATCCTGCCCATGATGGCCTGTCCGGATGTGCATAGCCCATCAGCCACACCTAAGTTCCCTTTGTGTGTGGCTCTCTAAAGGGCATGCACAAAAACCAGCTGTCACCCACCCCAGATGTGTATTCAGAGACAGGCAGAAGGCACCAAATGATTAAAGTAAGAACATGCCAACTTTCTAAAAGTTCCAACCCCACAAACATGCCAGGACTGACTCTGCACACCCTTGGTTTCCTTCGTGACTACTGTATTCAAAAGCAGGGATCACCATTTAATCTTTCAAATCATTAATCATAATACTTTTTAATAGAAATTGTCATACACAAAAGAAAAATATGAGCATATCATAAATATACATTACAATTCATTAAACCCCTCCTACAACAGAACAGAAACATTTTGTGCAAACACAAAGCATACAATACAGCAAAATAACTGTGTCAATTCTAAATTTAGCTGCCCAAAAGGAGGTGCTACTTTTTACAGTGTACAAATAACTCCGACCTCCTCGTTCAATGAACCAAGCAAACAAACAGTGCTGTGGTGGGTGAAACCAAGGGTGTTACTATTTTCTCATTAGGTCACTGTCTACCAGCATCTATTGTTTTTAATGCACTGGTTGGTTGGGGAACCTGTCAACGTGTTTCAAACCTGTAACCTTTTTTGGGATTCTCCTCAGGACTCAGAAATTTAGACCGCTAGAACAACAAAAAAAACACTATTCATACCTTTGAACTCAACATCTCAAGGGAGTAAAAAACCATCTAAGCACGAGCCCATCAGCTATTTACCTCATGTCCACTCACTGATATCTGAAAATCATGTGAGAAAGCATTCCATGATACTCAGCTGGGTTGGATTAAAACAACAAACATGGGCTCATTACCTACACTTTAGGATAAACAAAAACCTATAACCATAGCCAATTTAAACACTACTCAGTATAATCCACAACTGTCGATAATTAGCTTCCAAAATCAATTAAAATCAAATCCTTCATCCAACTTGAAATGGAAAACATGTTCTGAAAAACAAAAAGAACGGAACTCTACTTTAGCCTCACCTTGCACGCACACACGACTACAACACACTACCACCTATAATTACCAAGTGAATAGATCTGAGGCTTACGGCATATGCTCTCCCCACACCTGGGGTACCTCACACAAGTTCGCACAGGAGCGCCACTATACAGGAGGGTGCACCATGCTATGTGCGCGGTGCCGTGAGCAGTTGCATGAGCAAGTCCCCCACCGCCCCCGGCACAGCCCAGCAGCAGCCACCCTGTCCGTGCCGGCAGCAGCATCAAACCAGTTAGCTGCAAATTGCAGCTGGATTGCCAGGCAATATGTTTTCATATCGGGGACCCATAGCCTCCCTGCGTGTACGCACATGTTGATGTGTCCATTTTCATTCTGCTCCTTTTCTTTACTCAGATAAGTGTGTTTATAAGAGATCATTGCCTCTTAATATCTTTCTGGGGTATCATGTAAAGGCTGCACTGGAAGAGATAGAGACACAAAGGCAATACCAGCATTTTGGATATTTGCAATGTGCCCGGCCATCCACAGGCGGAAGAAAGTCCAGAAATTCATGGAGCTCTGAATGTCTTGAATTCATTTTTGTGTATTTAGCTCATGCCAGGTGCATTCTGAGGTGGCCACCATGATCCCCTGGTATCGGAAAATCTTTGTTTCCCATGGAATCCCCGGGGGCTGGGAGCAGCTCTCCATGCACCGCTTATAGCCCAGTTATCGGGTATAGCACTGATGTCTCTGCATTGATGCACAGCCCTGACTGAAGTTGTCTAATAGAGTAAGCAGGCGTGGTGCGCTTCCGCAGCGTTTCTTAAGTATACAAGCAGGTTGACTGCATATAGGTATGCTAGGTGTTTCACCGCTCCCACCTCAATGGCCCAGTCTGCTAATGAGTGCCTGAGCCAACAGGCCAATGGCTCGACCGCCACCATTTGGAGCAGAGGAGACAGCGGACATCCTTGACGCATACCGCGCTCCTGCTCCCATTCAGTCAATATGGACCCATTAGTTTTCACACTAGCAATGGGTTTGGTGTATAATAGATTAGCCATTGGCATAAAAGACGTTCCAAAATTCATGGCCTGTAACGCGGCAAACATGTAATGCTAAGACAGTGTATCAAAGGCCTTTTCCATGTCTAGAGACACTAGGCGCATGGGTTCAGTCAGTCTCAGAGTCTCAGAGAGGACTTAGTTGTCTGAAATGGAGGTCCTGTACCTGCCCAGTATGAGGCTGCACTGATCTGCGTCAACTAGGATATGCATTATATGTGGTACCTGATGGGCCAGTGCTTTGACCAGTATTTTGTTATCAGTGTTTAGCAGCGACAATGGCTCCGGTGGGTCCTTTCCCGGTTTTCGAGATGACAACTAGCACAGCTTCTTTCACACAGCTTAGAAGTGAGCCCCTTTCCAGTGCCTCTTGATACATCTGGAGCAATTTCTCAGTCAGCTGATTGCTGTATGTACACTACCATCAGAATAGAGCCCACCTGGCCCCGGAGTTTTATTGAAGTACAGATCTTTCAAGGCTTCTTTTGGCTCATCAATAGGAAGAGGTTCCTTTAATTGCATTCTTTGGTCATGCGATAATTTGAACAAGCCTGGAACCTCCAGTATTGGGTATGTGGGTTCTGCTTCTATGGGGTGTGGATTCTTGTACACTTGCTGGTAATAGGGCTGGAAGGCATTGTTTATGCCCTTCCGTGTTTCCTCGATTGCGCCATTTGCGCCTCTGATGGCCACAATACATTTAGGTGACTGCTCCGGTTTTAATAGCCAGGATAACAGTCTAACCACCTTATCAACCTCCCTGTGCAGTACCTGTTAAAACTTACAATTCTGCAGTAATTCTTTTTCTATTGTTTTCTTTGTGATATCTGTACGTAGAATGTCTAGTCTGACTTCAGCTAGGGGATCTCCCCTGGTGGCGGATTGTTGGCTCGCTAGCATCAATTCCCTATATTGGATTTCCCTGTCTAACGTCCTAACCTTTAAAGTCATTCGGTAGCTGGCAAAGCTGCGCGCCACTACCTTGAGGGCATCCTACTCCACCTCTCTTGTGTTAGCTGTATTATTGTTTATGGCAAAGTACTCTGTGATCGTCTTACGCATGTCCTGTCTAATCTCTGTGTCATGTAAGGCCGAAACTAGAAGCCGCCTTGTAAGTATGCGTGTTTAGTATGCAGCTATAAAGTAGAACACACTCACAGGGGAGTGATCCAAGATTGCCCTCCCATTGTGTCATCCATGTTACATACTGCACCTCGTGTCTACCCAACAGTATGTAGTCCAGTCTGGAATAAGTGTGGCTAGGGGCAGCATAATGTGTGTACTCCCATGTGTGTGGGTTTCTCTGACTCCAAACGTCTACTAATTTCAGGTCTTCAATTACTTGACAAAGAAAGGCAGCCATCCTTTGGATCGAGAGTTAGGGGGTGTATGGTCTATACTGCCGCACAGTTCATGTCACTAAGCCAGATGAGTGGCATGCCAATATATGGCAAGATGTGTGTCTAAGACTGGCAAAGAACTCACAGTCATCTATTGTCGGGGCATAGATTCCCACCAGTACAATGTCTTTGCCATTCAGCTTGCCCTGCAATACAGTATACTGAATATCATTATCAGGTTGTACCGTGGTGACCACAAGTGTTAAACTTGAGGCAATCAAGGTGCCCACCTCCCTCTCATATGTGCTACAACATGCATGGGCACAACACAGGATAAGGCAAAAAGGAGCTGGGAGGTAGAGAATTGGCGTACACTAGTTGAGGCATCCAGATTGAAGGATTGTCAGTTATTCTGGCATCTACTTTCTAAAGGGTTAACCTAGGCAGTCAATGAAGATGTCTTTCACATACAGCCACATGTCAGGGAAGAGTATTTTCAGAAAATATATTTTAGAGAGGATGGCAAGCCAGAGGGTGAGGTAGCATTAACAAGCAGGGATTGTATTATAGAGCCAGTAGTGAAAGATGTCATTAGCTTTTCCTTAGAGGAAGCCGTGAATGCAATTAGTTCACTTAAGACTGGGAAAGCACCGTGGCTAGATGGGCTACCTGGCGATCTGTATCGATCCGAGCCCAATATATGGGGGCCATTGTTTTATATAGTTTATAATGCCATCACACAAGGGGGGGATATCACAGTGACCTGGAAGGGTGCCAAAATAATCCCCATATTTGAAAAAGGGAATAAAGGGTACCCCTCAAATTACAGGCCTATTAACATATAGATGTATCCCAGAAAGTCTTTAGAAAAATGATTTTGTCACATCTTAACTGTTGGATAGAGGAAAACAGTATACTCTCCCACTTGCAGGCTGGTTTTGGAGCTTCCACAAGCACTTTAGATCAGGCGTTCCATTCCCTTTTGCTAGTTTGGAAGGAAGTCATGATCAAGAGGGGACACCTGTATGTTGTGTTTGTCGATCTCAAAACAACATTTGATTCCATAGATCTCACCAGGCTTTGGGCTGCCCTTAGGGACCAGGGCCAGACTGGGAACAGAAACCAGCCCTGGCAAACTGCTCGGCCGCCCCCCCTGCTGTTTGCTGTTGGGTAGGGCCGGCTGAGAAAGTCCGGTTTCTGAGGATTTTGATAAAAGGGGTCAATATTGCCGACCCACGGTAACAAAAACGGCCGCCAGGAGCCAAAAATTGGCCCCCACCCTGGCGGCCCACCTGGGAAATGCCCGGTGCCTGCTATGGCCAGTCCGGCCCAGTTAGGGACTCTGGGCTTCCTTGTAGCATGCTCCAACTTTTGGTCCGTCTACATCAAGGTAATTATGCCAAAGTGAGGTGGAACTCCGACGACAGTCTAACTAACAACATATCTCTCTCAAAGAGGGTGGGCCCAACCCTGTTTACCTTGTATATGAACGGGCTCATTATGATTTCTTATGACTGTGGAGGTGACCCACCAAAATAAGCTGGCAAATTAATTCCCTTTCTTTTATTTGCAGATGGCACGCCGCTCATCTCTAAAACTCCAATGGGCATTCAGAAAGTTTTAACTAAGTTTGCATCAGCATGCAAGGAATGGGGCCTTGAAATAAACTGCTCTAAAACAAAGTTTATGGTTTTTAATCCTTTAAATCCACTAAGGGGAAACTGAGGTTGGGCTCCCAACTATTAGAGCAAGTTAAGATCTTTGATTACTTGGGAGTTAGAATTAGCGATAACATGGAACGGACTCCCCAAATTCAGAAGAGCATTCTTATACTTTAGCACGTGGATTGTGCAATAGTAAAGAGAGACAAGCGATCAGCCTTCCACCCAATTTCTCCCACCTTAGAAATACATTGGGCCAAAGGGTTGGGCGCTGCCCTGTATGGGACCAAAACGTGGGGGCTGGAGCACCTGAATCAGATAGAAGTTGCAGAAAGTAATTTTTTAAGATCAATCCTTAATCTGTCAATGAAAACACCATTATTTCCATTATGCCTTGATCGTGGCCTAAAGTCTATCACCCACACAGCTGTCCTTAAAGTGCATATGTTCTGGCTAAGACTCTGGACCAATAATACCCAGATCCCAGTAAAGGATGCAGTGGAAGAAATATTAAATCCCGAAAGACAAACAGGGAAATTGGTCTTGTTTAAAAAGGTCAGACAGTGTGTTTTTTTAAATGGGGTTGGGGATTATGTAGAATGATCTGCAGTCCAATACTAAAAATATGATTCCCCAGCTTAAAAAAAAGGTGCTGGGATTTTATTGACTCTTCTTGCACTAATACCACGTCACTTGGCACTTTAACCACTAGATTCTTAAATGTTAAAAGTTGTTTTAAGTTTGATGATTATATGGATGATGTTGAACACCCTCAGGTACGACCACTTTATATTCAATTTAGACTGGGGTTCTCCCCATGAATGCTATGAAATGCAGCTGGGCTAATGCTACTGTAACTTCATTGTACCCGTCGTGTGACTCTAGCCCAGAAACTATAGAACACTTTATCTTCTTCTGGGACATGCTAACTTTAGAAAAATATGGATTATCCTGGCATGTCGTCTGCTGTTATTCTCAAGTCCCACAGATGCACTACGTGTATTCAGATCAGATATGCCAAGGTGGCTTGTGTTTACAAAATCAAGATATTTGCTTTATGCTTGGTGGCAGAGGTCTAAATTGGAAAAATATTATCTCTGGGCATGCATCTGAAATACGTAGGAAATGCATGCTCTAAGGTTGCATAGAGGGACTACAGCATATAACGATGTTTATTAACAGTCTTTTGAACGCCAGTGTATTCTTTATGGCTAGTTTAGGTATTTTTCTAAGTTTGAAAGCATCTTACACAAGTAAATAATGTTATTATCCTACTCTCTAACGATGTTCAGAATTTTGAAGATGATGTCATTCTTATTTTTCTTTGTTCTTTTTTTAATCCACTGAAATATTGTATGTTATGAATTATTTTTGTATGTAAATGATCATGTTGTTGATCTAACAAACTACTTCTCAACTTGCATGGTATAAATAGCATTTCCATTTATGTGTTAGTTTGTGGGCTTCCGTTGGCAGCAGGTGTGTCTCTCGCAAAGAGGCCACTTGTATAACTTGTTTGCACCAATATGCTCCCACTCTCAATCAATCAATCAATCAAAGCATTTATAAAGCGCACTACTCACCCGGAGGGTCTCAAGGCGCTAGGGGAGGGGGGGGTCCGCTACTGCTCGAACAGCTAGGTCTTGAGCTGCTTCCTGAAGGCGAGGTGGTCCTGGGTCAGGCGGAGGTGGGTCGGGAGGGAATTCCAAGTCTTGGCGGCAAGGTAGGAGAAAGGACCTTCCCCCTCTGGTGGCTCTTCGGAAGCGGGGGACGGCGGCGAGGGCGTGGCCGGTCGATCAAAGCTGGCGTGTGGGAGCGTAGAAGTTGAGGCGGCTGTTGAGGTATCCCGGGCCTTGGTTGTGTAGGGCTTTGTGTGCGTGGGCGAGGAGACGGAAGGTGTTTCTCTTGTTATAGTGGTTAAGGCCCCTAATATGCCATGTTAATAGTTTTGCTTTGTCCATTGATTACGAGTTAGTGTATGCATATACACTGTGCCCAGATGTTGTGTGTGTCCCAGCCTCCCTCATGCAGTGCCATCCCGCCTGTGTCTGCCTCTAACAATATGTAACACCGACATGGTCCGCAAATGGGCACCCCTGGGAGATGTCCATGTTTTTACCTTGCAGCTGGATGTAATGTCCATGTGTATGGCCTGTAGATACGGATGAGCCACCGACTGCATAAAGGAGAACATTGTAAACAGTACAAACCTAAACATCCAAGAAGAGAAAACAGCATACCATTTGGTGATAGGCAAAATCGTTTAACAGGTAAATAACATGAGCATGTGCGCTGACCTGTTCGGATGATTTGCGTTGTGCACAGGTTTAGGTCCCACTGCAATAAACAGGTCCTTCTCAAATAGGTAGGCGTGGTGTTATCATTATGCAAGCTCCAAATGTGTGCCGTAACTGAAGGCAGTCTGCCAGTGTTGTCAATAACAATATGTTTGACAGGAGGTGACTCAATGTTCATCGAGTGGGTGCTGCTCCGTGTCGACTGGCAATATTCCATGTCTGTGGTGACATTATTTGTGTACAGCCAATCCCAGGCATGGGTCGGTTCCAGGAAGAAGTAAATTTTTCCCTCATGTTGGATTTTTAATGTAACCCGATAGAACATCATGTACTTCATGTTGTGTTCTCTACATCAATGCTTCACCGCTTCAAAGGGCCATCGGAGCTTTTGTACATGTTGTACATATGCTGGGAATAACATGATGCATGCTTCTTTGATGGGTAGGTTACCAGTCTTTCTTGCTGCCTGTAGTATTACATCTCTGTAATTAAGCAGGCTGATTATGATAGTTCTCAGGGGAGCCTCCGGCGGCAGGGGGCCCAAAGGCATCCTGTGGGCTCGCTTAATCGAGAAAAAGTGCAACAACTCCTTTGGTTGCCACTGTTCCGGGATCTGCTTCTCAAGGTAAAGTTCTAGGCAGTCACCCTCGGCACGCTCTGGGAGCCCCACTAGACGTAAATTGTTCCTGCGAAATGTCCTTTCTGCATCATCCACCTGGGCCACCACCAGAGCCTTCATGCGGCGTAGTAGATCATTTGTTGCTTTGGTGGTGGCGCGGAGGTCCTTTGCGGTGCCTGCAGCTGGTTGTTCCACTTGTGTCACTCGTTCCGTGATGCCACAAGTTGATGGCCAGCTCATCCACTTTAGGTTTCAGTGAGGTTCTTATCTCCCAGACTACTCTGAGCACATGCGACAAGGTGGTTCATCTGTCCCCTCACTCTGTTCGTACGTCGACCCTGTGAGGGCATCGGTCTAGTATATTTGTCAATGTGCCATCACCCCCTTGGGTCCACTCACCATGCCGGCCACCTCTGTGGGGTCCGGGCCAATACATCTCCAGCCTTGAGGCCTGCTGTCCTTTGCGTGGATGGTGCTCACGCCTCCCAGTCCCCGTGTTAGGATTCTGTGTGTGGCCTTATATGTCTCTTGTGTGTCTTCTGGGGCTTCCCCAGCTATTGCTTTGGTCGTCGGGGGCCTCCCTCTCTCCCCTAGGTCTTACAGCAGCCGGAACAGATGGCAAAGGATTGTTCCTTACAGTCAGTCTTTAGTCTACGGGGGCCTCCTCAGTCCTCCAGGACGACAGCGCTCGGGGCCTACCTCCGGCAACTTTTTTGTTGGCTCTCGGCGGCAGTGGGCTCTGCCTGTCTCCTCTTCAGCTGCGGCGCAGAACAGGCTGCGGCTCTCACTGTTTGTCCTCACACCTCCTGGTCCTGGTGTGGCAATGGCATAGCTCCTCCTTACTCGGCAGAGGCCGGCCTCCAGGCCGCAAAGCAGCACCCTTTACTACTGCCGACCTCAGACCCACCTAAGTCTCGGGCAGGTTCTCACAGTGGTCTTAGAGCACCCAGCAAGCCCCCATCAGCAGCATATACATTCCCAGCTTTATCTCTATTTGGTTATAGGCCTCAGCCTCACATGTGCAGCAGGTCTGACTCGATCTCCACTGGAGGTGGCAAGCTGAAGGGGTTTTTTATGCTTTCAAGCCCCACAGCTGCATCCATGCACTGAGGTGGGGGTAAATTTTGACTGTGATGCCTCCATTTTGGGGCAGATTTGTGCAGGATTTTATGCCAGGGCTAGGGAAATGCCACAGAATGCGTCTCTACAGGATGGTGTCTAGGCCACACCCAATCAATTTACTACTGAACAAGACGATAATGGTCCATCTCAATGGAGCTAGACCGTTTGGATGGACCTAGAGGCAATCTCATACAGAACACAGTGAATAAATAGTGCAGTATATATTTTTTTAAATAAATGCGTTGATAAAGTAGTGGTACATGGCCACTCCCTTGATGTATCCCTAAAATTCACCTTTTACCCTGAATTTCGGTTCTGAATGTTCACAGTCCTGCCCTGAATTGCCTCCATGCCAGGTGGTCACCCTATATCTAAGTGCTAGATAATGTTTGGTAAGTGTTATTTTGAAAGAATATAGATTTATGCATTAATTGGAGTGTGAGTTACGAATTAGACATAGATTTTGCTAACCGTAAAACGGGTGTGCATCTGAATCAATAAAATGGAATTTGTTCTGAATGGGGATGTCTTTAAATCGAAAATTTCGAGCATGTTAAGAATCTACAACTTAGTTTACACTGTGGGGGTGAAGGTTGAAGAGAAAACTAGGCATTTGACCACAGGAGAGTAAAACAGGGCTTTCATGTTACAGAGTTTGACTACTTGGAAAGGAACTGTTTGGACGTAAAGAACATATAGGCAGACAGCTACACAAGGAAAATAATTAAAAGGCATATTTGGTAATGCTGGAAATGATAAAATCAAACTCTGTAGAAAGCTGAGACATGAACACAAGATATCATGAGCACAAGTTCACTTTTGAAAGGGGATAATAATAAATTCATCTGCATTCGGAAAGGTAAGAAAAATAACAGAGGCTGGAAGTTCTGGATTGAATGATATATTTTGCTCTTACTTAGGACATGGAACAGAGTTCACGAAGGAACAAATCCTTCTCTGTGAACATAGTCGAAGATCTCTGAGAGGACCTGGTCCTGAGGAACGGCTAATGATCTTATCTAGAACTGAGTCTTAAGCAGAATCATGTCGACCTGTTTAGGATTATAAATAGGTTTATAATCATCCCATTGAATTCTTGTTTAATCCTGTGAATGTAGGGGTATAAAAAATACAACACCCACCATTACACAATGTTATTACTTCAAAACCCTTGACAGGTGATTTACTAAAAAAGTTTCAACAATATTACATTGAGGAAAGGTATTAGAGAGCCCAAACAAGGCTAGCCCTTGTCTTGCTTCCAGGGTGAGGAGTGACCCTGTGGGAAAGCTTGTCAACCGTCTGTGTGTGAGGGTTTGTATCTTTTTCAGGCAATTAACTAACAACATACCTGTTGTCATTGAATTGTTAGTTAGTCCCTTTCTATATAGGGTTGGAGGAAATTGGGTAATAAGCTGAAAGGGTGACTACCCACCTCAAGTAATAATCACAGTCCTTATCAGTGTGAACCAATAAAGTCACTAAATTAACCTAAGCTCAACCTCCTAGTAGCTACATCCCAGAGCACCAAGGGTTAGTTTAGTGCAATATGTAAAGTATTTATGCAGTACCAGAACAATAATTAAGGCAAACCACAACACAATAAATATCCCACACCAATTTAGAAAAATAGAGACTATTTTAATAAACAAAATAACACCAAAAGGACAAAAGTCTAAGAAGTGGAATCAGAGAAATTAAATCTCAAGTTTTTAAATAAAAATTACACCAAAAAGCTTTAAGTACCAACTGCAGTAAACTGGTCACGGCAGACCAGGATCTATGTGTGATTTGAGGCTGACTGTAATGGAGTGCAGGGCAGATACAGAAACTAAGTTCAACCCAGTTGGATGTTTTACCTTAGGATTTAGTCCATAAAATAAAATTCAAACATCTTAAGCGGAGCAAGGCAGTAGGCTGCAGCCAAAGAGATCAGATTCCTTCTCCGTGAGGTCCAGCTGAACTGGATTTGCTGCTTTGGAAAATCTTCGAGCGGGAGAAACCGGAATCTGCCCAGCAGCAATGTATCTTGGCCGGATCGGCTTGACAGGTTTGTCCTGGCCCTCCGAAGGTCTTGAAGCTGAAAACATTTCTATGTCCGAGGTTTTTAGGGCTGGTCGGAGAAGCCCAGACAGACACAGCAAATACTCACAGGACTTCAGGAACAACACTTGGGGGTCAATACTCATACCAACACAGGCCAACAGCAGGCTTCAGGGAAGGTCTAGTTGAAACTGGTCATCTGGACAGTTGTAGGATAAGGCCTCTTATAGCTTGTTGTGTCCCTGTAGCTTGAACAGGTCAGCCTTATAACTCATAGAGTCTACTTCTTTGTCCTGTGTACAGGAGGGAGAACAGGTCCATTCCTTCAGAACTTTGCTCCGGTCACAGAAAGCAGGTTCAGTTTTCTTCTTTTCTTCATCAGGTCCAGAAAGTGTTCTGAAGAGTGTGCTGGGGATGCCACCTTTATGGCTGGCATGAGCTTGTTGTCAATGGTAATCCACTTACCTTAACTCCAGGTAGTTCTTCAGTGACAATGAAGAGAAGTCCCAAATATCCAGGAGGACTAACGAGTAGTCAATGATCAGAGTAACACCGCCCATTGACAAAGCCTCGGGCAAAAGGGGTTGGGGATGACTGAAAAAAAAGACAAGAAGATACCAGCAACCTCCTTGGTTCCTTCGTTCTGTGTTAACCTGCTGGGATCCATACATAGGTTGCTATGTTGGGTGGACTGCGGGTATATTCGGGTTTTTCCTTGTAACATGGCTGGACCTGCAGTTTTCTCAACTGTAATGCAACAACAATACTGACTACTTTATATACTACCTATTGTCCTAAACGTACATCTTTTGACATATGACATAGCTAATATAGTTAGGTTCATCACTTTGTTTAAATAGTTGTGCTATCCTAAGGAATAGCAATATTGTCTCTGCACAAGGGTAACTGCTAATAATACTGTAAACGAGGAAAGAGAAGCGGATGATTACAACTATTGAAGACCTGTTCACTTGTGATTATAATTGTCGTAAGCAATATTAAGGGAAAAATATGTAATTACCAACAAGGCACAGCAGACCTAATATGATTCACATTTAACAGGTGTATTTGTAAAGTGCACGATTACCCGTAGTTATCCTGGTGCTGAATAACAGATGTTTATTGTAACCCAACTCAATGGTACTCATTATAACGACCTCAAATCGATGAAAGGCTGAGTGGACCCGCTGGGATTTGAACTTATGACCATGAGATCAAACACAGGCACCTGCAGTGGCTGCTTTAGTCCACTGAGCCACCAGACCAGAAATAAAATACACAGGTTTCTGCATAAGACCAAGACAAAGTGTCAATTATAACTGCAGCTAAGTTAGCTGTAACGTTTATATATGCGAGATCCACAATTGTCACTTCTAAAGCAATGTTTATTGTTTATTCCCTTGTTGAGCCATTAGTTTAATAATGTCCTTCTTTTACAGATAGTACGTGTTTAGGTCTTGCATAGGCAGCGCATGCGCTTCTTCTACGAGGCATCACGTAATCTGTATACTTGGGTGAAACTCCGTTTCTTGCCGGTAGTTTCTCCTGCCGCTTGCCATTCGTTAACTGTGGCATTTATTTTGTTAGCGGGCCTATGGTTGACTTGCGGTCCAATGCAGCCCTTCCATTTTGCTTCCCTTTGGCAGCACTGACCAACTAGAGTTTTGTTCCGCTGCTCGGCCTTATCTATTTGTGTATGGACTACTTCCTTATTTGTCCCATGATGCTGTCTCTGCTGGGAATCCTGTCGCACCCAGATCCCGGATTGCCACCTGGGGAGCAGCGCTTGTGCTGACGCTGCTCCCATTACACCCATGAAGACCTCCTGCCGCTGTCCTACGGCTGTTCCGCAGCTCCTGGGCGGCGCAAGACCAGCGGCTTCCCCTGATTTGCCTGTGCGGCGAGATACTCCTCCATAATGCCTCCGGGATCGGATTTGGAGCTGGCGACTCTGTGAAGCTCATACGGTACAGGTAGGTGGGGGCTGTGGGTTATTAAATGTCTGTGGTGGCAGTGTACTTCAGCGGGACCTAGTTTTAGGTATGAGGCGTGCTGAAGCAGCTTTTTTTAATGTTTCCTGACAACTACGTTTCTTCTTGCGAGAATTATGCTGGTGAGGGTATGGGTTGGAAATGCTACTGAGAGGAAGCCTGATCGGCTTGTAGGCTCGCACTTTGTTTGTCTCCCCACCTCAGCTCATCATATAGGCTGGGGGGTTGCTGGCCCCAGAAGCGTGCGAGCCTCGCAAATGTGGTGCCATAAATATATAAACGCGGCTGTTCTGCATAATGTTAAAATCAACAACATGCAGCCTCACTAATACTGTGCTATAAATAATAAGAGCCTGAAGTTTGTAGTAGGTCTGTGACAGCCGCTCTCATCGTCAGTAGGACATAAATGCTTTTTTAAACATCTACTTTAATTGGAATGGCAGCAAGCACAAATGGCTTCTAAACGTGAACTCTGCCATCCCTACAGTCAGTGGTATATTGAGTCGAGTTCTGCCTGTGTCGTGTCCAGGCAGGTCAGAGGAAGCTGTAGGCAGTTGACGCAGAAGCACAATCTCACATATCACAACACCTGGTGAGAGACTGCGGGTTAGAGACGGACTTTGGGGTGGCTCTTTTCTCAGAAAAATAAACATGCTAGCGTCAGGGCCGGCTCTAGGCTCATGGTGGCCCTGGGCAGGGAGCGTAGGTAGGGGGCCCGGAAGAGGGAGTCCGGGCGGGGCGGAGCGCGCAGGCCAGTAAAGAGGGGAGGGGGTCAGGGAGTTTAGAAGTGGAACAGAGCTGGAGGCCGCCAAATCTCTGCCAGGGGCCACCACGCAAATATGTATCCATCCTCGGAGGATTAATATATTAAGGATATATATTGGCGTGGTGGCCCCAGGGGTTTGGTGGCCCTGTGCAGGTGCACAGCTTGCACATGCCTAGAGCCGGCCCTGCTGGCGTTTCTGGTAGAACCAGGAAATGATACGTAAAAAATATCTTGTGAGATTCTTCAGTATTCCCTTTTAACCTGTAAATTAAACCTCTACCATAATATTTATAATTTATATAGCTCTAAAATGCTTTACGCTGGTTTCTATTTTGCATGTGTCGCTATTATCTGATATTTCAAAGGGGGGATATCCCAATATTGATGATTTTAACGTTTTTTAAATTTTATATTACCTTTATTGTTATAAAAATGTCAGACAGACCGGTAACTACTAGTCATGTGTCAACCCTAATGAGAGCACTAGTTCACTTGCCTTCTCACTGATAAGAGTCCACACACTACTCCCTTAAACTGACAAGGTGCACACATGGAGCAACATACGATGTGAGGTATCTTCAAACACTTTGAGCTTTTGTGATCACAGAGGTCGCCAGCTGTCATGTATAGAATTTTACATGTGGTAGGTGCAAAACAAGCCTCACAATACGGAATATATTTCCAGGCTCGCAACAGGTGTTGCTTATATATGATATGATATCTTGACCCACACTTGTCAGACAGCCATTCCCTTCTAGATTACTCTCTGCTCTGATCCAGCAAGCATAGGTGTCCACCATTTCCCAAAAAATATCAGGCTTAGATTTATTTCAGCCTAATTCAGATTAGTTTTCAGTGACTTTTTGCCAAATAAGTAGCTGAATCCAGCATCCACCTCGGCATAAGGAAAAGTAACACAGCAAAACGTTTATTTGTAAAGTGCATGTTCACCCTGAAGGGTATTGTAGGGATGACAAATGATTACTTGTAGTTTGCCCACCTTTTAAGGTTTATAAAGCGTTCTTTAATTTGAAGTTGGTAAAGTTGTCATGGCCCATGGGACAGAAGGACGCTCATCTGTGAAGCGAGATAACTCAGTGTAGGTTGTTTCATTAAGCCTGGGTCACTAACCCAACTCAGGATTTGTCTAGATTGATTGTGCAGGGCCTCGACTCCCTCTAGTGAGTGATTGTTGGTGAATAGCGTTTTTATAACTCATTGCCTATAATCTATGGAGCGCAGGCAATCAACCCACCATTTAGCTTTCAACATCTTAGGCTAAAGCGCAGGTGGGCAATTGTTTCAAAAGTAAAGACAGGGAAATAAAATGTTTTTATCTTTTGCTTTAGTTTTGAAGCACTGGCATTACTGAAAGTTTGAGCTATTGGCGTTGCATTAATATTAGCAACGCCAATAGCTCAAACTTTCACTACTGCGAGACCTATTGCATTGCAAATGCTTGTTTTTTTACGTCGTTGGGAAGCCCAGATGCGATAAAGGTTTTGTCCAAAAACTTAAACTCGAAGAATCAACAGAAAAACAGAAAAAAAGTCTCAAGCACTATCAAATGGTTCATTTGTACCACCACAGGGTTTAATTTCACCCTAAAAGGATATGCGCAAATCTGTTGCTTTTCTTTTACAGCATTGACGGTAACATGGCCGAGATCAGGAACACTGAAATCCAGGAAGTCTACGGGGGAGCGTCAGGAGGATTTCAACTGACGCACCGACAGGAGCCGGAATCTCAGAAGCCAACGGGAGACACGAAGATCGGTAAGTGCTTCTGAATTGAAGAAGCTAAGCTCATTGCCGTTGTGAAAAGCGGCTTAAATACTGTAGCTGCAAGTCTGCTCACATGTAGAATGTGCACACAAGGTGCACGGGCGTATGATAAAAAAAACATGCTGCTGGGCTTTGACAGTTGACACAAGTCTTTTGTTGATTTGTACATGCTGCTGGGCTTTCACAGTTGACACATGTCTTTTCTTGACGTGTGGGTTAGTGCAAACGGGCGTGTGTGCTCTTATTTAGCATATGCACACCTTCTTGTAGCAATTCATTTAAAGCACATGTTCACAAAATTGGTTTTAGCCTTTTAAATATGAAACGAAAATAATAAAGCAATTTTGTTACATTAACCAATGCTTTTGGTGCCTAAACCAATAAACCATGGTATATAAACAGTTGTTAAGGCACTTAGCTCAACCTACTTATGCCTAGAATGGGCAGGCGGAAGTAGTGCTCGTAAAACCAGTGACTCGGGACGACTTCTGGCTCCTCCCTAACTAATGGCGTAAAAGTTCTGAACGGTTAGCCTAGCGATTTATGTAGCATGCCCAATGTGCTATGCTGCAAACAATCCCTCAGTGCCCCTTCCTGCCTAAATTCAAGATGGAGAAACCCTTCTCCACTTGTGCAAAGCATGTATGCCCAACCAAAGGTGTGGCCAGGGAAATGAGAGGCCCGTCCTCTGTGGACACTCTGAGCCAGTTCCGAGAGTAGTTTCCCGCCAACTCAGATTTGTGACTGTCTGACTGGGGGGAATAAAAGTTGGGGATTGCCCGGGTGTCAGCTAGTATTTGTCTGTGATAGGGGGCCCCAGCCCAACTGACCTTCCTGTCAGAGGAGCAAAAACCCTGTGAGCAGCTTTCACACCGCATCAGGCCTTGAGCACCAAGTGGACTACAGTTGGAGACTGATGCAAGGAAAAAGTAAATTTCAAAACAAAAATATTCCTTCATATTTTTTAAAAATCCACCCAAATTCACCATTAAGTAGGGCGTTATTAAACATAGTAGTTTAATCATTGCTCTTGTCGGTCCCTACTCGGAAATAGCAAAATTAATATTTTAGATTGCTTGTCAGTGTTTCTCTATGGGCCAGCCAGCATTCCTATGGTGCAAATAGCTTTTGGGTGCAATCAATAATACCTAATACAAATGGCATAGAATTCTCTTGTCACCTGTTACCTTTCTGCCAGTGACTGTGGCATGGCGATATGATGGTGTACACAGCTAGTTATGCATCTGAGTACCTGGTGCAAACACCATGATTGGCATGCCTGTTAGGGGCAGTCTGTTTAGAGGATTAACAAATGTAATTTTCTCAAAAGCAGTTTTACTGCCTTTCCAGGTCCAGCGTGAATGGTACATCACCAAATGAAAACAGCATGCAAAGTCAGATGTATTATAAGTCATTTATTCAAAAGCCCATCGAACCTAACCCAAACGCAGTGTTTCAGCATAATAATACTGTCAGCATCCCAGACAGGAACAGTGAGAGAAGCAGAACTTCTGAACAGACAGAATGCAAGTACAAGAAGCTACAATAGAACAGTTACCTTCATCTCCTCAGGCAGAGGGTTTGAGGTAAGCATGGGCGGAAAATCCGTTTCGCTCGCGGATTTTGCGGATTTTCGGTAAATTCGCAATCCGCGAGATTCGCAAATCTCCCGCAAAATCCGCAAATCCGCGAGCAGCGGATTTTATGGCTTGCTCGCACTGTTTGCGTGAGTTCGCGGCTTCCCAGTACAACTTCGCGCCCCGCAAATAAGCGCAAAATTGCAGAAATACGATCTTAGCAAAACTGAAACTACTTACCAGGTTCAAAAGTTCAGGCTCATCATTAGTAGCCATTTCCTGTAGTGCTTCCTGAGGGGCCCCTCCAGAGTTCAGTTGCCAGTTGCAACTATTATGTGACCCTGCTCTGAACCTCAGAATAGTTACACATATGCCACAAAGGTCCTGAATTACAGCTAAGGGAGACAAGCAGGAGCCAGGCTGGAAGTTCAAATCCATTAATCAGCCCCTAATTCATTATTGTCAGTTGGGGCAGGGCAGGTGTTGTAACTAATTTTGCAACAATGAAAGCACTTAGCAAGTGCAAAAGATCACTAATCAGGAAGCACTAAGGAAGCAGGTGCCAGCTAAAAAAATATTCTGTGACACATTAATCAGCCCCAAATTAATTCAGGTCACTTGAGGCAGGGAAGGTGTGCTTGCGTTGCCACAATAATGTACACTGACTGGACAACCAGAGGGTGCTGTGATGAAACAGAGGGTGGCATGGGTGGGCCAGAGGGTGGCATGAGTAGTCAGAGAGTGGCAGCGGTGACAGAGAGTGGCAGTGATGAAGAAGAGTGTCCCAAACAGGCTGGACACGTAGAAACAACAAGTTCGCGAAACTTGCGACCCGACAGGTAAGTTCGCGTTTTGCGAAATTGTACAAAACCCTCGCAAACTGGCAGAAACCCGCGCGAACACAAAAAAAAATCCGCAAATTCGTGAGAATTCGCGGATTTTGCAGATTGCGAGTTCGCAAATCCGCAAAATTCGCGAACGCGAGATTCGCAAAATTCGCCCATGCTTAGTTTGAGGCCCTACCTACCGAACCTGTTAAAGAAGATACATCTGGCAGTACATCGTATGTAGAACTTCCCAAAGTATTGGAACTACCAAAGAAAAATTCTACACTTCTTCCCAGTCTGTATGCAAAATAATAGAATTCTAGATGGGGTATCGACTATCATGTGAAAAGAGTACACAAAATGAAAAGTATGAAGAAATGTGTTGAAATGATACGGAAAATATTCTATTATCAAAGCAAGAAGTTGATCTATGAAACACCAAGAACCACTTATGAATTCAAAAGACCTTAGAAGAAACGCCTCCATTCCAGCAAAACACCTGCAAAGATACTGTTTCCCCCTCAAAAAAACTGTCCATTAAGTGTGACAGCAAAAAAAAGGAATATTTAAAGGAGTATTTCACAATAACTACATGAAATGACCCCATTGAAGAAGAAAGTACAGTTTGCAAGTCCGGCAAGTTGTTCGCAAAACCACTCTGTCCGCAGTGGACACTCCGCAACAGAAAAGGTGCTCTATTTCTGCAAAAAAAAACCAGAACAAGTAAAACCTATGGGGGCATATTTACAAAACCCTAGTGCTGCCTGTGCATCACTTTTTCCTATATAAACAGTGACACGCCGGCGGTGAAAGGGGCTTGTAAATAGGCCCCATAGTATCTTTGCCTCTCACAATTCTACATTCACCACACAGCGAATTAACGTGGCAAATCATTGAGGGGCTTATTTAAAAGCCCCTTGAGCCACTGCTGCATCACTTTTTGTGACGCACTCGTGGCGCAACCTGTTGCTCCGTATTTACAAGGATGCATGGCTTTTCGTGTCCTTGTAAATATGGCCCCTTTAAGTGCAACACTTTGCGTGAAAGGGGCGTGCTATGGCTGTTGTTGTGGTTATTCCCATGCAACACCCATGGCTTCCGCCGCATTTTCATTTTTACGTTAAATCATAAACTTGGAAATGAGTGAGAATGCTACGCCACCCTAGGGGAGGCGAAGGGAGGAGCAACGAGGAGAAATGTTTTTATTTCTCCTCTTTTTTTCCCTCTTTCTATGTGTGCTGCATTATGCAGCACACATAAGAAGAGGAAATCACCTCTTGTGATTGTTTTTGTGCAGAAAGGTGTCTTTTCCTGCACAAAAACATTCATCCTTAAGACGCAGGTACCCGTGCACCATGGTGCAAGGGTGCCTGTGTTCGCGCATGGCAGCTAATTGTGCGCCAGCGCAGGGGAGAGCAAAGGGATCTGTCATATCGTAGATATGACGCATCCCTTTGCTTCGAAATTACCGCAGCGCAGCCAAATTGCTCATGGCACTGCGCTGCGTTTCTTTGTCTTAAATAAGGCCCTGAAGGAGTAATTAAGTACACAAGTAACGCACAAACGTTAAGTGAAGAAGGATTCTGAAATCTCCAAATCACCTA
The DNA here is from genome assembly GCF_964263255.1 of Lissotriton vulgaris. NCBI lineage: Eukaryota > Metazoa > Chordata > Amphibia > Caudata > Salamandridae > Lissotriton > Lissotriton vulgaris. The sequence continues at coordinate 1,213,695,812 of NC_141696.1, forward strand.
CCACATCCACACTGGGTAGTTGAGGAAGCCATTTGCTGTCTGCAGGGTCTGACTTTAAGCAACTTTATTGCTAAGTATGGAAGCGCCAGTTTGCCTCCAAGCAAAAGTTGCAAAGAACACTGATTTGCCATACAGATTGAAAGAGCAGTTTGGTTAAATTCTAAAGATGTCCAATTTGCGTATATGAAACTCGTCGGAAAAGAGATGTAAAGACGTCTTGTTCACTGGCAAAGATCACTTCTAATTTGGAAAGCAAAGCAGTAAAAAACCGATAGTTTGTTCTTAATAAAGAAGCTAATACGATTCTCAACGACAGGGAAGAGAACGAGATTGCTACAATACAAGGCAACACCGTTTCACCTTTAAAAAGTTTGAAGAAAACTATTTTGGTATTGAGGTGAAAGTGATTAAAACATTTGCACTTCTAGGTGCAATAAGTGTGGGCAAGCAATTTACAAAAATACTGATCTGGATAAACATAAAAAAGCCCACAGGTGTAATACCTGATGAAATTAAAAGCAGAAGTACAAGGTATAAACCATTTGTCTGACTATAGGAACATTGCATTTGGACTTTTATATTCTCTTGATTCGCCAGGGTTGTCAAAGTATTTAAAAGAAGCTGATTTCATCTAGGGCGGCTGTATGGCATGATCTGGTTAGAGGAATGTGTTCAGCATGTCGCCTCCTGAATTGTATGAACTTGCAGAAACAACATGTTTTCGCCAAGATCTAAACTTGTTTTTTGTTGTTTATTTTAAACTGTTTTTTGGCGTACACAATTTTGAGTAGGAACTGCAAATGTTTTCTTTTTTAAAATGTAATTCCTGGAACTGTGTTTCAGTCTACTAATTCAAACATTTAAATAGATATTTATGGAAGTACTAATCTGAAGTCAATGCAATAAATGTAGAAATGGGATCCTACCACATCAGACTTGCAGAAATCCTTTTATAAACTGGACATTTGCTTCACTAATAATAATCTTGTAATGATTTATTATTAGATTCAGAGCCTCATGTTCGAAATATGGCTTTTAGGAATTTTGGTATGTAAGAGGTACACACTAAATAGCATTATACAGTGTAAGGGGCAAATTTACAGGCCCCTTGCGTTGTTTTTGCTCCGCAGTTGCATCACTTTTTTGTGAAGCAGCAGCAGCGTAAAAATGCAGCCCATTTACAAAGTGATGCATCTAGGAAGATGCGTCACGTTGTAAAGCCCAGCATCACATTATACCTGCGTCAGGTATAATGTATGCAGGGTGGGCGTTTCAACGCAAAAAATCCTCATAGAAGATTTCACTGCGCCACTTCTAGGACGCCACTGCATCAAATTCTTACGCCTACTTATGGTAGGCTTAAGGAGTGACGCAGCACAATGAGGATAGGCCTCCCCCTGCATTGCTGGAGTTGCGTCGTGCTTGCAATACAACTCCAGCAATGCATGACTTTTGCATCAACAGTTGCATCAGAATTATCGACGCATCTGTCAATCCTTGTGCCATGGTGCGCCATATTGTAAATACGACGCATCCATAGTGTCGCAAGGGTTTCTCAAAGTGGCGCAGGGAAAGTGACGCGTCTTCACAGATGTGTCACTTTCTTGTAAATCTGCCCCTAGGAATTTTTAATGACACAATTCGGTCTTAAGATCAGTTTTTGGGCGCTAAAAGGTAAATGTATGTTTGACCCCCCATATGGTCTGTGCTTATTACTATAAGACTACCAAAGCTAAGCAGACCCTCTGCCCTTGTGTGGGGAGTTCCACTCTGGGTCCCGATTACTGGGAGACCGTGAAATATTAATCTGTAGAAGGATTATGGTGACAGGAAGAAATAATTTGCATAGGTTTGATTTTAGATTAACCCCTGAGTGTGCTTGCTCCCTTCATCTCACCCTACTGTGTTATTAATCACTTAATCGATCCCTGCCCTCCATATATAATTCTCATACAATCGTGGCTTGGATAATAAATGAACTCTCCGCATACCAGGATTTGCGGCACTAGAGGAATGTTGCACTTACATATAAAGAATTCAAACACTTTGCACATTCCCCGGACACAACACAGCATTAGCCAATGTTCTTTGATTCACTGAAGAAAACAATCATGGCGGCCCTAACAAACAGAGATTTGGAAGGCACACATGGGAGGTGGTCAACAGTCTAGGGGTCACAGGAAGCTCCAGTGATGGATTGAGAGAGGCAGGGGAGTCAGTACTGTAGATATTGTGAGGAACTCACTTTACCTGGAAACTTTTCATTGTTTCCCTGATTGTTTGTTCCAGTTTCGCTCTGTACCCAAACATTTGTTATTTTTTCTTAGCCCTGGTTCAGGCTCTTTTTGTGGTATCCCGGGTTTTCCATTTGTTTTTGTGCATGATTTTGGGGAGACCTCCTGCTAGCTGTGTTTTGCCTTGCCTTCACCAAGCTGGACAAGTATTGCTACTGGTCGGGGCATATTTACAATACCCCTGTTGCAATTTTATGCTGCCGGAGCAAAGTGACGCGCCGGTGGCGCAGTGTGCTGGCCCATAGTTTACAATACACCACAAAGCCACCCTGCATAGCTTTTCATGGCCTTGTAAATATGGGGTAAGGCAATGCCTAACTCTTAATGAAAGGGGCGTGCCATGGGTGTTGTTGTGGGTGTTCCCATGCAGCACCCAGGGTTTGTGACACAGCCCCAGATTTACAGCAAAGCATAAAACTGGGGCAGCGCCAAAACTAACACCTTCCCTAAACAGGCATAACGAGGAGAAATTTCCTCTTTCCACTCTGCAGCACACATTGAAAGAAGAAAATGCCTCCTTTTATTGTTTTTATGCAGGAAGGTGTCCGTTAATGCACAAAAACAATCATGCCAACAACACATGCACCCTTGCACCATGGTGAAAGGGTGCCTGCGTTGGCTCTGGGCTGCTGTTTGTGCACGGGCACTCATAGAAAGGACAGGAATGGGACATATCTTGTAGATACGGCACATTCCTGCCCTTTTCTTTTGACATAGGGCCGCTAGAAGGCTTGTGGCACGGCCCAATGCCAAGGTATTGTAAATATACCCCATAGTCTTCAGTAGTAATCTCCTGTGTTATTCATAGCTTTATTCTTGAGTTATCCACTGGTAGCCAGAGAAGACTTCAGCCAGGGTGATTCTAATGCATTCCTTCTCAATAAAAGCGCTCCAGTACAGTGTTTGTTCCTCGTCTCATCCCCTTTTTCCCTCCTGCTCTCTTGTCCTCATCTTGGAGCAGTGCTTATTGTAAGAGAGGGTTTGTCTTGACAGAAGACAATTTATGACGAGAAGACCTATAACTTATAGCTTTTACCCATTCTTAGAGTGGTTGGGGGATGTTATAGCTTTAATTGGAAGGCGAGAACTTTACAGTGTGTGAGGCAGAGCAGTCACAGCTCTGCAATCATTTAGCCCATGCTGAGCAAATAGATATTCATGTTATTGACTCTACACTTCATGACAACACAATAAGTAACAAACTATGAACTGTCAGAAAGACATAGTTGAATCCGTATTAACTTTTTTAATGTTCTATGAAATTATTAAAAATGTATGAGATGATGTATAAAACATTATTACTTTATACTCCTGTTGAAGCACATGCTGATGTGTTGTGACTTTTACGACCAGCCCCCAAGGTCACTCTTAGGATCTTGCTAATGTTAGAGGTATATGTAGATGCAGATCTGGCAGATCCATGGCCTACATCTATTTGTGATGGGTATGCATTCCAGTAACACAAAGAGGAGGGGTAAAAAGAGTATATGTTAGATCATCTTGTCTCCCTGACTCTTCATCAAACAAGATAGCTGCTGTATGAATGCATTGTATACAAAGGCTTATTTCGCTTTGTATCTATCTCTGTCTTCCCTTTGTTTACTTAAGAGATTAGGGAAGATGAGTGTTCAAAAATCCCTCTTTGGTTTTCTTTCAAAACACCATCCTTCAAATAAATCATAAAGAAAACACAAATCCACTAAAACGCTCTACATGAATTATTAAACTCTAGCAAGATATTAATATGAATGATCTTTTTCATTTTTGCAAATTTCACATGTCTAAGCTGTGGTCTGCAATGGTTCATTAAATCAGGGCTATTTGTTTCTGTTGCTCACACAAAGCTCTTAGGAAATTAAGCTCGGCGTTCAACTAATTGATGTTTGCCAGTGACTGTTTGTTTTAGATGCAGCTCGCTGATTGACATGGATCAAGAGCTACCAAAGATGTAAAGACAAGCACTGAATAAAAATGCTTGCTGTGGTGCACGCCTAACAACAGCTCTTTTGGGGATCTTTCAGCATTTCCATTATGATATACTTACTTTGGAGGATTATAAACTAGTGAGCAGCCTAAAACTGTTCTCACAATTCTAATACTTTATCAGACGTTAATGGATCTCTTTGAGGGAATAGTTGATCCCATTACACTTAAATCAAACTGTAATAGTTTTGAGAATGTGGCAATTTTATTTTGAAATGTGTTTTCTTGTGTGGTACTTTGAGGGTGCTGCACGGTCACTGTATTTGTACAAGGGCTTGTACGTCCCCAATAGAGAGAATGCCCCCAGATTTCACTTGGTCAAAGGCGGCGAAGCCCAAACCCACCGGTGAGATACCATAGAAAACATGCAGGGCTCGACATGGTGAATGGTGCATTAATGCTAGCCCTACATCAGGGATGGCAGTTGCATAACTATCCTGCCCACACCCTTGAAGCTGGGCAGGATAAGAGACAAAACTCATGCTCCTCATATTAGGAGTGCAATGACCTTAAGCGCTATTCAGATGGATCAGATAGTCTCTATGAGACATGGTTTCTTTCCATCATCATCGGTCTCGGAACAGGCAGTGTGGTAGATGCATGTATGGTAGACACAGACTTCAACATATGCAGAAATATTTTTGACTGGCTTACCCATCCCAAGTATTATCTGGAACTTTCTCTCTCTTTGTTTATGACCCCTTCTTGGGAGAGTTTCCATTTCTGATTGGCTAACCATTCTGAAGTATAATTGCCATGATAATTAACTTTCTACAAAAGTTTAAACTTTAGGTAGGTTTAAATTGCATTTTTTCTCAATAAAAAGGGATCACATCGGTAAAAACCTCTCTAGACCTTGTAGGCAATATAACAGGCGTGCCTCCTCTTGTTTAAGGGGTGCCCACAAGGAAAAAAAGAGTGCATCTATGTTTTAAATACGAGAAGAATCAATCACTCAATCAAGGCATTTGTATAGCGCGCTACTCACCCAGAGGGGTCTCAAGGCGCTGGGGGAGAGGGGTACTTTATTGCTCGAAAAGCCAGGTCTTGAGTTGCTTCCTGAAGAAGTGATGGTCCTGGGTTAGCCAGAGGTGGATGGGGAGGGAGTTCCATGTCTTGGCTGCCAGGTAGGAGAAGGATCTTCCTCCGGTGGTGGCTCTGCGGATGCGTGGAATGGCGGCGAGGGCGAGGCTGGTTGATCATAGCTGGCGGGTGGGAGTGTAGAAGGTCAGGCGGTTGTTGAGGTACTTTGGGGCCCAGGTGTTGGAGGGCCTTGTGTGCGTGGGTGAGGAGTCTGAACGTGATCCTCTTGCTGACGGGGAGCCAGTGTACGTCTCTCAGGTGGCCGGAGATGTGGCTGTGTCGGGGGATGTCCAGGATGATTCGTGTGGAGGCGTTCTGGATGCGTTGGAGTCTTTTCTGAAGTTTGGCTGTGGTTCCGGCGTTCCATCATTTTTGTTCTCACCATACCATTCCAGTTTGGGCCCAGACATATGCAAATCAGTTTTCACCTTATTCCTTATGGGAACAATCAGCCTGAACAGCCAGGCCAGGTCCTCCCTGGACAGAAACAATAATTCTGGGACCGATTTGGGGGCATCACACCTCATCGGCCAGGCTAGCTGACTCCAGTGCCATGGAGATCACTGGAACCACGTCTAGGCATACCTTTCCACTGGGGATGACAAATGCAAAAAGAACAAATGATAGAAGTAAAGCTGAACGATATCACACTTTCACCCCCTTGCGGAGATCTGGGCCTAAATCCATATTTGTTTTGATCACTGTGCCATTCCAGTTTGGACCAGCCATATACAAATCAGTCTTGACCCTGCTCCCAATGGGAACAGTCCAGCCCGAACTGCCAGGCAAGGTCCTCGCTGGACCGGAAAAAGTATCCTGGAACCAGTTTAGTGGTATCACACCCTCATCAGCCAGGCTAGCCTGACTCAAGTGGCATGGAGAACAGTTGGACCCCAACCACGTCTGGGCATACCCGCCCCACTCGGGGCGACAAACGCAAAAGAACAATTGATGGACGGATCTAAGTTTTAAGACACCATTAGGCACACTATGAAATGTACACCACAGACATCCAGAACACAAGAGACCATATAAATGGAGTGATATACAGGAAAGGCGGTTTGTCAGACGTCGTTCAGTGGCTATTGGGCAGACATGGTCTACTGACTCCAACCGTAGTGGATGAGGCCATTTACGACTGGTGTCCTGGGGTTCATCTTATAATGGCTCTGTGAACTGGGTAAAGTAATCCTTAATGTACTTGACTCTCAAGGCGGCAAGGGAGAGCAGTCGAAGGTTTCTGAGAAAGCTACGGTGGGGTGCAGGAGATCAGAACTCAACAGTCAACCAACTGGCACAATATTATTGTGTCCAACCCAGTGCTTATCTTTTAGTAAAAAGAAAGTACTTTAATCATACAGGAAAATGAAATACTGCACACTCCAATGTTTGCTCAAGTACTGGTTAGCAATCTCCCTACAAGGTCTAGGCAAATGTTGTTGCCCTGTGTGGTGCCCACTCCTCCGTCACTCTTACGGTTGTGTTCCCCCACCCAAGGTAATTTGGGCTGAGATTCAGGTACAGGGGTGGATTAGGCACAGGTGAAAATCACTATCAATTATCCCAAATGTTAAGTCAGATCAGTTGAATAGTCTTTAGACCCAACAAATTCATATGAAAAGGTTAGCTTTCAAACAGCAAACTTCCTCTTTGCACATACTAGGTACATTGTCTCAGTTTGTGTGGGGACAATCTCAAGTTCCCTATTCAGACCAACAGCTCAGGCCAGTGCAATCACTGCCTTCACTCTCCCAGACTTCAGCGTCTGTGAAAGAAGGGCTCGAACAGCAGTTTCCCTCTTCCCTGTACCGCTGGGAGTGAATAGGTATTCCTAGTTGTTTTTATTGAGCTGCGCCCCAGACCAGCAATTTCCAGAATGCAATATCCATACTTTCAACCATGCTTTTTAACTTTCCCCAAATATTTTATGAGTAGCATTAGAATAGTTAGTAAATGTCTTTGAATCGTTTGAGGAACTTTTCACATTTCACAAATATTCTATGACTGTTGAATAGTAAACTTCACTTCCCAGGGTCCACTGTGCCCAATGCTGCCTGAGGGTGATACTCAGGGCAAGAAACATGTTGTGCATTATATGTATATTATATAAAAAGAATAAATTCCAATAATGTCACCTGGACGTCTTGGATATATCTAGGTCCTCCCAAGTTCTATTGGGTAGGACGCAGGTGCTACGCCTCACCTGGCTGCGGCTCAGGTAGGAAGAGCACCGCTCTGACCGTCAGTACTCCGGGTGTCCCTCAGGGCCGTCTCGGGTGACATTATTGGAATTTTATTTGCACTTGTCACTCACTTACAATAATGCAGTAGCGAAGTTCGGTCCTGATGAAAGCAGGGGACACCTAGCAGGGTCCATACACTGCAGAAACATGTCGACCTACATAATCTAAATAGTAGCTATTTGCTTTAACTACTATGTTCCCGCACTGGTTTTAATTATTGGAAGTTCGAGAGGTACCTAATGCATTTATTTTCCTCTCCACTCTCCAATTTTATATTTTTCACTTAGTTCACACACTTTATCACGCACTGCTTTTCAGTTATCAGCATATGGCTACCTTCTAAACACCCTCATTGACACTGGGGCATCCACCTATATTATCCACACACTGTATGGATGCAGGAATATCCTCCTTGGTGTAAGGAGTCCCAAGTAATGACAAGGACTGCACCGAAAGATAACTGATGGGTACTTTCACACTTTGGAAGTATCCGGTTAAGATGATTTACTTATTTTGACTTTATGCATGAGCTGGTTAGTTGTCAGACCTTAACTAACAGGCTGTTTTCATAGACACACAGTTACTTTTTGTTTTCTAATGTTGTTTTCTCTGGGGGCCGTAGCTGTGCCTGGTCTTTAAACTTACCCTTGGACCCTCTCTCTACCTGTTTTGTTTTTGCCGATGAAAATTAACATAACTCCACTCTCAGAGATGTTTTTAGTAGACTTAGAGATCCGGGCCTAACAATTAAGAAAGAAAAGGGTTGTATAGGAGTGAAGGCAGTGGAATACCTTGGGCACACCATTTCAAAGAGGGAATCAAACCTAAATGTGACTTAGTTGAATCAATAAATAAAGCTCCTGCTCCTTCCAATAAAGAAGTACTTAAATCATTGATAAGACTGTCAGATTTCTATTCTAAGTTTGTCTGAAAATTTGCAACTGTTGTGTTACCCTTGCAAAACCTCCTTAAACTTAAGATTCAATTTGCATGGGGAGAATAGTATCAACAACTTTTGGCAATAGTAAATGTGCCATTGCAAATGCTCTACCCCTAGGAAAATTTGATCCCAACAAACCCACATAACTGACCACAGATGCCAGTACCAAGGGTATAAGATCAACCCTAACTCAAAAAATAGAAGGGAATGGGTATAGCATTTGGATCTAGAGTCCTTAATGGAGCAGAAACCAGAAATTAAATGGTAAAACAGAGCCTCTGACTTGCTACTGGGTTGTAAAGCATTTATATTTTTTTTAAGGGGAATCCCATTCACTATTCAGACAGTCCACAAACCCCTGATATTTTCATTCACTGAAGAATCTGAGAGAACAACTCAAACCTCGTTTTTTTTATTGCAACTAGAGGGATATAACTTCAAAATGCAATATATTCCTGGTTTACAAAGTTGCAGATTACCTTTCCTGCAGCCCACTTAATATCGAAATGGGGGACCTAAAAGAGGACTCTAATAAGTTTGCACTAGAACTTAAAATGACCAGCATAAATAAGTACTCTTACCATGTACATCCACAATAGGTGGCCCAATGATAAGAATGAAATGGAAAACCCGTTAGCAAAACATTGGGAAGTTAGACTGGAATTAAACAATTCACACGACTGTGAGAAGAGCAGATATTCCTCCTCACGGAATAAGACAAAAAATAATCGTCCTCGCCCATGAGGACCATCTGAAGCGCAGTCTAACAAAGAACAAAGGGCATCATTATGATGCGGATCGGTCAGACCATCGGCAGCTATTGCAGCGGTCAGGAGACCGCCAACAAGCATTCGGGATGACTGACTGCCCTATTTGAATGCAACCACCAGGCTGGTGATAAGTAACACAGTGGGGGCATGCTCCGGCCTTGGGAAAGGGCCACAGCACAGGACGACTCTGTACATGCACCACCTGCATGTCCATGCACCGTGTGCTATGTACCATGTCATGCATGGCACACAGTGCATGGAGGTGAGTGGGGGCACTACATGTGCCTACCAGGGACACTTTTCAGTGGCCCACAAGGACGGGCCCTGTTTGGGGCACCTCCGTATCCGTTTCCGACAATCTTTTCATAGCAGCATTACTGCCAAGAAACGGCTGCCAGAAAGGGATATTTTAATCTCTATGGCAGTGCCTGCAGTGGCACTGCAGCCATTGTAGGATGCAACCCCAACCGCCACCCCATCAGGATCTCTAACCTTGGCGGGGGCAGCAGTCTTACGTCCAACTACTGTGGGTCGGACCGCCAGCATCGTAATGTGGCGGTTGGACTGAAGGAATGTTGGGTGACCTGACCATCCGACATCATAATCAAGCCCAAAGTAAGGTCTGACTACTGGTGGCCCAATATGATCACTATGATTGAGAATGTGGTGAAGAATTGTGTAGTGACAAAACCCTGAAAACCAGAGTACCTACTTAATCACTGGTTGAGGTCCCAAGCAGTCAAACAATAATGGAGCTTAGAGGGAATACGGAAAGGGTCGCCCTCCACTCACAGTCAATAATATACAATGAGACCCAATCCAGCTGGCGAGCAAATCTATCAGTGACATATGGGGGGTCAAATACATCCCACTCCCCACTATTCTCTTATCCACATTATAATGAGATAATGCACTGTGCTCTGCCTTGTTTAAAATATCTGTTCTCCAAGACAACCCAACAGAGCGAAGATCTCAGAGTGACCTCACTCTTAGTTGTTCACAACAGTCCACACCACACATTGGACTTTACTCTAAATAGAGGAAAAATGTGCGAGAAGCAAGTGACCCCTCACGGAAACACCACCAAGCGGGGTAACTGGTATGCAATTTCCAGACAGGCCCCTGTCTCATCATCGGTGGTCACTTGCTCCTCGGGAAAATAAAGGTGATAGAAAAGAAGACGTGTCCAAAACAAACAACATATAAAGTGCTACAGTGAAGTGCAGAAAACTCTGCTAGTGACAAACACACACAAACATAATGATAGAGTGCCTAAAACCACACACAACACACCAATCCCTTATCCACTTTTATTCGTAGGGTGGTGATTGCGTGCTATTGAGTATTAAAAAGGCTGGTAGCTAGTCATGCATACCATTACCTACAGTGCCGGCATGTTTCACTGCTGTATAACGTAGAGCAGTTTCATCAGGGCTGCACTCAAGTGCTGCCACTTCACTCTTTTTGGACACTCAGCTCTGTAACGTGCTGTCAATGGAGAACAGGTACGAGGTTAAAAACATGTAGACTTAGGCTGGCCAGAGGTATACTATGAAGGTATATGCCAAGTGGTAGTGTGAGGAATATTTACCCAGGAGCAGCAAAGCTATGCATACCAGCCACTCCGCTATCAAACTGGGACCCTAGATACTCCAAACGTGAGTGTGCCCCTTGATTTGTAATAAAAATATTATATCTGCAAAATGGGAGAAACAAATACACAGTTGTAGTTTTCCTTGTGCTGTTATGCCATGTAGCATCTCATGTATATTACACCTATACTCGAGACTGAGCAACAAGTGTCATACACGCTTAACGCTACTATTACATACTGCTGAAAAGGGTTATTCAACCTAGTGGAGATACACCACTAGGGTGCTGGTTGTAAATACCATGATGTAGCGCCCCTCCCTCAGCGACCCACATGTCAACAATAATGCAGCCAGAGTGACCCACATAACAGCAATAATGCAGCCAGAGCGAGCTGAGAGTTACCAGTCACGATCGTGACCCACTTCAAACTGAACATGTGAGGCTACGCGGAGCCGGCGGGTTCAAGCATATAACATTTAGCCCAAGGAGCGAAAAACGAAAGAATACTTCCCTGGCGCTTTGTTCACAATCCGTCTCACCGTGACTAACTGGGAAGATGCCTTTCCTCAGCCGTGTCGGACGCCCACACCAGGAGCACTCAAGAACGCAGCGCCGGTGCAGCCACGCCCATCGCGTCACATCACGTGATCGCGACTCCCTGCGTGGCGGCCATCTTAGCCTAGTCAATAGGCTTCAGTCACTACAGCAGTGTACACTGACCCAGCCCTATCTAGGGGGTAAGGTGCTATACCACTGCGACGCTGCCCTGGCAAATATACTGGGTATTAAAACTAGGAGGGCAGGGACATAATGCCATAGAATGTCAGAACTTCACCCCCATATGTAAAAAGTGAAACAGGACACACTGATTACTTCAAATAGTTAATAAGTAAATGAATGATATGCTAGGTATAGACCTGTCCCCATAGACCATATCATGTGCAATTCACCCCCCTGAGCATATTGAAAGTAGTGTAATAAGATCCCCAGTAGCTCCAGAGTAACACACAGTCAGGGAGTGCTGTGCTGGATAGGAAATAACCATCAAGGGGCATCCAATATGGAGAGACTGGGTTCTGGGCACAGGAAGGGCAAGTTTACACGGAACCACTCCTTGATAAAACTGGGAGATCGTGAACCCAAGTTTGGCCAGGAGGCATGACCCAAAAACATAGAGGGGGACCCAGTGTGGTGCAACATAAGACCCAGGTTCACAGTTTAATCCTGTTCCATTCAATGATTTCGTTGAGCCCAACTCTATCAGTTTTCTCATTATAGATCCAGCGCGATTCTTTAGCCAGCAAGATCTCATCAATGTTCTGGGGGGAGCCTGTGATTTTCTCAAGCACTGTCCACTGAAAGGTGTGTTTTTCAGTAGAGCAGTGCTGAACAAGCTTTGTTGTTAATTTACCTGCTCTTATTGTGCTGAGATGTTCCTGTATGCGCACTTTGATCTTGCGCGAAGTCAGACCTATATACTGCAACCCACACTGGCACGTTAACCTGTATACCACTTGTGTGGAGTTACAGTTACTAAACTGATTTTGAAACCACTCCTTCCCTGATGTGAGACTCACACTTTTGCTTTTCTTGGTGAGTGGACATACAGAGCATGTCCCGCACGGAAAGTGACCTTTGGGTACAGTGGAATTGTGATCAGTTGGTGCCTGGGGGGCCTTTGAGTGTACCAGTTTATCCTTCAAATTGGTCGCCCTTTTAAATGCAAATCTCGGGGGTGGCATGCGGAACTCACTGTTAGATAGGATGGACCAATGTTTACGGATGGACTGGCGGATTCTGGTGGCCATAGGGTCAAACGTCATGACCACAGGTATACAGTCGTCCCTCTTCTTGGTAGCCTTTTCTAAAAGAGCACTCCTAGGGGTGTTGAGAGCTCTCTTTTTGGCTTGTTTTACTACCTTCATAGGATAGTTCCTATTGGTCAACTTAGAAGTCAATACTTCAGATTGTTCCAAGAAGGTGCTGGTGTTAGAACAGTTACGTCTATACCTCAGGAACTGCCCTACGTGCCAGTGTGGATTGCAGTATATAGGTCTGACTTCGCGCAAGATCAAAGTGCGCATACAGGAACATCTCAGCACAATAAGAGCAGGTAAATTAACAACAAAGCTTGTTCAGCACTGCTCTACTGAAAAACACACCTTTCAGTGGACAGTGCTTGAGAAAATCACAGGCTCCCCCCAGAACATTGATGAGATCTTGCTGGCTAAAGAATCGCGCTGGATCTATAATGAGAAAACTGATAGAGTTGGGCTCAATGAAATCATTGAATGGAACAGGATTAAACTGTGAACCTGGGTCTTATGTTGCACCACACTGGGTCCCCCTCTATGTTTTTGGGTCATGCCTCCTGGCCAAACTTGGGTTCACGATCTCCCAGTTTTATCAAGGAGTGGTTCCGTGTAAACTTGCCCTTCCTGTGCCCAGAACCCAGTCTCTCCATATTGGATGCCCCTTGATGGTTATTTCCTATCCAGCACAGCACTCCCTGACTGTGTGTTACTCTGGAGCTACTGGGGATCTTATTACACTACTTTCAATATGCTCAGGGGGTGAATTGCACATGATATGGTCTATGGGGACAGGTCTATACCTAGCATATCATTCATTTGCTTATTAACTATTTGAAGTAATCAGTGTGTCCTGTTTCACTTTTTACATATGGGGGTGAAGTTCTGACATTCTATGGCATTATGTCCCTGCCCTCCTAGTTTTAATACCCAGTATATTTGCCAGGGCAGCGTCGCAGTGGTATAGCACCTTACCCCCTAGATAGGGCTGGGTCAGTGTACACTGCTGTAGTGACTGAAGCCTATTGACTAGGCTAAGATGGCCGCCACGCAGGGAGTCGCGATCACGTGATGTGACGCGATGGGCGTGGCTGCACCGGCGCTGCGTTCTTGAGTGCTCCTGGTGTGGGCGTCCGACACGGCTGAGGAAAGGCGTCTTCCCAGTTAGTCACGGTGAGACGGATTGTGAACAAAGCGCCAGGGAAGTATTCTTTCGTTTTTCGCTCCTTGGGCTAAATGTTATATGCTTGAACCCGCCGGCTCCGCGTAGCCTCACATGTTCAGTTTGAAGTGGGTCACGATCGTGACTGGTAACTCTCAGCTCGCTCTGGCTGCATTATTGCTGTTATGTGGGTCACTCTGGCTGCATTATTGTTGACATGTGGGTCGCTGAGGGAGGGGCGCTACATCATGGTATTTACAACCAGCACCCTAGTGGTGTATCTCCACTAGGTTGAATAACCCTTTTCAGCAGTATGTAATAGTAGCGTTAAGCGTGTATGACACTTGTTGCTCAGTCTCGAGTATAGGTGTAATATACATGAGATGCTACATGGCATAACAGCACAAGGAAAACTACAACTGTGTATTTGTTTCTCCCATTTTGCAGATATAATATTTTTATTACAAATCAAGGGGCACACTCACGTTTGGAGTATCTAGGGTCCCAGTTTGATAGCGGAGTGGCTGGTATGCATAGCTTTGCTGCTCCTGGGTAAATATTCCTCACACTACCACTTGGCATATACCTTCATAGTATACCTCTGGCCAGCCTAAGTCTACATGTTTTTAACCTCGTACCTGTTCTCCATTGACAGCACGTTACAGAGCTGAGTGTCCAAAAAGAGTGAAGTGGCAGCACTTGAGTGCAGCCCTGATGAAACTGCTCTACGTTATACAGCAGTGAAACATGTCGGCACTGTAGGTAATGGTATGCATGACTAGCTACCAGCCTTTTTAATACTCAATAGCACGCAATCACCACCCTACGAATAAAAGTGGATAAGGGATTGGTGTGTTGTGTGTGGTTTTAGGCACTCTATCATTATGTTTGTGTGTGTTTGTCACTAGCAGAGTTTTCTGCACTTCACTGTAGCACTTTATATGTTGTTTGTTTTGGACACGTCTTCTTTTCTATCACCTTTATTTTCCCGAGGAGCAAGTGACCACCGATGATGAGACAGGGGCCTGTCTGGAAATTGCATACCAGTTACCCCGCTTGGTGGTGTTTCCGTGAGGGGTCACTTGCTTCTCGCACATTTTTCCTCTATTTAGAGTAAAGTCCAATGTGTGGTGTGGACTGTTGTGAACAACTAAGAGTGAGGTCACTCTGAGATCTTCGCTCTGTTGGGTTGTCTTGGAGAACAGATATTTTAAACAAGGCAGAGCACAGTGCATTATCTCATTATAATGTGGATAAGAGAATAGTGGGGAGTGGGATGTATTTGACCCCCCATATGTCACTGATAGATTTGCTCGCCAGCTGGATTGGGTCTCATTGTATATTATTGAGGTCCCAAGCAGGCCATGGGTAATGCTAGCACTAGATAATATTTTGCCACTGAACATCAAATTCCTAAGCAAGAGCTTTAAATTGGTCTTAATTGATTATAACACACGTTGGATAGTAACCAAATGTATCCACAACATCACCACAGACACCTTAATAAATTTTATAAGAAGTACATTTCGGGATGAAGGTATCCAGAGAGCCTTATTACAGATAATGGGGTGCAGTTTACTTCTCACCAAATTCAAGCATTATTTAATTAAATGTCTATAAAACATGTAAAAACAGCCCTGTACTGCCCAAGAGAAAATGGTTTAGTAGAACGTGTGAATCGTCTATGAAAAGATTGCACACCAAAGAGCAGAGAAGGTGCAATTCCGAATAACCAAAGTTATACACAAAACTATCAAGTGGGCATATAGGACCACTCCTAATAATGTCACAGGAGTATCACCTTTTACTTCATTAAAGGGTAGAAGACCATAAAATATCAGCCTCTTGGGGTACTAGAGATACCTCAGTCAGTGTGAGCAGACAGGACATTATACAAAGAATAAATCATCAGCAACGCAAATATAAAAAAGGTATGATCAACAGAATTGTGTCAACAAACCAAATTTCCAGATAGGAGAGAGGTCGAGAGTGAGAATGCCAGAAAGGAAATATGTGGAGGGCAGTAAGTTTTCCCATCCTATGAAAATTAAACACATAAGCAAGAATTTCATCATGCTAGAAAATGGACAAATATGAGGAATGGATAGAATTGCCAGGTATGCTCCTGGTGACTGCACCATGCTACCTGTACAAGTTCCTGTAGTCACTGACAACAGGGTAAGAGTAGAGAAACAGTTGAGAAGGGTGCCCTGTGCACCTAGATGGCATGTAGATTTTGTGATGAATAGACTCCTTCTTTTGCATATGGTGAACCTTTTTCTCTGAACTCATCGTTATACAGTAAAACTTAATCCTATTAAGAGAACTTGGCAGTTACTGTATAGACCCTAAATCACAATGTTCCTTAGATAACTTATGTAACCCTTTTTAGTTATATATTTATTATGTGCTAGTACCACAGTTATGATGTTTTCCTTTGATAAGGAGATATGTTGTATATTATATAAATGAGAATGGTTCCTCCTTCTCTCCTGTTTTCCTCCTCCCTTGGCCCATCCCTTGTTTGCTTCCTCCCTTGGGTGATGTAGTTACTGCTGTTACTTGAAGATTCCAACTGTCATTTCAACTGTCATTATCAGCTGACTGGAATAGTGTTAGTGTTAATAAAGAGATGTGAAGAATTTTACTGGTGTTAAGGTGATTTACAACAAAACACAAATGTGAGGTGGAACTGCATGCTCGGCTAGTTTGTCAACAGTTGTAGCCTCCAGGCCTATGTAGGTGGGTATTCATCTTCAGCGGATGCAATTTCTAGGGCCAATGCAAGGCAGACATCTTTCTCCAGCCATTGCACTCCATGGGGACGTTGTTGGCAAGCACTCGTCCTTTGGCAGTTGCGACCTTAAGCTCAATGAAGGTGGGCACCTATATTAGCAGTTGCAGCTTCCAGGCTTATGCAGTAGGTCCAGGGCTGGACCAGCCTGTTGTTCTACAGTGAGCTGGAACCCATGAAGGCTGTTTTTTTCTGGCAGAGGTGGCTCCCCAGCCCCCTAATATTAGTTGCAGCAGGTATGTGGAGCCTTTAAGGGACAGAGAATGAGAGAGAGGGAGGGGGAAGGTAGAGTGAAAGTGACTTTGACTTTAATAATCCATATTTGTAAAGCATGAACCTCTCACCCTTTAAGGTTTCAAGGTGCTGGGGGCCGTCGGGGAGATTAAGTGACCAATGTCCAGAATCACATGGTGCTGAGCAGAGCTGCCGCCGCGGATCGAACTGTGAGCCTGCGCTCTGGAGTCAGCTGCTCTGGCCGCTGCACCACACAGAAAGTGATTAGAGAGGGAGAAGAGAGAGAGGAGAAAAGGAAGAGAGAGCAAGGATGATGGATAGAAAGAGAGAGATTGTGTGAGGAAATGAATACAGCAGACTGGTTTGAGCATTTCTAGCAGGGCTACTTTGGGTCCCCAGTCCAGCCCTGAGTAGCTCCTTATAAATTGGCACCACTGGAAGCAGCAGTGGGCCTTTGGAGTTAATGTCAGAAATGTTGGGCAGCACAATGATGATTTGATGCTCAACTTCATTTGCAGCTCACAGCAGGAACTGAACACTGTGACTGGGCTACCCTTCACTTCTCGGTTCAGTACCGGTTTTGCTCCCTGTTAATAGTCAGGTACGTCTGTGTGTTGAACATGTCGGGAACATGCTAGCCTTCTAGCAAGGACAGTATTTCCTTCTGCAGTGCCAGGCAGTCTCCTTCCTTCTCTGGGCATGCAGGCAGGCTTCTTGACAATTAGGCAGGTCCTCTTTTGTCCTTATTTTTCAGATAGGCGAAATGGATCCACTCGCTAAGGCTTTAAAACAGCTTTGGATTGGTTTTCTTTCAAATGTAATCTTCTGGCTGTTCCTCAGTGCTGTGCAAGGTAATGGCTCTCACAGCAGATAGCAATTGTACTCACTCCAAAGATGAGTATTCAAAACAAGGGCACAATGGAGTGTGACAGGTGGCTGTCATCAGCCTTCCTGAAGCTGTAATGAGGGACACAAAAGGGAAGGCCCTGCCTAGAACCTTCCTCACCTTGAATGACAGAAACTGCAGCCATACCCATCACCTCTACCATCTACCAAATGGAAGTGTACATGAAACCTTACTCAACAGTCCCTTGCTAACAAACCCTTCATTGCATTTCTAACAGCAGCACTGTCTCCATCCTCCCTCACTTGAGTGTTTGGTTCGCATCCTCCACTCATAGGAATGCAGGCAATAAACTTCAAATGTCTAAGGAAGCTATTTCCACCCCTGCGTGGTGCCATGCTAAACCAAGGGCTATCCACAATTGGCCCTCTGGTCCAGGTCCTAGTACCTAGATGCTCACTGTACACAAATTCCCATTACAAACGTGTAGCACACTTTTACGCACATACCTATATCAACATGAACATGGAATGTCAGCGCAAAGTCTTGTGACAAGCAAAAAGGTCTTGTCATACTAAAGATTCACAAAAACTTGGTATGCTGCCACCACCATTATATGTGATTTACACAATGGATGCACAATAGTCCTGTGCCCGCAATATGTTTTACCAAAATATTGGTGAAAAAATATTGTGATACATTAATTTCATTATATTCATATCATGACAAAGATTTCATGGGTTTAAATATCACAGGTAAGCACATATTCTATAGTGTTTTTTATATCACAAAATATTGTATATAATATTGTATGTAATATAATTATTTTCTAATCTTGTGTATTTTATTTATATATGTTTATTATAGTTTTTATGTAATTACAATTGAAAATGTTTCAGGAGTGGGATGTTAGGTTTTAGGAGAATAAGGTGGGGCAGAATTTTAAAGTTTAAATTTTTAAAATTGTAAAAATATTTGTACTTTATGGTATATATTTATTAAAAAATTGGTAATGTTATTTGTTTTAACTTAAACATCAATGTAAATGAAGTATATTAATCATACTACTTGTTTTTATTTATTTTAATTTTAGACATTATACTTTTTAAAAATGTTTATTGCATTTTTGAGTCGGAATTAGATCTATATGGAAATATGGTGGAGGATGATTTATATTTTAATACAATTTTTAATGCATTGTTAATGATTTCTAAAGTACGATACAATTTCTATGTAATTCCGTAAACATTATTATTACAAAATACATAGGTTTAATGTCATATTTCAGTTGCATAAATGTGTTCATATTTATTTATATTTAGATGTAGTTATTTTCAATTGGAAAATGTTTTATAAAGTTTGAAT
This sequence comes from Lissotriton vulgaris, assembly GCF_964263255.1. Taxonomy (NCBI): domain Eukaryota; kingdom Metazoa; phylum Chordata; class Amphibia; order Caudata; family Salamandridae; genus Lissotriton; species Lissotriton vulgaris. The sequence continues at coordinate 1,213,714,928 of NC_141696.1, forward strand.
AATTATTATTTGATATTACTTTTTGTTTTTTATTTTAAATTATTTTGGAGATGTGTTCAGATGTTCTTAATATATAATTTTGTTTAGTAAATATATTTTAATAATGTGTATTTTAAAAAGTGTTTATAATATATTTTAATAATTTATTTAAAGTTTATTAATTTTAGATTTACTCTTTTATTAAAAATGTCATTTATTTAAATTGCTTTATTTATTAGTATGGGTTTCTTTTACAAAAGTATTTTTTTAGAAATGTTAATTTTTTTCATTTTCCTCTGTTTCATTTTACAGTTGCTTTTAAATTTGTGTTATTTTTTGTATTTATTTGAGAATATGTCATTTCTAATTTTATAATAATTTTATTGATTTTTAGAAGATCTTCCTTCAAGCTTTGCATCTCCCACAAAGCAACATATGGAACAGGACCACTTTTCATCAGGAATACAATCACCAAAGACATTCAACAGAGAAACCTTTGCCCAAGATTACTCCCAAACATACGATCCACCGATAATTATCTTATCTTCACAAGACTACACAAGAGTTGGCTCATTCCTAGATAACCACCATACTCGAACACTAATGTACAATATATTTCTGTGTGTGTCAACATTTATAATTTGATTATATGTATGTATCTAGGCATATGTATTTTTTGTACAAATATGTATATTGACTATAGTTTTCCTACCAACGATAACTTACGGCAGCGAGGTCATGAGAGGAAAGGACGAATCAATCTTAGACAAAACAGTCTCCAAAGCGCTGAGAATAATATTCAAGCTGCCAAAATACACCTCTCCAGCGCAACTAAGATTGGAATTCGGATTCCCAAACCAGACAATAAACCGGAAAGGTGTGTACGTTAAAACCTGGTACAAAATAAAGAACTCCATGGCCGGATCACTGAACTCATTTCTTTGGAAAGAAATTATACGGAAAACTATTCCCCGGCCAAGGCTTATCTTCAACTAGGGATCAGCGAGTTAGCCCTTCAGAACATCTGGGAATCTGGTCTCCCTTACAATAACGTGAAAACCCTGGTTAACAAGTCAATAAACCTCGTCTCTATTCAAAAAGATCGAGCAGACCTAAACAAGAGGGCACACAGCTGGTTCGTAATTCAAAGCTACTCAAAATGTTCACCACAATCGTACCTAGGCACCAGCTTCTCTTGAACATTGAAGGAACGCTTTTTGGCAATGAGGATGGGGATTCTACCTGCCCAAACTCATATGCCCCCTTGGAAAAGACCACCAATAACCACCCTCTGCAGACTATGTGGAGAAACCAAGGAAGATGTGTTGCACCTTCTGTGTATCTTTAAGGCTCTCGACCTGGAGAGGAGAGAACTGTTAAAACCACATATAAACGCACTGCATATTCGGTCCTGCAGACAGGCAGTGAAGGCGTGTTTTGAAGGGGCCAATGCCAGGCTACTCTGCAGCTTTGTCCGTTTTATGGAAGAAGCACAAGCAAAATTAGGCGAAGAAACTCGGGTATATCCAACTGCGCCTGAGGTTCCCTGCCAGGTGCTTACCTATGATCCCAACTAAGACCCATGGACCCAGGAGAAGACGAAAGCTCAGGATTTGTACACAGACTCTGCCCGAACTAATGAAGTTTAACACAATTTTAGAATATAGTGTCTTAGCTTTTAACACTTAGATTTGCATACAGACTCTGTCTGAACTAATGAAGTGTAACATAATTTTAGTATATGTAATTTTAACTAGTAAAATTCTAGTTTTTAGAATACAGAGTCTTAGCTTTTAAGGGAATATGAAACAGTGCTAATTATCTGTTTATTGTACAGACTGCTAAGATTTTAATTAATCAAGCAATAAAGATTATCTTATCTTATCTATAGTTTTTAAAGTATATGGATTTTCTTTAGGTCTGCTTAACAAATGTATATGTTGCCTATGTTTAAATATCTATGCTTAACATGTTTATAGGTCACTGCATAATTTTTATAGAAGTTATTTGAATAGAGGCTTATGGGTCTCTGTTTTATTTATCTATCATAATATGTAAATAGTATCAACTATTTTATGAACAAGTGCTTCACTGTTGAAATATTGAGGAAAAGATAAACAAAAGAAATGAGTTATAAAAAAGACACAAATAAACTGGATTCACGTACAGCAACACTTGAAAGTTCAAGTTTATGCAATATAAATGTAAATCTCAATATGTTTTCTTTATACATGTATACCCTTTTTATGTAGTCATGCATCTATATAATTATTATTTTACTCCTACTGTTGAAGAAAGAAAGAAAATCTTTCACTCTCTCCAATGCACTACTCCGACTCACCATATACCTCTCTCAATATATCATCTACCTCCACTATATGGCTCATTCCAAACCTCATTCTACTACTATGATCTCTAAATTGACCCTTTCTACATTCTTCCCTCATTTATCCCTCCTTTGACTCATCCCAAACTTCAGTTTACTACTATGATCTCCATAATCCCTTTCTAGAGACTTTTCTCTCCTCCATCTCTTCTTTCTCATCCCAAAACTCATCTTACTGCTATGATCTCAGAAATAACACTTTATAGAAATGTTCTTCTTCTATAACTCCATTATCCTACTCATTCGAAATAAGACTCACATACCAACCGCTTAAATTAACCCTATAATAATCCACCACTAATCTTTTTAGGTTCCGTAGTAGAGTGCTACCTGTCAAAAAGCACTTTGACACCTTGTCAGAGGTAGTAAGCACTATATGAATGCAACTACATTACAATAATACCTTGGATGGATGTGTGCCACCCTTCTATGTTGGTTTTTGCTTCTTATGCCATGGTGCTGTGACATGGAATCCACCATGGTATATGGTACTTGGGTCGGCATCTGTAACTGAAACCATTTGGTCAGCCTACCAAAGTATCTTTGAAAAAGTTAATTGGGAGGGGGTTAATTTGTTTTCATACTTTTAGTAATAGGGTGCTTCAATTAAGAGCGTATAGTGTTTTACTACTTCAACTACAGGGACATACAAAAGGCCAATTGTTTGTTTTGTGGGGATGTTTGGTTATTGTTGAATATTCTATGATTAGTGTAGATCTATGGTTGGGTATCCATATACTTTAATTAAAATGGTAATAACACTCCTGAATGGTGGTGTATGTGTGTATGTTTTTACAATAGTTGAAATCATTGCTTGTTCAAAGTCAATTACTACTTTCTGCTGATTGTGATTGTTAATTTTGGATTTCATTTCAGTCAGTAATTCCTGGTTTGTTTGGTAAAAGTGCTAATACTAACAATTTATTTGTGTTGTGGTTTTCTCCATGGATTGTGTAGATTTGAGTGACTGATGGAGGGCTTGTTTTGAAATTGCTCTCCATCATCTATATGTTGCTGTGAGTTAGTGTTTGAAGGCTATTGTTAGTTGCATCTATAGTTATTCTTTCATTATGGAGATGCCCTAAAAAAAGAAAAATTCATAATTATCTCTTACATTTTAATTTTCAGGGATAGTTATATCATCAAATCTACTTGCATTGCTTTTCTAATTCTAGCTATGTGTCCTTTTGTGCGTGGCAGGGATTAGCATGTAACATAATCAGGAACATTTGCTATTTTATTTGTTATAATTGTTCCTGTGGGATCCTAGTACAAGCCTCCCTGAGGTCTTTTGGTAATGTTTGAGTTGACAATTGTACTTTTTAATGTTTTCAAGAATTCCATTCTTTGTAGTTCCCTCTCATACCATGCATTAGAATAGTATTTCCTATGTTTCTAGTGAGTTTTCTCAATGTTTGAACTTTCTTTGTTTTAAGTATATCTAATATGATTTCATAACAATTTTACTTTCTGAAATTTGTTACGTATGGGTTTTACAGATATTTATCCGTAGATTCTAGAATTATTTTAATTAAACTTATATTTTTTTTATATTATTCAAACAAATTTTACATTTGTGGCAAATTTATATGGTTTAGATGTTGAGGTATTTTTTTTATATGTTTGTTGAGCTTCTGGTTTATGTAGAAACATTTTGGTACTGGGGCTTGATATTTTTAATTATACTTAATGGTTTTGTCACTTTAATTTATAATTATAATTTGAATATTATTTTGCCTATTATTTGCTTTTTTAATTTTGTTATATTTAACACATTTTTAATTTGTAGTTGCTGAGCTTGGCATTTAGGAATGATCTTGTATTTCTTGTCTTACTCGTTTAATTATCAGTCTGGGTCCATCTATGTTCTCTTCATTTAGGGAGCATGAAAAAGGTATATATTGATTACTTTGTTAAAGTAATAGTGTGTAGTTTTTCTGTGATGTAATTATACTTTATTTAACTGTACTTATTATTAAGAAAATCAGTTCCTTTTCTTTAAAGGTGGCCTTTTTTATGTGTTAACAATCTGACAAAGTTTTGCTTTCTTGCAGTGTTGGGCTTTTCTGGAGCAATTTCTTCTACATTTTTGGGGCTTGTTATACTGTTTTTTCATTAAGAAAGTATTAATTGGTTAATTCTTTTTAACTTCAATTTCACTGGTTAATTTCCTTGCTGATTTAATTTGTATTTTTTCTTGTCCTTAGTTGGTAAACAGTAATTTGTGTTTATGTGTAGGTTTTAGGTTTTCATTTTGTATGTTGTATTTAAATATATTGATTTCAGTATTTTTAAAGTTTAAATAATCATTTTGTTTCACTATATTTGTTGCTAAAATGCAATATTTTCATTTTATGAATGTTTTAATGTATAGTTATTGTGTATGTTAATTTCATATATTTTAATAGCCATTAAAATAATAGTTTATATTATTTTTAATAATGTCAGTATATTAAAGTTGTCAATCGTTTTTTTGTGATATTTGTGTAGTGCAATATTATTTTCCTTCATTTTGCGTCATAGAAATGCCAGCAATTGAGGTATAGTTTGGGTCCCCCTCCAGGTCTCAGGAAAGTTCTGGACCTTGTATTACCTGCAACAGGGCTATCCCCATGCACCTTAGATTAGTGTGATTCTAAAGCTAAACAAAAAGTCGGATACCACTTTCAAATGCAGTCAGGCACTCAAGGCAGGGGTCTAAGTCCTTTCTCCATTTAGAAATTCTCCTTCCAGGTCAGACTAACATGAATTTTACCATATACGGGAATCCCAAAAAGAGTGTCACTTGAGTCTGGATCCTTGGTTTTGGTATACCTTTCTACTAACCCATTGGGCTTCAGGGGGTAAGCCATGGATAATTGGTAGGGCATGTCAGCTTGCTCCCACATCTATTTCATGAAACAAGAGATCTTGTTTGTTCCAGTCAGGAGTCACACCCTTGGTAAATTCAACACACGAAAAGATCCCTAGGAACACTTTAGCTACTTGCCAGGCAGTTGTGTTCCTCAGAGGCATAGCCTAGGGATACCTGGCTGCATGATTCACCACATCCACGATGTGCTTGTAGCCTGATGCTGTGAGAGGTTCAGATGGAACAGCAGTGTCAATCCCCCATTCAAATGAAAGACCTACTATTGGAAGTGGCAGTAACATGTCAGGCACTAGGTAGCAAGGCCAATTTTTCCTTGTCCCAATAAAGGTTAACCCACTTTTTGTAAGCGCCTCCAGGACAGTGATCAAAGCATAGAACCAGGGGGTAAGGAGGTGGGGATGAAAGAAAGAAAGAGAACCCTTTTGCCAGCAGATTGTATGGTACAATATTCCGACTGGACTTTTAGGAATACAGGGAGCACTGTAACACATGTACAAGACCAAATTATCTGTGAAAACAAAAAGTGAAAGGTGGAAACTCTTTCAGCGGATTAAAAGGAAACCAGTAGAATAATATAGATACAAGCCAGAACGCCCTACCCAGAGACCTGTGGTGTTGTACTGTAACTAGCACCCAGAGAAACTGTGAAACTTGCCCGAGAACCGAAGAGGGACAAACTCTACAGGACTAGGCTGGATGAGTAATGGAGGATTTCCAAAAACAGGACCACAGGAGTGTAGACAAAGGTACAAAAAATCCTGGAGAGAATATGGAAGAAAACTTCAGTGCACAGTCAATAAGTACAATAAGTACAAAGTAATGGGAATGGGCCAAGGGAACTTGCAAGGGAAAGAGAGAAAACATGTAGGAACAACAATTGGTGCGAACGTATGTGAAAAATCATAACAATTGATATTGCCAGACACCAGCTTTGAGTTCAAACAGGGACTTCTATATAACTATACCTATTTTGCCCTGGAAATAACTCAGAATTTTATCAGCCTTACTGCGGTTAGAGCAAACATATATTTCATAATGACCTGGAAATATCTGTCCTGCATGACTGTACTTTCCTTTGCACTGTCTTCCATCTCCTCTATGTATGAAGCATCCTGGGCCTTTTTTGCAGCATTTCCCTCAGATATCTGACAACAGGACCTTGGTTTTACCTCCTGATTTACTACCTAACTGACAAGTTGGACAGGTTCTTCAGAGTCTCTCTCTATCTCGGCACATTCCTGGCCAATAGAGCAGTGAATCCAATCTATCCTGGATTTCTCTTACCCCAAGTATTAAAGGAATTTAATGGACCAATTATTGAGCTCTATCGAAATCACTAGCCTTTTGCTAGCTTCTGGCTCAGGAATCATAGGAACACAATGTAGCAACCCATTGTCCCAGTCAATATAATGCCTTCCAACCAATCCCTTGCTGATCTGTTTCTGTACTTCTTTCTGAATTCCCACTTGTGTGGGGCACTCAACTTGTGCCTGGCAACATTCCTCCCCTGTGGGTCTACACTAGCTAAACAACCCTGCAACTTTGGCAGTGGCACGGACTCCAACTCCCTGTCCACTTTGGGGGCTTTATCCTCCTCCCCTGCTATACTAGGTCGATAGACTCCATGGCCCTTTTCTTTTCGAAGTCTGTCTTCCTACACCCATTCCCCTTCTCTGGGCTATGGCCAACTTGCCATTATATTCCACAACGACTCGGGTTAGTCTTGTTATCTCCACCTGCTACCTAGCATGTGCCTCTTGCAACAGAGAGAATCTCCTCAGTTTTAGGACACTTCCTCTTACCCGTAACCTATAAGCACCTGTATCACTCCAGGCAAAAACCTTCCTTCCTTTAATATCTGCTTCCAACACAAATTCATTGGCTTTTGGATAGATGTGCTTTAGAGCATCAGGCCCCTTTCCAGATGTCCATTGCTACCAGGCTAAGTGCATGGGGCCCATTAGGCTTCCCTGAGCCATTATCAACATACTAGCTGTGTGAGAGCAGCTGGTACAAGGACTTTCACCTGACATTCTCTTGTCTACAGGTCCCCCTTGTGACACCTATAACAAGTAATCCCATTGGGCTTGTCAGAACCTCCCTGCCCTTTCTTTTCCATGTGTTGCTGACTTGGAACCCAAATATATTTTTTCCTTTATCTTCCCATGGATCATTGGCAACTGTCCTGACTTACCCTCCGGTCTGGGGACAGTCTGTTTAGAGTTCCTTCCGCTCTTTGGCTCAGAGCCAGGCTGCTCCAGGCCTTTGTTAACCCTATGAACCAACTAATCATCAGACGCTGCAAGTTCAATCAGTTAAATAAAAAAAATACAGTTTGTTATAAACCATAAAGCAACGGATACAAAACCCTATTTTTATATGTAATAATCTAGATGTATGTCCTCTCTAATAAGAACGGTAAAATCACCTATAAAAACAAGTTAAAAATCAAGACTATGACAAACTATCCAAAAATTGACTCTTTAGATCTCTTATACAGTCCCACGCCTACTTCAAAATTATCCCCGCAGCAAATCCAATCTCTGGAGTTGATAATTGTTGCAGAAACAAAAAAGCAGGACTGCAATTTCTGAACTCAGGGGCATATTTAGTAGGAAGTGGTGGAGCATGGCATTAGCCACCTTGGCTTAACCCCACACTCCGCCACTTCCATTTCCCCCTGCGCTGGCGCTAAATTTAGCTTCCTGGTGCCAGCGCAGAAAGCTGTGCACCATACTACAAGGGTGCCTGCTTGTAGGGGAAGATTGTTTATGTGCAGGAACGGTCACATTCCTGCACCTAAACAATCAAAGGTCTTTCGCTGTTTCTATGTTTGCTGCCCAACGCAGCACACATAGAAACAACAAAAACGAGGAGAAATGCAATATTTCTCCGTCTGTTTAGGACCACCTTTTCCTTGATCTTAATTTTGGCCCTGTCCCCATGTTTACACTGCTCTTCTAAATATGGGGTAACGCTCTTCTAAATATGGGACAGCGCCACAATGAAAAAGTGATGCTGTGGAACGCTCACCACAACACCCATTGCCCGCCCCTTTCACTCTAAGTATAGCAGGAAAGGGGGCCTTATTTACAAGGCAGCGTTAAGCCGCATTAAGTGGCTTAGGGCTCCCTTGTAAATAAGGGGAAGTCCCTATCGCCACAGGAACGTCATAAAAAGTGGCACTCCCATGGAGATAGGATAGCTTGTATATGCCCCTCAGTTTCATTTGTCACTGGAATCATGAACTCTCCTCTACTCGAGGTACAAAACTGATAGAAAAAATGAAAATGGATTGACAGCATCACAGGGACATTATAAAGTATATTCCTAAGCACAACCAAGATCACTTTGTGACAGTAGATTATGATGTAACCCACATCTGAATTTGGTCAAAAGGTAACACCCATGTGGATAATCTACTAGCATTAAAAACCATTCCATTCATGAGACAGTTTTAACTGGAAGGCATGCACTAACTTGACTTTTATTTGAAATCTCACGATCTCTGTCATGGAGCGCCATGCAAAAAATTATTTTATAATCCAATTTTTATAATTTACCTTCACATTTTTAGATTTGATTCAGAGTGGTCGAACAATATACTGGCTTGTCTGGGATACTTTAACCAGGGAATAGTATTCCAGACACCTAGAGGAAGACAACTCGAGATGAATTTCCTATTTGGTCTCGAGGCTAGCTTAGCCCAAACAGAAACCAATAATAACAGCAGGGCTGCTGTTATACGATCCTCGACATAATCAAGGGCGATTCTTCATGCAAAACAGTTTACTGTAAGGGTTGTGGTAAACTGAGTAACCATCTCTAAAATGTATACTCAGTTATCTGGAAGTTTATTGTATTAATGTAACCCAAATGTCTGAGCTATAAAGTGTTGCTGAGATATATCTGAATTTATATACAGTAAGCATTTAAACCAAAGGTCTGTGGCCTAGCCCTGCCCCTTCTACCATTTTTGTGAGCGTTTCAGTCACTAATTTAAGCAAACAATCAATTTTTATCTCCAATTGCTTCGTGTGTGTGTGTACATAGACATGTATCTCTTTACAATCATTTTTAGTGTTTCTGACAGACATAAACCGGGATATTTGTGAATATTTTGGTCAGTGGGTATTGTTAGATCTGACAGGGAGGGACTTGTGTCTCAGAAGTTTGCTATTGAAATACCCTGCCTTTTCACAAGATCTCTTTATAAGCCATAAGGATAGCATTGATAGTTTGTTCTGTTTCGGTAATCTCTGCATTCATTTCTCCCACCACCTTTGGCAAAAAATGTTCATAGAGTTTAATCTTTTTTCTTCTTACATTTAGCCTGCTGTCTCAGTTGAGGAGGTCGCCTTCTGTTTACCCAGGGTTTTACAAACCACAATGAAGGGATGTGGCAAAAGAAGTATATATATAAATGCACATAACCGTTGTCTTACTTCCAATTGTTTGTTTCACACGTATGCCTGAACATGCATTGATATACTACACAGTTTCGATTTTGTTTTTAGGCTCATGGGTCATTTTACTTAGTGTGGTATGATGGCACATTTCAGTATCCCATAATACACCTCGCTTCCATTGTTAGCCATCAAAGGTGCGATTTCAGAAAGCAGTCAGTGTGTTTATGTACCAGTATCTGTGTTTCAAGGTCTTCTCGCATTATTCTCGTGTGAAGATCCTACCTTGCTTGTCAGTTAGTTCAGTTGAAGTAATTGCTTCGATTGTGTTTCCATTTTTCAATTGACTCCCATTAAGAGTAATGTATATAAAAATGAGTCCGAATGTACAGGCTTTAGCATTTTATGTTCCAACCGGCTTTTGAGGGGATGCTCTGGTCTGTTGAAATGACAATTGTCAGGTATTATTTTGCGTACATCCCTATTTTCGCACTAAACACGTTAGACTTTAGGCCTCAAGCTGTATTTTAATTCACTGGTGGTGCACTGGCAGCTGGGAAGCATATCCTTGCAAAGAAAGCAGGATAGCGCTGGACAGAACTCTACATAATGACCTCTGGCACCAGAGGTAAGGCAGAAGTTTCTCTAGGGGGATTGGGGTGCAGCACAGCCCAGCGCTGGACCTGGTGAATTGGTTAAAAGCATAAACATGTTGAAGCAAAATATAGGTAAAGTCTAACAGCGCTTACCTTATATTTGCTTGCTTGCTTTGCTTGGCTTTTTCTGTTCTACGGTTGTCAATGTTTTGTTGAAAAAAATGAGCACAAATGTCAGTAAGGCAGGAGACAACAAGGGAAACGTTAAATTGGTTGGGTAGGTAGCAATGGCAGTAGGATGTTAAGCAGGGAAATGGCTTTTCATTTGAATCCATGATTTAGAGCAAACAGGCTGTAGATAATAGGGCAGAAATGGGCAAGATAGGAAGGAGCACCAGGACCCGAAGAACAGACCCTTGAAGGATGAATGTGTGAGAGAAAGAGGCACTCTGATCCAGCTGCGCCAGCACCTACTAGTTTTTTTTCCTTAACACCGCCCTCCATAGGATAGGCTGGAGACATAAGGCAAGCAGCCCCTTTTCCTTGCTACCCTAGTGTGTGTGAATGGCAGAAAAAAAGCAATGGGACAGAAAAAGAAAACCTAGTGAGTCCCCGCTAACAGTGACTCCTGCCCATACCGTCTATCACCAATATGGCAAAGGCCCAGGCAGATATTTAAAAGAGTGGGTGAGACTCACTGTCAAAGATGGGTACAGATCGCCTGCTGAACATGACACTTTTGACCTAAAAGGATTACCTAACTAGCAAAAAAAATTAAAAATTAAGGATCCCTAAAATAAGTCCAATGCTCAGCAACGGCATTCTTCCTTCATTAGCATGGTGATGCACACAAGCGTGGGCAGAAATCCCCAGTCCATGACATGAAAAATGTGTGTACCAAATTAGACAAATTAGGGACAGAGTTAAAGCTTGAACTCCAATCACTGGGCTACTGCCCTATATTTCTTCAAGTTTACAAAGAAAGACGGTGAGGACCCTATGGAGAAGGTCTTGCTGGATATGTCGTGCATGCCAACTGAGGAAGCTGGAGGTGGGTTTGGGGTTTCAGATGCACATGGAACTAGTGCTGCTGGTAAGTGGAGCACACAAAGGTAACATGCAAGGGAGCAATGTGACTGATTGATAATAAAGCGCCTGGTAGAATGGTGCAAGTGACATGCCAAGATGCTGATTCCACTGCCATGGATCGGTTCCTAGGGGCACAGGAACCCTCGAGAATGTAGATCCACCATCACTAGAGTAAGCTTAAGACTGACCATAGACCATCCAGCTAGGAGGCATTTTCCTTCTCCCCACTCAAGTGATGCCAATGATGAGGACCCTTCCCCTTCTGCCCTTCTTTCTTTGAGGAACTACCTGGCAGCCATGGGTTGAGTTATGGTCCATTTTCACTGGACCCCCTCTGATCAGATGAGAATTATGAAACAATTCCCTAACATCAGAGAAAATCCTACTCTGTTCTGAGGGAAGCTGCAGAGCTTAAAGTATACAACCAGAATTGTGCAGATGTGAACTGCTGCAATGGGGGGTCCGGGCGGAGTGAAAGATAGATTGGCAGAGAAATCAGCATGGCCAAAGGCAGACCCTGGCAATGAGGGAGCACTGAATGCAGATAAAGGTGCTAAAAGTGCTTTGCTGAAAGCAGTTGCATATGTGCACCTTGTGAAATCTGATTGAAACATTTCAAATTGTAAATAGAATAAGGGTGGAGCACCTGCTGACTACTTAGACAGATGTAACGAGGTGTTTGAAAGACACTCAAGCATAGCCCAACCAACTGAGATGGTGCAGGAAGGTGTTAGTGTAGTTTCTTTTCAGGGATTGTTATTAAATGGTAGGAGCAAACTGATTAGAATTTGCATGGGCTGGCAGGCAAAGAAATTAGCTTTATTAAAGGCCAGACTACCATACTGAGCATCAGGCGTTTCCCCGGGAGGCCGGAAGGGTGGGGGTCCGGTTTGTTTAGTGGGAGTCGGTTTTGTAGTATTGCAGCAGTTTTACATATTTTGTACAACAAGGGAACCAAAACAAGTCAGCCAGGGACCTTGGGAGTCAATTATTTCAAACAGCAATGGTCCCCAGAAAATGAAATGGAAACCAAAGAATTAATATAGACTTCATTGTACCTATATTTCATGGACATGTCCAGCCGGACAGAGGTCTAATATTTACTTGTAGACTTTAAAATAGTAATACACAAAAATACATAAACTGGTACACAGTCCTGTATCCTACTCAGCAGATAGAGTACAAAACATGGGGAAAGAACAAACAACAGAGGGCTCAGGCAAAGCTTGGTTTGTTTCACAAGGAATATTCAATGTTACAAAAAACAAATCATTACAAACACCATTACATCAAAATGAACAAAAGTTTCTCTGCGTATAAGGTGTATTAAAGTGTCGACAATGTTTCGATCCGTTTAAAAGAGTGAGCGGATCATCATCAGGACATTGATTCCATGCCTGCGAATTGGAGCCTCTTTAGTTACGGACCTCGGGTTGAGGTAGTTGCGCGGTGAACCGGGTGCTGCTGTGATGGCTGCTCCAGTAGAGTTCGTTTGCAGGGCAAGTACGGAGGGTGATTCCTTGCAGCGTACTTAAACCGGCACAGTCACCAATAGAGTTAGTTTCCAAGGCACGTATGAAGGGAATTCCCCATAGCGTACTTCAATCAATGGGTTCGGGTGCTCAATAGCAGCTCAGGAAGGAAGGAACGCTGCTATTGAGCACCCAAACCTATTGAAACGGCAATTGTGCCAATTGAAGTACGCTATGAGGAAGATTTAAAACCTACTCAAGATGAGGTGGAAGCATGGCCGGGACAAGGCTATAAAAAAACCCTTACAATAGATAAGAGTAGGCAATTGAATGGGGAGATTAGGGAGAAGGAAGTAGATCTCGCATCAGGACAGGGCAAGAGGGGTAAAGCTCCAGGATCCAATGGCCTGCCCCATGAAGTCTTCAAAGCAATGGTAACTGTACTATACCCTATTTTTGTTCAAATCGTTAATGCTCTGTAGATGGATGGGGCCGAAATGCCGGCCTAGTGGAACGATGCTACCATCTCCCTAATTTTTAAGCCAGGCCAGTGCCTTAAAAATTGTGACTCAAATCGGCCAATATCATTGCTAAATTGCGATTAAAAGATCTTTGCAAAGATATTGGCCGATAGGCTCAACAGGCTATGGCAGAATTGGTCCATACAGACCAAAAAGGGTTTATACGTAGAAGAGGCAATACTGAGAGTGGAGGAGGACATAGCACAGGTGGTGACACCCGCAAAACTACATCTCCTTGCCCTGAAACAAGATGACTTCAAAAGCATAGCTGAGGACACAGGGCAGAGACACAGAGTAAGATCTACGAGCATGGCGATAAGGCGGGGAAGCTAATCGCTTCGCTGGATAGGAGGACCTGGGCGGCTCGTTTGGGGCTTGAGCTACAGGGCAAAGACAACGTCCCCATAACAGAACCCAAATGAAATAGCTGACCGGTTTGGGGACTATTATCAAACAGTATACTGCCCGACTGGTAAATACACAGAGGACGTGAATAGTGAATTACTTAGAGTTATAGGCTTCCTACCCTCTCGGACAAAAATAGGGAATATCTCAAGTCCGCCTTCACAGATGACGAGGTGGCACAGGTAATAAGGGGAGTACACTCGGGAAACGCGTTGGGTCCCAATGGCATTCCGATTGAACTGTACAAGTTAAGACCGGACAAGATAGCCCCGTACCTCCGTCTGATGTTTCTGGAGAGCAGGGACGAGGGGATGCTCCCCTTTGATCAAAGGGTCGCAAATATCATAATCATTCATAAAGAAGGGATACCCAAAGCCTGCTGTGCGTCCTACAGACCAATATCGCTGCTGAATGCAGAACCTAAGATCCTTGCAAAACTATTAGCTATGCGCCTGATCAAAGTTTTCGATACACTGGTACACCCTGATCAATCGGGCTTCATGCCACATTGCAACACCGCCCTTAATCTACGCAGTTTGCATGGCGTGCTGGGTAGGGTCCCCACTATCCTAGAACCAGCCATATTGGTATCCCGGGACTCCACCATGGCATTCGATATGGTCGAGTGGCTGTATCTTTTTGGCATCCTGGACAAATTGGGATTTGGTCCCCCCTTTAGGTGTGCTGGGTCCGACTGCTGTACTCCAGCCCCATGGCTAAGGTTGTAGTGAACAGCCACAAGTCTTCAACATTCCAGCTGCACCGTGGCACACGTCAGGGGTGACCTCTATCCCTGCTCCTCTTTGCGCTAGCCCTAGAACCCCTGGCGGGATGGATTCGTAGAGATCAAGTGATTCGTGGGTTGCAATGGTCCCCGGGCTGGGAAGATAAGATATCGCTGTATGCAGACGATATTCTGTTCTATCTGACTTCCCCAAGAGCCTCCTTCATCGGACTTCTGGACATTCTCGCAGTGTTCAGGAGATACTCCCGTTTCACCATAAACTGGCCAAAGTCTGTGGTCTACATCCTAAAGGGAGAGCCACACACTCTCCTGAGGGCCTGCCCGATACAAATAGCGCCGGACGGCTTCTGTTATCTAGGAATCTTCATTACACTGAGCTCGGAGCTCCGCTTTGCCCGCAACTTGGTTCCTCCTATACAGAGGCTGAAAAGCGATGGAAGTCTCTCACCCCTCTCATTGTTAGGCAAAGCAGTCCTTTTTTAAAATGATGACATTGCTCTGCGTCCTGTACGCTCTCCAGAACTCAATGAACCCGGTTCCCACTTCTTATTTCAAAGAAATAGCGAGCCTTCAAAGAGATCTTCTATGGGATGGTAAGCCCAGATCACCTTCACCAAATTAACCCTTAACTGGTATGAAGGGGGCATCAGCTTGCCAGATATTAGAAAATATTACTGGGCGTCCCATTTGACAGCTATCAATTAGGGGATCTACGGTCAACTGGATGACCCCGGATATGCCATGGATAGATGGCTGCTCCCTGGGGGAGAGTACAGCAGAGCGCTATATGCCGGGCTCCGTAGGTAACCCCTCACAGGACCGACTGCACACTTGGTCCATGTGTGGCATTTAGTTAACAAACAACTAGGATGGGACCGCAGACTCACCATGGGACCTCCACTGTGGAACTCTGAGAGGCTGGGAGGTCGGTGGCGGTCCAAAGGCTTTGATAGGTGGGACCTTATTGGGCTCTCACAGATGAAAGACGTCTGGGACAAGGAATCGATTTTTCCCTTCGCCGCCCTCCAGCAACAGTACCATCTGGCGGAAACTGAATATTATAGATATCTTCAAGTGTGACACGCCTTGCTCACACACATTACTGCTAAATCCACACTCCCGGAGGCCTCCCCTTTGGAGGATAGGCTGTTGGATGTCCACCTCCCCGAGAAATCCATCTCCCTGATCTACAAAAAGCTAATCAACAATATAGCAGATCCACTACAATCGTTGAAGGAGAAATGGATTAGAAATGGTTTAGAATTGGATGAGGAAGACTGGCAGGTGGAGGTCTCCTCCCAGAGAGAAGATGCCGTCCAGGTAAGGTTAAGGTTGGTACAACTTAAAATACTTCATAGGGTCTACATCATGGGCCGGGCTTGGTGAGCACGGGCAGAGCAGAAAATGGGGAGTGCAGACGTGGGAGCGTGGAGTTTGGCACATTTATGGACATCCTATGGAGTTGTGTACACATGCAGTCTTATTGGCAAGCCATACATCACACCCTACGAGAGGTACTTCGTATGGACCTGCAATCCGAGGCTCGCAGGTGCCTTCTAAACATTTGGGAGCCTACGGATCTCACCTCTCATACTACACAATGGGCAACTCTGGCACTAATGATTGCAAAATGGAATATTGCACAGCACTGGGGAGGTGGAAGGAGGACCTAGATTGGTGTATGTACAGGGAGAAGTCGGTCTATATAGCAAGAGGGGATATTTACACTCCACCGGCTCCTTTGCAGGACTCTGAGACTCTCGCAACCCCTTGATTTATCACGTATTGTAAAATGCTCTTTGATTATTTGTGTACCCGACTGGGAGTTTGATATTGACAATGTCTCTTGCTCATGTATCACAAAGGTGAATTTTGTAGATGGTGTT
The DNA here is from genome assembly GCF_964263255.1 of Lissotriton vulgaris. NCBI lineage: Eukaryota > Metazoa > Chordata > Amphibia > Caudata > Salamandridae > Lissotriton > Lissotriton vulgaris. Next base: position 1,213,731,285 of record NC_141696.1, read on the forward strand.
TAATAAAAAAATGTATTAAAAAATAAATAAATAAATAAATAAAAGAGTTTATACGCGGTAGGTCTCTGAAAGAGGTGACTTATTCATTGATAATTTTGATAGACCTGGCAACTGCTTATGACCTCCTACTTGTGGTAATAGCACTGGATGCCACTAAAGCTTTTGACCGGGTTAACTGAGTCTATTTATAAGATGTGGCAAAGTCTTTAAACCTGGGGCTAAATTTCTGTAGAGCACTCGTGGGCTTCTATAAGGCTTCTAAAGGCACCAAAAGCTAGAGTCCTGATTAATGGCTCTTTGATAGATCCTGTTTCCATTAGCAGGGGAACGAGACAGGGATGCCCCTTATCGCCGCTCTTATTAAATTTATATATAGAGCCCTTAGCTAGGAAAATTAGGGAGGATCCAGGAATTACACATTTTCAATATGATGGCTGGAGCAAGAAACTGGGTCTATACACAGATGACCTCCTCATTTAGACAACCACCTTACAAAATACCTTGAGTCGTATTACAACCCTGATGGCAGATTTTGGGAAAATCTTGTGTTACGAAATAAACAGGAGCAAGACTGAGGTTATGTCTTAGAACCTGAGAGCAGGAGCTGCCGCTAGTAGAGGTGTAATGAGATATCTGGGAGTTATGATACCACAGGACATTACTAAAATAACCAAAGTCAATTTTGAGAAGATTAAGAAATATGTCAGTCGGCTTCTAAAAATGTGGGCGCATCTTCAGCTCACCTTATTGGGTTGGGTAAATCTAGTAAAAATGAGGATCCTCCCGAAATGAATTTTTTTGTTTGACACTATTCCCCTTCCTTTTGAAAAAGAATGGCTTAAAAAGTGGCAAGACCAAATTTGCAGTTTTTTTTGGTCAAGTAAAGGACCCAGAATAGCTCGGAAGAAACTGAGAAGGAGGTTGGAGAAAGGAGATCTAGCATTACCAGACTTGCTATTTTACTCATGGGCTTTTTTTTACTAAAGAACGGGAAAATGCTGTTTGGGAGACTATTGGGAGTAATGTCAAGGCAAGAGTCAAGGGGTAATCTTGGCTTCATGTTCAAATACGCAGAGCCCATGTACTTCAAAAAAGTAAGGTTAAAGATCTTGAGGGGGCTGGCTGAGACATGGTATAGGGTAAAACAAGTTTTAAAAATACCATACTATAGTCTAATGGCTCCTATTTGGGATTCACCTGGCTCACCGGAGTGGACAAAAGATTTATTGGCACGACCACTGAAAGAGGCAGGAACCATATAATGAAAGACTGTCACTTAATAACTTGGGAAACATGTAAACATCTTTCGGATCATAAAGTGTCCAGATTTAAATACCTACAAATGCAGAGTTGGTTTCAAGATCCGGTTACGATAATAGGAAAATCAAATGAACTTGAAGATAGACTTTTGCATGAGGTAGTACTAAAGAAGGAGCTTGGAACAATCTACTGGTTTATGGTGGAATTGGAAGATGGTGCCTTCACATTGCCAACGGAATTGTGGGGAAGATGCTTGCCGGAGTCATCGCTGGAATACAAGTGGCAAGTATCTATGTCTTTGTTGTTTAAAATAGTTGAACCTGCACACCTAAGAAGAAGGTAAGCGTTTTGCTTGTTATCTTTTGGTTGTGTGGGTTCCTTACCAAAAATTACAAAAAAACAGGCAAGGCTGATCTTTTATTCTGTGCTGCTGGCATGTAGAGAAATCTGCAAACAGTGGGTAGACGTGGCCCCTCCCAGGTTCGATGACTGGCTATGCTCTGTTAAATATGTTGCTAGATTGGATATGAAGGGTTTTAAAAAGCACACTTTTTGGTTTCTCTTTTTGAATTGATTTGAGCAACAGAACAACAAAGTCCAATGATTATGCCTTCTCTGCCTCATCTGGCTATCTGGTCTCTTCCCCGCCCCCTTTTTGTTCAATAAGGTGGGGAGTGGAGCGATAGTAAGGGATTTTTGAAGAAGACTGACTTTCAAACAAACAATGGCGGTAAAGGGAGAACCCCCTTGTCTCTCTTCTTGTTCCCCTGCTTCCAGCACATAAGGGCATGGTACTCCAATCAAAGATGCATATGGAATTGTGTTTTAAGAGGCAAATGAGGACAAAAACAAAAAAGTTTACGAAGGGAGGAAACACATGGGTACATTTTTAGCCTGGTCCACAAAAACGCATCAGTGCTTGCAATTCATTCTACAAATTAGAGATCCCAGCACTGCAAGTCGGGTTAACGATAAGGAGAGAACTGCCGAAATCTTTGTATTGCACTATAGTAAGATCTATGCAGAAGTTCAGCTAGTCAGTACCCTGTCTCTTGCAGACCATTTTTCGACAGTCCAGCTACCTATAATCGGCGAGGAGGACTGTATGATGCTGAACGAACCGATCACAGCCGCAGAATTCAGTGCAATTGTAAAAGAAATAGTGAATGCAAAGGCAAGTGGTAATGATGGGATCCCTATTGAAGTTTATAAACAGTTTTTAGTCAAATCACGGATGGGCTAGTGGTCTTCGATAATTTTAAGGAATCAGTGGTGATCTCTATTTTAAAGAAGGATAAGGACCTGAAAGACCCGAACTCCTACCGCCCAATAAGTCTACTAAATGCAGACTATAAGCTTTTTATGAAAATCTGGGCGAATAGGATTTTGAGTAGTGCGCAACAGGTGATACATGCGGACCAAACAGGGTTCTTAACTGGAAGATCGATGGCTGCAAATACCTTTTATCTGATTCAGGCCATCGACTACTTCTCAGCCAGAAAGGACAGTGCAGCCATCTTTATGATGGATGCAGAAAAGGCATTCGACCTGGTGGTTTGGCAGGCCCTTTTTTTATCCTAGGGAAGTTTGGTTTTCCATGCCGCCTGATCCCGATGTTAGAAGGAAGCTATAAGGGGGCAATTGCAAAAATAATTAGGAACTCTAATCAGGCGGGTGAAGTGGTGATAAGGCGTGGTACTAGGCAGGGATGCCATCTTTCTTCCCTGTTATTCTCTCTTTTTGTTTAGCCACTGGCGATAAAGATTCGCTCAAATATATCAATTTGAGCTCCTCTAGTAGGCATTGCAAAAATTAAGTTTTTTGCTGATGATTTGATCCTATATTTGAACCCAGACAAGTCGAATATCCAGATGGCTCTTGGAGAAATTCAGGTGTTTATAGAGCTGGGGGGTTATAGGGTCAATCAGTCCAAAATGGAGCATCTCCTATTTCATGCATTGGTAACTGATCTCCCGGAAGGGATAACATGTTTGCCCCAAAAACCTATTGAATATCTGGGCCTCTATTTTACAGTCGATTTTTCTCAACTTTTTAATCTAAGCTATGTTAAAACACCTCTCAAAATAAAAAACTGTTAGAAAGATGGTCGCTTTTACCATTGACTATAATAAGTTGAGTCTCCTTTGTAAAGGTGTCGATACTTCCCTTGCCGAAAAACTCGGATTAAGCTATCCATTTTACAACTGGATGTAGAGCGGGGGGCTTGCAATACCTCCTTTAACTACCTATTGTCAAGCTGCATTATTTAGTTTAAAAACACAGTTAGTGACCCCTTTCTCGAATTTTGATAATTTTCTATTTAATCTCATGTTGAAAGTAAGTGCAATTAAGCTACCAGCATTCGTACGCACTTCAAAGCTACCAAAAAAGACAAGATATAAGGTTGTAAACATGTTTTTAATCCGGATACAGCTGTGCAATAAAAGTTATATTGTTCCAGCATGCCATGCATATTCCTCCCTTCAAGACTGTGAGCTGTAGGGCCTCCAGCTCCCGCAAAAGGTAATGTAGTCATATAACAAGCTGGGCTTTCGTAGGCTAGGCGACTTCTATAACGGCATTAGTTTGGTAACATGAGATATTTTTGTGGCGCAATTTGAACTTCAGAGCCGTGATCTATGGTTAAGCTTTAGGCAAATCACACACTTTCTCTCGTTTAATTATGTAGAAATCAATGAGAGAGCTAGAATAATTTTAAAAGAAGCCTTTGAGTTGAATTTAACCAGTATTAGTAATTGGTATAGGCTATTGCGACAAGACACGAATAAGAGTCTCGTTGAAACAATGCTCCCGAAAATTGCCCAAGAAACAAACTGCTTGTTTAATATTCAGGAATGGAAATGAATTTGCGAGCTTGGTCATAGGGCCCTGAGGGCGGCCAATTTTAAAAGGATGTCTTTTCCTTCAAGATGGTCAGCTTACTACACCCCCCTCAGATTACATAAATGGTTTCCATCAATCCTGAGTAATTGTTTTAGATGTAATCATTCGGAGGCAGGCGACTGGACACATATATTTTTTACATGCCCTAGACTACATCATTTTTTGAAGGAGCTGTTTGGGATTATTAGTGATTGTATGTCAATAGCTATTTTACCATTTCTACTGTTGGCCCTATTTAGCTTTTCTTATGCAGTCAGTCAGCTACCAAACCATAGGAATTCCTTTGTGTTTACGACCATAGTATTGCAAAATTGGAAATCTCAGAAGATCCCTACACTGGGTCAGTGTTTGCTTAAGATAGACCGGGCCCATAAATTTGAAAAGGCCTATGCTAAAAGAATATGGGCGCTTCGGGGATTTACTTTGACTTGGGAGGGCTATGCTTTGACCATAAGCTAGTGACTGGTATTTTACAATCTGCACATTTTATTTTAACTTGTCAAAATGTGCTTAGTTGCAGGTGCTATTTGGGAGGCTGGGGCTGTATATCATGTGAAACTGTATATGAATTTGCGATATGCATTGTCTTTTTTTCAATGAGAATGGATATTATGTATATTTAATCTTCCTTTCATGTACTCTGCTTATCATTGCTATAATGTAAAATGGAATATGAATTTATGCTTTGTATTGCTTATCTTAATATGGGTTTGGATATTATATAATTGTGTCTTTTTTATGTACCTTGTTCACAATGCTGCTATTCACACTCAATACAAATATATATATTTTTTTAAACAATCTTAATCTTGCACAGTTTTCTATGAGCTGCCATCAAAGAGCTGCATGCTACAAAGTTATGTTTTTTCCCAAGTCCTTCAATATTCTGATAGTGCTAATTTGTTTTGGGGGGATAGACATACATTCTTATTATTAAAGTCAACCCTAACCACTGTGTTATGTTCTAAATCCTGAGTTTGTGCTTCCCCAGACCTAGCACTCTAATAAAATACCTACCAGCATGGATGACATATGAATCCTACACCTTGTAGTCCCCTTTGCCTCATGTAATATTTTCTATACACTGATTTATCGTCTCTGTATGTGTGCATGATGTAAAGTGCTCGGACACCCTATACTGGAATTAGAGGTGCTATAAAAAAGGTGACATACATGTGAGAGTGTGGCTATGAAGAGATGAGAGGCACTGTTGGAAGGTGATAGTGAGGGAATCATTGAAGAGCCCCGACAAAGATTCTTGTATCCTGGTGCACAGTAAGGTCATCATTTACTATGATTTAAAGCTAATACAATTGAATATATAATGACAAACGTGTTGTAGAATGCAGCATTTATTCCCAAAACCTTTAGGGGCAGAACCGCTGAAAGCCCCCCTTTGAAGTGGTCAGGCTTGCTTGCTGCACTCTGTATGCACTGTGTGGGGGCTGATCTGACAACATTTATCCAGGGCTGCTTTGGGATCCCAGTCCAGCCCTGGTTGTATTAGTAATGGTTGCTAACAACTGTGTGGCTTCACAGGATAGAAAGAAAGAGACTGTTGAAACAAAACTGCTTTCATTGAAATTGAAGAATATGCAGAGGGCAATTTAAGAAAGGTAATAGGGAGCCCCACAAGGGTGGGGGGCAAAGAGCGGCAAATGAAGGGGAGGAGAGGGAGGGGAAACAGGTGTATGAGACAATGGAAAGGGCAGCGAAGAGGCCATGTGTACGAGAGGTTCTAGTTTTGCTTATGGTTAACTGGGACATTGGAAACGAGATTGCCCTAATGCAGAAGGTCTCTCCTATCAGCCTGAGTTTCATAAGATCATCCCATATACTTATCATGAGTTTCAGGACAGCCAAAGAGAGTCTGACTGAGCCATGAATGCCTTAATACTCGTAAATCAAAGTTGCCCCTATGTGGTTTGCTTTATTAATGGTAAAGTCACCACTTGCCTTGTTGACACAGGTGCTAGCGCCTTAGCACCAGAAACTTCAGGATTTCCCACTTTACCTCTCTCGGGCATGCTCAAAGACACAGTTGGTAGTCCTAACCAGCGAGTCCTGCACCATATTTCTGATCCTGTATCCATCTACTTAGACCTATTAATGATAAACATTACTTCTTGCTTAGCTTAGTTTCCCAGCCAAGGATATTATGTGAAAGTGAAATTGCACTGTCTTGGTACCCTGGATGTGGTGTTTCTAAATATACACAGCAGTGAAAAATGAAGTGATTGCGCAAATCACAAGACTAGTGAGAATATAACTTTTATGTTTCTCGAGGTAACCAAATTATTTTCTTAGGTACTATTCGCATTGGGATCCACTGGAGCCAACAATGTGGGATTCAGATCATTGATGGAACCAGCGAAGATCAAGGTCGACCCCAGAAAAAGTTACCCAGAATACCTTGTTACCCATTGAAACCTGAGGCAGAGAAAGGGATCCCCCCTTTAATAGTAGATTGATTAAGCAGGTGATCACTGATTTTAATTCCTATTATCAGTTAAATGTAATACCCCAATTCTCCCAATCGGCAAAGTGGCCAAGAACAATGTGTACAAGTTTGTGCAAGACCTTGAAGAATGTGGTTATGCCAAGGGTCTATGTGTTCTCCATCCCCAGCACCATCCTTTCCTGAATCCTCAAATTCCCAATGGTTTAAAGCGCAGATGTATTTTCTTCTTTTCCATCCCTATGCATAAGGAGAGTCAGTATTGCTTTCTATTCTTGTACAGAGAGTCTGAGCTTTTTTGTAGACTGCACCCTCAAGAATTTGCAGAGGTGCCTTCAATTTTCTCCAAAGAGTCAAAGAAAGAGCTGGACACATTGGTCTTTTACATGGGTTCCACATTAGTTCAATATGTTGACAATCTGTTATTGATATCCGTTAATCTAGATTACTGCAAGGTGGACTCCATCTAACTCCTCACTAAATTGGCCAATCAATGGCAGAATGCTTCAAAGTAAAAATAACAGTTTTTCTTCGCAAGTATTATACTATGGTCATAAAATCTCTGCAGTTAAGTTAAGTTGAAGCATTTGTAAGTGAATTTGTGAATTTCAGGTTACATGCAGTGTGATGAGACATGAGGCAGGGACACATCGTGGAACACCAAATTCACTTGCATAAATGAGCAATACACTTAAAGATCACAAAATACTGGATACATGTTTTAAAACCTATATTTTAAAACTAAAAGCCTAGTCTAGAATACACAAGAGGAATTGTTACTACAATGAATATGAACAGTAAGGCAGTAAGAAAGTTTATAAGTAACATAAACAACAGAAAATACTCCAACATTATTGCTGTGGAAGCGATAACATTTACACCCCATTCACTGCTTCTAAACACAAAACTAATTCTAGTTTTAGGATGTTAGTAGCATATAAACAATAAAAGACTATTTTGAGTTTCAAAGAAGGTTCACACTTACATATTCCAGTAAAATAAGTTCTATTTTTAGCTTACAAAGGCAACTGAGTGTGCTTGTAATAAGGCACAGTCTACAGGGTTACAGGACGAGCAGACCCTGAATCTTCTAAAAGCGCTATCATTTCAAAAATAAGGATGAAACATAGCAATGATAAAAAGCAGTGATTAAATGCTAGGAATATATTCATGTAAGCTTAATTATCATATGAGCAAAACCAGAACATTATAAAAAACTTTGATCACAAGTATTCACTTTTGATGACTTAATTAACATACAAATGTCATTCACGAAAGGGGAATGAAAAGACTTCTTTTGGAATCTTTTGGAATCTGCCCACTCTAGGGCTCCTTGATGATGCCAAGCCTTTCACTTTGAACTGTTATGAACATAATGGGTTTGCACTTGGTGTGTTAGTTAAGAGTCATGGGGATCAGAAAAGACCATAGCCTATTATTCCTCAACCTTCGACCCAGTTGCAGAAGGGCTTCAACCCTGTCTGTGGGGGATGCCACAAACCTCGTTGAAGCTTCCGAGAATATTTTATTGAGCTCTACATTACCAGTAGCTGTGCCACATTATGTTGTCATACTCATTCTCACCACAAGGACCCAGCATCTCTATACAGACCAGTTGTTCTGTTTCGAAATTCTACTGTTGTCTGTCTTTTATATCACCCTTGCCTAGTGTCCTGCCCTGAACCCTGCCTATTTAATGCCCTAATTTGAGGAGGGGTAACCCAATGATTGCTTGTTCATCACTTTTCATGTGGTCAAGTAATTTTAACTGTAAATTGATGTCTTATATTGTTGGATCATATCTCAGAAACAATGTTGATGCCTTACTTGCAGGTTATCTTGTATGTACTGTGTATCAGATAGCATAAAGCTTTTGCCTTCCAAAGGTGAAATGGGCCCGAGATAAAGAGCATGTTGCCCATACCACAACCTGTTTTCTAGCCAAAGAAAATATTGTGACAGTGTATTCTGACTCCATGTATGTATTTGTAGTTCACACTTCTTAGAGCTCTTTTGGAGGAGGTTCTTAACATCTGCCAGAACCTCTTTTAAGAATGGTCAGTATGTCCTTAATGTTTACAGTGCACAAAGAAGATGGCAATGGTGAAATGCCTCATGCACCAACACCCTCACAGTGATGCCCACTGCTAAATTGCTGCCTTGCCTAAAAACACTGATGTGTATATTGTGAGAACATATTGATTTCTTGTGCCATCACTGAAAGATGTATCTCATTAGCAGGAGCAAGTATCTGAAAGTGAAAGACAATATTGGATCAACCAGAAATGTGAAAGAGGGCCTAAGTGAGTGTGGAGAGACAACACTGATCACACCAAACATTCTACTCCTCAACCTCGCATTTTGTACAATGGAGCAGCACCTGTCCCTAGGGACGGCATGTTACATGAAGCTGCAAAGGGCCCGAATACAATGGTGGGCGTACGAGTGTCTGACCGCCATTGTAGCAGGATTCGAACTGACCGACAAGTAGTCGGCAATTCCACCTGCCAAATTATGATGTGAACGCCGTGTAGGCTGTCGGAATCATACCTTTTTACATTGTGGCTTATGCTGCATCCTGACGAGGGCCCTAAGAGGGCTTCAGCACAAGCCGCAATGGAAAATGTTCTGTTTTTAAACATTCATGCCCCATGTGCCAGGCACTATGTGGCACCTGGCACATGGGGCATGGATGTTTGGGAGGCACAATTGCCCCCAGGCCTGATAGCAGAAGCCCATGGGGGATAGGGGCCATGCTAGGGGCCACCAAAGTCTCTTTCTGAAAGCCTTGCTGCAGTGGAAAGGCTGTTGGAAAGGGGCATCCTAATCACTACGGCTTTGCTTGAGTAGGCACTACCCCTATTGTATGAATTACAATCCGACCAATGGGCCGACAGGCTCCTTGAGCCCGTCTGAAGTATTGGTTGGTCCCTCTAACCGATGCGGTCAGACTGACCACAATATAATGCGGCGGTTGGACCGCTCTGCCGGATGTTGGTCGGACTGCCATGGGCGGTCTATTGGTGGCGGATGGACCAACATCCTTATGGGGCCCTAAGTAAAAGTATAAATAACAATTCAAACAACATATCCAAAATCATACCTATAACACAACATGTATCTAAACAGCATGTTGATGAAAATAACTAGGTTTAATCAGTCACCAGGAGAAGACAAAAACATTCTATTAATAAATAATACTTAAGTAATCATATCTTCCCCTTGCTGTCTATTAATATATTTGCTAAGCTGTAAGGGGTCCTCTTAACCCCTTCCGTGCTCCCTCCCCAGTGCTGCTGTCGGTCAACAGCCGACGAAGCCCCGCCCACCTTTAGAACGCCCGCACCGCGGCGGCAAAAAACGTTGCGGTTAAGGCTTTAAATTATTGTTTTGTTATTATGTGCACTTTAAAGAAAGAAGGGTAGAGACGGCCATATCAAACATCCAATTGCTTGAGTACCAGTTGCAAATCCCAAAAATGCCTTCTCGTCTTCTATACTCTTGGACACTCCTGAGAAGTTAAAGTCTTATGCCCTGAAAAGAGGAGGTGTTTCATTTTTTGATGCCCTTATTACTTTCCTGAGTTCTGTATATACTAGTAGAATGTTATCATATCTAGGCTTTCAACCTCTACCAACCACATGAGGTTTTATTCCAAAATAATGAGCTCTCTTTATGTTGAGATAGCTACTAAGCTTAGAAACCTGGAAAGAAAGCCCTTCATAAAAGACACAGAATCATCCCCGTCAGAATTTTTGGAATTACCATACACTCTGAGATTATTAAATCTGTTCTTAGTCTCCCAATCCTCTGCTTCCTTAACAATTTCACTTCAGGTTCATAGTATCAAGCCTATGAATAACATCTTCTGCATTACTGACTCTTTATTCCACCTCAAAGATCCTTTTTTCAATGAAGACCAATTATCCTCTTTTTTCAGTATTTTCCTATTGGTCTGTTCAATGTGGGATCTTAATGCTATTATTTCTTCAAGAAACACTTCCATGATCAAGGTCACTTCCTGCAGCTATCAATCTTTCACTGGGGGATGAGGAAGAGGCCTGATTTGCCTTTGCAAATCCCCCAAAAGGCCATAAGCTCCAGGTTACTTTTTATAAGAAATTAATTCTGTAAAGTTTCCGGGACTACAAAGCGTGCTTGTGCCACACAGAATCTAGCTGTGCCATCCAGTTGCCACAGATTACCCTCACAAAATCAAGCTTTTGAAATGCCACTTTTTTCAATGAAATCTTTGAGAAGTTGGCACTTGTTAAGAACTTTAAAAACGCAAATCAGAATGTAGGTGTTGAACTTTGCAGATCCTCCTAGGCTGCAAATGCAGGAAAGCTTTATACACTGCAAACAATGTTGAGAATAGTGACAGGGCGAGCTTCAGCAGCACACAATTGGCTATTTTAAATGAAATTACAATTTCTTTGAAAATGCAATTTCCATTCTGGACTCTATAGGCAACAAAACAAGCCATTGTAGGGTTTTAGCCCCTCCACAGGGGATACTGGACCTGACCTCCCTCCCCCCTCAAACCCTTATTCAGTCTGGCTTTGCTGCATATTGTGATGCTACACCCTGCAGTCCTTCCTACATCAGCCCTGGCTATGCCTTATACGCTGCATGCTTTGACAGTGCAAAACTGGCCTACGTTTTCAACACCTGCAAATCTGGCTCTTTAGCCTGCATTGCAAGCTCTAATAGGGTATGAGGAGCTGCACCCTACAGCAGTCCATGCACTTCCAGACTGGCTGTACATGTTGTGGGGCAAAGCAGGTTCATTCCAAACTGCACACTGCACTCCCTCCATTTGATTACTCCAGAGTTCCGCATATTATAAGGAAATAAAATAAAATATGTTCTGAGTTATCAGATTTCTCTAGAAATATATATCTTATTTATACACGTGAGGAAAGTCTACCTACCTGTAACTGTTATTATCAAACATAGGGCGTATAGTGAACATCAAAACAGTATAATGCGTCATTTACTCCGTACTGAGATACACTGCATCTGCTTAAAGTGGAGTGCAGTATCCTCCAACTGTTCTCACTTACAAAGAAACAACATGCATCACACCACAGTACTCTAAGTCTGCAGAGAGACATGCAGCACAGTGCAGCACACTCAGTCTGTTCTGAGGTACACTTGACCTGCACACCGGGCAACACAGCATTCTCAGACAATATGCTCAAATAAGTGCATCACTGAAGTCGCACACAGCATAGAGTGTTAAGTAGAATTTCAGCCTGTTATGAGAGGGAATCACTGTTTAAAGCCTACTCTGGGGTGGACGGAGCTAGGGACCTTTCACCCAATCTAACGGATTGGCCTCATCTACTTTACAACTGGATGGCTTTATACCCATCTCTATTATTTTTGTCTTTGGATTTTTCAAATACTTTGGGTCTGATTATGACATTGGTGCCGGGTTTGCCCTGCTGGCGCACTGCCAAAGCTGTGGTCAACCCTCCCACAAGATTAAAAGTTTCCTCCTGTCTGGCGGGATGGCTTTTGACATTCCCACAGCAGTGCCTCAGAAAATGGGGCCTGCAATGGTAATGTCAAAAACCATCATGCATGTGTTGTTCCCCACTGCATGCAACCCCATGCAGAGGTGGCACAGGCAGGGCCCCCTTGTTTTCCTCTCCGCCACAGTGTTTATGGAGTAGGAACCTCCATGACACCCCAGGTGGAGAGGAAACGCATAATATGCTTGGCTGGACCGCAGCAGTCCCGCCAAGCATATTGCAGCCTCCTGACCATTGCAACACTGCCAGGAAATGGTGGTTCCCTGGCGACTGCGGTGGGGCAATGGCAGTACGACTGTCCCAATCATAATAGGTCAGTCGGGAGACTTCTGCTGCCGCGTTCCCACAAGTCTGGTGGTCTATGAACCCCCAGACTCGTAATCGGCCTCTTTATAGTGTAAAGCATTATGGCACAATAATTGTCAAAACTCAACCAGACATCAAAGTAAACTTCTCAAAACTGCTCTGGTGATTACTGGTGGGGCAACTCACAGACCGAATTCCAGTCAGCAGGGCAGTACGTCAAGGATGCGTAGTGGCGCACATGCTCTTTTCCCTATCTATGACTAAAGTAGTACGATTTCTCTCCCAAGAGCCTGTAGATGCTCCAACTTTAGGCGGGGAAAAGATTGTGTCCCTACTATTAGCAGATGACACCCTGTTGGTGTCAAAAACCCTGAGGGGGTTGTAGTTACTCCAAAATTGATTCAAACACTTTTGCGACATGCGGGGCTTGAGATAAATACATCAGAAACAAAATTCATGACACTAAATCCCCACAAACCCTTTAGGAGCAGGCTAACCCTGGGAGGGGTACTACTGAAAAGAATAAGCACATTTGATTACCTAGGTGTAAAACTATCTGACAAAATGTGCTGGAATCCCCACATAATAAAGATGACACTGAAACACAAGCAAAATACAGGGGCCTTGGGGAAAGAAAACCGCTCCTCTTCTAGTAGACTGGTTGCCACTGCCCTGCAAGTCTATGGCTTAAAAGCAGTTAGTTCTGCTTTATACGGGTTAGAATTGTGAGGTTTGACAAAATAGAAGAGCTTAATAGATCAGAGCAAAAATTCCTAAGAAGTCTAGTGATGTTGCCTCTGAGCACCTCACTACTTCCCTTAATGTCAGAAATTGTACGACGATCCATCACCCACATGGTACACAGTCAAAATATCGAGTAGGAAATATCGACCTACCATAATATCGAGTCTGAAATATCGAAGGAGCATAATATCGAAGTCAAGAATATCGTAGGACAGAATATCGACCCAAGGTAAGTAATATCGAAATACTTAATATCGATGTAAGTAATATCGAAGTTAGTAATATCGATAGCATATATATCGATGTTACTAATTTCGATGACACTAATATCGATATTTGTATTATTTTATAGTTTTTTATTATGTATGTGTTATATGTTTAATTTAAGTATTTAAAATAATTACTATTATATGTGTATTAATTTTATATAATAATAAATTAATTTATAAGAAAATTGTATGTTTTAGTACCGGAGCGGGTTGTGGGTTTATAGGGGAATAGGGTGGGAAGTAATTTAATTATGGTAAATTGATTATTAATTAGTAGGATTTATTAATAAATTATAATTAATTGATAATTATTTGAAAATAATAGGAAAATAATTTTAATTAATTTATTAATTGATATATATGTTCTGTAGCGGGTTGTGGGTTTATAGGGGAATAGGGTGGGAAGTAATTTAATTATGGTAAGTTGATTAATAATTAGTAGGATTAATTAATTAATTATAATTAATTGCTAATTATTATTAATTATTTGGAGAAAAAAAAATTAATTGATTAATTGATATATATTTTCTGTAGCGGGATGTGGGTTTATAGGGGAATAGGGTGGGGAGTAATTTAATTATGGTTAATTATTTAATAATTAGTAGGAATTATAAAATAAATTTAGTTAATTGGTAATTCATTTTAATTAATAGTTAATTAATTTTAACTATTTGCTAATTATTTTTCATACATTTATACATGGATAAATGTGTTATGTTGTGGGTAGTGGTTTTATAGGGAAATATGGTGGGAAGTAAAGTACATTTAATTAATTAATAATGTATTAAAACTTATTGTATTGTTAATAATATAATTGTTAATTAATTAGTAATTGGTAATTAAATATTATTAAATGGTATTATTTTAAATTAATTTTAGGTAAAATATATTTTTCTAAGCATGTGTTTTATAATTAAATATAGGTATTGTATATGGTTTATATTTATTTAATAGTTTATTTTTTTATAATTACAAAAATCGTTTATTTATAAGTATGTTATTTTAACCCTTATACTATCCAACACTTTCCCTACTGTTGCACTCTCTGGAGTTGGAATAGTATTTTTCACCCCTACGCTATCCAACGCTTTCCCTACTGTTGCACTCTCTGGAGTGGGAATAGTAATTTTTACCCCTACGCTATCCAACGCTTTCCCTACTGTTGCACTCTCTGGAGTGGGAATAGTAATTTTTACCCCTACGCTATCCAACGCCTTCCCTACTGTTGCACTCTCTGGAGTGGGAATAGTAATTTTTACCCCTACGCTATCCAACGCTTTCCCTACTGTTGCACTCTCTGGAGTTGGAATAGTATTTTTTACCGCTACGCTATCCAACGCTTTCCCTACTGTTGCACTCTCTGGAGTGGGAATAGTAATTTTTACCCCTACGCTATCCAATGCTTTCCCTACTGTTGCACTCTCTGGAGTGGGAATAGTAATTTTTACTCCTGCGCTATCCAACGCTTTCCCTACTGTTGAACTCTCTGGAGTGGGAATAGTAATTTTTACCCCTACGCTATCCATCGCTTTCCCTACTGTTGCACTCTCTGGAGTGGGAATAGTAATTTTTACCCCTACGCTATCCAACGCTTTCCCTACTGTTGCACTCTCTGGAGTGGGAATAGTAATTTTTACCCCTACGCTATCCAACGTTTTCCCTACTGTTGCACTCTCTGGAGTGGGAATAGTAATTTTTACCCGTATGCTATCCAACGCTTTCCCTACTGTTGCACTCTCTGGAGTGGGAATAGTAATTTGTACCCCTACGCAGTCCAACGCTTTCCCTACTGTTGCACTCTCTGGAGTGGGAATAGTAATTTTTACTCCTACGCTATCCAACGCTTTCCCTACTGTTGCACTCTCTGGAGTGGGAATAGTAATTTTACCCCTACGCTATCCAATGCTTTCCCTACTGTTGCACTCTCTGGAGTGGGAATAGTAATTTTTACCCCTACGCTATCCAACGTTTTCCCTACTGTTGCACTCTCTGGAGTGGGAATAGTGATTTTTACCCCTACTCTATCCAACGCTTTCCCTACTGTTGCACTCTGTGGAGTGGGAATAGTAATATTTACCCCTACGCTATCCAATGCTTTCCCTACTGTTGCACTCTCTGGAGTGGGAATAGTAATTTTTACTCCTGCGCTATCCAACGCTTTCCCTACTGTTGAACTCTCTGGAGTGGGAATAGTAATTTTTACCCCTACGCTATCCATCGCTTTCCCTACTGTTGCACTCTCTGGAGTGGGAATAGTAATTTTTACCCCTACGCTATCCAACGCTTTCCCTACTGTTGCACTCTCTGAAGTGGGAATAGTAATTTTTACCCATACGCTATCCAACGCTTTCCCTACTGTTGCACTCTCTGGAGTGGGAATAGTGTTATGTTAAATGAATTTCTTAAGCGCAACTAACACCGTTAGGTTCCTTGGCGCTGTAATGGAGAGAGCAGATGAGGAGACAGGAAATAGCAGTTATTTATAGGATTCGGTAAAAAGAAAAGTTTTGAGGGAGGATCTGAACTTGGAATAAGGAGAGGACAACCTAAGAGGGAGGGGGAGGGAGTTCCAGAAGGTTGGGGCCAAAAAAGAAAACTGGAGGCCGCCGTGTTTCTTTCTCTTGTATCTAGGGACTGATAACAAAGCTGACTGGGATGACCGGAGAGTACGGGAAGGAACATAAGGGTGAAGGAGGGAGGAAATGATGAGGGGGCCATGACCTGCGAGGGATTTGGAGATGATGCAGCCAAGCTTAAATTTGCAGCGGGCAGCTACCGGAAGCCAATGGAGACTTTTTAAAAGAGGGCGGACATGTTGATCTCTAGGTTGAGAATGGATCAGGCGGGCGGCCTGGTTTTGGATCAACTGAAGCCTCCTGAGTTGGTAAGCAGGAATGCCTACATATAGTGCATTGGCATAGTCAAGCCTAGACATGACTAGCGCAAGCAGGGCCAAGGTAAGGGCCTCTGATGTAAGTAGGCGGGAGATTTTGCGTATTTTCCTGAGTTGGAAATGGCTTGAGGAAACTACCGCGCTGATCTGGGGCGTCATAGAAAGGTCACTACTAATGACGACTCCCAGGCTTTTTGCACAGTTGACAGGGCAAGGAGGGCTGCCAAGGCTAGCAGGCCAAAAGGAGGAATCCCAAGGATTGGAGGGTCCCCCGACAAGAACCAGCTTGGTCTTGTCGGGGTTGAGCTTCAGGTGATTTAAGCTCATCCAATTGCTAATAAAACAAAGGGTGTTTTGGAAGGTGGAGATAGATTCAGCAGAGGAATCGATGGTAAAAACTAATTGTATGTCATCCGCGTAATTGAACGCGGTGACATTAAACTGATGAAGGGCACGGATAAGTGGGGACAGATACAAATTAAAAAGAAGAGGGGATAGGGAAGAACCCTGTGGGACACCACAGGTCAGTTTGACCTGAGTAGCAGAGAACTGGGACAGCCTGACTGCTTGATGGCGTTGGGTCAAAAAAGAACGGACCCAGTCCAGGGCGGTGCCCTGGATGCCAGCCTCCCTGACACGGTCGACCAAGATATCGTGGTCGACCGTGTCAAAGGCGGCCGACAAATCCAGGAGGACCAAAGCCTGGCAGATGTTAGCATCAGCCCCCCTGCGCAGTTCCTCCATCACAGAAAGAATGACTGCTTCTGTGGAGTGCGCAGGTCTGAACCGGCCTGCTGGGGGTCCAAAACACTCGAGTCTTCCACAAAAGAGCTAAGTGTATGAGTAACGTGCAACTCTAAAACTTTACTGAGAAAAGGAAGAAGGGAAATTGGGCGGTAGTTGCTCATGATGGAAGGGTCTGCCGATGGTTTTTTCAAAATGGCAACCACCTCGGCCTGTTTGAAAGATCCAGGGACCTCCCCAATAGTCAAAGAGTTGTTCAGAAGAGCAAGGGGAGGATCTGGACAGGAAGTGAAAGCTTCCCGAACTGCCGAGGGGGGGGCAACAATCGCTGGGAGAACCGGAGGAAACTTTATGTAGAAGTGATAAAAAGTTGACCTTTGAAATAAGGGGAATGTGGGTTAGAATGTGAGTGTGGGAGTGACCGGGGACACTGGAAGATGTGGGAGCGAGTGAGGCTTGGGTGGAAATGCTGGTTTTGATCTTGATGATTTTGTCCACAAAAAATTGATTCAGGGAGTCGCACAAAGACTGGGAAGGGAGGGGGGCTAGAGTGACTCTTGCCGGGTTAGATAATTCTTCCACAATTGAAAAAATATCTTTGGACTTATTCGAGGAGTTCAGAATTTTATTGGAAAAGTAACGTGATTTGGCCAAAGTGATTGCTGCCTTATACTCCCTCAACCGAAGAGAGAAAATCTCTTTCGATTCAGGAGAGTACCCCCGGCGCCAGCGCCTTTCTGCCTGGCGGAGACCAAGTTTTTGTGCAGTAGTAGTCAAGTCAAAGATTTATTGCATAATTAATTAAAATTATTACAAATTCACATGATAAAATAACAGAGCAGATTGCTAACATTTCTTAAGTTGCTACTTCTCAAGATTAAAATAACCTTAAAAGTGATGCGAATTAGAAAGCAATAGGAGGAGCTTCCTCTGACATTAATCAGTCTATCTCCGGGTCTCTTTTTCTTTTCCCAGTATGAGACCCTGGGGTTAGGGTTTCCCTGATAGGCTTTCGTCACGGTGTTCCCCCTGCTCACATTCTCTTAAGCATTTACTAGCCTCCGCCATAAATTTAACTCCCCGGCAAATCAAAATTGAGGAGGAACCTCCCAACCAGCTTGAACTGCCTGTCTGCATGAGCGAATGTTCATCTCTTTAAAAATGGATTTCAAATGTTGTTGTCTCTGTCCTATCAGTGCCGGACATACACAGAAAAGATGGGCTAAAGTTTCATATTTATACCCACAGAGTCGACATTGCTCCGACTGATAGGAATGTTTCCAAGAGGGTAATAAGTCTTTTGAGACATGCATGCCCATCCTATAGTTTGTGAAAGCTTTTTTTAAATGGCCATTGAAGTGGGATGTAAGATATGCATGAGGTTTTAGTATTGTGAAAGAGTTAATAATGGTCCAGCCATGACGACGATTTGCGAGGGAATATTTATCCTCCAAAAAGGATTTCTTTTTCGCTGCCCCGTTGGCTAGTCTGCTTAGGGTTGATTTGTCTGTCCCAGCTTTCCAGGCTGGTTCCAGGTTCAGCTTTTCTACGCACAGTTTCAGGTACTTCCCCCATGTATTTCCAGAATCGGTCTCCGCCCGTTGTTTGATTTCTTCCCAGCTCATCCAGTCCATTGTATCTGGGTCTGCAGATCGAAGTTTGTTACAGATTTTTACAAAGCCGCTCATGCTCCGGAAATACTGATTTTGCAGTCCAAATTCCAGCCTGACTGCAGTAGTAATTTGTACCCCTACGCAATCCAACGCTTTACCTACTGTTGCACTCTCTGGAGTGGGAATAGTAATTTTTACCCCTACGCTATCCAACGCTTTCCCTACTGTTGCACTCTCTGGAGTGGGAATAGTAATTTTTACCCCTACGCTATCCAACGCTTTCCCTACTGTTGCACTCTCTGGAGTGGGAATAGTAATTTTTACCCCTACGCTATCCAACGCTTTCCCTACTGTTGCACTCTCTGGAGTGGGAATAGTAATTTTTACCCCTACGCTATCCAACGCTTTCCCTACTGTTGCACTCTCTGGAGTGGGAATAGTAATTTTTACCCGTATGCTATCCAACGCTTTCCCTACTGTTGCACTCTCTGGAGTGGGAATAGTAATTTGTACCCCTACGCAGTCCAACGCTTTCCCTACTGTTGCACTCTCTGGAGTGGGAATAGTAATTTTTACTCCTACGCTATCCAACGCTTTCCCTACTGTTGCACTCTCTGGAGTGGGAATAGTAATTTTACCCCTACGCTATCAAACGCTTTCCCTACTGTTGCACTCTCTGGAGTAGGAATAGTAATTTTTACCCTTACGCTATCCAACGTTTTATATAATAAATTGTAAAAAAATTAAATGTTTATTTTATTTTTTATATTACTTACATTTTATTTATGTTATTGTTTTATGTTTGTAAATGTATTAGTAAATTAGAATATATTTTATTAATTTATAAATTAGTAAAATAATTATTAATACTTATTGTTCAGTACATATATATTATATATTTACTGTATATATTTAATTAATGTATTATTAATATATATGTATTATTTATTAATTTTAAACATTATTAGATACTTTTAAATATGTATATTTTATTTATTAGTGTTATATACTTAATTTTACATTTATACATTAAAAGAAAAAAAATCGATATTTTTAACATCGATATTTTTTACATCTATATTATTTTTTCGATATTTTTGTACTTACCATGTTGTAGATAGGATGTCGATATTTTTGCCCTCGATATTGTTGACTCGATATTCTTGTAGGTCGATATTTATGAGGTCGAAATTCTGTCAGTGATCCCACCCACATAGCTACGCTCCGCCCACTGCTACTCTGGGCTAGAATCAGGAGGACCCTTGAACTTTCACCATATGCTGATGCCATGGCGGAAGTAACCGGTCCAGATAATTGTAACAAGATTGGGTGGTTAAGCAACATAAGTAGGCTTCTTTCGGACATAGGGCTTTGGGGAGCCCTGGGGAAACTCTAATCCATGTAATACACTAACCATAGGAAGTCCCGGGTGGGGGATTAGAGGCACGAGCCGCTTGGAGCAAGCTAGCCTCCAACTTAACATGAAAACACAACAGAAGCTGCTCTAAGTACAGTGACCGGAACTCAGAGAATACTAAGTTAAGGAGGGTGATGGTATCTCACAAATAGTGAAGGAATGTCCTCACGCTTCCTCACGCTTCATCATCGGCAGTCCTTGCTCTGTAGAAACTTGGTTTGGTAGAAAGGGGACCTACACCTGGAGGGAGGGAGGCACTTCTAAAAATAAGTATGGGCCCGTGAGGTGAGTGAGTCTAAAATTCTGTATAATCGCCAGAATGCGGTTATTCAGATAGGGGATATATGATATAAAAAATATAAGGACAGTGAGAAAGGGAGGCTTTTTGCCCCATCACAGTAATTGGGTCCGCGGCATTCATCAGGACGAGAAAAGTAAAAGAGGGCTCCTACCTTACCACAAAAGTTGGTAAGATGATGCCACTGGGTAGGTTAACCTATGTCACAATCTACCTATATTGATTTCCTGAAACCCTGGTCGAGCTTCCTACACGCCCCATGGGAGGAAAGTGAGGGAGAGACCCCTGTATTCAACCTTACATCAAGGTGCGTCTCAAACCGTGATCCTACGTGTGTCTGCTCTTCATCCCCGAGGTAGCTCCCTCGGGTATGAAGAGCAGACATCTAGGAAGCAGACTCCTGGCCGGAGGTGGAGACTGCATTTTGGAAGGCAGACCAGGCCCATTCAGGTGAAATGAATTCTCCTCCCCCTACTCTAAATGCAGCCCAGGTCTATTCAGGACTCTCTAGGGCCACTGAACCTCACCAGCCCCTGACACTCCAAACCCAGACAGTCAATCCACATCCCAGCAGAGGCATACTGGGTGGCTAAGCAAGAAAATACCTTCTTTCCAAAAGTGGTATTCTCAAACACAGAATGTAAAAATCACCCTCACTAAAATATGCCTTTTAACATTCTGAGTTCAGGTACACTAAACTTTGTTCTCCTACCTTGTTCCCAGGGGTAGTTAGGCTTATAAGATGTTATACGAAAACTCCCAATTCAATCCTATAGGAACAGGCAGCCTTGCAATAGTGAAAAACGAAAGTGGCAGTATTTCACTATCAGGACATGCCACACACACCAGGGCATGTCCTACCTTTCACATACACTGCACCCTGCCCACAGGGGTATTTTGGGTCTACCTTAGGGGTGATTAGCCTGTAAGAAAAGGGAAGGTTAGGGCCTGGCAAGTGGGTGCACTTGCCAAGTCTACTTGGCAGTACTAGACTGCCCACAGATACTGCAGTGGCAGATCTGAGTCACATTTATAGGCTGCTTATGTGGGTGGCACCATCAGTAATCCAGGTCCACTAGCAGCATTTATTTACAGGCCCTGGGCACACACAGTCCACTGTTCTAGGGACTGACTAGTAAATCAAGTATGTCAATCAAGGAAACCCCAATCCATAACAATAATTTACAAAGGGAGAACTTGCACTTTGGCACTGAACAGCAGTGGCAAAATGCCCAAAGCATCTAGACCAGCAAAACGGAGTCCAACACACAGCAAAAACACAGGAGGTCAAGGCAAAACAAAATACATGGAAAACCCATGCCAATGATGCCAGGTCTAACAAGGCACTATTTGTATTGGGTCATACAAGTAGAGTGCTGCAGGTCCTCTTGGGGGAAGCTAACAACAGAATTTATGCTTCACAAACAGGTCAGCTCCTTGGAGCCCTACATCGACCTTATACAAACACCACATGACAGAAAGCTGTATATTCATTTCAGGATTGGTTCTCTCCCTTTGAACGACTTCCTAGGCAGCTGTCACAGTAAAGCACTAACACTATGAATTTGCCGTGGCTGCAAGGCACTTACGGAATCCGTGGCTCATGTTATGTTTGCCTGTCCGGCCTATGCGCGTGCCAGATCGAAATGGTTAAAACCAACTTGTAAACAAATGGGTGCACGTAACTATCAGGAGGAAATACGAAAACTTAAAACAGATACTAGACCATTGTTTGTCTGTGCAGTCACCAAGTTTCTTGGTCATTTGTGGAGCATTAGGAAAAAGGACCAAGAAGGAAGATCATGATGGGGCATTCTTTTCTTGTTTATACATTATATTTTGCCTCATTGTGTCTCTGCTTTAACCCTGCACCCACCATAAGTAACAGAACTAGGAAACAAATGAGAGTCATCCATTAAGCATTAGGTATCACTGATTAAATTTGAATATTTAAGCCTAGCAGAGAGGTTGGGTTTGACAAAATAATGTTATTAACCAAGGAGATTTTAATGTGTATAATCTGCATCGGAGCCCTTCTGAAAGACACGTCAGTTTACATTCTGTTCACCCAATTCCAATGTTCGCGGTCGGAATGTAAACCGTGTGGTCATTCCGAATCGGTTGCAAGCGACTCGCGGAGTATTCGTGTTGCTCGGAACTGCATTGTACACCCCTATGGACAGCGTTTCCGCCCTCGGGATTACTACTTCGGACACAGAAAGTCTGTCGGTAAGTGACTTTGGGGGCCCCTGGCAGGGCCCCCTAGGCCCCGTGGCCTACGGCTGATGGCCAAAGGGGTACCTAAGGGACCCCACTGTAAAACCCTGCACTGTGTGGCAGGCACAGTGGGGTGCCTTCGACAGGGTGCAGAGTTTTCGCCAGGAAGCACTCCATTTCCCCTTAGGAGCCTGTGTTACAGTCAGTGGTTGAGCTCCCATAGGGAACAATGGGACTCTGACTGAACCGTGTTCGGTCGTATCGTAATCCGGCGGTCAGAACCGCCGACCGCAAGTCGTTTGGTCCTGATTCCGAGTCAGCGTCGGGCGGAGGCTGTCCGCCAGACATCGTAATCGGCCCCTTGGTGTTTTTTCACTTGAAGGGCCCACTTACATTTAGTGCACTCAAATTGTTGCATCTACATCAAAAATGCAGAGTAACATGCATGTGTATACGGAAGTAGATATGTGGTATGTGTATGTTTGCTGTTGAATTTGAAATGTTTTTTATGGCAAACAAACATTAGTACCCTATACTTCTTACTCAAGTGCTGGAGATCTCAAAGCAGCCTTTTATTGGTTGTTTACATATGGTGTGAATAGTTACATATAGTGTGAGTATTTATATGGTGCTAACTACCCCTCACGAGGTGCTAAAGTGCTTTGCCAATGGGTAGAATGGTACTTGGAGGGAGCCCAAAGTCAGGTTTGTTTCCTCTGGTTAGTCATGCTGTTTCTGTTCAGTGCCTAATTTAATTTGCCTTCCTTAACAGCATACTTTAAACTATTAGTAACATTGTCCTGCATATCGCTAACAGTTTGTACGGCTGTTAGTAGTTATGCCTATGGATAATACATTGTCCTGCCACTTTTTTTTTTTGAAACCTTTATTAGTGACAAAATAAAGAGTACACAGCTTCATGCCTACAACCTGCTTCTGCAGGCCGGCAGCTATCGATGGTAGAGTCATGTGTGTATTTACGTCTAAAAAGGTAAAGCAACAGTTATTTAACACTGCATGCCGCCTACAACCCTTTTGGGCCGGCCGCGATGTAAAGTCGATGTAAGCTGTTTATGGATGCATTATCTAGCCAGTAAGTTAGCACGACATATTCAATCAGTATATACTTTAGGTTTCTTTTATCATTCTTGACGGACTGAAAAAAACAACATAATCTGTTCCCTCCCATGATTTCCCCACCATACTTAGTATGTGGCGTAAAGGACCTTTAGGTGCAGAGCTGTAGAGCGGTACCGTTTGTGTCGAAAAGTGACCCTCGTCAGGGATAATGTTACTTAATATGAATTTTATATAAAATAAAGAAAGGTGTCAATTAGTCTGATAACCATCAACGTTTAAAGTTGTAGTATAGAATTGTGTTCGGTTAGACAGCAAAACCTTGATTCAGGCCGAATAATAATGCATGTTTTGTAGTTGAGGCACATTTTAGCAGGCCTTCATTTACAATTGACGTGACAGAGCATGCTAGGTGTAAAATTATACAATGATTTCACAGCTTCCCAGAGTGCTGTAAGACATTTTTATTAGAATCAATCAGTAGTATGCTTCAAACCGTGAAGGGAAACTATTTCTTTTGTTTACTTCGGCCTATTCTTGCATGATGAGAATGATTTCATTTGTTTCTGCTGTGGTTGATGGTGTTGTTAAGAATGTGTTTCTTGTAGTATTTCCATCTTGTTTATTTTATGTGGAAGCAGGGCTGTAGCCACGGGGAGCCACGGGGCGTGGAGAAGTGTGGCTCACTGGTTAGAGTGGCAGACTCTGAAGCAGAGATCAGGCCTGGGACCAGGGTTCAAGTCCCGACGCGGCAGGGTCTTGGGCTCAATGTCCGCGGACTTGATAATTCTCGCCTCGGCATCATGGGTCCCATGCTGCAACCTCCACTGCAATATGTTGCAATCTCCACAACGGCCCAAACAGTGTTGGAATGCCTGGCTTCATCTTGAGGGTGGCCAGGAGGGGCATCTCACAGGGAGAGCCAGGAAGGGTTCCACAGCGTTATATAGCGCCGGGATGCCCTGTTGGGGCATCTGTGCGCTTTACAAAATACACTACTACTACTACTGAAGGGGCCGGGCACCCCTATAAATATGCCTGGCACCCCTAAATGCACCTTCCAGCATTTCTGAGATTGCTTTCAAAACGAAAGCTTGCTCTGCAGTGGTTATGGGACTGGTGAGATCATCCCACAGGCAGCAGTCCTAATACAAAATAATCAGGAAACAGGCTTCACTTTTTGCACAAAAGACTTTCGCTTTTGCTGAGGGTTTAGGAGAGAGAAAGAAACTTCCGACAGGGAAAGTCACAGCTAATGCCAGGGTCAGAGTGAAATAAGTGGAAGTCTCATCCTCGTCGCCAGATGAAATAAATGGAAGAATTTGTCTTTTCAAAAGTAAGAAGCGTTTAATAGCAGTTCCGCTCCACCCACAACACGAAGCTGCCTCCTGGTCCGGTAATCGAACGGCAACTGACAAGATGCCATTCGATCCCCGACCAGCGACCACTCCATGCACGGGTCACATTTAAGAATATACAAGTGTGGCATTGCCCGCTAGCCGCGCAATGACATACACAAATACTACACAGAGGCTTTGGGACAGGGAAAGCAAGAAGATTGTAAAGATTTTTCACAGGGTGGTAGGAGGAGGCAGATTTTGCCCAGGCCCTATTCACCACGCCCCCAGGTCTAAAAGGAACAACATTTTTCTTCATTCTGCAGCACCTATTGAGACTACAGCACCATGGCCATGAATCAAGTTGAAGGTCAGGTCAGGTTTTGATTCTGTTTATGGTTTACCACAGCAAAATAAAGTTTACCCATTCAGAGCTGGCTTTAGCCTTGGTGGCGCCAGGTGCCCATTCACTTTTGTCACCCCTACGTCCCATGAACGTCTCCTCATATTCTCTCACTTCCACCTGCAAAAGTGCCCCCCATCTCTAATACCATAAGATATTGCCAAGTACAGCGCCCCCTCCACAGGGCTGCACCCAGTGCGTCCGCACCAGTCGCACTGCCCCAAAAGCCGGCACTGTACCCATTCTTTGAGTTCGAATCAGCTTTAATTTAATGAATTAATAGTCACACTCAGCCCAAAGTGTCTGTTGCTGGTATAAGGGGACTGGGCAGTGTAGGTTTGGTCTGTCGGGCACTCTACCAGTAGCAGAAGGATTGGTCTGAAAGGTCAGGGGTTGGCTATTTTTGTAGTTTGTGGTCTACTTTATGGTCTGGAAAGCAGTTTTTTCACAGTTGATTTCAGTGATATTACTACAAGCATTGCCTGCAGCAAGCACACATGTATGTAGTCTCCCATTCTTTGCAAAGCAGTCATACAGCGTGTCTCTGTAAACTCACAACTGCTCTGATTTGCAAATGTGGGATTTTTCTAGCTATCCAGTTCCCCAATGGGTCCACGTTTATTTTGATGTTCGACTCTATTTTCCATCACAGTCCAACTCTGGGGCTGAGAAGGGAGACAGAGATTATGTCTCCTGTGATCCCATGACCATGGGCTCAAAGCTGTTAAAAGAGGAAAGCAGGTCATGGAAAGTGAGTGGATGAAAGAGGAAGAAAACTTATTTTGCATTATAATGAAAAAATCGATGAGTGGGATATGTTTCTTGTAGTGATGCTGTGAATATGTTTTTAACCCCCCACCCATTCCAGTACCTCTTTGTATGGCCTGAAGAGATGAAACTACCTGACATGACTTCACCCTCAGTCTAATTCCAACAGCTTATTGTAGTAGAGAAATATATGCTCTTACTTCTTTACAAGTGTGCAGAACTTCACGGTTTACAGGTATTAGTGAACTCAATGAAAATAAAACGTTCAGTATTTTTCAGAAGGAAGTAATAAGGGGTTGTGGCTAGAGACAAGCAAGGCCGGTGATTGCATTGGAAGGGGGAGGGACACCAATGTCAGCTGCAGGAAATACAGATTATGGTCTGGTACCAGCCCTAAGCAGAAGTAAAGGTAGTATCAAAGTCTGTATATTATATTGTATTGATATAGCACTTCATATCCTTATTTAGATGCTAAACAACGTGCATCTTTTGGTCTGTATGTGTGTCCACTGATATGTATGCTGGTGGGAAGGTGTGTGTGTGTTTCTGTGTGTGCTGGATATGGGGAGGGGAGGCTATCTTTCTATTGACATAGTTCCTGACAAACTTTCGGTAGTATCCAGTCAGGCCCAAGAAAGCTCGAACCTGAGTCTGGGTGGTTGGAGGAGCCCAGTCCCTGATTGACTGTATTTTGCTCTCCAGTGGCTGAACCTGGCCTCCACCTACAAGGTGGCCCAGGTATACAACCTGTGTCTGCCCTATCTGGCACTTGGTGGCCTTGATAGTGAGGCCTGCTGCTTGCAGAGCCTCTAACGCTTTCCGCAGGTGGACCAGGTGATCCTCCCAGGTGGAGCTAAAGACAGCAATATCGTCTAGATATGCCGCGCAGAAGTCATCCAGCCCAGTAAGGACTTGATTCACCAACCTTTGGAAGGTGGCAGGTGCATTTTTCAGACCAAAGGGCATCACCACGAACTGATAATGCCCACCAGGGGTAGAAAATGCGGTCTTAGGCTTGGCGTCCTCAGCTAACCTGATTTGCCAATACCCAGCTGTCAGGTCAAACGTACTTAAGTAGTTGGCCGAAGCCAATCTATCGATAAGCTCGTCTGCCCTTGGTATTGGGTGGGCGTCAGTCTTAGTGACTGCATTGAGACCCCTGTAGTCTACGCAGAACCTCATCTCTTTCTTACCGCCCGGGGTGTGAGGTTTCGGCACTAGAACTACGGGACTAGCCCAAGGGCTATCCGAGGGTTCAATGACTCCCAGCTCCAACATTTTCTGCACTTCACTCTTGATGCAGTCTCTAACGTGATCAGGCTGCCGGTAGATTTTACTCTTGACGGGCAAGCTGTCACCAGTGTCAACCTCATGGGTGCACCAATCGGTCTGACTGGGTGTTAGAGAGAACATATGTCTGAAAGACTGAAGAACCTGTTTACAGTCTTTCTGTTGATGTTCGGAGAGGCTGCCACAAAAGACAACACCATCTACCGATCCATCGTCAGGATTCTGAGTGAGCAGGTCAGGGAGAGGGTCACTCTCCTCCTCCTGTCCCTCATCTAGGGCCATGAGCAAACTCATGTCCTTCCTGTCGACATATGCCTTGAGCCTGTTGACATGAAGCACCCTGTGGGGGCTCCGGGGAGTTCCCAGGTCGACCAGGTAGGTGACCTCTCCCTTTTTCTCCAGGATGGTGTAGGGCCCGGACCATTTGTCCTTGAGTGCTGCTGGGGCCACTGGCTCCAACACCCACACCTTCTGTCCGGGCTGGTAAACAGTCAAGACAGCCTTTTGGTCATGCCAAGCTTTCTGGAGTTCTTGGCTGGCCTTAAGGTTTTCAGATGCCTTCTCCATGTATTCAGCCATCCGCGAGCGGAGGCCGAGCACATAGTCCACTATGTTGGCTGCAGGCTTTTTGAGAGGTCTCTCCCATCCTTCCTTCACCAAACACAGGGGTCCTCTTACAGGATGCCCGTACAAAAGTTCAAAAGGGCTGTAGCCAACCCCCTTCTGCGGGACTTCTCTGTAAGCGAATAAAAGGCAGGGGATCAGGACGTCCCATCTACGCCGAAGCTTTTCCGGTAGTCCATGAATCATCCCTTTCAGGGTCCTGTTGAATCTCTCAACAAGCCCATTGCATTGTGGATGATAGGGTGTAGTGAACTTGTAGTTGACACCACATTCCTTCCACATAGCAGTTAAGTAGCTCGACATAAAGTTTGCACCTCTGTCGGAGACGACCTCCTTAGGGAAGCCCACTCTGGAGAATACTCCAACTAGGGCTCTTGCCACAACAGGTGCTGTAGTGGTCCTAAGGGGAATAGCTTCAGGATACCTGGTGGCATGATCCACTACCACCAGTATAAACTTGTGCCCTGATGCTGTTGGTGGTTCCATGGGACCGACGATGTCAATCCCCACCCGTTCAAAGGGCACCCCCACCACAGGCATTGGTATAAGGGGGGCCTTTGTCGTGCCACCTGACTTACCACTGGCTTGGCAAGTGACACAGGAGCGGCAAAACTCCTTGGTATCTTCGTTCATATGAGGCCAGTGAAAGTGTGAGACAAGCCTGTCCCACGTCTTCGTCTGGCCTAAGTGACCTGCTAAGGGAATCTCGTGGGCCAAGGTAAGTAGGAAACCTCGCTGAGACAAGGGTACAACCAGCCTCCTGGTCATGCCAGGCTTGGGGTCTCTTGACTCAGTGTACAGGAGTCCATCTTCCCAGTATACCTTGTGGGTACCTGTGGCGTTCCCAGCAGCCTCAGCAGCAGCCTGCTGTCTGAGGGGTTCAAGAGAAGGGCAGTCTAACTGGTCCTTCCCCAGGTCTTCCCTTGAGGGTCCCCCTGAACCCAAGAATTCAACTTGATCAAGTTCGAACTCCCTAGGCTCAGTTTCCCTCAATTCCTGTAGGTCAGCCTCCTCTGAGACTTGATCCACGACCTGGGGCAAGGGGGAAGGCGCAGCCTTAACCCTACTGCTCTTTTTCTTGGGAGGTGTCTGGTCCGTTGTTCCAGGATCCAGCACCTGTTCAGTGGGGCATTTCCTGACCTGTGACCTGGTCACAGCGAACACATGTGCTGGCAAGCCTAACATTTCCATGTGAGTCCGGTGCTCCACTTCTGACCTTTGTGATGACTCCAAATCATTGCCCAACAAACAATCCACTGGGAGGTCTGAACTAACTACAACCTTCTTTTGGCCAGTTACCCCTCCCCAGGAGAAAGCTACAATTGCCATACTGTGATTGGTAGTGACATTGCTTGCATTGGTCACCAGGAATTCTGTACCTGGCATGATCTGTCCAGGGTCCACAAAGTTAGGTGTCACCATGGTGACACTGGCACAAGTGTCCCTATAGGCCTGAGTCATTTTTCCATTTATGAAAGGTGTCTGTCTGTATTTGCCCAAAGTATTGGGACTTACGTCAGGGGATATATCCACATCGCCTGTACTGACATGGACAGCCTGAGTGAGTGTACCAACTAAGTTGTCACGCCCCTCAGAACCCAGGGTTAACCCTACTAAACCCTTGGGAGGTGCACTACCACTGCTGGCTGTACTAGGGGGCACAGGTGCCTTAGGGGCTGCAGTGGCAGGAGTCTGCCCTCCTCCTTTCTTGGTGCACTCACTAAACCAGTGAGATTTACTTTTGCAGTATTGGCACCATCTTTTGGATTGGCCTTCTTTCTTCTTTTGGGGAGCCTGACCCCCACCCTCTTTGGGTTGTTGGGGACCTGTCGAAGACTTCTGGTCATTTTGTTCCCCCTTAGAATCTTTACCCTTCTGGTCTGCTTTCTTCTGACCACCTTGATTCTGGCCCTGGTTCTGTTTAACTCTCGTACGAACCCATCTGTCTGCCTTCTTTCCCAATTCTTGGGGAGAGGTCAGATCCGAGTCGACAAGATGCTGATGCAACAACTGGTTCTGACAATTGTTTAAAATTTGTTCTCTCATCATCAAATTTTACAATCCTTTGTAATCAGTAACCTTACTGCCCAGCAACCAGCCCTCAAAAGCCTTAGTGGCACAATCGACAAAGTCAGACCAGTCTTGAGACTGCGTTTTCTGGGTATCCCTGAACAGCACCCTGTACTGTTCAGTGGTTAGGCCAAACCCTTCAACCAGTGTACTCTTCAAGACGTGGTAATCATTAGCATCCTCTACCCTTGTGGTGAGGAGCTTGTCTCTACCTTTACCTTCAAAGGAGAGCCACAAGATAGCTGCCCACTGACTCTGGGGAACACCTTGCACAGTGCAGGCCCTCTCCAAAGCAGTAATCCATTTGTGGATGTCGTCCCCTTGTTTAAAGGGGGGCACTATCTTACCAAGGTGTTTCGTATCAAAACTCCTTTCCCTATTGCTAGGTACATTGCTGCCAAGAGTGGGGACTACCCCACTTAACTGTTGCTCTCTAGCAAAGGCAAGCCTTTCTTTGGCCAGGGCAAGTTCTTCCCTTTCAATCCTCAGATTAGCTGCCCTTTCCTTAGCTTCGTACACTCTCCTCTGAGGGGACGTCATCCCTCTTTGAGAAGAGTTGTGAGAGCCATTGGTTTGAAGGGATCTGCCAGAGTCTCTTGACAGAGATCGGGCTCGTCCATTCCCAATGTTAAGCTGACCTGACAGTAGCCCTGGGGGTTCCCCAGTACCACTATCATGTTTGCTTAAGTTGGACCGGGTTAGTCTACCGACTTCTACCTGTCCCTTGTCTGCCTCATTCTCAGAGAGATCCTCATCCTCATCCTCCTCCACATTTTCATTCTCGGCTGAGAGGAGGATTAGGTCAGGGTCACCTCTGGTTCCCTCGAGGGGAGGCATGTCTCCTTCTGGATTAGAAGGGCTAAGAAGCTTCTCAGCCTTCCTGGCATCATAAGTCTCTAGGAGACCAATCAGAAAGGAGGTGGTGGGGTTAGCCCCTTGCTTAATCTTCCTAGAGTTACATACCTGTCGTAACTCGCGGAAGCTAAGCACAGTATATCTTGAAGGGATGACCTGTGGAGGGTCAACTGACACAAGGGGAGACTCAGAGTTTCCTCCTTTGTCCGACATACTGTTTCTAGTGTGGTGTAAGTGATGCACCTACCTACACTATGTGTTTACCTACTGGTCCCTTGCTAAGAGTTGCAGCCAAGGTGTGCTAAGCCTTGAGGAGCTGCAACAGCTGGTTCAGTAGAACTCAGAGTATTCTAAGCTTAGTTATATGTACTAACAGTACTTATGTGATCTTTCAACAAGATATTCTTAGGATACGCGTGGTAAAACAACAGCAAGCTCAAATCCCAACCGCTGCTCACCAATGTGAGAAGTTGGCCCGATATGCAGCGTTCGCTATTCTAGCGACCGCTATGTATCGTTCCAAACGACCCTTATGGTGATTGGTTGTAAGTCAACCTATAGACCAGCTATCCTAGTAGCGTGGATACGAGCAGTCTAAGGCTAAAGACTCGAGAGGGCGTGTTAAGCCAGCTGTTTACCACACATGTACCCCTTGAACACCAAGTGAAAGGATACCACACAAGTGTTATGAAAATAAACAGGATATTTATTAAGATTCACAACAGCCCTGGACTCTTTATGAGGACAGGGTACTAAGCACAAACCAAATCTCTTAGGAAAATACTTCAAGTGCACAATTAAAACAAGTGTCCGAGGACACGGAAAGTTTAGTGGTCTCGGGCGGACCCGATAAGGCAAGTCGGAAGCGAGGGACGCAGGACCCTAGAGTAAAGAGGCTATGCAGGCACCGAAATGCCGAGTTACCTAGCCACGAGGGCTGCGGCTGCACAAGTCTTACAGGCGTCGGGGTCTTCGCTGACGAGCCAGGAGCCGGAAGAAAAGGAGTTGCTGGCCGGCGACCAGTGATGAATAGTTCGTAGAGATCCAAGCCTGGATCAGAGATCGTTGACACCTGAAAGCAGAGGGGACCAAGTTCGTACTACTAGCCAGTAGTCAGAGGGTACCAGGAGGGCACCGGTTGGCCGTCACCTCGACCAGGTGAGTGGGCGACGCTAGGCTCTGCAGTCTCACGGACCAGGAGGCGTTGTCGGCGACCAGGATGGAGGTGCGAGCTGTCCCACGAAGGATGATGCTGTCGGCGTCGCTGGGCCCAGGATTGGGCAACAAGCCTTGGCAGATTTCAGGGCCACGTGGTGGGCCTAAAATGGCGTCTTGAGTGGACCAGGAGGGTCCGGGATGCTTCTCGCAAAGATGGAAGCAAGGGCCAGTCTGGAGCAACCAGACCAGCAGTGATGATTGTCGGATGTCGTCACGGAAGGGCACAAGCCAGCGGCTAGTGACCAGACAACGTGCTGAGCAGCGACCAGAAGGGCCCCACGCAGATCGTGGAGATGCTGGGAGACTGCACTTCGGTGCTGGAGCGGCTCAGGGTCGGGGCTTCTCGGACCCCAGAGCACTCACCAGAGAATTGCTTCGATGGTCGTGCTGGTTAAGAGCGTGCAGGTTTTGATGATGGCCGGTCCCTCGAGGTCTCGTCGCACCCACAGATCACAGCTGAGCTGATGACGTGGGTAGAGGTCAGAGGTGCCAGGGAAGCCGGTTCTCGTCGAGCTGGGCCGTCGGATCCTTGAGGAAGGACTTGCAGCAAACCGCAGAGTTCTTAGATGGTGCCCGCTGATGCAGGGTGACTACTCCTTAGTCACAAGGGAGAAATCTTGAGAAGAGTCTCGAATGTCCTTTCGTAGAAAGTAGTTCTTGATTCAAAGATGATCTAATTTGGAAGGGTCCCCGCTCCGGCCTTTATCCTAAAGAAAGGGGTGGGTACATGACTAGGTCCTGCCCTAAGGGTGGGACCAGGAAGGGGGGTAGTTACACCCCTCTCCCCTGCCGGACTTTCCCCAGGCCAGGGCTGGCGCCCCTGGAACTGGTTCTGACCGGCAGATGCGTAGTGAGCACCGGGGTGCCACTCCGCAGTCACCTTCTCGCAAAAGCCCTACCTACCCAGAATACACAAACCCTGTCTGGGACGGTGCGAACACCGCCCTTGACAGGAAACCCTTTGTCCAAGCGCTCCTCGCTGGAAGGACTCCCAGCAGCAGGAGGTCAGACTCGTGTCTGTGGTGGCAGCATCCATTTTGTGGAGCTGAGGCCTTAGTTAACTTTAACCGGGGTTCACAGTTACGTACATGTCGTGTCCCTCTAGAAGGGCGGAATGCTAACCTCGTCGTCAGAATTGGTGAAGGGGCAGCATCCCGATTCGTATGACACCTTACTCGACATGTCTTGATAACGCGATACCGAAGTTACCGATATGGTACGCGTTATCATGGAACAGCCATTGGGTCTTGATTCCGCAAGCTGCAACCGGGCTCGGCTCGGGCCAGAACACAGTTCACACGAGCCCACGCACTCTGCCTTCAGGATTGTCAAGGCCTGCCATAGGAGTGACTGATAGGAACTCGGGTGTCCATTGTATGGTTAGATACAGAGCTACTATATCTAAAGCAAAGGGTGATTACACGACTTCGCCCCAGCTGTCATGCAGCCAGTTGTGTCAAATTTAGGAGGCCAGCCAGGGGTGGCATAATGCATGCTGCAGCCCCTGGCGGCCCTGGGTACACCTATGCCCTGAGTTACAGGGTCTGATGAGGTGGCCCAGTACCAATTGGTAAATGCACCTAGGGTACATATCGTAATTTAGAAAGAGAACAGCCAGGCTGTGGGTCAGATTGGCAGGCCCACAGCCAGAGAAAGTCGTAAACCAGTGAAACAAAAGCAAAAAAATCTGGGTGATCATAGGATTGCAGACCCTACTCTCCTACACTTCCTAATACACTTTATCATCGCTGATCCACTTTTTATATCATCAAATTACTCGTACATCTGTATCCCCTTGGAACTTTGAAGTGGACCGAGGAGGGTATAGGTAGTTTATAAGCAAACAATGCCATCAAGTGACTCACTAAAACTAGTACAGTGACACAGTGGTGCCTACACTGAAACTAGAATGCTGACACAGTGGCACCAAGAATGATAGATACGCTAGCACTTTTTGGTCGCTGCTTGGATGAACTAAGAGAATCCTAGGAAGATTACAGCTCATTAGTTGACTTGTAACCTGTTTTAAAACTGTTTTTTCTTGCATTAAAATTACTACTGTCTTTTAAAAATTACCCGCATACCCGCACTTAAAAGAAATTTGCACACCGCTGTTAGAGCGGGATCTATTGCTTGTCTGGGTGCTCCAGCGCCATCTTGGGTGAGGAGTTGCCACTCGAGGGCGCCATCTGGGCGAGCACACTAGTGGCCGGAGTCGACACGCTTGCTGCCTATATAATCCTGGGCATTGCAAGCAGCTAGTTGATAGATACGCTAGCGCTTTTTGGTCGCTGCGTGGATGAACTAAGAGAATCCTAGGAAGATTGCAGCTCGTTATTTGACTTGTAACCTGTTGTAAAACAGTTTTTTCTTGCATTAAAATTACTACTGTCTTTTAAAAATTACCAGCATACCCGCACTTAAAAGAAATTTACACACCGCTGTTAGAGCGGGATCTATTGCTAGTCTGGGTTCTCCAGCGCCATCTTGGGTGAGGAGTTGCCACTCAAGTGCGCCCTCTTGGAGAGCGCACTAGTGGCTGGGGTCGACACGCTTGCTGCCTATATAATCCTGGGCATTGCAAGCAGCTAGTTGATAGATACGCTAGCGCTTTTTGGTCGCTGCTTGGATGAACTAAGAGAATCCTAGGAAGATTACAGCTCGTTATTTGACTTGTAACTTGTTTTAAAACTGTTTTTTCTTGCATTAAAATTACTACTGTCTTTTAAAAATTACCCGCATACCCTCACTTAAAAAGATATTTACACACCGCTGTTAGAGCGGGATCTATTGCTTGTCTGGGTGCTCCAGCGCCATCTTGGTTGAGGAGTTGCCACTCGAGGGCGCCATCTTGGAGAGCGCACTAGTGGCTGGGGTCGACAGGCTTGCTGCCTATATAATCCTGGGCATTGCAAGCAGCTAGTTGATAGATACGCTAGTGCTTTTTGGTCGCTGCTTGGATGAACTAAGAGAATCCTAGGAAGATTACAGCTCGTTATTTGACTTGTAACCTGTTTTAAAACTGTTTTTTCTTGCATTAAAATTACTACTGTCTTTTAAAAATTACCCCCATACCCGCACTTAAAAAGAAATTTACACACCGCTGTTAGAGCGGGATCTATTGCTTGTCTGGGTGCTCCAGCACCATCTTGGGTGAGGAGTTGCCACTCGAGGGCGCCATCTTGGAGAGCGCACTAGTGGCTGGGGGCGACACGGTTGCTGCCTATATAATCTTGGCAATGCAGGGGCGCAGCGGGCGCGCCGATGGTGCGCCGGTGGCGCGCCAGAGGCAATCCCGTCTGCGCCTGTCCGCGCCCCGGGCGTGCCTAGTGCCAGCCACGCTGCCCGTTTGGGAAGCGAGGGACATCGCATTGTGCATACGAGGACTCAACAAATGGAAATAGGTGGGAGAGTAGACCCTGACACCACCAATCAGGAACCAGTCAAGATAGAGGCAAGTAAGGTTAAGAACACTAGACTGAGTTGTGGGCTGATCAACTGCAGGTCGCTGGTCAAGCATCACACCGAAATCTCTATATTGATTGAAGACATGAATCTAGACGCATTATTTCTAACCGAAACCTGGATTCAAGCAGAATCTGCGCTTGAAATAGGACTTGCCTGTCCAAAGGGCTTTAACATCTTACATAACCCAAGGCTAAAGGGCAGAGGAGGAGGGTTGGAGTGATCTATAGAGAAGAACTTAATTTCGCCTCGGTAAAAGTGGAAGAGGTTAGTGGGCTAGAGCTCATGGGATTCTCGCTGCAGGAACCCAAAGGTAGCCAACTCGCAGGCCTGGTCTGTTATAGACCTCCAGGGAGCATCACCCACTACCAAGATGCTCTAGATACCATTACAAATGTCTACCTTGCACACTCCAGAATGATCTTCCTTGGTGATTTTAATCTGTGGGAGAATGCCTCTCTGGGTATTCACCTGAGAGAATTGACGCACACCTGTGCTAACTTGAGTCTTCAACAGCTAGTCAAACTCCCGACTCACCAAGGAAGGCATATACTTGACCTGCTTTTCACCAATGCCCTAGAGACTGAGGTACTGGGTGTTACACCCCAAAACTGCACAGACCATCACTTAGTTTCATTTCAAATCCTACTCTTAGAACAGATGGGACAAGCTAAAATACCGGGGGCGTATCGGGTCGGAGGGGAATGGGCAAAGTTGGGTAAGTCAGGGGCCACATTAACTCAACCTTCAGATAGCCTCTTCTGTGCCTCCGCCTCGGTTGAGGCTAATTACAACACCTATCAGAACTATATTGTGGGTGCGCTGGATCAAATCATCCCAATAAAAAAGATCAGAATAAGAAATAAAATCTCAGCACCATGGTATAATGATGAATTGAGACATCTACGCCTGCTGTGTAAAAAGGCGGAAAGGAAATGGAGGAAAGGTTACTCTGAGGGGGACAGGCTTGAGCTGAGGGCAGCACAGATTGCGTATAAACAACTGATCCTAGACTGTAAGGCCCTTTTCTATGCCAACTCTATTTTGCACGCCTCTAATGGGACTAGAGAACTTTTTAGGATAGTCAGAGACTTATCAGCTCCAACATGTCTGAGCAATAAAGTGGTGGCCTCCCAGGAATTATGTAATGATATTGCCTCGCATTTCCTGGATAAAGTGGGAAAGATTGTTAGCTCACTCGGGATGCATAATACCGACACCCAGCCCCACATCTCATCGGAGGCGGAGGGGGTCCTGAGCCAGCTACACACCCTTGATAGCTTTAAGACTCCGCCTTTAACGAGGTGGCACAAAGTATATCCTCTGGATCTCCCTCTGACCCTTTGCCACAGAAAATATGGAAAACCTATGGCCACGCAACTCTCCCCTGGCTTAGACAGATATGCAATCAGTCATTGGAAAAAGACACCTTCCCGGGGGAATGGAAGCAGGCGGTGGTGACACAACTGATTAAAAAACCCTCCTTGGACCCCACAAACCCAGTCAATTTCCGCCCAATCTCGCTGCTCCCTTTTCCTATTAAAATCCTGGAGAGGGCCGTAA
Organism: Lissotriton vulgaris; assembly: GCF_964263255.1. NCBI lineage: Eukaryota > Metazoa > Chordata > Amphibia > Caudata > Salamandridae > Lissotriton > Lissotriton vulgaris. Next base: position 1,213,768,618 of record NC_141696.1, read on the forward strand.
GCAGGTCCTTGTCAATTTTTTTTAAGGAACACCACTTGTTGGACAAGGATCAGTTCGGGTTTCGGCCGGGGCAGAGGACGGCGTCTGCCCTCTCGACTATGCTGGACAACCTACGAATGCGGGACGACAACGGGAATGGTGCAATATTGGTACTTCTCGATATGTCGGCCGTGTTTGATACGGTAAGCCACCCAATCCTCTTAGAGGGATTGGAAAGGATGGGGGTTAGGGGTAAAGCCTTGCAATGGCTTTGTTCCGATCTGACAGAAAGAGAACAGACAGTCTCCATGGTACCTTTTACTACCTGCAAGACATCGGTCACCCATGGGGTGCCCCAGGGTTCTGCTATCAGCCCTATTCTTTTTAATGCTTACCTGCAGCCACTTTTTTCTATCATCAAATCGTTCGGGGTTGACTTGGTCAACTATGCGAACGATACGCAGTTGGCATTCTCCCTGGAAGGAGAATGGGCAGTGTCCTTGGAGCACTTCCACGAATGTATGCGTAAGACCGCGGATTGGCTGCGGAGGAACTCTTTGCAGTTCAATGGCGGAAAAACTGAGGTGCTATACTGCTCTGCTGCAAGGCCGTCCACAAACTCCCCGTTGGAGTTTAGACTTACTACGGAAAAAGATCCACTGATCCCAGCCAACACGGTGCGGAATCTAGGGGTCATAATAGACAAGAACCTCCAGATGGAGTTGCAGGCAACTAAGACAGCTAATTTCTGCTTTGGCTGGTTGCGCCTGCTACGTCGAATACTCCCCATCTTACCAAGAGATTTGCACGCTCTGGTAGTAAGCAGCACAGTGTTGAGCAGACTGGACTATTGTAACTCCCTATATTTAGGAGCCCCCCAGTTCATCTTTCAGGGGCTGCAAAGAGTCCAGTCTGCAGCGGCAAAACTGGTGCTGAGTCTGTGGCGTGATTCATCCTCCACCTCCGCATTGAGGCAGCTTCACTGGCTACCAATCAGGGAAAGGGTTCTTTTCAAGTCACTTTGCCAGGAGTTTAGAGGCTCACATGAGATGGGCCCAGTCCCATTACAGGAAAGATCTCCTGGTACCTCCCTCAGAGACAGCTACGGTCCTCAGTAGCGGTTTTCTGGCAGTTGGGAAATTTAAACATTCTCGGATGGGGGAGGGCTTTCAGTGTGGTAGGGGCACAGCTATGGAACAAGCTGCCTCAAATGATCAGACAGAGTGTTTCACTAATTGAATTTAGGAAAAGCCGGAAAACTTGGCTATTCCCAAAACTCTGATCCACACTCCATCCTTTCTCTTCACCATTCAGTTGACCAAGTGTTTGATATCTCAAGCGCCAGGATACCCGTAGGGTGGCAGTAGCGCTATACAAGCATAGATACAATACAATACAATACTCAAGGGCGATTACAAGAAACCTCCAACACTGTCACTAGCACACTGCCAAAGAAAAACCAACAATGACATGGAGACATTAATGTGAACACTGTGACAAATAGGCACAGGGGCACTAGCAAATGGGCACTGTCACTAAGCTAGTGAGACAGGCATATCAACACTGACACCAGGGCACTGGAACAGGGGTACCAAAAGAGGGCCATCAATACTGACACGGAAACAGTGACTTTGAGACGTGGACATTTATGCTGGGACACCGACACAGAGATGTCAGGGCACAAGGATATTGACACTAAACAGTGGGTTGTAAATTAGACTTTGACATGATATACTGACAGAGGGTCGCTGACTGGGGAACATATCATTAGTGAACCTGTGAATGCTGATAGAGGTTACTGATGTAAGGACACTGACATGAAGACACTGCCATTTTGATACAGACACTGGAACACTGACCAGTGGTGCCAACAATGGCATGGGGATGTTGGCAATGTGGCACTGGAAGTCGTTCATTGACATGAGTCACAAACATTGACACAGGACACATTAGGACATTAACACATCTGCAACTTAGTGATGCTGACACAAGGGCATTTTCACCAGGACAGTACCACTGGGACAGAGATAATGGAGTACGGGAAAGAGATAATGGAGTACCAACATGGCGATATTGACTTGGGGACTATTAGACTTGGCTTTTTCAGTGGGTTTCCCCCCTGACATTTTACTTTTTGGCCTCTATTTTTTACCTTTTTTTTGTTGGTTAGACAACACTTTGCCACTGCTATTCAATGCTAAAGTGCATATGCTCCCCGTGTAAAATGTGTTTATGGATTGGTGTTTCCATGATTGGCCTATTTGGTTTACTACTTAGGGGGTCATTATGATTGCGGTTTTTCCGCATCCTCGGGGCCGGCGGAAGGCACCGCAGGCCCAGAGGATGCGGAAAAACCGCAGTGGACTGACCAAAGACCCACCGCCACATTAGGATGGCTGGTGGGTCCTGGTTTCCGTCCGCAGCTTTTCCGCCGCGGTCGGCTTACAACCGCGGCGGAAAAGCTCTAATATGGTGACGGTGTCTTCCAGACACCGTCCACCATATTAGGATGGCCTGTAAATTATGCTTTTCCGCAGCGGGTTTTCCGCCATGGAAAAGCATACGGAACTTCACTGCGGGGCCCCGTTGCGGGCCCCCTAGGTGATGGGGGTTGGGGGTGCACATGGGGGGTACCTATGGTACCCCCCTGCATTTGCATGCAGAAAGCGGCAGGCACCGCGTGGTGCCTGCCTCTTACTGCATGCAAATGCAATGAGTGCATTTTTAACATTGCAGCGGGTGCAGCTTGAAGCTCCACCCACCGCAATGTTAAAAGTAGAGGATGTGACTGCAACCCTTGCGGTCACATCCTAATTGCACAGGAGGGAGCTCCGCATGCCATGCGGAGGTTCCCTCCTGCTCTGGGGTCGCGGACGGACGCAAGTCCTTCCGCAATCCTAATGACCCCCTAAGCCCCTAGTACAGTGCACTGTGCGTGCCCAGGGCCTGTGAATCAAATGCTGCTGGTGGGCTTGCCGCACTGATTGTGCCACCCACACAGGCAGCTTTCAAAGGTGTCTCAGACCAGCCACTGCAGTGTCTGTGAGCAGTATTTACTGCCATTTCGACCTGGCAAGTGTACCCACTTGCCAGGCCCAAACCTGCCCTTTTCTTAAATTTACTGCACCCCCCAGATACGCCCAAGCTATCTCAATGGGCAGGGTGCAATATATGTCAAAGGTAGGATATGTACTGGTGTGTTTTACATGTCCTAGTAATGAAAGACTGTGTATTTCGTTTTACACTGTTGCAAGGCTATCTGTCCCATATGCTGACATGGTAGTTGCTTTGTAACATCTTACAAGCATAAATTTACATTGTGACAAGATATGGAAATGGAGTTTAGGATTCCTGAACTCAGGAATTAAAAATACATCTTTTAGTAAAGATGATTTTGATATTGTGCGTTTCAAAATGTCACTGTAAAAAAATTGGCATTTTCTTGTCTAACCATCTATGTGTCTCTGCCTGTTCTATATTCGTTGTCTGGGTTTTAGACTAACAGGAACTGGTTTGTGCATTCACAATATACATACACATGGGGCGGTTGAGGTATGTCCTGCCTTTCCTGGGTTACTCGTAGCCAGCCTGAATAGATCTGGTGGCATTTAGAGTAGTGGGAGGAGTTGTAGCTTGCACCTGAATGAACTGGGTCTGTCTTCCACAATGCTGTATCCACCTAATTGAGTTAGCATAGCCTGAGCCGGGAAGAACTGAATTATGTATGCTAGTGGAACTTTGTTTGTGCCAACTTCAAAGGGAAATGTGGTATAAATATTAGAGCCCTGACCCAGAACTTTAGATAATGCTGGGCTAAGGAACCTGCTAGAAAAAAGAGCTGGAAGAGCTGTGAAAAGAGACTACTACTTTGCTGTTTGCTTTGCTGTCTTTGTCCTGCAGTTGCTCCTTCTGTCGTGGGCAGGGAAAGGACTGGACTGTTCTTTCTGCAGTCTAAGTTTCTCCATGTGCTTAATGTAGAGCTTGCCTTCTGTTTGAAGTTCCAGGGAAATCAAAGTCTTCAACTTTTTCTGGGCACCGACTTCTGGAACTGGATCTTGCAGCTGTCACAGAGAAAAAAGTAACCTGACGCCACCAACGATGCCACTGCCAGCTCCGTGACCTGAAGGCACCGCAGAGGGCACCGCCGCACTTCGCACTGCAAACCAGGTCTCACCAATGATGCCGCCACCAAACTGCTGTGTATTTACAACAAGGGGTGGTGAGGGACAGAGTCTCTGAATTACGCAGAAAGCTCTCACCCAGTCAAGAGATTAGGGCTAGATCCAACACCGTTTTTTAGCTCACTGCACCATCCCAGTTTCAGAACCTGGCTGTATGCAAATTAGTCTGTTCCTGTCCCAGTGCATGATGGGAACAGGGTAAACCAAACTACAAAAGCCAATTCTTACACTGGGAAGGAAACAAGCTCCCGGGGACCGGTTTCTGGCATTACAGCCGTCTTCGGCCCGGTTTGCTTGAATCCTGATGGTGCAATGAGCAAGGGTCTCACATCTGAGAATACCCTTCCACGCTTAGGGTGGACAAAAATATTTACAACAAGGGGTGGTGAGGGACAGAGTCTCTGAATTAAGCAGAAAGCTCTCACCCAGTCAAGAGATCAGGGCTAGATCCAACACCGTTTTTTAGCTCACTGCACCATCCCAGTTTCAGAACCTGGCTGTATGCAAATTAGTCTGTTCCTGTCCCAGTGCATGATGGGAACAGGGCAAACCGAACTACAAAAGCCAATTCTTACACTGGGAAGGAAACAAGCTCCCGGGGACCGGTTTCTGGCATTACAGCCGTCTTCGGCCCGGTTTGCTTGAATCCTGATGGTGCAATGAGCAAGGGTCTCACATCTGAGAATACCCTTCCACGCTTAGGGTGGACAAAAATATTTACAACAAGGGGTGGTGAGGGACAGAGTCTCTGAATTAAGCAGAAAGCTCTCACCCAGTCAAGAGATCAGGGCTAGATCCAACACCGTTTTTTAGCTCACTGCACCATCCCAGTTTCAGAACCTGGCTGTATGCAAATTAGTCTGTTCCTGTCCCAGTGCATGATGGGAACAGGGCAAACCAAACTACAAAAGCCACTTCTTACACTGGGAAGGAAACAAGCTCCCGGGGACCGGTTTCTGGCATTACAGCCGTCTTCGGCCCGGTTTGCTTGAATCCTGATGGTGCAATGAGCAAGGGTCTCACATCTGAGAATACCCTTCCACGCTTAGGGTGGACAAAAATATTTACAACAAGGGGTGGTGAGGGACAGAGTCTCTGAATTAAGCAGAAAGCTCTCACCCAGTCAAGAGATCAGGGCTAGATCCAACACCGTTTTTTAGCTCACTGCACCATCCCAGTTTCAGAACCTGGCAGTAGTTTAGTCTGCCCTGTTCCCATGATGCACTGGGCCAGGGACAGACTGATTTGCATATAGCCAGGTTCTGAGCTGGGATGGTGCAGTGAGATAAATAATGGTGATGGATCAAGCCCTGATCTTTGGACTGGGTAAGAGTGGTCTGCTTAATTCAGACACTCTGTTCATCACCACCCCCTTTTCTGAATCGTTTTTGGCCACTATAGGTGTGGCAGGGTATACTCAGACATGAGTCCCTTTCTCACTGCACCATCAGGATTCAAGCAAGCCGGGCCGAAGACGGCTGAAATGCCAGAAACCGGTCCCCGGTAGCTTGTCTCCTTTCTGGTGAAGAATTGGCTTGGTAGTTTAGTCTGCCCTGTTCCCATGATGCACTGGGCCAGGGACAGACTGATTTGCATATAGCCAGGTTCTGAGCTGGGATGGTGCAGTGAGATAAATAACGGTGATGGATCAAGCCCTGATCTTTGGACTGGGTAAGAGTGGTCTGCTTAATTCAGACAGTCTGTTCATCACCACCCCCTTTTCTGAATCGTTTTTGGCCTCTATAGGTGTGGCAGGGTATACTCAGACTTGAGTCCCTTTCTCACTGCACCATCAGGATTCAAGCAAGCCGGGCCGAAGACGGCTGAAATGCCAGAAACCGGTCCCCGGTAGCTTGTCTCCTTTCTGGTGAAGAATTGGCTTGGTAGTTTAGTCTGCCCTGTTCCCATGATGCACTGGGCCAGGGACAGACTGATTTGCATATAGCCAAGTTCTGAGCTGGGATGGTGCAGTGAGATAAATAACGGTGATGGATCAAGCCCTGATCTTTGGACTGGGTAAGAGTGGTCTGCTTAATTCAGACACTCTGTTCATCACCACCCCCTTTTCTGAATCGTTTTTGGCCACTATAGGTGTGGCAGGGTATACTCAGACATGAGTCCCTTTCTCACTGCACCATCAGGATTCAAGCAAGCCGGGCCGAAGACGGCTGAAATGCCAGAAACCGGTCCCCGGTAGCTTGTCTCCTTTCTGGTGAAGAATTGGCTTGGTAGTTTAGTCTGCCCTGTTCCCATGATGCACTGGGCCAGGGACAGACTGATTTGCATATAGCCAGGTTCTGAGCTGGGATGGTGCAGTGAGATAAATAACGGTGATGGATCAAGCCCTGATCTTTGGACTGGGTAAGAGTGGTCTGCTTAATTCAGACACTCTGTTCATCACCACCCCCTTTTCTGAATCGTTTTTGGCCACTATAGGTGTGGCAGGGTATACTCAGACATGAGTCCCTTTCTCACTGCACCATCAGGATTCAAGCAAGCCGGGCCGAAGACGGCTGAAATGCCAGAAACCGGTCCCCGGTAGCTTGTCTCCTTTCTGGTGAAGAATTGGCTTGGTAGTTTAGTCTGCCCTGTTCCCATGATGCACTGGGCCAGGGACAGACTGATTTGCATATAGCCAGGTTCTGAGCTGGGATGGTGCAGTGAGATAAATAACGGTGATGGATCAAGCCCTGATCTTTGGACTGGGTAAGAGTGGTCTGCTTAATTCAGACACTCTGTTCATCACCACCCCCTTTTCTGAATCGTTTTTGGCCACTATAGGTGTGGCAGGGTATACTCAGACATGAGTCCCTTTCTCACTGCACCATCAGGATTCAAGCAAGCCGGGCCGAAGATGGCTGAAATGCCAGAAACCGGTCCCCGGTAGCTTGTCTCCTTTCTGGTGAAGAATTGGCTTGGTAGTTTAGTCTGCCCTGTTCCCATGATGCACTGGGCCAGGGACAGACTGATTTGCATATAGCCAGGTTCTGAGCTGGGATGGTGCAGTGAGATAAATAACGGTGATGGATCAAGCCCTGATCTTTGGACTGGGTAAGAGTGGTCTGCTTAATTCAGACACTCTGTTCATCACCACCCCCTTTTCTGAATCGTTTTTGGCCACTATAGGTGTGGCAGGGTATACTCAGACATGAGTCCCTTTCTCACTGCACCATCAGGATTCAAGCAAGCCGGGCCGAAGACGGCTGAAATGCCAGAAACCGGTCCCCGGTAGCTTGTCTCCTTTCTGGTGAAGAATTGGCTTGGTAGTTTAGTCTGCCCTGTTCCCATGATGCACTGGGCCAGGGACAGAGTGATTTGCATATAGCCAGGTTCTGAGCTGGGATGGTGCAGTGAGATAAATAACGGTGATGGATCAAGCCCTGATCTTTGGACTGGGTAAGAGTGGTCTGCTTAATTCAGACACTCTGTTCATCACCACCCCCTTTTCTGAATCGTTTTTGGCCACTATAGGTGTGGCAGGGTATACTCAGACATGAGTCCCTTTCTCACTGCACCATCAGGATTCAAGCAAGCCGGGCCGAAGACGGCTGAAATGCCAGAAACCGGTCCCCGGTAGCTTGTCTCCTTTCTGGTGAAGAATTGGCTTGGTAGTTTAGTCTGCCCTGTTCCCATGATGCACTGGGCCAGGGACAGACTGATTTGCATATAGCCAGGTTCTGAGCTGGGATGGTGCAGTGAGATAAATAACGGTGATGGATCAAGCCCTGATCTTTGGACTGGGTAAGAGTGGTCTGCTTAATTCAGACACTCTGTTCATCACCACCCCCTTTTCTGAATCGTTTTTGGCCACTATAGGTGTGGCAGGGTATACTCAGACATGAGTCCCTTTCTCACTGCACCATCAGGATTCAAGCAAGCCGGGCCGAAGACGGCTGAAATGCCAGAAACCGGTCCCCGGTAGCTTGTCTCCTTTCTGGTGAAGAATTGGCTTGGTAGTTTAGTCTGCCCTGTTCCCATGATGCACTGGGCCAGGGACAGACTGATTTGCATATAGCCAGGTTCTGAGCTGGGATGGTGCAGTGAGATAAATAACGGTGATGGATCAAGCCCTGATCTTTGGACTGGGTAAGAGTGGTCTGCTTAATTCAGACACTCTGTTCATCACCACCCCCTTTTCTGAATCGTTTTTGGCCACTATAGGTGTGGCAGGGTATACCCCGACATGAGTCCCTTTCTCACTGCACCATCAGGATTCAAGCAAGCCGGGCCGAAGACGGCTGAAATGCCAAAAACCGGTCCCCGGTAGCTTGTCTCCTTTCTGGTGAAGAATTGGCTTGGTAGTTTAGTCTGCCCTGTTCCCATGATGCACTGGGCCAGGGACAGACTGATTTGCATATAGCCAGGTTCTGAGCTGGGATGGTGCAGTGAGATAAATAACGGTGATGGATCAAGCCCTGATCTGTATGTATGTATGTATGTATTTTAATGCTTATTAAGCGCAGCTGTCACCCAGCGGGTATCCTGGCGCTGAGATCAGTTCCACCATCAGTTCTACAAATTATTCTGCTCTAGAGAAGAGAAAGGTTTTAAGGTCCTTTTTAAATAAAATCAAATTTTGACTGCTCCTCAGTGTTAGAGGTAGAGTGTTCCACATTTTGGCGGCCGTGAAACTGAAGGCGCGGCCGCCCATTCTCACTCTGTTTATTCTAGGGACTTTCACTAGGAACGCTGAGGCGGATCTCAGAGGTCTGGCAGCCTGATACCACGAAAAAAGATTTTGCAATGGTATTGGTCCTTGACCATGCAGTGCTCCAAAGACCAGGCACAAAGCCTTATAGGAGATCCTCTGTTGGACCGGCAACCAATGTAAGATTGCCAGAGCTCCCGCAGAAGACGCCGAGCGAGGTAGGGATAGGGCTAGTTTAGCCGCCATGTTTTGAACCCTCTGTAATTTATGGATCAAAACCTTTGGGGCTCCTAGAAGTAGTGCGTTACAGTAGTCTAACCTACTGAGGATGGTACTACGCACTACTTCTACTCTGGCATCCCGCGGGAGAAGCGGCAGTATCTTCCGCAGAGCACGGAGCAGGCCCATACATGTCCCAACAGTCCTGTTCACCGAGACATCCAATTGTAGGTTCGACTCGAACATAACTCCCAGATTGCGGGCCGAGTCTGCTGCCTCCACCGAGCCTGGGATGGAACGAGGCCAAAAATCTTCCGGCAATGGGCGAGGGAGTCGGTCAGAAGAGCAGTGCAATATCTCCGTCTTTGTGCCATTGAATTGGAGTGAATTGGCTTGCAACCACTTTGCTGTGGCCGACATACACTGATGGAAGGTGTCCCTCGACACTGCCTCTGAACCCTCAAAAGAAAAAATCAATTGGGTATCATCGGCGTAGTTGATGACTTGAATACCGAAAGATCTTATAAGTTGTATCAGGGGGCGGAGGTACAGATTAAAAAGAATCGGACTTATCGCCGAACCCTGGGGGACACCCTGGTTCAACTGGCGTATGGCAGAGCGGAACGGTGGTAATGTTACTGCCTGTTGTCTGTTATCCAGATATGATGATAACCAGGCTAGTGCTGAGCCCGTTATTCCCGCATTACCGAGACGGCCCAGAAGGACCTCATGGTTCACCGTGTCGAACGCGGCCGACATGTCAAGCAGTACTAAAAATGCTGACTTGTCCCTGTCGACACGCGTTCGCAGATCATTCAACACGGTAACCAGAGCAGTCTCAGTACCGTGGCCCGGTCTGAAGCCAAACTGAGCTACATCCAGACTGGAGTTGGATTCCAGGAAATTGGCCAAGGCTCTCGTAACCCACTTCTCTAAGATCTTTATCGCGAATGGTAACAGCGAGATAGGCCTGTAATTGGCTGGGCAGAGGGGGTCCAAAGTAGCCTTTTTTAGCAAAGGTGTTACAATAGCCAATTTCCAGCAGTCTGGTACAGATGCAGTAGCTAACGATTGGCAACAGATAGAGTGGAGCGGGGGAAACAGCTCGTCCTGGAAGGCCTTCCAGATCTTGTGCGGCATGGGATCAAGAGGAGAGCCAGATGATACACAGTTAGCCAGAGCACAAAACTCCTCCAGCGAGGGTATTGGAAAGCTCGGCAACTGACAGGCAGGCTCCTTGTTCATATTTGACTCAGAGGCCAGGTGACCTGGGAACACAGAGGGACAAGAACCAGATGGCATAGGTTGCGTAGAACCCTCAAGGCCCTTCAGAATGTTCCTAATTTTGTCATCAAAAGCTGTGGCTAAAGAGTCACAAAGCTCCTGTGACACCGGTGGAGATGGTATGGCACACGTAGGATTGGCTAAGCTCTTTACCAATTTGAACAGGGTCTGTGATTTGTTCGATGCCTTTGCCAATGTCTCTTCCAAGAATTTGGCTTTGGCATTTCTTAACTGGAGCTTATATTCTAGTAGGATGCCTTTATAGGTGGCCCTGTCCTGCTCTGAATACCCTTTCCTCCATGTGCGTTCTGCTTGTTTACAGCGTAGCTTCACCTGGCCGAGTTCCTCGGTGAACCAACCATTGGTCCCTCTGGATCTATCCTTCAGTTTCCGTAAGGGTGCTACCTCGTCCAAGGTTGTTAAGATTTGCTGACAGAGGGCATCATAGCTCTCACCTACGCTGTTCTTTAACTCAAATGTTCGGGCCAGGAACATAGGTTGCTTAATCTCCTTTAACAGGCGAGTCCATGATCGATTGAATGTAGTACTCCCCAAACTAACTGGTTTTAATAGGGCCAGCTGAGCTACAGTAAAGAGGATCAGTGAGTGGTCGGTCCAGCATTGGGTTAGAATGTCCTTCACTGAGATTAGTTCATTATCCGCAAACACCAAGTCCAGTGTATGCCCCTTCGTGTGGGTGGGGGAGAGGACAAGTTGTTCAAGTTGAATGTTCTCACACGCTTGGCAGAGTTCTCGAAAGGCAAGGTCGTGGGGCCCAGAGGGCCACAAATTAAAGTTGCCCAAGACAAGGAGTTTGGAGTGGGAATTTGAAAGATCATATATCAGGTCGACCAGGGATTGAAGGGCCGCTGTAGTTGACGAGGGTGGTCTATAACACAATAGGCCAGCCATCCACGTACCACCTTGGGTCCCGATAGAAAAGCCCATGAGTTCAAAGCCCTGAATTTCCTTTAGTACAAGCGGTAGGAGGGAGATCGAGTCTCTAAAAATACATCCGACTCCTCCTCCTCTACCAGAGGCACGAGGAACGTGCCTCACGAGATATCCAGGTGGACACGCCCACCCGAGCTCTACCTCGCAGTCTGATGTGATCCAAGTCTCGGTCACAAACAGAATATCCAGATGGGAGGATTCTATTACCAGGGCAATTTCCGCATAATGCTTAACTAGGGAGCGTACATTCAGAAGTCCACAGGAAAAAACCTGAGATTGTGCTCCTCCCCTGCTCTCGGAAGGAACTACCAGCGGGTCCGTCGGAGAGCTCGATGTGCCAGAGGCAGCCCTATGCTCTGCACCGGACGCGTCCGAGACGCGAACGGGCGCAAACGGGCTTACCTCTGGCGCACCTCCGGCGCGTCTACGGCTGCGTCTACGATCTTTGGACTGGGTAAGAGTGGTCTGCTTAATTCAGACACTCTGTTCATCACCACCCCTTTTCTGAATCGTTTTTGGCCACTATAGTTGTGGCAGGGTATACTCAGACATGAGTCCCTTTCTCACTGCACCATCAGGATTCAAGCAAGCCGGGCCGAAGACGGCTGAAATGCCAGAAACCGGTCCCCGGTAGCTTGTTTCCTTTCTGGTGAAGAATTGGCTTGGTAGTTTAGTCTGCCCTGTTCCCATGATGCACTGGGCCAGGGACAGACTGATTTGCATATAGCCAGGTTCTGAGCTGGGATGGTGCAGTGAGATAAATAACGGTGATGGATCAAGCCCTGATCTTTGGACTGGGTAAGAGTGGTCTGCTTAATTCAGACACTCTGTTCATCACCACCCCCTTTTCTGAATCGTTTTTGGCCACTATAGGTGTGGCAGGGTATACTCAGACATGAGTCCCTTTCTCACTGCACCATCAGGATTCAAGCAAGCCGGGCCGAAGACGGCTGAAATGCCAGAAACCGGTCCCCGGTAGCTTGTCTCCTTTCTGGTGAAGAATTGGCTTGGTAGTTTAGTCTGCCCTGTTCCCATGATGCACTGGGCCAGGGACAGACTGATTGCATATAGCCAGGTTCTGAGCTGGGATGGTGCAGTGAGATAAATAACGGTGATGGATCAAGCCCTGATCTTTGGACTGGGTAAGAGTGGTCTGCTTAATTCAGACACTCTGTTCATCACCACCCCCTTTTCTGAACCAAACTGCTGTGTGCACTGTGACCTGTGGGCACCGCACTCCAAATTACCTTGCTTCACGCAGAGGCCTTGGTATCCTTGACGACGCTGCAACACCGCCACTGCATGCACCGTGACATATGGACACCGCTCATGGAGAACACGGAGCACCGTTCTGCTTCACACCGCAGCCCTTGTTTCATCGACGATAATGCTACAAACTGATATCAACACCGCACTTTGAACCGTGGTTTGGGGGCACCGCTTGTAAGTTTCACGATGCATCGCCCCATCCCACACTGCAGCCTTGGCCCACCAACACCAGCGCCATCGACTCCAGTTCGTCAACCAACACCGCTGACTGCACCGCGACATGTGTGCCCCACAAGCTACTTTGCCCCACATTGCAACGAACACCGCTCCACTTTACATCGCAGCCCGATGCCTGCCGACTCAGGCACTCCTGCCTTCAAACTCAAGGAGTTCAACCTGCAACGCTTGTGACTTCAAGGGCCCGATGACTCCTGCACCGAATCCCAGAACCGATGCCTGCCGATGCCGCTCCTGCAGAGCTCACCGCAAGGTCCGGCGCCCTGCATCTCCAAAGGTACTATTTTATGGGTCTCCGCAATACCTTAGCTGGCCCGCGACAACACAAATGGCCGGAACTGTTGGATTTGTTTGTTCATGACGCTGTGATCGCCTCGGAGGGTTCTATCGACTTAAAGGAACTGTATATGAAGTATTTTTTGGCGTTATTGGTATTGTGGATTAGTATATGTTGAATTTTAATTGTTTGGTATTGTTTTACACAGATAAATATTGGATATTGTTCTAAAACTGGCGTAGTGTCCTTTTGTAGTGTTTTTACTGTGTTACTGTTTGTTACAAGCAAATGCTTTACACACTGCCTTTGAGATAAGCCCGGCTGCTCGTGCCAAGCTACCAAGAGGGGGAAACAACCATTACAACACAGTCATTACAACGCACTACCTTTACAACACAGTCATTACAACGCAGCTGCCTTTACATCGCATGACATTACAACAAATACCATTACAACACATGCCATTACAACTCATTATAAGGTACGAAATGGGATTTTTTCAGTTTTACGGTGGGTATGGGTTTTGGGGCACATGGGGATAGTATTTTTACCCCTACACTATTCAACACTTACTTACTGTTGCACTCACTGGAGTGGAAATAGTAATTTTTACCCCTACACTATCCAACACTTCCCCTACTCTTGCCCTAAAAGTATTATGCATTGTAATGGTATGCGTTGTAATAGAAAGCGTCGTAAATGTAGTTTCCAAAAATGCATTGTGATGGCATGCGTTGTAAAATCATGCATTGTAATGGATTCTGCGATGTAAAAACTGTGTTGTCAAGGCATGCATTGTAATTGTTTGTGTTGTAACATCATATATTCACCAAGAGAGTGAGCAGGGGTTATTTTAGACATGTAATCCCCTTATCTTGGCTAGAGTGGTGAATTCTGCATGGCTTAGGTGTATACCCTAGCCAACCAGAAAACCCATGTCTGACAGTGACAAAGTCACTTGCACACTCATTGATGCTGGTCCAATGCCATGGGGCAGTAACATCAGGAGATTGTCTTAAGGACTTTAGAATATAAACACTTACATATTTATGCTTGAACATAACATCAGGTGAAACAAGGGCACTTACTGGGTGGGTGCGACACACTGACCTGTGGTTGCTGAGATAGGTCACTGACACTGGGATACTGGCACAATGTCACTGACATGGTTGCACATACATATCAATCTATCAATCAATGTTTGTAGACAGTGGCACTGTCATCCCTGGGGATATCAGGGCAATGGTGTGTGAGATCTCCATTTTTAAAACGCCGGTCTTAAAGGAAACGGTGTGAAGAGGGACATAGGGTCCCAGACATAGCAATTTACACTGAGATACTGACATGGACTTTGGGCACTGTAACACTGTCAAGGGGTTACTTCCCAGAAACCCTGTTTGGGTACAGTCAGACACTAGGTAAAGTGGACACTGACACAGAGACACTGAAACTAACATTGTATATTGTCATTGATGTACGAACAAGGTCACAAGGTCAATGCTCAGAAAAAATGAAAGGTGAGCAATGGCACTGGGACACTCCCGCCAGGGCACTGCCACTGGGACATGGGTAGATGGGGAAATAGATACACTGATATTGATAATGGAGCACTCATGATGGGAGAAAAATAAAGGAACACATACACATAACCAGTAACAGTGTCATAGGGACAATAATCCAGTAACACTACTAAGTCCACAAACTCTAATGCTGAGGCACTTAGACGAGGCTGTAAGGATTGAAATATTGAGTCAGAGATACTACATGCAAAGAGGGCATGAACAACAAGCATGGACACTTGGTCATTGGCATTAGAGCACTAACGCAAGGAAACTGTTGCATTGACCGATACACTGGAACACCGCCTGGGATACATTGATAAAGAGACAAAAATATCAATACTGACAATGTAATACTTGCACAGCAATAGGGAAGTCCATCACTGCCACTGAGACACAGCCACATATATTGAGTGGTACTAACACTGGAAATGTGACACTTGGAAAATGACCCAAACATTTATGGAGATATTGCCACTGAGAAACTGACACAGGGACACAAAGGCAGTTCAAGGGACACAAGTGGACATCAAGGGACCAACACTGGTGAGGGGATATTGGCTTTTGGACACTAATATCAATATAGGGAAAGAGACAAACTAAATTCATTATATTCTCACAGTTGGGAAATAGAGCTACGCATACACAGAGGCACAGATATAGGCACTAAATATTACACAAGATCACTGATTCTGAAGCACTAATGCATGGATATTAATGTAGGGAGACACACCAAAGACCACAAACACTCGCACTATATACAGAGGAATAAGCACGCCTATGGTCTCATCTAACAACATTCTTTGACAGCACCAAGAAGGCATAGTGTTAGCAAGTGCTGAACATCAGCAATACTTCTGAACGTTCAACGATAATATGGGAGCCTGTTAACAATGTACCCTCAGTCCTGCCTAGAATAGCCCAAACCGCTGCCTGTTGCAGTCAGTGTTGACAGAATACAACTTTGGTTTCTAGAAACAGTGAAGACACATGCTATCTACTGTCACGGTCCAGTGGGGCTTCAATGAGGACAGACCTGCTGCATGGGGAGGTTGCTGAATTCTAAGGCCATCAAGTCTTGATGCCTCTGCATTCCTCTTTCTTCCATCACCCTACACTGTCTAGCTCTTTTTTTTACTCTTGCAAGAGCTTTTTTGTCCGTATGTGTTGCCTTTGTCATCATTTTCCAATATTTCTATTCCTCCTTCTTTCTTTTTTCTCTGCCCATCTTCCTTTTGGTTGGGGACAAAATCTAATGAGGAAAAATTAGTCTGGGCCTCAAAAGATAAGTTCCAGTGTTCGCTACCTGAAACCGTCTCACAAATTAAGTACTGGGCACAAGGCTTTGAAGCAATGACTGGCCAGCTGCCTGGCAAGTTCCTTCTGCTTTTAGTAGTAGAAGGGGGCCTATCACCAAACTAACTACCTCAACTATGCCCATGCTCCCTCAACAACCTATGCTTACCTTTTATATCTCTCCTACTGACTGTTCAATAGAGTTCTCCCTTTCTGAAGATGATTTAGAGCTCCCTTAAAAATCCAATCAATGATTGTCAATTGCTGTTTAGAAAATGTACCTAGAAACGTTGAATTTGCTTTACTTTTCTCCAAAGGCGTCTTGAGGGAGGGTGCACAGACCCAAACATAATTGCATTTACACACTATTTCGTTTTCTTCAATTTTACTAGATATAAGTGTCTAGAAAATACCCTTTAAAGCAGGTTTAATTTGCAGTTCCCAGTGTTCTTGCTCACTGTACTTACAAGGGTACCATTTCCTATTTGTTATGACTAATAGTGGTAAATGTTGAATAATGGTAACACTTTAGAAAAACTACAAAATATGCTGTATTCTTTAAAATTTCAACATATTGTGCCTTGAATTACAAAACATTTCCGGGGCAACTAAACCAATGTCAAATATTGAGAACCGAAACCCTTCTGTAGTTAATCCTTGGGGCCATGCCCCCCTAAACATCTACCCCTGGCTACAGGCCTGCTTATGGATGTGAGTTTGGCTGTGGCAGTATGAGTATGGGTATGTCAGAGGGTATGAGAGTGTCTGTATAGGTGTAAGTGTGGTTTTGAGTGTGCCTCTATGGGTATGTAAGTGGGTGTGTCAGTGTCTGTATGGGAGTATGTATGAGCATGACAGTATGTGTATAGGTATCTCAGGGTGTGAGTGTCTGTATGGATATAAGTGTTGATGTGCAGTGCCTATATGGGTATGTAAATGAGTGAGAAAGTGTCTGCATGGGTGTAATAGTGTCTGTATGGGTATGTGACTGTGTGTGATAGTGTCTGTATGGCTATCTAAGTGGTTGTGAGTGTCTCTAGGGTTCTAAGTGCGAGCATCACAGTAGGTGTATGGGTATGTCAGAGAGTGTGAGAATGTCTGTATAGGTGTAAGTATGGGTGTGAGAGTGCCTGTATTGGTATGTAACTGTGTGTGAGAGTGTCTATATGGGGGTAGTTGTGAAAACGACAGGATGTATATGGGTATGTCAGAGAGTGTGAGAGTGTCTGTATCAGTGTAAGTGTAGGTGTGAGAATGAGTATGTAAGCGAGTGTGACATTCTCTGTATGGGTGTAACAGTGTCTATATGGGTATGTAAGCATGTGAGAAAATGTCTCTGTGGCTATGGGTGTAATTGTGAGGATGAGAGTATGTGTATGGGTATGTCAAAGTATTTCAAAGTGTCTGTGCATGTAAGTTTGGATATGAAAGTGCCTGTATAGGTATGTCAATGGGTGTGAGAGTGTCTCTATTGGTGCAAATGCGGGTGTGACAGTCTGTGTATGGGTATGTCCAAGGGTGTGCCAGTCACTGTATTGGTGTAAGTATGGGTATCAAAATAGTTTTACATATTTTTTTGAGTAGCTCTGGCTATGTGGATCCCTTGTGTAGTTACACAGGAGCCGAAATTAGCACCGTGAGGGTTCTGCGTATCTTGTGAGGGGGAAAAACTGTTTAGGGATATTT
Source organism: Lissotriton vulgaris (assembly GCF_964263255.1). Lineage (NCBI taxonomy): Eukaryota > Metazoa > Chordata > Amphibia > Caudata > Salamandridae > Lissotriton > Lissotriton vulgaris. The sequence continues at coordinate 1,213,786,207 of NC_141696.1, forward strand.
GTGATCCCAGTACACATGCTTGCCCCTCTTTTTTAGGATACACAAGGGGTCAGGGAAGCTCTCACCTGAACCCTTGATTTAATATCCAAAACACTTTTTTTTTGCCTTGAGCAGCATTTTCCGACATAAAATGCTGTGGCGTTTGGTCCCGTGGAGCCTATGCAGGGGATCCACGGTGGATCGTGCCCCTCAAATATACAAATGTGAATTTCAGTTAATATCTCTAAAACTACTGAATGGATTTACAGCAACTACCTAAAGGCACTACTCTGGACCAAAACCTAGCTTTCTGGTTAAGTTGGTGTAATTTTGTTTAATAATTCAGGCTGTAGACCTTTTCAAAAACCCTATGGGAATTAGCATGGGAAAAATGTGTTTTGGGACTCCCCATTTTTTCTGGCCCATGCTTCACAGATCACCCCAAAATTCCCCCTACAGCAGCTGAAGCAAGCAGCAATTTTTTGGGGAAACGTTCGTGAAGATTCATTAACCAGCGCCAAAGTAATTGGCTAATTAAAAAATGCTTTTCCTATGAAAACTAGGTCCTAACTATAACTACCTACTAGAAACCACCAGAGGGTTATATATATATATACAAATATTACCTACTGGCGGTCGCCAGTAGGTAGTTATAGTTAGGATTGTTTTCCATAGGAAATCCTCAACATTCTATTTGGAATAACTTTGGCTCTGGTTGAAGAATCTTAGCGAATTTATCAAAGAAGGTGGCTCGGTTCGCTGCGCTCCTTCCCTGAAAGTTTGGGGGGGATTGGTCAAGTGGGGGCTGAGATATAAGGGGGGTCCCAAAACGTGTTTTCTGCATGGTATTTTCCATAGGACCTTTAGACTCGGCTACAGGTCGAACGGCTGAATGGATTTATAAGAAATTTGGAAAAACTGTAGAGTCCGATTCGCAGATTACGCTTTTTTTGGAATGGTGTAAATCTGTTCAGTAGTTGTTGAGAAAATTAAAGTTAAAGTCAATTATATATCTATAGGCGCACTCAAGCGGCTGCGCATGAGCGGAATTTTTTTTTGCTGCGTGACGTCTGTTAACGTTCGATTCGAAGGAAATCAGGAAGTTTTGTCCGCCATTTTGTCACTGCGAGTAAATATATTGTTCATTTCAAAGTGTTGAAACATGGAAAGGGAGAAGGTAGAGATTGTCTTGCTGCGTAGGTTTTCTCGGGGTGTGCAGTAAGGCCCTTAAACGCGAAAAGATATAATTTTTTTTCCGAAAAAAAAACGGGGTGCGCGCACCCGGTCGCGCACACCTATTTACAAGAGTGTGAAAATGGAGATAAATCAGAAGTTTGAGTGCTTAGATATAAGGTGGCTCTGAAAAGAGCCCTTGTGTTAATTGAGTGTTTTCTGCATTTATAAGTAAGTACCGATGCAGAGCCTGATGTTGCAGAGGAAGATTCTGTTTCCCTCATTCGTGAAATGAACACCGTCTCTCCCATAGACGTCTTGCATGTGGTATCGCAAGTTGTTGTGGTAAATAGAACCCATGCTATAATCTCTGAGGAACGCAGAAACAGATTTATTTACATGTCTCCTTGCTTTCTCAAATTGTGCACAATGTTGATTGGACTAATTCCATTTCTGTCTTTGGCATATATTGGAATATACCAAGGCAGATCGAGGAAAAAGTGTCATCAATTGTCGAAAGATGTCTTTTAGAAGCATTTCCAGACCTACCCCCGTGATTGTGCCTAGATCGTTCCCACCACAGTGCACAATTATAAGGTCTGGTTCTGGGAGATGCATAAACGTTTTCACCAATGGAATCAATTGGTGACATTTCAATCTTCTTTTGGCAATCCATGTTATGTGTACATTTGGTAAGCCGAGGTTGCAAATTCGTCTGCTTACTGCATATTTTTCCCTCCAGTGAATATAACTGTGTCCTATTAGCCAGACCTTCATTTTCAAGGGATTTGTAGTCGTCCTCCGATCGGTTCTGGAAGTGGAATGGTAGTTAGAAGTTGTAATTCTAAATAAAGAAAAAGGAAGAGGCTGGGTGTGGTTAAAAAGATAAAAATGATTGGTTGATTGTAATAAGTGGAGATTGAAGAGTACGTTGCATGTTAATGTTTATGTTAAACGAAAAGTACTATTGGGTGTGAAAAAAAAAGACATGTAACAGAGTTGTGGATTGGCAGGTGTTTCTGGAGGGAAAACAGTGTTCTTAGTTTGCTGTAGAACGTTGAGACATGAACTTTTGACCTCTGCCTTCAGCAAGGTGCAGAATGAGGTGTAACCATGGAAACAGCCGGAGATGGCAGTTGGTGATGGGTTCACTCTTTGGTGCCTCTGCATCTGCACTCTGTTCTGTGGTGGCAGGCGGAGAACTGTTTGTTATTGTGGAGATGAAAGGGTGATAAGGAGAGAAATACGACATAGCGTTTGGCCTGTAGAAGCGTGGGAGCAGTGATTAACTCTGAGTGAAGCGGAACTGTGGCGGTGCTTGGTAACAGTAAAAAAATTTTTTTAACAGAGGTACAACTGTCTGTACGGTGCGCGACCTACTAAGAAAGAGTTCACGGGCCGTAATTGGCTTGCAGGTTCTAGTATCAGTAAGTGAGGTCGAGAAAAGAAAACATTCAGGACTTTATTTATGAAGGCCTTGCGCCACCGGTGCGTCACTTTTTCCCATTTTAAAAAATGAGGCACCGGCGGCGGAAGGTCTTCATAAATAAGGTCCACAGTGACTACAATTAAGGTTATGTGGAACCCATGAATAGTTTTTCAATATGAAATCATTTCAGTTGAGATTATGGATTAAAAGAGAAACCGTGAATATTTGAAATGTTTATTTAGAAATGTACTGTTTTAAAGGCAAATCATTATGTAATATGAGTACAGAAATTGCAAAAAACACAGTAATTGGTTTTGTCAGTAGTACATGGAATACAAACGCTATAGTTGAAGAAAAATGAATATAGTTGGAAAAAAACATTGTACACTCTTATAAGGAAGTATATCATATTTTAATAAATGGAAGGAGGTGTCTGGCCTTTCAGTTAGGGACCGATATATGAAAATGCAAGTGGTTATACATCATTACTTTATCAATCAGCTGTCTACATGCGAAGCACTATCAAGTTTGTGTTATGTCAGTGTGTGAGGGGAAAAAAAAGGCGCCAAAAGCGATAAAATGGTGAGAGGTGCATGTATGTAATCTGTTGGATGCTGCGCAAATCACTATTGAGGAGAACTACTGTATTGAGATATCTTTTGAAGGTTGCAGTATTGCATTTGAAATACAGCACAAGTAATAATGGAAATATTGTTGAAAGAACATATTTTTCTGTAAAGTATTTTAAAAACATAATTTTATAGGAAATTAAAGGAGTAGAGGCGTGTGAGGCGGAAATAAGCAGTTGAGATGCGAAATGGCGTTTACAGTTATAAAAAACTCGTTTAAAATGTACACATTAATAAGGGCACATGTAGCATATATTAGCGAGTTTTGCATCGAGTACTTTTGAAATAACCTTAGATAAGATATGCAATAGAATTGTTGAGATTAGGCTGTAAAAAAATAAAGTTGAAAATCGAGTAGCTGAAGAAACAAATGTAGTCCACATAAAAGAACAAAATTTAACCAGCACGAAATCATAATGTCCACTGTTAGTAAAGGCAATAGGTCTGTTCTTCAAAAGAAAATATGGAAAAGAACGTGAAGAATATAGGGAAGCAAAAGGAAATGAGGACGTCAATGGCTTGTATAAGAGTTATTGAAGCATTGTTTAGGCAAAATAGGTAGCTTCTGCTTCTAACAGGAAATCACTTTTATCATTTGAAAGTATGTCAGCTATCCAATGGAAAAGAGTAAAGCAGTACTCATGATCTGTTACAATCAGAGCCTCTTTTATTATCAGAGGGCAGCTCGGTGGGTTTTCGATGTAGTTCTCTGTTAGGAAAGAGTTAACCGTCCATTGTGTAGGCAAAATAGGCAGCAAGTGCTTCTAACAGGAAATCACTGTTATCATCTGAAAACATGTCAGCCATCCAATTGAGAAGAGGAAAGGAGCATTCATGATCTGTCATTATTGGAGCGTCTTTTACCATCATAGGGCAGCTCGGTGGGTTTTCGATGTAGCTCTCTGTTAGGAAATCTTGCGCCGCTGCGAATATATTCCAATGACCCAGAACTCCTTGTATCGCTGCAAAGGCCATAAACCCTCCATTGTAACAAAGCTGTATGGCTGAGATACCCGCCACCCCCTCTCAACACAATCCCCAAGGATGGGAAACCGGAAACAGTTCTGAAGTCTTTGGAAGACGGGAGGGAGTAACCCTCCCGGCCGTATTTATTAAAATATGAAACAAATTAAAACATTAAATAAACAGTTTCATATTATGTACAATTTCATTACCACATTGCGATGTTTGGCTATCCTTAACAGATTCTCTAATACAAAGGTTCTCCTAGCCGAACTAACATCCTACAAAACATTTACTTGAAATTTAGAAATTGTACATCCTAACGTTTAAGGGCCAACGGCAAGGTCGTAACCGGTGTCAAGATCCCTAACCCAGAAATATCGCCCTCACTTGTGAGGGGCGGCCCAGAGGCGTACCTCAAGTGCAATTACCAATTTCCCTTGACTTGACGGGGGCCCCATTAAAACTCGACGCCACTTAGAGGTCGTTCGAGGACTCGTGTGAGGTATCTAGAAGGTAGCGTAGACCCCCCCCCAAACCCCACACAACTTACCACATCTGCCGTCGCAGACGTCCTGGCCCCGGGAAATTCCCCAGGAGGGGGCTGTAACCCCTCCTACCCAGGAAGGGGCCTTGACCGCCTTTCCTTTTCTTTCGGCGACCCATCCTTAGAAGGGACCGCCTCCCCGTTGAGGGGCCAATGGCCACCTCCCCCGAGCGCTCCCATCCGTGCTGGGTGACGCCCACTCATAGGGATCTTCCAATTAGTGCTCACCGATCATGACCTTACCGCCACAGGCCGGATAGTTGACCGGCTATCCGGACCCCCCACAACACTCCTACCTAAAGGTCATGGTGTAACGTTTTTAGCCATGCTAAGAAGTCTCCTATGAGTAACTCATTCCCCACCCGAGACAAATGCACTCCATCCCCCACATACATACTGTCATCATTAATACACCCATGTGAAATAGCATGCAGAGTCTTGGAACGGAACAACCTACTCACTTTGTTATTAAGCTTTCTAACAGAATGATTTAAAGCAGGAACCGAAATAGCCCCCCGCCACACTTTTCGTGGGATCACATGGGACCATGCAATTGTGCACCCTGGAACTCTCCTCGCTAACCAACTTACAGTGGAAAGCATCGCCTCAAGGAGAAGTCGTCTACCAGTGGTGACCAAATCATTACCCCCAAGATGTACTATGACTACAGACGGCGGTGACCTCGTCCGCCCTAGCAAACCCTCAAAAAATGATTGAAACTGGTCAATACAGAGACCGCCTCTTCCGTAGAAGGACACACTGTACCCGTATTCCCCAGCTACGTGAATCATATCACCTGCCTTGAATACGTCTGCGGCACGTCTCACGTATGAGTGGCCCACGACCCACACCTCCTTTTTCACAGCCGGTGATGTCTGACCGCTGGCCCGGTGTTGGGTCGACTGCAAAGTCCGCCCCGCCTCGTAGGCTTGCGTAACTGAAAACCAAACAAAAACAAGAAGCGTGAGTACATTGCTACAGCTTCACAACATGTGCAAACGCACATACCTTTTATAACAGTTGGAGGACCAACGCCCCACCCGTTTAACTTGTTCCACATCCAGACCCCTGGCTGTAGCTTCTGTAGCAGCCCCTATCCGAAAGGAATGGGTCCCAAACTCGCCCGGGTTCAAGCCCGCAGCGGCAATCGACATCGCAAGCACCCGCTGAAACTGAAACTTTGTCAGTGGGGTGGCGTCAGCGTGTCTCAACAAGGTCCCCCCCCATGATGCCACCCTACGTGTTAAATAATCCTCTAGACACCTTACCGGGCACATGGAGGACCCGGGAATCCTGCGTATGATTATGCAGTCACCCATCCCACTTTGATCCGTTTTGGACCTGACAAACGAGACCGTCATTGTCTCCCCTCTGATCTGGACGTGCTCCAGGCACAATCCTCCTGTCACATCCTGCTTGTTCCTCGCCACTAGTTCGCTTACCCGCATAGCCCCATGGAATGCCAGCGTAAAAGCGGCTCGGAATAACACCGTCTCAAACTGAGATGAACACGTAGCAGGGAGTCTGGATAGCAACTGGGCCAGCCTATCTAAACCTATCGGGCGCCTTTCATCTACTCTGCGACCCTCAAGGCGTTGCCACCCTCGTAGCGCTTTCTGTACAACGAAAGACGCTGTTGGGTCAAGGATCCCGTGGGCCCTAGCAACAAAGGAAATGGCAGCCCGATGCCTCTGAGCCGTGGCCACCGATTTCCCGACCCGATGTAAGGACATCAGAAAATTCACCACCCACTCTTCCTGGCCCCAAAGCTCCTCTCTACCAGTCCCCAAAAAGGCCAAATAGGACCGGAACGCCCCTTCATATGCCTTCCTCGTCCTGGGTGCTAAACTCTCTCCCACGAGGTTACGAAGTTCGGGGCACCGAGAGACCAGAGAGCTTCGGGAAAGGGTGCCGGCTCCGGGTCCGCTGTGGGAAGAAAACCCCAGAAAGCCTGCATACGAAAACGAGACAGTGCATCAGCTGCCTGGTTCATTACCCCTGGGACATGTCTTGCTTTGAATAACACATTCAATTGCATACACAGTAAAACAATCTCTTTGAGTAGTCTCAAAATCCACTTGCATCGTGCTGCCTGGCTATTGATACACTCGACCACGGCCATATTGTCAGACCAGAATACCACAGAGTGATCCCTGAACCCTTCGGGCCAAGTTTTCAGGGCTACTAAAATGGGGAAAAGTTCCAGGAAAGCAATGTTACTTGTCAGCCCACTGTCATGCCACCATGTCGGCCACTTTTGTGCAGACCTTCTTGTGCCGAAGATGGCACCAAAACCTATACTCCCTGCCGAATCCGTCCACAGCCCCAGCTCATCAGAGGACACGGCCGGTTTATTCCAGACGACTCGACCATTAAAATCCGCCAGGAATGCCAACCAAATGCGCATGTCCTGGCGGACCTTAGCCGAGAGCCTCGTGCGATGATGGCCCTCCTTCAGGCCGACCATGGTTTGAGCAATCGAACGAGAAAAGGGGCGGGCCATTGGTATAACCCTCAGGGCAAAATTCAACTGGCCAACTAGCTGCTGTAACTGATGCAGCTTAACCTTGGATCCATTTATACATATTTGCAGGGATGTCCTGAACTTTGACACTTTTTCGGCAGGTAAACGAAAACACCCTTCCTCGGAATCCAACTCGATCCCCAAAAACTCGAGGCAAGTGGAAGGCCCCACAGTCTTACCTGGTGCCAATGGCACGCCAAACTGATTCATTAAAACACAAAGTTGAGCCAAAGCCTGCCCACATTCCGGATCCCCGGCCGCCCCCAGGAACAAAAAATCATCAAGGTAATGCATCACATTTTGGAAACCCGTCTTCCTTGTGAAGACCCATTGTAGGAAAGTACTGAATTTTTCGAAATAGGCACAAGATATAGAGCACCCCATCGGCATACACCTATCCATGTAATAATGACCCTGAAACATGAAACCTAGGAGACGCTGATCGTCTGGATGTACCGGGAGCAACCGGAACGCTGACTCGATATCAGATTTTGCCATCAGCGCCCCGGGCCCCAGGCGATTCAAAATGGCTACGGCCTCATCGAAGGATGCGTACCGCACCGAACACACTTCCGGGTCTATCGCTTCGTTTACGGAAAGACCACGTGGGGCTGACAAATTGTGTATCAGCCGAAACTCACCCGGGTCCTTCTTTGGGACCACACCTAAGGGAGAACAAACAAAGTTAAGAACCGGTGGTACACTAAACGGACCGGCGACTCGACCTCGAGTCGCCTCTTTCCTGATCTTATCCTGTACCACAGTCGTATGCTGAAAGACCGATAGCTGATTTTTACATTTGGTTGCACCTTGAAAGTCCCCCACTGGGATGCGGAAACCATAAGAAAACCCGTTCCGCAACACCCCAGCAGAAGTACGATCCGGGTATTCGCTGAGCCAAGGAATCATCGCCAAGGTATCAATCGGGGTAGGCAAAGGCGCCCCTCGGACTATATTAGACCTGTTTGGCGCCTCCTCTACCCCCGTTATCACCCGTTTTGGCTCTGCACGTGGACTCAGGATGGGATGATTGCCCACACCCACTACATTCGTGCCTAAATTTGCACGATCCCTGGGGCCTGGTACATTTTCCCCTGTTGAAGTTCCAACAAACCCCCCTTTTTCCTGTATTTCCGGCAGGCCTCGAGTAATTGTCGGTACCTGTACCTGATCGAAAGGGCGTCCCCGCATACTGGCGGTAGGATTCGCCAATGTTACTTCCCACCAATGGCACTTTCAACATACCAGTCTCCTTCATTTTATCCCAAGACACAGAATCATAACAATCCCAAGTTAAGCTTTTATCATGTTCTTTAGCCTTTCTAAACAGATTATCATAGCAGAACCAATGGTTACCCTCATGTGACACCGAGTACCCCATGATTCGAGACTGATAAATCGGCAATTCTTGCAGCAGATCGGGCCTTCGTTCCCCCAAGATCGATGTAAAGACCCCCCACGCTTTGCCCCAATTGCCAATATTTTCGTTCACCTTAAAGGCGGCCATTTTTGCGCGCCAAACACTCGGATGCATGAGATACTTCTGGCCCTTAACATGCTCCATTTCATAGTGATCAGTAAGCAACGAGAAAATGTTTACATATTCTCCCGCCCATATCTTCTCCTTAATAGCCAAGGGAACATGCTGACCCACCCTCTCCCTACGAGAAGGTGCTGACTCATCCCTTGCAATCGGCAATGGCCGCTTACCTGAACCGGACGGCGTCTCTGCGACCGAACCTGTCCCCTGCGGCTTCTCTACTACCGCAGCCGGTGTGGATACCTTCGCTGCTTCCCGTGACTCACGCAGTTGCTTCATCAGCACCTGCGCGTCGACAGCCGTGGCGCCCTCACTATCCTTACCCAACCACGCTGCTAGTTGTGCTGCCAGTTCAGGCGGCATATCGTCCCCGGACACGGGGGTGACCACAACGGGAATCGGATTCCCTCCCTCCGGCACGGGGGTGGGTGCCTCTAGCGGGGCGTTAGGGCCCGGGATGTCTTCCACAGCTCTCCCTCGCCTGGGCCTCTTGTTTTTTCCTCCCGGGGCTGCTCCCGCCAAAGGACGTTTCGATCCACCGTCCTCGTTTTCATCCATTCGCCTCTTTAACTCAGTCATCTCTTTCATAAGAACGCGCAGCATCTGGTCAGTAGTCATGCGCTTTCCCGCCTTCTTCGGCATTCTCCAACAGAGTATCTGGAAAACAAACAAGAAAGATTACAACGCTCAAAATTGGCTCTTCGTTCCGTCTCGAGCTCACGTGCAGCGAGGAGGTGCAGCTTCAGAGCACAGGAACAAGAGGATGCCTTCGGATCTTGCTTCTCCTTTTATCCGTCTTCAGGGCGGGCGTAAACCCGCCCCTGCCTGCCCCTAGGGCGTGGCCAGCCGCGTCAGTGTCTAGGCCAACCCACTCTAGGGCGGGAAAAGGCGCGCCCCGGCTACGCCGCTTCGGGCATACCAGCCGAGACGCGCCTCCCGCCCAAGATGGCTTCCCGGGGGGATCGTGGTACTCCGCCATACGTTCGGGGGGACCGAGTGGTCGCCCCTTTCCATTCATGATCAAGTAACGGATTCATGAGGTGATTGTAATTCGCTTCAGGAGGTACCAAATTGCAGAGACATAAATCCAGGGCCCACGTGAAATCACAGCTCAGGCAATGAAATACAGGCTGCACACAGGTGAAATACGAATATCGAAATGATAATCGATATGAAGTATTCAAAGTTGAGAGTGCTAAGGTGCCGTAGTACAGAAGCATTCTCTGTCGAAATAGTTCTAAGTGGTCCGGCTCGTTTGCGAAGGCAGGAGGGACATCCATTTTGAATTTCCCAAGATGGTAAAGGAAACGGCGCAGCACTGCCGGTTGTATAGCAACTCCACAGAATTAGGTCGCCGGCTATGCAGTGGAGAGGAGCAGAATGACATGATAAATTTTCTAGGAGTCTAGCCACTTAAATATTGCTTAGTAGTTATCAAAAAAGTAGCCTGTCTTGAAGTGGAGGATGCGTTAAAAAATAAGGGAGTCATTTGAGCAAGTTGTAAAGCAAGGTCAATTTTTTTTTACATCAATGCTGTTTTCTGTGAATGTTAGCTAAGTGAAAGATATGTGTGTGAGCAGATGCTACGTTCAGTTTTAAATGTGACAATGGAGCTCTTGTTTATGTCTTCCGATTCAAGGTCGGTATTCGCTGCCAAATGCAAATATCAAGAAACGCATGCGTGGGGTAGATAGTCTGCATTCTTAAAGGAAAGCAAATGGAGGGTTATTTTTACCGCGTTAGCATTGTCGTTTAAAAAGTTACAGTGATTTTCATTATATGTTAAAAAAGTGTCACTGATGAAGACTGAAAATAAATCCTTATAAATAACAGGGACTGGTGTATTTTAGAAAAGGTGTGTAACATTACATGAATTGTAAAAAAATAAATAATGTAATTGAAAGTGTATGGTTTGAAAATGAAATGTAGAGGTTTATAGTTCACGTTTTGAAAGCGGTTCTAGAGGGTCAGATGCATGATAGATTTATAAAAAATAGAACATGTTTTTCAATAGTATTATGGAAAAAATATGTGCCCTTATGTACTATTTAGATTATCTGCCTGTTGCCTATTCTTTGAGTTTTAGTAATCCTGTGTCTTCTAAGTTTTCCAGGGGCGGTTTGAGGTTCATGGTGGGCTTGGGCAGGAAGGGTAGGTTGGGGGTTTGTAATAGGGGGTTCGGGCGGGGTGGAGTGCGGAGTTTAGTGAAGAGTGAGGGGGGCGGGGGGTTAGGGTGTTTGGTAATGGAGCAGAGTCAGAGGACGCCACATTTCTGTTATGGGGTGCCACGGAAATATGTATCCATTCTCAGAGGTTTATTATATTAAGGATATATATTAACATGGTGGCTCTTGTGGTTTTGTGGTTCTGTGCATGTGTATAATGCTGGCCCTGTAGTTTTTGTCTATGGACCTCATTACGACACAGGGGAGCCATGTTGCACAGTTGGAGATCAGAGACTTAGGAAATAAAACTTTATAATTGTAAGGGCTCTAAGCGATACAAATCGCCCGTTCTCGGTGTAAAAAATATCACCGCTATTGGTGGTATTTTCTACGGTGTTAGTGCTCGAAGGAGAATAGTAAGATATATGTGAAAGAAAATTCTGTAACAGGCTCAGCATTTCACATTATCGCGTGAAAACAAAAGTTGTTCTCACATAGCAATAAGTCTCTTATAATTAAGGGACGGAGTGTATATAGTGGTATTTACTACACTGCTATGTGAACGATGTCGAATGTTTCATAAGAGGAGGCTTTAAAAGTTTTTCGATAAACTGGTTTTCCAGGGAAGTGGGTAGAGTGTTCCGTGTAAATTGCAGAATAGAAACTAGTAAGAACCAATTGGAAGTGTTGTTCTAAAGTCACATGACTTCACATGCGTGTGTCGCTGCCTCTACGCGATACGTGGGTGCGCGCACCCGATCGCAAATTAAAAAAATGCGGGGAGAAAATATCAGCTAATATGCTCTTGGAGCTCGTTTTGGTACAAAGAGTTAGTTCTGAAAAGAACTTTTTTTTTTTTTTTTTTTGGAAACAAGTGTTATGATGCTTTTGATTTCTTAAAGTTGCTACGACATTTTTCAGTATGTCATACTATCCAAATAAAGTGAAGAAATGTAACTTTTCTTGGAGCATTTATGACTTTCAATTTTGTGTTTAATTAGAATAAAGCTTTGCTCTCCGTATACAAGAAGTTTTCCACAGTTCTTGCATTTCATGTGCACGTTCGCTAGATATGGTTTCAAGTCCATGTCAGCACTCGATGGAGATACAGGTCGTTCTGCAGAAGATGTGCTGGTCACTTCTGATGGTAATAGCGTGGCCTCCGTTTTTCTAGTCAAAGGTGGTCGCTCATTTCCTTCAGATTCGGAAGATGAATGCGGAACGGTAGCCATTGCAGCAAAGTCTTCGGGAAGATGTTCGACGTTGTTCTCTATTGAGAGTAGAAAAGAAAGTGATGGAAGTGGGTGGAGTGCTGCGTGTAAATTCCAGAATAGAAACTACCAACAACCAATTGCAAGTGTTGTTTTCAAGTCACATGACTTTCATGCGCTTCTCAGGACGTGTAGGCGGTGACACTATCTAGTTATGAACGTGATTTGGAAGTAGCGATGTTCTTTTGTGAAGTTTAAAAACGTGAAAAGAAGTGAATTCAAACACATACGGATTTCACATATTTTTAGAGCTCGATTTAAGTATACAATTATTAAATTATAAAACCTTTTATATTTTTTAAAAAAAATATTAAGGTGTGTACAATCAGTCACGCACAAACGATTAAAAAAAATTCGGCTCCATTTAATTAAAAGGTTTGTATGACAAAAAAAAAGCCTAGGTTCAGTGTCTTAACGTACTATAAGTTCTTTCATTGGTCTATGAAGAAATTCATTAGGTTTAAATTGGAAAGCTTTCATGAAATAAATAGGTGGGTGCGTGCACTCAGTTGTGCACGTAAGATTGGTATGTCGATATTTATTTCAGGTATATCTTTCATACTTAGGAACTAGCATTCAAAAAACCTATGAAATTCACTGAAAAAACCATAGGTTTTACACACGTTATAGTTAGGAAATAGCATTTCAAAAACCTATGAAATTCACTGAAAAAACCCTAGGTTTTACACAAGTTATAGTTAGGAAGTAGCATTTAAAAAACCTATGAAATTCACTGGAAAAGCCATAGGTTTGACACATGTTATAGTTAGCTGGACATTTTACTCATATAAAACCAATGAAATTCCCCGTTATAGTTACTTCAGCTAACTATAACTCGTGCGCCCGCAATGCACTGCTGATGATGTTACATATTACATCACTTATCACATGGTTAGTGACATTACTCTTGATAACACTGATAATATCTAGTATCTCACATATGCTGCCTACAACATATAGGAATAGTATGTCACTGACTCTTGCATGAATGGAATATGTAAAATCTCCTAATGTAGCATATTAACACTTAGACAGTGAGATACTTTTGGTAATAATAAAGAAACAATAACCTATATAGATATAATGTTTCAATGATATAGCTACTCATCAACACAATCAGCCAATAAAATAGAAACTGATAGACAGACACAGATAGGTATATATTTAAATATTACTCAGTAACACATGTACTCATTAAGATATATTTAATCAGTCAGTTATAGAATCTATTTGTCACCCAAAAAGCAACCGTTTATACACTTATATACTACAATTTTTTTTCAACCAACTTTCTGATCTACATATATAAAATATATGTAATTTTCAAAACTAACCCATTTAATAGATGATGTCATGAGTGATGTGATGTGTGACATCATCAGCAGTGCATTGCGGGCGCGCGAGTTATAGTTAGCTGAAGTAACTATAACGGGGAATTTCATTGGTTTTATATGAGTAAAATGTCCAGCTAACTATAACATGTGTCAAACCTATGGTTTTTCCAGTGAATATATATATATATACATATATATATATATATATATATATATATATATATATATATATATATATATATATATATATATATACATATCCACCACAATCGTTCCTTCGATGTTAGCAAAAAACGATGCCACAGCCACTAAATCCTTTGAACAGCGTGTTTATTCAAGAATGGTTTTGGGCCAAATCACTTGACGCGTTTCGGAGGGATCCTCCTTTCTTACAAGTACGAGTGTAAATAATTTACAAGTCTTTATGCCATGTTCGTGACTCACTTTCTCATAATAGACAGTGAAAACAGACCCAACGGCATATGTGAGTATACAGAGCTAGAAAGACAGACTTTGCGTAAATTCTCGTACAAAATACATCACGTGTAATTTAAATTTATCTAAATGAAAAACATTTCATTGAAATTAAATTCAAGGCTTATTCATTGTGTACAAAATCAATTTGTTCAATTAATAATTTTGCATCAGTTCTCAACAAAGATTGTCTTGACTCAGGCGGGCAGAGTGATAACGTTTCAACAAAACTTTATTGTTCACCAAGCGGGCGTGGGTATAGCCCATGTGTGCATTGCCATTATTTAACTGCCTGATAAATGACAAAAATGCCCTTCACTCAAGAATATACTGGGGCTGCAACTGAAAGATTAAAAGTGCTACTCGATTAATGTGCACCCCGTGTCACCTTGCATCAAGGTGCTTCCTGTATCTTACTGCACTACAGGTTAAGCCCTAGTGGGCTGGGGGGGCATTGTATATGACCACCTAAATGTTACTGCGAGTTCACACTCGGTTGGATGTGGCATTCTTGTCCAACCCACGTGGGTGCTCAATTTGCTTTCATACTCTAGTGACAGGTGCTCTTACGTCAGTTCATTCCTTGATTCATTCACGTGAAAGAAAACAATATTCTTGTCAGTCTTGCATTCCACTCTCCTTCTATACCTTGCCGTGGATCTGTAAAAGTGACAGAAATAATACAGGGTGAAACATCCTAATTAAACATTAAAATCACTTATTTACATACACTAACAGTTATTTATAAAAGGACCAGGGTTATAAAAACGTTTAATGGATGTCAACATTGAAACAGCTCTCGGAATAGTGCTCCTGTGGTATCGGTTGGTACTTTGTTAGCCCAAGTGTATTGATAACCCTTCATCACAATTGTGCCCCTCAGGTTGCATGGTATAATATTTTATGATCATTCTAGAATCTAGTCTCCTGAGCTGCTGCACTCTGACGCCCCTCTTGTTCTAGTTGGGATGTTGTCAAGAACACAAAATGTGAGAAGCGCATTATTGCCATTGTGGTGAGAGGCAAAATGTCTTGCAACTGGGTATTGTCTGTTGTTGTTTTTTATTGCCCCAAGGTGTTCCAAGACTCGTTTCTTGGCCATGTGTAATGTACTGCCAATATAGTACTTGTCACAAGGACAACTCAGGGCATAAACCACAAATTCTGTGTTGCATGAATAGTGTTTGAGGATTTTAAAAGGTCCGCAATGTGGTGACAGTTTTACTTATTTGACATTCACACTGTATTTGCAGGCCTTGCATTTAACACAAGTGAAAAACCCTTGTATGTTATTCTTCTTTATAGTGGATGGAGTAACTGCTATGTAAAGTGAATCTTTCAAGGATTTAACTTTACGGGTTGTTATTTGTGGGAATTCCTCTAAACATGCAGTGAGATCCTAATCGGTCTTAAGGACCCCCCAGAATTTTTTCATGGACTCTCTGACATTCCATGACTGCCGGTTATAGATGGTTATGAACCGCACAGTATCCCTTACTCCTACACTGTTTGATGCATCTTTCTCTTTAATCAGATCAGTCCTTTATCTAAGTTCTACTTTGGAAACAGCTTATTTAATACACTTCAGGGTGTAGCCTCTGTCTTTGAATATTTCACACATAACTTCACTCTCTATTTTGTAGTCCTCTTTGGTGCTGCAGTTGCGTTTGGCTCGCAAAAGCTCACCCATGGGGATACTTTTAATAAGACTGTTTGGGTGACAGCTGTGTGCGAGGAGCAGGCTATTTCCCGCTGTCTTTTTTCTGAGCAGAGAAGTAGTTAATTTTTTTTCTTTGATTCTCACTAGGAGGTCAAGAAATTCAATGTTCTCCTTGTCTATATGGCTGGTAAATGTAAGGTTCAGATTATTTTTTTGAGAGTGTTGAAAAATTCATTTGCCTCATCTATACTACCTTCCCACACACAAGAAATGTTGTCTATGTAGCAAGCCTATGCTTTGACTTGTGTTCTGTACTCCTCTAGGTTTCTGACCACTTGCTCCTTCCACCAGCCTAGGTAGAGTCTTGCGAAGCTGGGGGCGAAGCAAGGGGCCATCGCCGTACCAAGTGTTTGATGATAGATGGTTTCCTCAAACAGAAAGAAGTTTTGTGTAAGGCAAGTGTAAATTATATCTAAATTCATCTCTGTGTGAAAAAGAAAGGACAGGGACCTTGTGCCCAAAAAGCGTCCACATGCCTCCACCCCTTTGTCATGTGGGATACTCGTGTACAGGCTGTTGACGTCTAAACTCATGAGCAGATAGCCTGGGTTCCAATCAGTCCTATCAATCAGTCGAAGGAAGTCCCCTGAATCTTTAACATACGAGGGGAGGTTTTGGACTAGGGGCTGTAAATAAAATTCCACATATCTAGAAGTATTTTCTAGACAACTAACCCTGGAGGACACAATCGGTCTCCCAGGTGGGTTTATTATGTCCTTATGCAGTTTCGGGAGAAAGTACAGGGCTGGTAGCTTTGTGTATTTGCATTTGAGGAAATTGAATTCCTCTGGTTCAAGTGAACCCCTGTCTCTCCGGTCTTCTAGCTGATTTTGGAATTAGTTTTTTGCAGTGTCATTATCTTTCTTGGTACTTTTCTCATATCTATTACTGTCATTCACTTGAAGAAGAGCACCACAATGTCCCTCCCTTATCGGATTTTTTAATAACAATATTCGCATCCTTTTGAAGGGTTTGTAATGCTGTAACCTGAGCCTTGGAACAATTATTTCTGGCATAGCTTCTGTGTTTTGAGAGTTTATTGAGTTCATTTTTTATTCTCTTCTCAAAGACCTCAATTGTTTCATTGGCGATTTGGGGTAAGAATATTGACTTGGGTCGGTACCCACTGTCGTGGTTCAGGTCCAATCTGATGTTGTCGTTAATCAAGTTCAGGGTGGGGTTTTGGTTAATGGATGGGTTGCCATCAAGGTCATGTAAAATGTGTAGAAAATCAATGACATTAATTGCCAACTCACTTGGTGTATCCAAGTTGCCTGGCATTTGTTCTTTGACTTTTGTGGCAAACCATTTCTTTAACCTGGGTTTTCTGGTGAATTGGACTAAATCAATACGGCTTTGGGTATAGTCAAAATCTGCTGTAGGACAAAAAGAAAGACCAAAAGATAGTACCTCAATTTCCATATCCATGAGTTTAAGCTTTGAGAGATTCACCACTGTTTTTTCATCAGTCATTTTGATTGCTTTTTCTGCCCCCTTGTCCTCGTTCCCACAGGGCTTGTGATTTCTTCTTCCACTGAGGCATTTGATCTTCCATCTCCTCTGCCTCCTCTTCCACGTCCTCTTTGTCCCCCATTGCATGATTTGTTTTGAGTTGCCATTCTGCCTTGGGTCATTAGGAAGTATTCTTTTAAAATGCGATCTTTTGGTCCCATTGTGGCTGGGCTCCTGTTTTCTATTACACCTTTTTCTCCAGCAGCACTGGTAGTTGGCTCGCTACTGAGTTCTACGGTGGGTTCCGTATTTGAAATAGGTCTTCTTTTTTTAGTTTTTTGAAAAACATTTTGTTGTTATTGCGTTTTCATTCACATCCATATGAACAATAAACACTAAACATCTCCATCCGAAGTTAGGTTGTACATATCATACCTTACGGCACTCATGACAAATGCATCACAGCTTAGAAACTTACACTACAATAGGTAACACTACCATCACAGCATCCCTCCCATAGCCAACCTCCTTTAGTCATATCCATAGTCCATCCTATGCGGCCCTTCCTACGTTCACCGGCTTGCTTCAGGGGTTGAGTCAGTTTGTGGAGGCTCACATATATTCCCCCAGAATTCATTCCACTTTCCCCATATTCTGGACCATTTTTTGGGACACCCCCTATGGGTATAAACCGCCCTTTCAGCCACCATTGCAATATCCATGTCTCTTTCCCATTATTGGTGCGTAGGTAGTACCCCAGAGCCCCAGTTCTTGGCTATATTTTGTTTTGTGATCGTTGTCCCTGGCGTGGCCCAGTTCTGTAGTGCCAAATTTAAATCAGTAGGTTGCCAAACATTCAGGAGGCAGCATCTGGGATCTAGCGGGACTTCTGACCCCCACCTACCTCCGAGATCTCATTCATCACCTGTTCCCAGTAGGATTGTATACGTGGACAGTCCCATATTATGTGATAAAATGTTCCAGTATGCCCACAACCTCTGCGGCAGAGTTGATCAAGGGTATGCCCAAGCTTGTGTAATGTGGTGCGTGGATAATATATACGGTGTAACACTTTGAGTTGTATGAGTTTTAGCCTAGATGGAATAGCAGCCTCCCGGGCCGACACTAGTGCGTCCATCCAGTCTGACTCCTCCATGTTCCCTAATTCTGCCTGCCACCTCTCCTTTAGTGTCGCCGTAGGGGCTGGTTGGTTATTTACCAGCTTACGATACGTCTGGGAGATGGCCTTTTTATCCATATAGTCCGTGAGGAGTCTGTCTTCTAAGGGCGAAGTCTCAGCTAGTTGGGTATCTGGGGGGATAGCGCTCTGGAGCGCGTGCATAGTTTGGCTATATCGATAGAGTTCTGTCTCCGCCATCCCGTATTTTTCCTGCAGTGTTGCAAAGGGAAGGACCTGCCCTTTCACCCATAGATCACCTATTTTAGTAATACCAATGAGGTCCCATTGCCTAAATCCCTTAGTATTGGCCAAGGTGCCAAAACGTCAAGTCTCCCAGAGTGGGGTGGCTTGTGTCAGTACTCCTTCCCAGCCCAGCGCTCTTTGTGCTGTGTGCCATATTTTAATTGTGTGCACCATCGGTCCCGCGAGTGTGTTTCGTCTCTTATTCATGTAACGAGCTTTCATCAGACGATCTACGGGCAGGAGGTATCTATCTATTCTGAATGCCGGTTCATCCTGCGGGACGTGCAGCCACTGGTTTATCACCACTATTTGTGAGGCCCGATACTATAATTTAATATTTGGTAATGCGATTTCCCCATTGTACCAGCTACGCACTAATTTGTGTTGTGCTATGCGGGCCGGTTTTCCGTCCCACAGCAGTGTAGAAGCTTTGCCTTCAATTGCTTTGAAGTAAGAGGGGGGACTGGAAATGGGGTATTCTGAAGGGCGTAGAGGAACCTAGGCAACACCAGCATTTCGAAGAGTGCCGCCCTCCCCCCCCAGTAACGTCAACGGAAGGGATCTCCAGTGTTTGACATCTGCCTGGAATTTTGCCAGCGGCCCCATCAGGTTTTCCTCTATAAAGATAGTTTCCTGCGCGGTAACATATATTCCTAAATATTTAAATCCTCTGGTCACGATTAGTAACTAACAACCTCGGGTGAGCCTGGGAGTAGGACCATGATTTTGTCCAATTGATAGAGTATCCTGATACTGTCCCGTATGCTGTAAAAATGTCCTGTAAGAATACCAGTGTCAATTACCTTCTCAAACTGTAGCTTCCACAGGAGGTGATGCTAATTCCTCAATTCCTGACTCCCCTATCTGTGAGGTTTAACGCTCACAAATAAGAAAGAGGGGAAAAGGGGAGTTGGAAAGAGAAAGAGAGACTGCACTGCTTCGAGTTCTTCTGGTCGGAATACTCTCTTCAGATGAAGAATCCTGCAACACAGTATTAAACATAAAACTATGTACCTCACCTTAAACCCTTACACCTCCCTCTACTTCAAATATGTTACCTGACTTCCCACAGTGTCTAGCTGCTCTCTTGTTGTGTCGTTCGGTATTTCTTTATCTTGGTCTACTCTATTGGACTTGGTGTTATACAGGATGATGATTCTGAAAGCACAAACAATATGTAATTTCTCTCTCTCTGAATTCCCTAACTACTATGTACTTCTTATTACCTTGCTAACTCCAAATCCTAGTATTGGTCTTAATCTTCTAAGTAATAGTACTGACTGACTGCTGATTGATGAAGATAAATTCTGATCTTTTCTTCTCTTTTCTTGCTTTACAAGATTGCCGACAGGAGTTATGGTGGTAAGTACAGTTATATCCATTTACTCAACTCTTCCTGTGAAAGAGAATTCCTTAATTTATTTCCAAATTCTGGATAAGATATGACTCCAGTTACTCTTTCCGAAGGAATTATCAAGCCTTCTTTCCTTTTGCCTTCATCCTCTTCAGAGTAGAGACGGGATAAAGCATCCGCTTTTCCATTTGCAGATCCGGGAGGTAAGTCAACACATAATTATAGTCAGCAAAAACAAAGACCATCTCAATTGCCGACAGGTGAGTGACCCCATTCTTGAAAGGCGTCCTTCACAGCTAGCAGCTCCTTGTCAGCAATTGAATAATTTACTAATGCTGCAGTCAGCTTTTGTGGTCAATAAGCCACCGGATGGAACTGCCAAGTAACCTTATGTCTTTGTGACAAAACTCCTCCAATGGCCAAATTCGATGCATCGGCTTCCACATAAAAGGGTTCCTCTGAGTTAGGATGTTGCAAAACTGGAGCTGAAACAAAAATCTTCTTAAGTTCCACAAAGGCCCTTTCAGTGTCATCATTCCATTCAAACTTGATTCCCTTCTCGAGCAATCGCGTCAAAGGGCAAACTTTTTCTGAAAATTGTGGAATGAATCATCTGTAAAAATCGTCAAACCCAATAAAACTCTGCACATCCTTCACACAATGTGGAGAAGGCCAATCCGTTATTGCTGTTACCTTACTCTGATCCATCGACACTCCTTCAGAGGACAAAACAAACCCCAAGAATTCCACTCGATCGGCATGGAACACACATTTCTCCAACTTAGCAAACAGTGGATTCTCCAGCAGTCTGCTCAGAATTGCTCGTACATGTTGGACATGTTCCTTCATGTTGGCTGAAAAAATGAGGATATCGTCGATGTACACCACAGCAAAACGATCTAAAAACTCTCTCAACACATCATTCACAAAGTGCTGGAAATCCGCCGGAGCGTTGCACAATCCGAAGGGCATTACTTGATATTCAAACAATCCCAGTTGAGTTTGTAAGGCTGTCTTCCATTTATCTCCTTCGGCTATGCGTACCAGATGATAAGCTCCGCGCAGATCCAACTTTCTATACACCTTAGCCTCCTTTACTTGGTCGAGCAGTTCCAAAATCAACGGCAAAGGGTATCGGTTTTTCTTGGTGACTAAATTTAAGGCCCGATAATCAATACACCTTCTCAATTTGCCGTCCTTCTTCGGAATGAAGAAAAGGGGCGATGAAACAGGAGATTGGGAAGGCCGGATGAAACCGTTAGGGATACTGGAAAGATCAAGTACTTACTTGCACCAACCTTGGTGAAACACTCACAAACTTTTTCCCAGCTCTTCGAGTCACACGCACTGCATATACCAGAATGCAGTGGGGCGATCTGGCGGAGAGGCTAGCAGTGTGCTCCCATTGTTGATTCCTGTCATAGGGCTCCCGTGAGCCCTCAAGCTGACGAGCTTTTGGAGACGCACCTGCGCGCCAGAGAGGCAGCGAGGCCTGTGACGGTTGTTTGGCTGCCTTCTCTGCCACCCCAGAACTTTTCTCTACTGATGAGGGATACTATCCCAAAACACAAGCCATGTCTTGTGTCTAGAGATACTGGAAATATCGAGTATTTACTTGCACCAACCTTGGTGAAACACTCACAAACTTTTTCCCAGCTCTTCGAGTCACACGCACTGCATATACCAGAATGCAGAGGGGCGATCCGGCCGAGAGGCTAGCAGTGTGCTCCCATTGTTGATTCCTGTTATAGGGTTCCCGTGAACCCCCAAGCTGACGAGCTTTTGGAGACGCACCTGCGCGCCAGAGAGGCAGCGAGGCCTGTGACGGTTGTTTGGCGGCCTTCTCTGCCACCCCAGAAATTTTCTCTACTGATGAGGGATACTATCCCGAAACATGAGCCATGTCTCGTGTCTAGAGATACTGGAAATATCGAGAACTTACTTGCACCAACCTTGGTGAAACACTCACGAACTTTTTCCCAGCTCTTCGAGTCACACGCACTGCATATACCAGAATGCAGAGGGGCGATCCGGCGGAGAGGCTAGCAGTGTGCTCCCATCATTGATTCCTGTTTGCAAAGTACTGTTCCAAGTATTCCTTCAAATGTTGATTTTCAGCTTCTGAAAGTGCATAAATTCTACTACAAGGCACTGATGCACCTGGCTCCAACTCAATTTGGCAGTCATACTCACGATGCGGCGTTAATTTCTTGGCTTCTTGCTCATCAAAAACTGCAACCAAATCTTGGTTATCAGATGGAATGCAGGGAGTTGCCACCGCACAAATAGATTGAGAAACACTGGCTAAACTCAAGGAGGGCGAAGAGGCCTGTGTCTTGCATTCTTTTCCAAAACAATGTTGTTTACAATAATCAGAACTCATATCAATGGATCTTTTTGCCCAATCGATCCCTGGATTGTGTGCTGTCAACCAAGGTAGCACCAATATCAGTTGAAACTGTGGAGCGTCAATCAGACTAAATTGTAACGTGCTAAGGTGGCTTCCTGGCCCCCTCAAGGAAATTTCTTCAGTATCAAATATAATGGGACCAGAGGAAAGGTTGGTACCGTCCACAGCCCGAACAGCTTCTGGTTTATCCTTCTTCAAAAATGTGATCTTCATAGATTGGGCAAATCTAATGTCACAAAAATTTCCCGTTGCCACTGAATCGATCATGACCGAAATCTTATCGATTTCAGAGTTTCTAAATCTGATCCGAACAGAAACTATCAAATGCGGAGCAGAGGACAGCAATGTGTTTGCAATAGATTGAGGGTCCGGAGTTGACTTATCAACAGCTTCCACCAGAGCAACTCCTCCTACTGGTGGAGCCTGTCTTTTACCCAATTGTTCGTTTTAGGCTTCTTTGGACAATCCTTGACAAAATGCCCAGAATTTCCACAATACATACACAATTTGCCCACCCGTCTTTTCTCTCGTTCCTCCTTAGATCAAGGTCCCCGCACAAAACCAATTTGCATTGGTTCTTCCTCATTGGTTCCTTCTCTAGATCTGGAAATATCAACTTTCATTCTGTCGAATCTGGGAGGAAACAATTTCACATCCTTGCGCCTCTCACTCCTTCTATCACATTGACGTTGATCGATTTGCAATACCAAGTCAATCAGTTCTGAAACTTCAGTTGGGCGCTTCGGAATTTGCGCTAGTCCATCTTTTAATTCATCTTTCAGGTCTCTATAAAAAATGGCTGCTCTCTTGGCTTCGGGCCAATTGGTCTCAACAATTAATTTATTAAATTGAGCCAAGTATGCCACCAAATCTCAATTCCCCTGCTTTAAGTCAAATAATTTGTTGTCTGCAGTTTGGGATATTGATCGTCGATCAAAAATACGAACTTATTTCTAGAAGGCATCAAAATCATACAGGACAGAGTCATTGTTATTTACCAAAGACATTGACCAAGCCGCTCAGGTAAGACAATATGAAGGCCACTTTTGACTGATCTTCCTTGAAGATTATGGGCCTACACAGCAAGTGTAAAGAGCACTGGGTAAGGAATATCTGAGCCTTATGAGGATCCCCACCAAATCATTCTGGGGCTGCCAAAGGAATTGTGGGGGAAATAGCATGTATAACCTGAGTAGTAAGCTCAGTGGCAGAAGGGGCTGGTGAAAAGGACTGAGTCTTACTCTCCTTTATCTCAGAAGGGTTACTTAACGCAAACTCTATAAACTTTTGCCGTAAGAATAAAGCCTCCTGGCGAGACTTCCTTATCTCTTCCCTAAAGGATTTATTTTCTTCCATAGTATCTCCCAATTGCTTTTGTATTACATCCAAAACAGATGCCAAAGCCTTTACATCTAAACCCTCAGCCATTGTGTTCAGGTGGAAGTTTGTGATGGCACTTCAATCTGTCAAGTACCTTCTCAAACTGTAGCTTCCACAGGAGCCGATGCAAATTCCTCAATTCCTGACTCCCCTATCTTCTAAGTAATAGTACTGACTGACTGCTGATTGATGAAGATAAATTCTGATATTTTCTTGCTTTACAGGATTGCCGACAGGAACTATGGTGATAAGTACAATTATATATATATAATCCCACCTCCATCTCCTCTTCTTGCGTGTCAAATAATGTTCCTTTATTGGTTCTCACTGTATTTAAGGTAAGTTGTCTGACTCTTTTCTTTATGTTCTCTACTTTCTTCTCTTGTCTAATTTCTTACTCTATCCTATTCTTATTGACAGAATTTTTGGTAGATACTATTCTCTCTCTTAGGTCTCAAATATTTCTTGCAGCTCAAATACTGTCCACCGTCTATTTTACCTATGTCAGAGATACTGTTTCATGCAAAACTAATTCACTGTATACAAAAGGTTGCTGGAAACTCAGTTGTCCGAAGAAAACGGCTCCAAAAGCCCCAAATTCGTTGAATCTTCAATATTAATAGTTGCGCTAACGAAACACTTCCATTCTCTCCAAAATTTCGGTTAAAGTGCGTAGATCTGCTCGCGAGCGATTGCCTTAGCAGCTGTGATCGCTCGCGAGTAAAAAACTAGACCGCAAACTTCCGACTAAATCAGGTGGCAGCCATATTGAAATTCCACGGCCAAGCACCCAAAAGAAGTCGCATCAGAAAGCATACCAGAGTCAAAGGAATAACTCTGCGCAATCTGCCATAACAAGAAAAGGTGTGCCAACGTCTAAAAGAATGTGTGACCTGACTAGGAGTTAATCTGAAACCTTCATTACTGACAACCAGGGATCTTGCCGGTGACGTTAAGTATATTAACCCCTTGCATGCTGATGACGGAGCGGTTCCGTCATCAGCTACGGGTGAGCTGTGCTGATGACGGAACCGTTCCGTCATGACTCCGCCCGCGCAAGGCGGAGTCAGCATGGCGGGGAATTCCCGCCGCACGCAAGGGGCTAACATATCATCCGCGTAAAGCGAAATCCGGTCTTCCCAGTCCGCCTCCCATTTCATCCCACGTATCGACAAATCCTGCCTTATCCATGCTGCAAGTGGTTCCAGTATTAGTGCGAAGAGGAGCGGAGACAGCAGGCAACCCTGTCTCGTCCCCCTCCCCAATGTAAACTCTTGCGATATACGCCCATTTGCTACCACTTGTGTTAGAGGTGCTGTGTATAATAATTTGATCCACTCGCAGAACTTTGGCCCAAACCCCATCTTTCAGAGTACTGCGAACAGAAACGGCCATTCCACGAGGTCAAACGCCATCGTGGCGTCTAATGAGAGGATGGCCGCATCTTCTCGGATCGTTGGTATCCGAGCCAATATGCCATGTAGGCATCGTAAATTAAGGGAGGTGTTACTTTCCGGCATAAATCCAGACTGATCTGGGTGAATCAGCGTCTTAAGGTGTGGCTGCAATCAGAGTGCCAATGCTTTGGCCATTACCTTGGCTTCTGCGTTAACTAGGGATATTGGGCGGTAGGAAGAGCTAGCCATTGCGGGTTTACCTGGTTTATGTATTGCCACAATCGTGGCCAATCTTTGGTCCTTGGGTAACGTCCCCTGTTCTAGACTTTCATTGTACATATTGAGGAGATGGGGCGTGATCTTCCCTGCCACTTTTTTGTATAGTTCTACCGGCAAACCATTAGGCCCCATTGCCTTACCCGTGTGAAGCGCTGTCAGTGCCACCCCCAAACCCTCGGCCGTAAAGTCTGCTTCCAGCTCTTGCATGGCCTCCAGCGGTAGTGTAGGCATTTTTATATCTCGGAGGAACTGTATGTTTTGAAATAGGTCTTCTTGATCCTTCCTTAGTAGTCTGCCCGGTGCGTAGGTGGTTGTATCTTTTGGCAAATGTGAGTACTTGCCCTCTTTCATAATCAACTTGGTCCCGTAATATTTTCTTTGCTTTTTCTCACAAATTCCCTTTTCAATTTTCTCTAGTTTCTGTTCCATTTTGCTCATGTCATTATCAGATTCCTCTTTGTCAAAGGCCAATCTCAATTTGGCGGTCAGTTCTTCAATTGTTAGTCTTGCACATTCTTTCTTTGCGTACTTCACAAGCAATTTAAGCATTACAGTGGAACATTGGTGACTATTCTCTGCCCACTCTTCTACCAGGTCGGGGTCTGGCTCAAAGATCGCGGGTTGTGAAGAAAATACTCAAGGCCCTCGGAACACGACCGGCTTCCACATATTTTTGTAAGTTGGTGGCCACCATTTGTTCTGTTCGCTTTTTAGCAGTTTCCATAATTGATTCACCTCGTTTTTTTGTTGCTGTTCAAGTTATTACTTGGGCCCGTGGTGCCACTCCTTTCTTTGTCATTTCCCACTGTCTGTTTGTCAAACATCCTACTCGCTGCCTCATTCCTTTTATTATTTCTTGACATGGCCATTTTTTGGTTTGAACTCTGACGTGCCTTCTGCATGTAACACGCTGACGGATTATCCCCAGTGGTTTGAATCCAAATACCGTCCTCCCTCTAGTGCCCGCTTGCCTCCGACTTTAATATGCAAATGGTTATACGGAAAAGCCCAAACAGGTGTTCACTCACCAAATACGGCGCTTCCTGCACAATGTATCAACTCGTGTAGGACTGGGGATTGTCTCTATGCGCGGTCGCGCTTTTGGTGTGCCTGAACTTTATGGAAATTCTTCTTGCATCTGTTGTCCTGGGGTGGGCAGGGGTTATGACAACTCAAATCCACAGCTCCTTATTACAAAGACCCGAGTCCCTTTCAGCGGTGGGCCGTGGCGGGGTCGCAGACCCCTATTATCCACCCCGATTGTTCCTTCAACGTCAACAAAAACCGATGCCACAGCCACTAGATCCTTTGAACAGCGTGTTTTTACAAGAATGGTTTTTAGACAAATCACTTGACGTGTTTCGGAGGGAACCTCCTTTCTCACGAGTATGAGTGTAAGTAATTTACAAGTGTTTATACAGTGTTTGTTCCAGGCAACTTGGATACACCAAGTGAGTTGGCAATTAATGACATTAATTTTCTACACATTTTACATGACCTTGATGGCAACCCATCCATTAACCAAACCCCCACCCCGAACTTGATCAACGACAACATCCGATTGGACCTGAACCACGTTCCGGCCCAAGTCAATATTCTTACCCAAAATCGCTAATGAAGCAATGAGAAGGGAGTAACAAATGAACTCATTAAACTCTCAAAACACAGAAGGTATGCCAGAAATAATGTTTCCACGGCTCAGGTTACAGCCTTACAAACCCTTCAAAAGGATAAGAATATTGTTATGAAAAAATCAGATAAGGGAGGGAAAATTGTGGAGTGGTGTGGCTCACTGGTTAGAGGCGGCAGACCCGGAAGCAGAGGTCGGCCCAGGACCAGGATTTGATTCCCGATGCGGCAGGGTCTTGGGCCATGGTCAGCAGACTCGATAATTCTCGCCTCAGTGCCTACTCCAACCATGGGTCCCACTCAGCAACTCTGGGCAATAGCTTGCTTAATCTCTACTAACGGCCCCATCAGCGCCGGGGACGCTTGTCTTCACCTTGGTGGTGTAGATGAGGGAAATGATTTGTCAACACTCTCAACAAAATAATCTTATCCTTACCTTTACCAGCCATAAAGACAAGGAGAAAATTGAATATCTTGACCTCCTTCTGAGAATCAAAGAAAACAAATTAACTACTCTATTCAGAAAAAAAGACAGCAGGAAATAGCCTGCTTCATGCACACAGCTGTCACCCAAACAGTATCATTAAAAGTATCCCCATGGGTGAGCTTTTGCGAGCCAAACGCAACTGCAGCACCAAAGAGGACTACAAAATACAGAGTGAAGTTATGTGTGAAAGATTCCAAGAGAGAGGCTACACCCCGAAGTGTATTAAACAAGCCATTTCCAAAGTAGAACTTAGAGAAAGGACTGATCTGATTAAAGAGAAAGATGCATCAAACAGTGTGGGAGTAAGGGATACTGTGCGGTTCATAACCATCTATAACCGGCAGTCATGGAATGTCAGAGAGTCCATGAAAAAATTCTGGGGGTCCTTAGAACCAATAGGGATCTCACTGAATGTTTAGAGGAATTCCCACAAATCACATACCGTAAAGCTAAATCCTTGAAAGATTCACTTTGCAGAGCAGTCACTCCATCCACTATAAAAAAGAATAACATACAAGGTTTTTTCAGTTGTGGTAAATGCAAGGCCTGCAATTACAGTGTGAATATCAAGGAAGTAAAACTGTCACCACATTGCAGACCTTTTAAAATCCTCAAACACTATTAATGCAACACGGAATTTGTGGTTTATGCCCTGAGGTGTCCTTGTGACAAGTACTATATTGGCAGTACATTACACAAGGCCAAGAAACGAGTCCTGGAACACCTCAGGGCAAAAAAAACGACAGAAAATACCCAGTTGCAAGACATTTTGCCTCTCACCACAATGGCAATGATGTGCTTATCACATTTTGTGTTCTTGACAACATCCCAACTAGAACAAGAGGGGGCGACAAAGTACTGGGACTCAGGAGACTAGAATCTAGAATGATCATAAAATATCATATCATGCAACCTGAGGGGCACAATTGTGATGACGGGTTATCGACACACTTGGGCTAACAAAGTGCCAACCGATACCACAGAATCACTATTCTGAGAGCTGTTTCAATGTTGACATCCATTAAATGTTTTTATAACCCTCTTCCTTTTATAAATAACTGTTAGTGTATGTAAATAAGTGATTATAATGTTTCATTAGGATGTTTCACCCTGGATTATTTTATTAACTTTTACAGATCCACTGCAAGGTATAGAAGGAGAGTGAAATGCAAGACTGACAAGAATATTGTTTTCTTTCACGTGAATTAATCAAGGAATAAACGGACGTAAGAGCACCTGTTACTAGAGTATGAAAGCAAATAGAGCACCCACTTGGGTTGGGCAACAATGCCATTCTGGCTGTGGCAAAAAAATGCCACATCCAACCGAGTCTGAACTTGTAGCAACAATTAGGTGGTCATATACAATACCCCCCCAGCCCACTAAGGCTTAACTTAGTAGTGCAGTAAGATATAGGAAGCACCCTGATGCAAGGTGACACAGGGTGCACGTTCATCGAGTAGCACTTTTAATCTTTCAGTTGCAGCCCCAGTATATTCCTGAGTGAAGGGCATTTTTGTAATCTGTCAGGCAGTTAAATAATGGCCATGCCCACATGGGCTATACCCACATCCACTTGGTGAACAGTAAAGTTTTGTTGAAACTTTATCGCTCTGTCCACACGAGCCAAGACAATCTTTGTTGAGAACAGATGCAAAACTATTAATTGCACACATTGATTTTGTAAACAATGAATACGCTTTGAATTTAATCTCAATGAAATGTTTTTCATTTAGATAAATTTCAAATTACACGTGATGTATTTTGTACGAGAATTTACGTGAAGTCTGCCCATCTAGCTCTGTTTTCTCACATATGCCGTTGAGTCTGTTTTCACTGTCTATTATGCAGAAGTCACGAACACTGTATAAACACTTGTAAATTACTTACTGTTAGATCTGGGGGTCTCTAGTTTGCAATGGTTATCACCTTTGTCCAAATAGGGATGCTTACTTCTAAGTCAGGATAAGGGGATTACACTCCTTAATAACCCCTGCTCACCCCCTTGGTAGCTTGGCACGAGCAGACAGGCTTATCTCAGAGGCAGTGTGTTAAGCATTTGTGAATATACACAGTAATACAGTGATAACATTACAGATGGACACAACACAGGTTTTATAAAAGTAACTATTCTTTATATAGACTTAAACACAAGACCACAAACGACAAAAATCCACAATACTACACTTAAGATTACTTAAAAGATGATTAAAGTCTCTTAGTTCAAGTTGTTGGTAAATGCGACAAAGTTCTCAACAAAGTACCTGGATGCGTAACGCAAAGTGAACAAAAGGCTTGCAAAAGGGAAGATGCGTCGGTTTCGTGAGCCAGGGGAATGGTTGAGTCCTGCCTCAATGCTTGCGCAGAGTAGGGGACTCATCGTGAGCCTTACCGGTGCGGAGGTGATGAGTAGATTCGAGGCCTGCGGGCCTGTTGTGGTGCGCAAGGTGGCGCCTGGATGCGATGATCTGGTTGCGATGCGAGGAGATGGCGCCCTTGATGCAGCGATGCGATGACGTTGCGATGATGCCCTGGCAGACTTGCGACAACTCTGTACTTTGGAGCCGCGACAGGCCTTGCAACACGCTTCTCCGGTGATGCGATGGCGACTCTCTCAATGGGGTCATGCTTCTATGGTGATGCCACAGCAGGCAGCTTCGATGAACACGCTTCCAGGAAGATGCGACGAAGGCTCGCTTCTCCGGCGTTGCGATGATTTCATCTGCGGGGCCGACACGCTTCTTCTTGATGCGTCACACTTCCAGCTCCAAGCTGCAC
Organism: Lissotriton vulgaris; assembly: GCF_964263255.1. Lineage (NCBI taxonomy): Eukaryota > Metazoa > Chordata > Amphibia > Caudata > Salamandridae > Lissotriton > Lissotriton vulgaris. The sequence continues at coordinate 1,213,816,544 of NC_141696.1, forward strand.
GCAAGTGTCTGGAGTCAGAATTCCCAGCAAGAAAATTCAGGAGGGAGCTGGAGGTGAAGTCTTTTGTCCCTGAGACTTCAGCAGGAGGCAAGCACAGTTCAAGCCCTTGGAGAATATTCTGTAGATGAAAGTCCTTACAAAGTTCCTTCTCCTTTCCCTTGGCAATGAAGCAACCACTGCAAGCCAACCCAGCAAACAGCACACTGGCAGAGGGGGCAGTCTAAACTCCTGCAGCTTCCTTGGTTCTTCTCCTTGGCAGAAAGGTTTCTTGTTCCAGAAGTAATCTAATTTCTTGGGATCAGAGTTCCAATGTTTATACCCCAAAATCCTTTGTTCTCTGAAGGCAGGGAGGCCTCTGCCTAGTTCAAATCAGTTCCTGAGCACTTTGTTTACAAGACTCTCTTCTTCCTTTCACTGTGCAGGGCAGAGACATCAGCCACCCACAGGGGGTGGAGCCAGCACAGGGGAGGGAAAATACAGCTCTGGAGCACTCTGTTGAAATGATTCCTCCTCTCCTTTCACAGTGCAGGGCAGAGACATCAGACACGCCACAGGGGATGGAGCCAGCATTGTAGAGGGAAGGCCCAGCCCTATTCAGGTCCCAGGTGCAACTCCTCCCTCCCATCTAGATGCAGATCGCTCTATTCACCACTGGGCTGCCCCAGTCTGTCTCCTGGAATCCCCCAGCCCTGTCACACACAAACCAAGACAAGGAATACACAACCCAGCAGAGGCAGGCTCAAATGGTTAGGCAAGCAAATAACTGCTTTCTAAAAGTGGTATTTGCAAACACAGAATACTAAAATAAACTTTACTAAAAGATGTACTTTATTATTCTAAGTTCGGGCATACTAAATTCGAATTTCTACCATGTTCCCTGAGTCAGTTAGGATTATTAGAATGTAATAATCTAACTGGCCATTCTGACCTACGAGAACAGGTAGCCTTCAATAGTAAAAAACGAAAATGGCTGTAATTCACTATTAGAACATGCTACACACATCAGAGCATGTCCTACCTTATAGTTACACTGCACCCTGCCCTTGGGTTACCATAAGGGTGTCTACTATGAAGCAAAGGGAAGGTTTAGGGACTGGCAAGTGGGTGCACTTGGCAAAGTCGACATGGCAGTGCTAGACTGCACACAGGCCTTGCAAATGGCAGGCCTGAGACACACTTTACAAGCTGCTTCTGTCGGTGACACAACCAGTGCTGCAAGCCCAGCAGCAGCATTTGCTTCACAAGCCCTGGACACACATGGTGCACTGTACTAGGGGCTGATAGAAAAAATCTAATAACCCAATCATGGAATCCAATCAATACATTCATTTAACATAGGGAGTACTTGCAGTGTGGGACTGATTAGCAGTGGCACAGTGCCCAAAGCATAAATCCAGCAAAAACACATCAAAACAGAGGAGGCAATTCATCAAAATGGAAGGGAGACTCACGCCAATGATGTCAGGTCTAACACTTACAGTCGTACTCGTGAGAAAGGATGTTCCCTCCGAAGCGCGTCGAGTGATTTGGCCAAAAACCATTCTTGAATAAACACGTTGTTCAAAGGATTTAGTGGCTGTGGCATCGTTTTTTGCTGACGTTGCAGGAACGATTGTGGTGGATAATAGGGGTCCGCAACCCTGCCACGGCCCACTTCTGAAAGGGGCTAGGGTCTTTTCGCGACAAGGAGCTGTGGATATATATATATATATATAGATATATATCTGCCTCAGACCGAGTCCATCAGCAGATAACGACTCCTGCCCTGCCGGAAAGACACCTCGACACGGACCTTTAGGTTGGTGCAAATTTATTTTAAATTGTTGCAGAAATATGCCGCATGACGTTTCGGCTCCATGAAGCCTTGTTCACATGACAACGTAAATCTTAAAAGTGCTCTTTTTAAAGTGACAGTGCATGTTTGAAATTCACCCCGTGATTGCTCATTTCATAGACAAGGAAGACATTTTTTTAGCAAAAAATCACGGCTGACATATCTATACAGGAGTTCACTTATTTTGCGCAGTGTTAAAATAACAAAGTACACAACATCTTAAATACATTTGCTGATGGTGTATAGAATTTGTTATGACAATATTCCTGACATACAGATATCCTCCAAAAATTTCATTTGGTGTGTCACATGGAGTACTGAAAAGATAATACCGGCATAAACGACCCTGCGGATTGTTCGTATAATACTGAACAAAATCCTAACGTATTTCAACTGCATATAAGTTAGATCAAACCTATTGGCATAATGTACATGAAAATGGATATCTGGTGAATTAACAAATACTTAGTGCACACTATCCATAATAGGATGACTGCCATATAAAGTGCAAATGTGCAAAATAGTGCAAATACGCAATGTAAACATGTAAGTGAAACACACTATCCCGGTGTCACACGACAACCCTATTGCACTTTGCAGAAAAAATAAATTCATGATACAATACTCAGTAATGGTTATCATCCTAACATTTGACACATTCTCTAGTGTCAGTCATAAGTAAATACTATCCTTAGTTAGATGGCTGCCATAAAAAGTGAAAATTTGCAAAATAGTGCAAAAAAGCAATGTAAACATGTATATAAAATACACTACCTGGGTGTCATACGACTCCCCTATTTCATATAATACCAATGAAAAGATGAACTGCAGAAAAAATGAAAGCATGGGACAGTACTCAAATAGCTCAAATGGTCTTCATCCCAACATTTAACACAATATTTAGTGCCAATCATAGGTAAAATACCCCTGGAAAATAGCAGCATGGGATAGATTCTTATGTAATAAGCTGAAGTAAAGTGCAAATGTACATGGTTGTGCAAAACTACAATGTTGGCTAAGATGTCAATTCCAACTAATAATATGTTCCGGTAGGGCTGAAGCCTTGATTTCTTCGGAAGAAAGTATATGGTGGCCATTTTGGGATGTGTAGTTTTTAAATATTTGATTTCATCCTCATCTAGAAGATTTTGCTTTAACCAACCATCTAATTTCAAGTCTAATTCCTCCTTCCATTTCGATGTGGGATTACCTTGTAGTTTGATGTAGTAATCCTTGTCTTTGAGTTGTGAATATGCTTCCCGCATATATGCTTCTTTCTCCAGGATAACGACTTTTAAGCCTTTGTCAACCATTTTTATTTCTATGGTCTTATCAATTTGCAAGTTGATCAATGCTTTTTGTTCATCTCTCATTTGATGAAAGAAACTACACATCCCAACATGGTCACCATATACTTTCTTCCGAAGGTACATAAGCATCCCACGAAACCACCAGGGAGGCCAATAATCTCAGCCAAGGAATCTTTATTAGAACCCATGGCAAATTATCTGAATATATTTCTGTTACCATATGTGAAAGGACTAACGTCATACCTCCAGGATACTGGTGATCTATTAAGGCACCTCCACGAGACCCCTTGGCAATCGACATATAAACTAATCACCATGGATGTGGTGTCATTTTACTCAAACATTCAGAATGACATCGGCCTAAGGGCATGTGGACACTTCTTAGCAGAAAGAAACATTCAATACACTAATCACAACAAAATGCTTATTGAAATGGTCAGAATGTGCCTTGAACAAAATGCATTCATGTTTGTCGATCAGATTTATAAACAGACAAAAGGGATGGCGATGGGATTTTCTTTCAAGATTGGGCGTGGAACAGTAGCAATGAAAGATTCCAGAATAAAACAGCAATGTGGCTGCGTTACATTGATGATCTGCTCTTGGTCTTGGATGGGAGTAATGAAGAATTTGGTGAATACTTCAAGATCCTAAACAGTTCAGATTTCAACCTGAAATTCACCTATGATATAAGTGAGACAAAAGTAATATTTCTTGACACAGAAATCTACATTGACAATAACGAGATACACACAACATTACATCGCAAAATAACAGCTACAAACTCAGTGCTACATGCACAAAGTTTCCATAAAGTCAGTCTCATTAACAACATTCCATGTGGAGAGTTTTTGAGAATCAAGCGAATATGCTCAGATGATAAGGAGTGGCAAAAACATCGCAAACAAGCTGAATTAAGATTAAAAAAATCATACAATCAAAGTCCGATTGACACGGCCCTGAGGAGAACTGAATCTCTAACAAGAACGGAGTTGCTTAAAGCAAAGACCAAAGAAAATGCAGAAGAGAATCAGATCAGACTAATAACAACATTTTCCACTGGCAATAAGCAAATAATCCACATTCTTCGAAAAAATTGGCATGTCCTACAGATGGACAGTACAGTAGCCAGAATTGTGGGGGACCATCCAAACATCACCTATAGAAGGGCGAAAAATCTGAGGGACAGACTGGTTCACAGTCATTTTCCACTTCCCAAAAATCTGGATATCTGGTTGAAACCCAAGTGCTTTTTTAAGTGTTCAGGTTGCAAAGTTTGTAAAATTACAGTAAAGAAAAAAGAAATACAGATGGCAAATAAAAAACATGGAAAATCAATCATCTTATAAACTGCAAGAGTCAGTTTGCAATCTACATACTCGAGTGCCCATGCTCGCTAAAGTACGTGGGCAGCACAAAAAATGAACTAAAAAAACGCATCCTTGAGCATGTGAGGGTGACAGTGAATTGCGATCGAAGCAATGGTGTCGCAAAACACATGGAAAAAGAACACGCCAGTAACTGGAAGGAATTAAAATTCTATGCCATATAAACAGTGGGACCAAACCAACGCGGTGGGGACCGTGAAAGAACTTTAAGACAAAAGGAGTCTAAACATATCCTGAATTTTAGAACTCTTACCCCCCGTGGTCTGAACCAGGATGAAGAACTACATTATCATCTCTAAAAATCCACGCTATGACCATCTACATATGAATAATGAAAAGTTTTCTTCCCGAATTTCTATTAAATCAATTGTTTTTCTACAAAAACTTTTAGCACGTATTCACTATAACCAATTTTCAACACACAATCATAGCGCTTTTAATGAACTGGTTAAGGATAGTACATAAGAATTAACTAATTGCGCAGGAACGACACATGCCAGATTTATTACACCCACTGGAGGGAACAGTAAGAATGGCAGAAGTAATCACATCACTATAATTGTGCACTAGAAACAGGGAGTGATGTTATTAGAACACCAACATAATTATATATGACTAGACCCACTGGAGGGACAGATGTAATAGCATAATAACAACACATCAATGATCTGCCTAATAATACCACTAAAGCTAGAAATGTAAGGGTAAGCGGTTATTAACGATAGACTAGTTACCTGCTCAAATTGTGTAAATTACATGAAATGAAACAACTTAGTAGTAATATGTACTACATATACCACAAGGCTTAGCGGTATGAACGGGAAGTGGAAATACTTGACAGCACTTCCTGCTTTACACCCCCCCTTTTTTTTTCAATGGCACTTTATTTAAAAACAACCAACACTTTGTATAATCATCTCGTGAGAAAGCGTCGTGTGCCGCGAAACGCGTCGAGGAGTGTTGCTGGAGGCACTGTTATGATAATAAAATAGCAGTAAGCACTTTTTGGTGAATTGTTGTGGTTTGAAAAACCAGAGCGGGGAGTGCGCAGGACCTTTTGTGCAAGCAAAAAATGGATTGATTTATATATATATATATATATATATATATATATATATATATATATATATATATATATATATATATATATATATATATATATATATATATATATATATATATATATGCACAACTTCTCGGATATTTTAATTCCAAAGAAACCGAGCCCAGATCCATCAGCGTGGTTGCAGATATTTATTCTGTTAAATGGCAAACAACTTGCCTGACGCGTTTCGGAGCCACGCTCCTTTGTCTCTGGTCATTTTACTGTTTGTTTTTCAAAGGATTTATAGAAAGTGTTCCCATCACAAAACATAAACATAGGACTACTGCACCACATCTTGGACTTAAGCAGACTTAGGCGGCCATATTGCAGTGGTTACTAATATACATAAATATATACTAATATATATATACTAATATATATACATAAATATATTCAATATTTTTACACAAATGCATTTAGTAATGACTTGCTCATCAGTACATAACTAATAGGCTTATTTGAAAGCGCATTTCATGCCTGATTTTTCAACATAATCAAATCAATTCTCAGTGGTCTGACGTTTTTCTCTGAATACATGGAATAATTGCAGTTCACAATAACGTGTTAAAACTTATACACATTGCCTTCTGATTAACAAAATTCATGCATTGATACATAATGTAAAAAATATTATATCCTTTAGCACCAGTGGGCATGTATTAAATTATGGGTATATAAATTCCTTCCTATTAAGTATACCAGTCCATTCAATGTTTTTACTCTGGACACATGTTGCTTAAGTCACGATTCTCAATTCTGCCTCAGTGGGCTATTTACAATTCATCTTGTGTACCATTAGCCTTCTAGCTACCAGTCGCATATTATGAAGATGGTGTCTCCGTCTCCTATAATATAAAAACATAAGTTTGATCAGTGATCACCTAACACCTATTTGAAATACTTACAAACTACTTCAGGACTACACAGTTCATTATGACAGTACATTCTATATTTGTCCTAGGTGAACCGACAGTTCCTCATCTGTGTTCAACCCTAATGGACACTTAGTCCAAGAATCATTCTTTATTCTAAGCGTCTAAGTTCTTTTAATCTGTTTCCACCTCTTTCTGAGATGGCTATCCTGTCCAGAGCACAGTATTTAAGCATACTGACATTCTTGTTGTGAGCATCTTTAAAATGTTGAGGTATTGGATACTGCTTGTCTTCATTGACAATAGCCCTTCTATGTTACAAGATGCGTTTTTTTTACTTGGTGGATAGTAATACCAATATAGATCATCAGACAGGGGAAAATCAAAGCATAAAAATAAAAATACAATGTGCATGTCAAATGTTTGTTTACAATAAAGGTTTTCTGATTTTTTGATAGTTCAATTAGTTTCAAGTTCACACTATTTTTGCAGGGTTTACAGGATCTGCAAATAAAGAATCCCTTTATCGGCTGACCCCGTCCAGCAGTCTGTATTTCACTGCTACACAGAATGTCAGTTAGGGCAGTGCACTTTCTAAATGTTATTCTCGGGTTGTCACCTACATGTTTTTTAAGGGTCTCGTCGATACCTAGGACATTCCAAAACTTTTTGAGACAATGTCTGACCTCCCAATGCTGGTTGCTATATGTGGTTATGAATCTTACGGGTGATTTAATATTGTCCTTACATTTGTCTTTTAATAAATCCTTCCTGTTGACTAACTGAATTTTTTCACATGTTTGATTTATTGTTTTCATGGAGTATCCTCTCTCCTTAAATCGAGTTTTCATGATTTTAATTTCTTCCTTAAATCAACCTCTGAACTGCAATTTTTCCTTGCTCTTGATAGCTCACCATATGGGGTACTATTAACCAGATTTCTCGGATGGCAGCTGTCTGCATGCAGCAGACTATTACCCGACGTTTTCTTCCTAAACAGTCTGCTTTCCAATTTGTTTACATTCACTCTAAGCTCTACATCCAGAAATTCAATTTTAGTCTCATGGATAGTACTTGTGAATTTCAAGTTCAGAATATTATCATTCAAAATTTCTATGAATTTCATTGCTTCCATTTCAGAGCCTCGCAAAGAGGAGTGCAGGCGTAACCGGCGCTTCTGAAAGTGAAGCGGCAGCTTAGGTAAGGCTTGGGGAGCGCTGGAGAATACGGGCGCTGGAACTTCTGTGAAATTAGAAGATTTCAAATAGCGATAAGCAATGTTACCAGCAAATAGGGAGGCTACACGGGGACAGGCAGCAGAGCAGCTGTTCATCCCGAAACCGAACAGTGTGGGAACTGTAGAAGGACAAAGGGAAAACATTGAAACTGTATCACAAAATAAAAAAGTTCTCGGGGACAAATTGTGGAAAGCTGCAAAGTTAGAGCAGGTGAAATGGTGGGAGGCTATAGCCCTCCAGAAATATGTTGACGCTAAAATGGTTCCCAGGGGATTGAGAATATTTATAACACCGACTTTTAACGATCCTGACCCCGAATTAATAAATGAGTGGACTGTTAATAACCATGAATGTTCCACAGTGATGTTAAAGTTACTAATCAAGTATGCCATAAAAGAAACACAATTTTTAGCACCAGAAAGTTGTCTTCTCTGTTGAAAGATCTGTACACAGAAAGTGAATTTGAGGAGGCGATAAAAAAGCTGAATTTAAGATTAGAAAAAGCCAAAGAAGAAATTGAACTTAAAAAACAACGTCAATTCTATAGAGACCAACAGGACTATGAACTAGGACAAATCTTTACATTTGGTAGAAGATCTGACCATTTGAGAGATACCAATCTGAAGACTGTGGGAAATCTGGCAAAATCACAACCAGTACTCCTCTTGTGGATTTCCTTGTTTATAAACTTGGTCTTCAAATCTTTCCCCACATCGGCAGTTGACAGTTGCTGGTCCTCCGACCGCTTGAGCTTCCACCAGACTGCCGGGTACTCCTTGAATCCCAGAAATTGTTTCCACTTTGTGTTTTCAGGTCGCGGTTTGCGGGCAGAGTATTTGTTCAAACTTTATTCGAAAACTGGATCGCGATCCTTCTGCCTCTTACTGGCGCGGGCTTGGGTTGAGGTAGCCAACCTCCCAAATGCACAACTTCTCGGATATTTTAATTCCAAAGAAACGGAGCCCAGATCCATCAGCGTGGTTGCAGATATTTATTCAGTTAGATGGCAAACAACTTGCTCGACGTGTTTCGGAGCCACGCTCCTTTGTCACGAGTCCTTTTACTGTTTGTTTTTCAAAATATATATCGAAAGTGTTCCCATAACAAAACATAAACATAGGAATACTGCACCACATCTTGCACTTAAGCAGACTTTAGCGGCCATATTGGAGTGGTTACCTTATACATATTTAAACCGGTATACATAAATATATTCAATATTTTTACCCAAAAGCATTTAGTAATGACTTGCTCATCAGTACATAACTAATAAGCTTATTTGAAAATGCATTTCATGCCTGATTTTTCTTAAATATAATGAAATCAATTATGACCCACGATTCTCAATTCTGCAAGGAACAGGTGTCCGGAGTAAAAACATTGAATGGACTGATATACATAATAGGAAGGAATTTATATACCCATAATTTAATGCATGCCCACTGCAGCTAAATGATATTATATTTTTTACATTACGTATCAATGCATGGATTTTGTTAATCAGAAGGCAATGTGTATAAGTTTTAACAAGTTATTGTGAACTGTAATTATTCCATGTACTTGAAATTAAATGCATTTTCAAATAAGCTTATTAGCTCGAGCGGTCAGAGGACCAGCAACGATCAACCGCCGACGTGGGAAAAGACTTGAAGACCCGGTTTGTAAACAAGGAAATCGGCAAGCGGAGTGCAGGCGTAACCGGCGCTGCTGAAAGTGAAGCGGCAGCTGAGGTAAGGCGTGGGGAGCACTGGAGAATACGAGCGCTGGAACTTCTGTGACATTAGAAGATTTCAAATAGCGATAAGCAATGTTAACAGCCAATAGGTTGGCTACTCGAAAACAGGCAGCAGAGCAGCTGTTCATCCCAAAACCGAACAGTGTGGGAACTGGAGAAGGACAAAGGGAAAACTTTGAAACTGTATCACAAAATAAAAAAGTTCTCTGGGACAAATTGTGGAAAGCTGCGAAGTTGGAGCAGGTGAAATGGTGGGAGGCTACAGCCCTCCAGAAATATATTGACGATAAAATGGTGCCAAGGAGCTTGAGAATATTTATAACATCGAGTTTTAACGATACTGACCCCGAATTAATAGAGGAGTGGGCTGTTAATAACCATGAATGTTTCACAGTGATGTTAAAGTTACTAATCAAGTATGCCATAAAAGAAGCACAAAGTTTGGCAACAGAAATGGAAAAGTTGTCTTCTCTGTTCAAAGATCTGTACACAGAGAGTGAATTTGTGTTCTGCGACCAGTCGAATCCTCAGGGTTGGTTCGATGCTCAAATAGTATCCATTTCTAAACTGCCCCAAATCTGCTATGTATATTACGCAGACTAAAGGATGGTTAAGCGAGGGAAAAATGGATATAGTCAGGAAGGAAAGGATGGGAACAGCGGGGCGGGAGACCTTTGAAGACACAAGGAGAGAGAAGAACAAACAATTACTAACCACTATAAGCGTGTTTTTTCTTATTGACAATGTATATCAATTGGAGCTACCACTAACCTGTAAAGAAAAATACATTGGAATTCACATAGGAGTTGTGTATCAGAAGTCTTCAAACTTCGGAAGGCTGAAACAACAATGAGGGGTATCAGACTGTGCTCTACGTATTCTACAATGTCCACTTTGAAACATAGAGAAAGCACACTACCTGTCTAACATAGACACCTCTCTTAATTCATACACAACTCCTGTAAAGAAAAGAGAAAAGCATGTAGTTCATGAACATCATATTTTGAGCAAGGCATTTTCCATGTTCCACAGTATTTAACACGATTACTCCAGGTAATAGCTTAATGTTCATCTGAGAGATACGTCACTCTCTACCAAAGGAACATGGACGAAATAAATCACCCAAGACTCCTCGCGTTGAAAATCACCAAAGAAGACAGGAATAGCTGAACAATCCGGGACAATACCAATCACTCCTTGCCCCTTGCTACAGACTTGTAAATACGGTCATAGTTGTCCATAACCAAGGGAGAGATCCCCCCTCGTCTTCAATGCTCACAACAAACTCGAACAGTACCAGGGTTTCAAAGTTCTTCAAAGCACGATCCCGTGCAAACAAAAGAAAAGCGCCGTTTGTTTCCACCACAAACACGCTTAAACGAAGCTCAGGCAAAGTACTCCAATGGTGGTGCCACAGGCACCCTTACCAGCCGCCAACAACTCTGAATCTCCAAACTCCAGCCTCCAGTGCACACAATAATCGGCAGCGTCCTGCCCGGTCTCCGTGCAGATATGCGCTGTCGTCACGTGACCCGGAAGTATTCCGATCACGTCGCGCATGGCGCTACCGCTGCTGGGCAATGTAGTTTGAGACGGCTGTGCCCTCGTACGCTCAGTGCCCCCTAACAATTTGAGGGGGAGATAAAAAAGCTAAATTTAAGACTAGAAAAAGCAGAAGAAAAAATTAAACTTAAAAAAGTACTTAAATTCTACAGAGACCAACATGACTATGAACTAGGGCAAACCTTTACATTTGGTAGAAGATTTGACCATTTGGAAGAAACCAATGTGAAGAATGTGGGAAATCTGGCAAAATCACAACCAGTAGCAACTACAGATCTAAATGAGCCTGCTAATGTAATAATAGAAACTCCCAATGAAGAATCTGCAAACACTGCCACTGTGGTAACAGAGGTGAGATTGGAGCAACAAACTAGAGTAAAATCCAAATTTTTAAAGGAGTTCGACGTGATGGCCATAGCACACCAAGGACAAGGAAGTCCAGGACCCCAGGGGAACAGAGGTCGTGGTCGATGCGCCAGAGGAGGAAGAGGTCAAAGCGCAAAAATGCAAGGGAAATTGGACTTGTATGTGGGAATGACAACACAAGGAAAATCTGCCAACATGTAATGGATGAACTCACTATGGTAAATTTATCTGAAAACCACCAAACGGTTGATCGCCAAGAACTGGGAAATCCTGAAAAGCGATACCGTAATAGGGAGCAGTATTCCTGAAAGGCCTAATATAACATACCGGAGTGGAAGGAACATCAGGGACATGCTTGTCCATAGTGACATCACTACATACACCCCTAGAAATATAAAGGGTCTTGAAGGTTTCTATCCGTGCGGCCACTGCAAGGCGTGCAGCAACAGTACATCACAAAAGAGGGTCACACACAATGGCGTGAGCAAGAATATCACCCAATTCCTAACCTGTAGTACCATATACATGATTTATGCCATAGAATGTACCTGTAAACTATGGTATATAGGTAGCACTACGTGCATTGCAAAAAAACGCATTCTCGAACATTGTAGAGCGATCACGAATTTTGATCCCTAATACCCGGTAGCGCGACATTTTAGGGAGAAACATTTTTCCAACACTAGAGAGCTATGTTACATCCTACTTGAACAAGTAGAGAGAAATCGCAGAGGGGGCAATAGAGCTCTCAAGCTCAGACAACCTGAATCTAAGTTGATCATAGATTTCCAAACAAAGACCTTGGGGGGGGGGATCAACCAAGAGGAAGAATTATCTGTACATCTTAAGGAGTGAAGTATTAAGATGCTAGGTCACTATCCTTGGATCATGCTATATACTGAATTGACATATGTTCATTATCTCATGACTGTGTATTACCCATACACCAGTAAATGTTTTTCTATATTTTGGCATTAATAGCAAGGCTGTTTTGCCCTGTTTTTTAATCACTGCTTTCTAATCGTGTTTTTATATCTTTCTGTTTGAAGGAAGGAAGGAAGGGGCCCTTCTCACCTGCATTCACCTGCACGAGCTGTTGAACCTTTCTCTCTTCACTTCCTTCACGAGCAGGAGATTCTGGGGACATGGTAACAAACCGTATACTACCACAACAGGTCCTTTTTGACAAGACACAATTTTGGTATTGGGGGAGGGGGCATGCTCCGATGTTCCATGATACCACCTTGGGTCGTGAGACTACACTGACCATTTCACAGGACGGCTTACATTACCGCCTACCCACACTTTTTCTATTGTACCCTATGGCACTTGCCAACAGGGCCGGCATGGCCTTTTGGAGCTTATTTGCACTATGCAGACATGTGAGACACACATAGAGGCGCGACACACTGTCCACCCGGAGTGTACCTGGCTTCATATCCTATTGTTGTAGATCCAGCTTATGTGGCGGGTATCTTTCTCTTTTTGGAGTCCAATCTCTGCCACATTATATGGGTGGCATTGGTATTTCCATCTCTTAGGCACACTGTATTGGGTCCGTGACATGCACTTGCGCAAATTTTGTCTAGATGCCTTGACAGGAAGCAGTTACCCATCCCTAGAAGCGTTGTTTAGAAACTCCCATTACCATGGAAACTATACACTGAGGTCGCTGACTCGCACTGCGCGCACTTGCGGTGTATGTGCATTTTCCAAATTTATTGTTCTCTTACTTGAGAACACTCATGGGGTCCCTGGCATGCACAGGACATATTAGCGGGTGATTTCTTCTGCCCAGACTCGCCGCACCAGGATGTACCTCATACGCCCTCACCACCATTGTTCTCCAGTATTGCATGACGTACCTTTTCTTGTGTACACATTTGTGAATTATTATTAGTATTTTGTCACCACTGTTTTACTTGAATTTGTGGATTATAAATACCGGGGATGTAGCTAGCAATCTCCCTGATACCTATACATGAGTGGCAGATGGAATTATTCTGCACATTACTGTGTTTGTATTTCACTTTACTTTGGTACACACCGTGTATGTGACATCTAAAAATGGCGGGGAGAGAACCCGGCAGCTGTCTTCTATTTTATTGGTACGCCATGGTATTCAGGTTCGTTTCTATGGTGCCATTGTACATGTCATCAAGCCTTTTGGTGAAACGCGTTGTGTGCAATAAACAGCAGTTTATACCACTATTCCATGGATTCTGTATTTCCTGAGAGCGTGTGTACTTTGGAAGCAGAGACGCATATATATACATATACATATATATATATATATATATATATATATATATATTTATATCCAAGCTCCGGTTACACCAAACAAACGAGTCACTCTCAAAAGCGGGTGCTGTAACGCGATGGTGTCCGCGTGTAAAATAACAGCTCCAATTTCCTAGCAATACCCAGCCGGGTTTAGGAAAAAACAGCATTGTCGGGTACAGCAGAATATCAGCAAAGGGTTTTATTCAGAAAAAACGCGTTTCGGGAGCAAAATCCCTTCGTCAGTGTTCACATCAGAGAACGCTGTGCAGCACCATTATCTATGTTTGTAAGAGTAATGAAAACAAACAATGGACTTCGCCACAAAAGCAATTTCTGCCTGCATAATAATATCTTTCTCTTTCAGGACATCATATATCGACAACTCTCTGGTATGGCTATGGGCTCCTGCTTCGCCCCAGCTATGCAAATTTATTCGTAGGCTGGTGGGAGGAGCAGGTAGCCTGGGCCCCCAGAAACGCCACATGGAACAACAAAATGGTGGCATGGAGCAGATATATAGACAATCTGTTCCTGGTGTGGGACGGGTCTATAGATGAGGCTAACCAGTATATACAAGTGCTTAATGACAATGAGTGTCACTTAAGGTTCACTGGTGAAGTGAATAGTGAAAGGGTCAACTACCTGTACCTACAAGTGAGTGTAAGAGAGGGACGTATCTGCACACAACTCTATCGTAAACCGACTGCCAGAAATAACGTATTGCACGCTTCAAGCAGTCACCCCTGTAAACTTATTAACAATATCCCTTACGGGGAATTTTTACGACTTAAGCGCAACTGCAGTCTAACTGAGGACTTTGAACAAGCGGTCACCGATAGTGTTGAGAGATTCCTGAGGAGAGGGTATAATTTGCATCTCCTTCAGGATACTTTGAGTAAATCCAGGAAACTACCCCGTACTACCCTTTTTGTTAAAAAAACAGGTTCAACGACAGACGGAAGATTCCGCATGATAACACCCTATTCAGCGGATTCTTTCAAACTAAGATCCATTATGTCTAAACATTGGCACATTTTAAAATCTGACCAAATCGTAGGGCTTGATATTCCTGATGTGCCATTAATAACGTTCAGGAAGGCGAGATCACTACGTGATCAGATGGTTCATAGTTATTTACAACCGCTGGAAAAACAACAAGGGACTTTGAAGGATGTTAAAGGCTTTTTCCCTTGTGGAAAATGCAAAGCCTGTTCAGCTAGCAAGAGAACATTAACGTATGAGATAACAGGCTGTCGAGGTGGCAAGAAAATCAACAAATTTATGTCCTGCCACACTGACCATGCGGTCTACTGTCTGGTATGCCCTTGCCTATTAAGGTACATTGGAAGTACCATCAATCCTGTCAAATTAAGGGTGTTGGAGCATATGCGGGCCATCGTGAATAAAGACTTCTCATATCCGGTGGCCCGTCATTTTGCCATCAAGCACAATAGTGACAGGAATCTTCTGAGATACTTTTGCTTGGACCACGTTGGTGACAGTCCAAGAGGAGGTAATAGACTGCAAACACTCGGGAGATTAGAATCCCGATATATCATTGATTTAGAGACAAGGGCGCCAAGGGGTTTGAACATGGGAGAAGAACTGGCATCTCATTTGGGTTGAAGAGAAGATATCAGTATTATGAATGTGAAATTGCACAGTATGATATTCTGACTTATATGTAAAAATGTGGTAAAGACGGGTTTACGATTGAAGTTGCGCCTAGATGTAAATTTATTGCTGTACATAGGAATTGTTTGTGGTTTGTTTATTCCATGTCAATTACCTGAGATTTCAGCAGCCAATTTAAGGCTGCAATTGCCGATCCACGGCAAGATTTCGCCTGATATGATTATCGAATAATGTGATCATTGCAAGGTTGTTGCGTTGTGTTTCACAACGCCTTACATTCTCAGGATCATTAAGCTTGGATTTATTTTGTCCAATAAGTTATATTGCTTGGTTTTCATGTGAGATCGTATTTGTGCCGATACACGGCGTAATTGATGGTTTAACTGACCTAACTGACATTTTCTTATGAAAAATGTTAAAGTATAACACATTTAAAGATGGCGTGTAAAATTGCGTTTGTGGCGAAGTCCATTGTTTGTTTTCATTACTCTTACAAACATAGATAATGGTGCTGCACAGCGTTCTCTGATGTTAACACTGACGAAGGGATTTTGCTCCCGAAACGCCTTTGTTCTGAAAAAAACCCTTTGCCGATATTCTGCTGTACCCGAGAGTGCTGTTTTTTCCTAAACCCGGCTGGGTATTGCTAGGAAATTGGAGCTGGTATATATATATATATATATATATATATATATATATATATATATATATATATATATATATATATATATATATATATATATATATATATATATATATATATATATATATAATACATACAAAATAAAACCATCAAAATAAAAACAATTCAATAGAAAAAAATAATATGACATATGTAGACAATGAATGAAATATATAAAGATGGATTCCCAAATAACACTTTTATTAAAAATACTATACACATTAAAAGAAAAAGAAAAACATATAATATAAAAAATAAAAAACAAACAATGCAATAAAATCTATTTTACCAATATTATGAAAACTATTGTAGTCTGAGAAAATTAAATGTACTATTCCAACTCTAGTTTATGCAACAGATTGGAAAGTGTTGGATTTCGGAGGGATTATATTTACTCTTCTTACTCCAGTCACCGGAATAGTATGGAAAGTTTTGGACTTCGGATGAGTTAGATTTACTATTCTTAATCCAGTCAGTTTAACAGGAGGGAAAGCGTTGGACTTCGGAGGGGTTAAATTTACAATACCCACTCCAATCTAAGCAACAGTACGAAAAGCGTTGGATTTCAAACGGGTAAAATGTACTATTCTCACTCCAATTTGTGTAACAGGAGGGAAAGAGTTGGACTTCGAGAGGATTACATTTACTATTCCCACTCCTAACAACGCAACAGTAGGGAGAGTGTTGAACTTCAGAGGGATTAAATTTACTATTCTCACTCTAAACAGATGTTTAGAGTAAGAATAAACAGTAAAGAAAGATTTGGATTTCGGAGGTGTAAAATGTACTATTCCCAATCGAAACATCACAAGAGTAGGGAAAGTGATGGACCTTGGAGGGATAAAGGGGCACATGCATCAAGGTAATCATTTGCGATGACTAAGTAGCAAATTTTAAGGATTCGCTATTTGGTAATCGCAAATGCCTATGCATAAAGGATTCGCAAATATTTTTGCGAATCCTTAACATTCCTTAATTGTGAATAGCAAATTGTGATTTGCAATGAAGGAATAACTTCCCATTTATTCATATGGGCCTAGAGGCCCAGGAGAATGAATGGGATTGCATTTGTAATTTGCGAGTACAAAATAGGAACGCGCAAATTGCACATGCAATTTGTAAGGGTGATAGGGGGCCAAAGGGCTACCCTTATGCCACCCAATACAGGTAAGTGTGCACATGTGGCGCACAATCATGCCATAAGGGCATGTTTGAGCGCCACATGGCACTTAGAAAAATGCAAAAAAGAGCATTTTTCTAAGGAATTGCAAATTACCACCAACTTGAAGTTGGTGGTAATTTGCAAATCCTTAAAGCAGGGTCGCAATATTTCCATGCTTCTAGCATAGCATTTAGGGAATCGCAAATTGCAATTCCATGAATGCATTCGCAAAATAGGTCATTGCAAATTTTGCAATGACCTATTTTGCGAATATGCATTTGGGTTGATGCATCTCAAATGCCAAAACACCGGTCGCAAAGGGGCCGATTCTGTGAATCTGTTTGCAACCGGTATTTTGGTTGATACATGTGCCCCAAAATGTGCTATTTCCACACCAGTCTGAGGAACATTAGGGAAAGAGTTAGGATTTCAGAGGAGTGGAATTTACTATTCCCACATCAAACAGTGCAACAGTAGGGAAAGTGTTGAACTGCAAATAGGTTATGTGGGAGGGAGGGAAGGAAAAAGATGCTGGGAGGCCGGATGTGTTTCTCAATCTTGACATATTTATTCAGGGCATATGTGAGTCACTATCAAAGGTGATCTTCTTCTTTACTTTCTTGTAACTTGTCTTTCTTTTCTCCCTCTAGGTCAGCTTCTTCTTCTTCTTGGAAGGTTCCAGTCCACCCAGAGGCTCAGGAAAGGAAGAAGAATGCAGTAAGTATCTACATGGAAAGGGTATGGACAGAATAGTCTCCTTCACCAAACTCCGGTGATATGAAAAAGTGGTGAGACCTTGCCTGTCAGAGGTGGTTGGTGACCGAGAGGCGAGATAGATGAGGAGGTCTGTTCTGCCCCCTTTTCCCACTTTCCTTTTCTTGAACTACAGAAGAGGAACGCTTTCCCTTTTTGAGTCCCGATTTTCTTTGGGAGATTTCCAAACAATATAAAAGCAACATAACAAAAGAAACCAAATTCCAAAAGAGAATGCCTGAAAGCATATTGAGGCAAATAAGACTAGTTGACTCCACTAGCCTTTACAACTCCTTTCAAACACCTAGGCAGGTGAAAACGAAAAGAACGTGGCACGTAGATGGCACCACCTAATTCTCTTAGGGGAGTTTGTATACACACACACAGTCTTGCCCTGAAGGTCCCGTTACCTCTCAACCTAGCCGGCATGCAACCTAACCCTCTCCCTTTCTTAGTTACATACTCCCAGTGCCGCAACTATCCTGAGTTGCAGCAGCTGATACGCGTCCTCCGGAGTCATCGACCACTCCTCACTCCAGTCCTCTGGCACTCGACGTCCCCGGTTTCCGCGGGGCTCTGGAGTTTTCCTACTCTCAAGTTCCCGCCGACTTGCTGCTCTCGGTCTTTTCTGGGTTCAGCTTCCTGTTCCTGGTGGTTTCTGCATCCAGGAGGTCGCTTCCTCTTTAACTCCGTCTCCACTCCCTGATTGATTCTGGGTTCCTTTTGATCTGCCCTCTTCATGTATGGGGCAAGGAGAGTCCGTCCTTGCCTTAGTAACTGCTTGCTGTTCTTTTTTCCAGGTTTGATTTGGTCGATCAGAAGAGGAAGATCCTGGCACGGAAGGTGAGTTTGAAGCCCTTCCCATAGAGTCTCCTGTCGCTTCCTCAGTTTCATTTTACTATTCCTACTGTAGTCTAAACAAGAGTAGGGAGTGTACTTCATTTTAAACACATTACATATATAAGTAACTCCATGAACATAAAATCAAATATTAAACTCTTAATATAATTGTTTTAATTAACATGATATATATATATATATATATATATATACATATATATGTGTGTGTGTGTGTGTGTGTGTAACAAACCTAAAAAAATCAATTTACATAATTACTATTCAATATAATAATACATTTGTAATTGGCAGTGGATTCTTAGTTTCAGGTGTCCCTCATTGTTAGGTCCTGAAGTGGCCCTGTATTGATGGTGGGGTCGAAACGCCGTTGACAAAATCCTAAATCGAACCATTTCCCAGCCCCTACCAATGCACTGGAAGGCTATGATTAATTATTGTAGACTCCTGTGATGGTCGCTTTTCGTATTCTTGAAACCTATTTGTATGTCACAAAACTGTCACTAAATTGATATGTATGTTCTACGTTCACTTGGGACACTTCGCACTTGCTTTGATTAATTTAAAGATGCATTGATATAAATAGTTTGTATTCTGACTGGTCTTGTTGTTGTGTTTTTTCTCTCTTTGACATCACTGTACCCAAGAAAATTGCCATTGTGCTATTGATTATTAAATATCATTTACAATGTCCACAGGAACCATTGTTCCTCGTTCATAAAAGATACCCTGGTTCCTTGTGTGTAGGGTGGCCCTTGTTTCCTCAAACACGATTGATTCATATAGGACCAGTTCTTACAGGGGGTGTCTTTGTCAGAAGGCGTAAAGTTTTGAGATAAGGCCCTTAGCGCCACAGTATGTAGTGCACATCACCTACCATGATATTAGCTTCTCGGTAATCACCAATTTATTAACTGGGAATAAGACCCAGTCCCTCAATTGGAAGCATTGTAGGTATTCAGTTTCCTGCAGTTGGAATTCCTGTTTGCATTGTAGAAAATCTTGAATTCCCCATTCAGGAAATGGTCCAGGAGCATTCTACATCTACCTCTATCCCATTTCCTAAACATTTCTTTAAGACAAACCTGGGAGAACTCCACATTGCCCAGTGGTAACGTGAATGGTGAAAAAGACGTTGTGAGCCTGTCTCCTCTTGTAACTTTGTCCCAGACATTAAAAGAGGTTTTAAGGATTTCTGAGTAGTAGCAGACCTTGGGTCTAGCACTTTTGGGAAGCCTATGAACTTCCCAGAGGGCTCTTCCCATAAATGACATGTCCATATGCACCCAATGGCATTCAGTTTCATATAGGTACCATTCAAAGAATATATATACTTGGTCCACTTGGTAGTAATTCAGGAGGTCAGGCAGGCCCAGGTAGCTGTACTTTCTTGAGGTTTTCATGATGGCCCTAGAAGCCCTCGATCTCCTCCCAGCACAGATAACACTGACTATGTAATGCTGCAGTAGCTTCACATAAGACTCTGGGAATAACACTGGTAGCGCGTGAAAAAAGTAGAGTAGGTGAGGCAAAACATTTTGTTCAATAACTGTCACTCTACCCAACCACGAGACTTACTGCTGTTTCCATTTATGTAGATCATTTCTAATGGCATTCAGTGGGTGAGGATTGTTAGCCGCAAATAAAAAGAAGTGCCATGGCATGAGATACACCTCCAAATATCTTACATTTTCTGCGATGCCCATCTAAATGGGCAGGGGTTGATAGTCTGATCTTTGTGTAATGAGTCAGTTCCACGCAAAGCATATCAGATTCATGCAAGTTTACCTTGAACCCCAATACCACCCTATACTTTTCTAACAACTTCATCACTTGAGGAACAGATCATGGGAGGGCCGTCAAAGTCAGGCGAATGTCATTTGCGAGGAGATGTATAACATTGCAGTTCCTCCACAAAGGGCATTTCCTTTATCCCTGTGTATCTGTTAATAGAGGCTGTCAGAAGTTCAACTGCCAGGAGAAATAGTAGAAGAGAGCTCTGACTAGTCGCTGTTGCAAAAGTAAAACCTTATGACAGTTCCCTGTTTATTAAAACGTGCACCCTTGGGGCTTAAAAACTAGGAAACAACCATTTCAGTATTCAGGGGTAAAAGCCTAGGGCCTTATTTATGAAGGCCTTGTGCCGCCGGTGCGTCACTTTTAACATGGGAAAAAGTGACGCACCGGTGGTGCAATGCTTTCATAAATGAGGCCCCTACTGTCTCCAGAACCTTTTCGAGAAACGGCCAGCTGACTCAGTTGAACACCTTCTCAGCATCAAGTGACAGGATCATCATTGGCCCATGTCAATAGGATGCCTTTTCGATAAGATGAAGGACTCTCCTGATATTATCAGCCCCCTGTCTGTGGGAAACAAAGCTGGACTGCTCAGGATCAATACGATAAGACATGTGGGATAGGACTCTACTCACAAGAATGTAGGTGAATATTTTGGCATCCAAATTTAGTAATGCTATGAGTCAGTGCGCTTCGCAATTCTATACCAGTTTTCCCAGTTTAGGGATTAGATTAGAGTAGTGGTGATTGTAGCCATCGAGGGTGATACCATCTGTGAAGACAGGATGGAGTTTAACAGGGTCACAAGATGCTGAAGCAATGGGGAGGAGTGGTGCTTGTAAAATCGGTTCGTAAGGCCACCCCAGTCCAGTCACTTTATCTGGATGCAGATCTGAGATAGCTTTTGTGATCTCAAGGCAGTTATTAACTCCTCCATGTGGTCCCTGTTTGTTTTCTTAAACTTGGGTAGTTTGGCCCCAGTTATAAAGGTCTCAACGTCCTGCATTGATACAGAGTCTGCTCTATAGAGTGCGGAATAGTAGTCCCAAATACCTGTAGGTTGTCACAGTTTCCCTCCAGTACAATCTCACCCTCTCCCAATCATGCAGGTATCTTTCTGGAGACCGCTTGCGCTCGGAGTCAACAGGCCAGTAGAGAGCCTATCTTAGTAGCTCTTTCGTAGAACTTTTGTTGCAAACATAGTAACACTTTTTCAGATTTCTCCATTTCCCACAGATTGATCATGCTTCTGTGGACCTCCACATCTCAGAGATCTCTAAGGGAGCCCGATTCAGTGGATCAATCCTCAGCATGTTTAGGCTCAACCTACTGCCTTGTGGGCTGGCTCTATCTGCACCAATTGCACCGTCTCAGCTATGCACTAACCCCCTTCATGTTTTAGAGGCAACATTGCTTATATCATTTTCCTGAAAGCACTGTGTAATTTGCATGCTAAGTTCCTGCCAAGAAACCCTATCTTTCAATAAGGATTTGTCACAGTGCCACCTTTGGAGGTTGAGTTTGATGGGCCCCATATTAAATAACCATTGCATGATCTGTCATCGCTATTTTTCTGTGTGCAACAGATTTCGTGGCTTCCCATATGTCTTCTGTTCCTCACAGTTGATCTATGCATGAATAGGATCTGTATATATGTAAGAGGAAAGTACATTCCCAATCGCCTGGGTGCATGATACTCCAAATATCGAGTGGGCCATTGTCCCTGAGGACCTCAATTGACTCTGCGGACATGGAGCCCTGTAGAAATCTATCCATACCAAGCGCCCGGGGCCCCACTGCCCCAGCTTACCCAGTATGTTAAGATTGTAAGGCCCACATGCATCAAGCATTTTTTGAGTCGCAAACGGTGCGATTCCTTAAAATCGTCCGTTTGCGATTCCAAAAATGCTTTTTGAGATGCATCATGCTTTTTTAGAAATCACAACTTTTTTTGATTTCTAAAATTGCGATAGCATTTCAGAAATCGCAATTTTGCGATTTCTAAAATGCTATGCATCATTTGATTTCAAATTGCGAAATTTGAAATTGCAATTGCAAATTACCACAAAGTTGAACCTCGTGGTAATTTGCGAAATTGTTTAAAAAAGCACAAACATGCATTTTTTAAACTGTAAAGTTACAGACACACATGTCCTTAGGACATGTGTGTATGTAACTTATACTCAAAAGTACATTTCATGGGTGAAGGGGGGGGTCATTTGGACCCCCCTCTCCACCCTTGAAATGCATTGCTGAATTGCGATTTCAAATTGCGAATTCACAATTCCCATTCATTCCTATGGGCATTTTAGCCCATAGGAATGAATGGGAATTGCGAATTCGCACTTTGCTAATCACATAATATTTGAGAATCGGTAAAAATTGCGATTTTTACCGATTCTCAAATATTTTGTGAACATGTACATGCATCCCATTTGGCATTTCCAAATTTGCGATTCCCTAAAAATCGCAAATTAGGAAGTGCAAAATGAAACAATGATGCATGTGGGCCTAAATATCTTGGTGGTGATTGGACAGTGCTGTACACGTCTATCCCCCATAACAGAGGCATTGAAGCCATAGAGTTATTTCTGATTAACTATGACATTAAACAAGATCTCAAAATTTTCCCGTTGGAGTTGCTACACTTTACGCTGTACCACAGTTATTTTTCTTGGAATGATCAACATTTTCAACAGCTGGCAGGAACTTCAATGGGGAATTGTGCAGCCCCCAGCTACGCGAACCTCTTTATGCACAGGTTGGAACTAGAGAACATTCTTGAAAATCCCAGATGGCAAGACAAGATCCTTAGATTTTGGCGATACATAGACGACATTTTCCTCATATGGAAAGGCTCATCAACTGACATTGAAGAATTCATTAAAGATATCAACGACATTGATGACCACATTCAATTTACTCACTCCATCAACACCGGGTCTATCCCTTACCTGGATGTGTTAGTTTCCTTGCAAAATAATCATTTTCAAACAGACGTATACTCCAAAGAGACTGACAGGAACAACATGCTGATCTTTGACAGTTGCCACCCTATGTCATTAAAGCGGCATTTACCGTACTCACAGTTATTAAGGATGAAAAGAATATCATCCAGTGATCAAACCTACGAAAAGAACGCAAACCTCATGATCACAAAATTTCGAGAACGGAAATATCCTGAGAACATTCTAGAAGAAGCTAAGACAAGAACACAAGCCATCCCCAGGGAAGAGTTACTAAAAATACACACAAAGGATATGACTCAGTGTAGACCAGTTTTTGTATCTAAATACTCCACCTTGAGCCTTCAAATGAAGAAAATCATCCTAAAAAATTGGGAAATGGTTGAGAAAGAACCAGACTTCAAAGGATTGTTCAGCAAACCGCTGTTTGCTTACCAAAGATCAAAAAACTTAAAGGATTTAATAGAAAAGGAGGCACGCAACAAATTTGAAAAATACACAGGAACAATCCCATGTGCAAATTGTGGCCACTGCAACAATATCATACGTGGCACCAGCATCAATCATCCAACGACAGGAAAACCCATCAACCTTTTCACGAATGCCACATGCGATACCAAAAACGTTGTATACTTACTTAAGTGCCCGTGTGGACTCCCTTATGTGGGGAAGACAGAGAGAAAAATCAAAACCCGCTTGACAGAGCACAAAAGTACAATCAGAAACAGATCTACCAAGGCTCCAGTAGCCGCCCATTACATTTCCAATTGTCACAACATCAGTCAGATCCGTTTTCTGGTTTTGGAGTGTGTTCCTGTGAGGCAAGGCTGTGACAACAAAAAAAAGACTGCTCCAAAGAGAGATGTTTTGGATTAAAAAACTGAATTCCTGCAACCCCATGGGGTTAAATGAACGTCTTGAATTTAGTAGTTTCTTGTAACTTGCTCAGTTGCCCTAGGCTATTCAACCTACCTTATGATTAAAGACATTAACATTACCTTGTTTCTTTTACCATTAATCATGCCTTAGACACACACATCATTTCCTGTAATCAGCAGAGTTTATGTATGACGTTTGCATTATATTTTGATTATGGTTTCTCCCATCACGAGTGCTTTTTTCCTATTCAGAGTGTCTTCATACATTTGTATATATGTCACTGACCGTTTCAAGATGGCCGCGACTCGGACCATTTATGTATGCGTACCAATAGCCTTGTTTAAATATGCATATTTATAACACCCAGAACAGATCGTCTACCCCTCCCTTTGTATATATTTAATTGATACACCTGTATTTTATGTATTTTGATTTATCTTTCCCGTATCCCGTTCCCTTCCGGGTCACGTGTGCACTTCCTCATAACACGCGCGGCACGCATGCGCGGGTAAACACTATTTCGAACGCAGAGCAGCGATGTGCTTCACCCGTTCACTAGACCGGTAAGACACAGCGAGCTATGACCCGTATTGCATGCACACAGGCTTCCATCTGTTTTTAAATGATTCTGAGCTTCTTCTATACCCGCACCCTTCACTCGATGTCCACGAGCGTTGAGACACACGCCTTCGTGGCGTTTTACCGCACCGATCTGTTAATGGTTTACACGCTGCCAGCACCATAGCATTCTATTAATGTCCTCACGAGGTTGGATCAACTCCTAAACGCGTTCACTCCCTTGTCTTCTTCTTTTTCCTAACAACACTTGGGGCATGTACTTATTTTTCACCATGTTTTTACCATTTCCCAACGAGATAGCATGCTTGTAGATATATTCCTGACACTCATTGATTATGTAGTCTGTACGTTTTGAATAAGACTGTGGCCTGCTTCCCTGTCATTGATTACACCTCATTTTTTGGTTTTACCCCACAGAAATGTATTTCCCCTGATGAAGTGCTGAACAGCACGAAATGCATTGGGTCCAAGGTTGATTTTGTGGACAAATAATTGTGCATTGGAAAAATGACGAAATGACACATAGCTGTGATGTAACAGCTTTACCTTGAAAGAAGGACTGAATAATTGAACTATAAGAATAAACCTGTGCAACTAACAGTCTATTTTGGCATATTGTCATGATTACCTATTTCAGTTGAACTGTATTGACACAGAAGGGATTGATTTCCCCAAAAGAGTGAGACTGGCTAATCTGTCAAGCCTGACAGCTTCTATTCGCTATTACTGAGAACTCCCCTATGGTCAGAGGGAGCAAACTGGTCAGCACCTAAGCCACTGGAAGTGCATCAAACTTCAATTTACCTACAGAGTGCCACACCTCCCCCTCTAGACAAGATTGTAAGGCCCACATGCATCAAGCATTTTTTGAGTCGCAAACGGTGCGATTCCTTAAAATCGTCCGTTTGCGATTCCAAAAATGCTTTTTGAGATGCGTCATGCTTTTTTAGAAATCACAACTTTTTTTGATTTCTAAAATTGCGATAGCATTTCAGAAATCGCAATTTTGCGATTTCTAAAATGCTATGCATCATTTGATTTCAAATTGCGAAATTTGAAATTGCAATTGCAAATTACCACAAAGTTGAACCTCGTGGTAATTTGCGAAATTGTTTAAAAAAGCACAAACATGCATTTTTTAAACTGTAAAGTTACAGACACACATGTCCTTAGGACACGTGTGTATGTAACTTATACTCAAAAGTACATTTCATGGGTGAAGGGGGGGGCCATTTGGACCCCCCTCTGCACCCTTGAAATGCATTGCTGAATTGCGATTTCAAATTGCGAATTCGCAATTCCCATTCATTCCTATGGGCATTTTAGCCCATAGGAATGAATGGGAATTGCGAATTCGCACTTTGCTAATCACATAATATTTGAGAATCGGTAAAAATTGCGATTTTTACCGATTCTCAAATATTTTGCGAACATGTACATGCATCCCATTTTGCATTTCCAAATTTGCGATTCCCTAAAAATCGCAAATTAGGAAGTGCAAAATGAAACAATGAAGCATGTGGGCCTAAATATCTTGGTGGTGATTGGGCAGTGCTGACCGCCTCTAACAAAAGGTGGTGATGCAGGTGGTTGAAGCAGAGGGGTGAGCGAGCACGGGACACAGGAATCCGGCTAATAATAATAGTTTTTAAAACGTACTAACATCGCTGACCACTGCCTGGGTTCCAGCAGCCCCTGGGACAGACTCCCAGCCAATCCTCATACTGCTGAGCAGCACGGAGATTGGCCTGGACAGACATGAAAGACGCCCCTCTCAGGTCATTGAGCCTGTGGGGTTTCTCCAGCCCGGCTGCTGAATGCAGCCAGGCTCGAGAAACCTAAGTGTGCATGCATGTTTTGGTCAGCCTTGGACACACATGAGCACTTAGGGAGTACACATGCATGCCTCCTTCATCCTCTCATGCCTCACCCCTCCATTTACAAGCTGGCTAAGAACATTGTTTTAGTTTTTTGTTTGCTGGCTCTGCACCAGGCAGAGGGGCAACACTTCACCACCATTGAAGAGGAGCCGCCACTGTGATTGGGGCCATTTAGATTGAGAATGTTATAAGGCTTTCTCTGGTGTAGGCCCTCTAGGTACATATATCTGCCTTCACATTTATCTTTTTGTATTCACAATGCTTCATATGTGAAGTCTATATGTATTGCAATCAGGCCCGGCCCATGCAGGGCGTTATACCGGGGCGGTGACGTCAGGCAGGGGAGGGGCAGGGTGGGGGGTTTGAAAATAAGGGATATGGACCATTACAGGTAAGTAACGAAAAAAATTTATAAAACGAATTTCGTTGCCCGCGCTGCATCGCCAAATGTGATGCAGCGTAGGCAACGAAATTCGAAATTGGAGGTTACAGGAGGTCTTGTGGGCCCCCAAGGACTCTCAGCAGCCAAGGGGACTTATTCCTCCAACCAGTAGCATGCCAGGAGGTGTATTTGCAGAGTGGTGGCGAAAGGGGGTGAAGCCTCCGGCGAGTTACTGGGTCTTTTATTTTTGGGGAGTGTCCAAAGGGACGTGGGACTGCATAGCCTTCCTTCCCTGCGCCAATTTTGGCCCCGGGCACCCCACCCCGGAGCCAGACATGGTAAAAAAGGGGAGGAATATGGTAATAAAGAAAGATGGGCAGCACAGTCTCCTTCCCTGGGCCATTATCAACCCCAGGGGTCCCATCCCTGGGGCCTGGCATTTTCTTTTTCATTTAAAGGGAGGGGGGGCAAGTGCCCAATCCCCTGGGCCCAGACCTGTAGTGTGGGTGCTCTGGTCCCACCAAGGGCACCCACTTTGTAAATGTAAATGTATTGGCATTTATATAGCGCACTACTTACCCGTAGGGTCCCAAGGCGCTTCGACCGCTGCGAAACCCTTCCTGGCTTCCCTGAGAGATGGTCCCTTAATGGGTATCTCCAGGGTGAGACCAGGCATCCCCGGCGGTCTGGTGGGGCCGTTAGTGAAGATGAGGCAAGCTAATGCCCAGAGTTGCCGAGTGTGATCGCTGATCAGAGTGGGCACCGAGGCGAGAGAATTATCGAGTCCGCTGACCCTGGTCCAGAAACCTGCCGCGCCGGGAATCGAACCCTGGTCCCGGGTAGTCCTCTGCTCTCGGGTCTGCCGCCTCTAACCAGTGAGCCACACTACTTCACTTTGAAATGTTGTGTACTGCTGGGGAGTCTGAAGGCCCCAGCAGGAGCCAGCATTGCTTTGAGACCCAAGGAGCTGCTAACATGCAGCTCCCTGGATCTCAAAGCAATGTGTCTGTTTCCCTGCTTGCTTTACAGTGGGCAGTGAAACAGATATGCTCTGCTTTCAGCAAGCAGGAGCATTTTCTGCTCTCAGTTGCTGAAAGCAGAGCTGAGTTTGCTATGGCTAGGTGGGATAAGCCATATCGAAATGCAGTGTCCCGGGGTGGGCAGCCCGGGACATTGCGGGATCTGGCCCTGGCGGGTGGTGGTCTCAGTGCCATGTAGGATTACACAAGGGGGGCTGCCCGTCCCCCCTCCTTTGTTATTTAAGCCAAGGGAGTGGGTGGTCTCTGGGGGCCAGGGGCCCACATTTTTAATTTTAAAGATGTGCCCCAGTGAGGAGGCAGTCCCTGGGGCTGCATTTGGGGGCAGAGGCCCCCACACATTAATATTTTATTATAGCCCCGGGTGGCGTTCCCCCCTCATTTCTCATATTTAGCCCTGCAGGCCTTGAGGCTCTCCCTGCAGACCCTAAACAATAGTGGGGTGGTTACCCTTAGTGGACACAAGAGTACCCACCTTGTGTTGACTGGGCCCTGGGGAATGGGGTCCCCAGGGCCAAATTCGGGTGGGGAGGCAGGCTATGTACACCCTTCGCCCTTTATGATATGACTGGACCCTGAGAGAAGGAGTTCCCGGTACCGAAATTGCCCTGGAAAGGGATGCTGTGTGCCCCCTTCCAAGTATAATGGTAGGCCCCAGGGGAGGGTGTCCCCAGGACCAAAAACAGCCCAGAGAGAGGTGCTACACAGCCCCCTCCTCTAAAAATAAGCTCCGAGCACTGATGAACGGTGTCCCTAGGGTCGAAATCAGCCCAGGAGAGGGGCTGTGTGCCTCTCTCCCCATTAAATGTGGTGCCAGGCCCCTGGAGATGAGGTCCATGGGGCCCAAATCTGCCTGGGGAGAGGGAGTCACGTGCCCCCCTCCTCCTGAAAGATGTATCTGGGGAATTAGGTCATCAGGGCTACAAATGGCCCAGAGAGGGAGGCCTCATGCCCCACTCCCTTTAAAAATGTGAAGGGCCCTTGGGGATGGGTCCCCGGGGCCAAAGGTGGCCTAGGGAGGGGGCCTGCAGGTTGGTGCCTTTGGGGGGTTGGCCACAGGGACAGGCTGCAGGCCAGGTCTTGTGGCCAAATCCCCTGCTGTGCATGGCCAAAGGCTGTGCGATGTCTGGGGTTGGGTGCATGCAGGGGTTCGCTGCAGGGCCTGGGAGCAGGCTTGATGTATCAACCAACTCCATGCTGCACACCACCAAAGGCCATGTGCAGCTTGGAGTTGACTGCATGCGTGGTAAGCCACACACAGTGCATGGCCAAAGGCGGTGGTTGGATCAACGTATGGTAATTAAATATTACTTTATGTTAAAAAAAACACTAGAAATTCACCGAAAAAAACAAAGGTTTCAGGTGCATTACAGTTAGGAAATAGCATTAGAAAACCATAGAAATTCACTAAAAAAAAAAAGGTTACAGGGACTTTATAGTTAGGAAATAGAAGTAAAAAAACCTTAGAAATTCACAAGAAAAACAGGGTTACATGGACGTAATAGTTAAGTTCAGATTTTACACATATAAAAGCATAGAAATTCAGCAGTTATAGTTATTGTTATCTTAAGTTTAACTTGCACCCTAAAGTAACTATAACTCGTGCCAACGCGATGTACTGCTAATTACCCCACATATTATATCAATCATGATACCTTTCTATGACATTATTGATAATATCCCGGCAACATTTGCAATGAAATTATTGATTAGAAAACTGTTCACGCCGGGGACGTGAGTTATAGTTACCTAAGGGCACGAGTTATAGTTTTTTTGTATAACTATAACTGCTGAATTTCTATGGTTTTATGTGTGTAAAATCTGAACCTAAGTATAACGTCCCTGTAACCTTTGGTTTTTGAGTGAAAATATATGTACGTTAACTTGGAGAGTTTGTGTTTTCAAGCTATGTGAACAACTAAAAAGTTAAACTGCTAAAAATAAAAGCAACATATCAGGAAGGTTTCCGAAGTGAAGTTATTGTTTAACCAAAGGACCGCTTTTTACTTAACTGTCGCCTAAATTCTGATATTCTGAGATTCGAGCCAAACTGCTATGGTATGTGTTTATTCAGATAGGTAGTCCGAAAACAGGCCTGAAAGGTACAAATGTCTCGTAATTATGAAAGAAAGGCGAGTGGTAACCATTTACCACCTTCACAAACAAAAGACCACTTAATAATCACCTAATCTTGCGTAACCTTAAACTTACAGGGTTAAGCATGACAGCCTATTGTCCCTACTGGAATGAAGGATGGGCCTAACTGGCCCAGTGTTAGAATGGTTCACCTCCTTCCTAAAGAACAGAACCCAGAGAATCAAGATGAAGCAATCACGTTCTCAACCCTCCATAGTCACCATAGGTGTTCCACAGGACTCAGCACTATCACCCATTCTTTTCAATCGACTCATGGAACCCCTGGCAAATGCGCTGAACTCTGCGAACATTCTATATCACCAGTATGCGGAAAACACACAACTGTATATGAAAATCTTCTCTCCAGATGACTTCATCTCCCTCAACGCTATTCTACATAATACTCAAAGTTGGCTCACTGGCAACCACCTCCTGCTTAACACCAAAAAAACTGAATTATTTCTCCTCTCCCCCCAATCACACTCCCAAGATAGACTTATGGCTGAAGCATCTAACTTACTTTGATTGAGCTCCCCACATCATTGACTCCTCGAAATCCTGGGAGTCACCCTAGACAAACACTTAAATATGCAGGCGCAAATCAATAATGCCAGCAAAGGAGCTAATCATCAGATGAGTATCCTAAAGAAACTTAAACCCTTCCTCCCACAGACTGACTTCAAAATGGTGGTACAAGCCCTAGTGTTACTAATATTGGACTAAGGAAGCACCACTCTATGCGGTCTTCCCAAATACAAGCTGGCGCCACTGAGGGCATCTCTTAACGCTGCGGCCAGACTGGTCTCAGGAACTGAAAGAAATAACCACATTTCTCCGACCTTGAGAGTTCTGAATTGGCTATCCTACGAGGCAAGAATACAACTGAAGATCGCCTGCATGACCCATAAAGCCCTGCATAGCAATGCCGCCAGTTACTTAGCACAAAAGCTAGAGCGGTCAGGAGGAGGCAGACAATCACAAAGTGCGAGTTCACTACTACTGAAACCACAATTCTTCCATAAAAAAGAACTGGTTGCAGATCATTCCCAGGGATCAGACCGAACATTTGGAACTCCCTACCTCCAGATGTACACAGAATCTCTTCCTTTACCTCCTTCAAAAAAGAAATAAAAACGCTTATGATGAACAAATTCACATCTTAAGACTTTAATTCATTGATGACTATTAGCCACATATGCTATCCATATACCAATGTCTACCTCGTTTGTATTTAATGTCTATCTTCCAATGTATGTATATTACCCTAATCATCTAATATTTAATAACAGTGTATTGTAAAGCGCTCTGATACCCTTGTGTGTCATATTAGCGCTATATAAAACTTTATAAATAAATAAATAAATACAAGATGGATCCTGTGATCAGTCCTTAACATTTTTTATTTGCCTCATGATAACCTAGGTGGTAAACAGTCTTATTACATTCAATTGCTGAATATATAACGACTTGTGATACACAATGCGTTTACCAGAAAATGAATATATATGAATATATACTTGCTCTTGACTTGATTATAGGAGCCCACCACATGGAACAATTAACTCCAATAATGGACATGACTGTGCTGAAAGACTTGTCCTTTTATTTTTTCGGTTGCTTTTGACTTAACTCAAAAAAAGCGTGAAATAGAAAAATATATTGCGCGTTTCTTTTGCATAATAAAAACATTTTTAAATCAATTTTCGATGATGAATGTAATATTTGCAGAGAGATCGAGAGAGTTTAGCAACTGATCCAATGTCAGAAGAGAAAACAAACAGTACGTTTAGCTGTATGACAATTGGTGAAAATTGGCCCCCGTTTCCTAACATAACACAATACTGGCTAGCATCGGCGCCGAGGGTGCGAACCTTTCAGGAAGTTAATGGTGTTTGCAATATTCTTTATTTTTAGCTTTATATCGAGAGGAGGCGAGTTCTAGAATATTATAACTTTTCGCTGCGCTGCAGATTCAAGTGGTGCACAGTATGTATGTTTTAATGGCCTCGCATTCTGAGCTACGGGTACATCATGTACCCTGACAATGCACAGCCCGTAAGTGCTGCTAACTGCTTAAAATTTAATCACGCTGTCAGCTGAAGTGACTCTGTCTCCATAAAGAGTGCTCTCTGCTTTCTTTTTGATTTCACAGCAGGACCATTTCTCTCAGAAAATTTTGCCGTTTCGACAACAAGATTATAATACTCGAAAGCTGATGGCTTTAATTTGATTTTAAAGCGGGACTTACCCATTGAGCGCATGTTCTTCAAAAGCTGTGAAGCATTGCGCATAATTTGATAAACGTATTGTTTCATTTAAATCGTGCTTTCCGTAGTAGAAATGTTCACAGAACTGCATAAAACACACTGCAGGGGATGTATGAATTGAAAAGTGTCTCCGGAGGTAGTATGTGTCACGTGACCGTGACTGACGCCATTGACAACGTGTCGTGAGGCGTACAAACGGTAATTGACGTTATAGCGCGCGGGCTCCTGCGGGGCCTCCAACTGTTGCAGTAATTGTCAAGAGCTTACCTGGGAAGGAATGACCCAGAAGCTTCTGTTCAAGCTTGTATAACATGTTTTTGTTTAAAAAAAACAATGTAAATATTTACAGCCTTCAAAATGTGGGTTAGTTTCTGCTCAGGTTCCATATATGCTTATAAGACATGGTGACCCTTCTTTACCATTCTAGTCTCTTTTTCTCTTCTGTCGCTGCTCACTTCTCCTCTCTCCTCTAGTCACACTTAATTCCTCCCTGGATATCTCCAAGACCACTTCTGTTTCCTTTGCTACTAGCTTCCCCTTCTCCTGCAGACACCTATTCTCGCTTCTACTTAAGCTTCAGAACTCTACCTTCTCCGTATTTGTGTCATTGTGTAGATGAACTTACTGTTGTAATGCGATGTACGTATATAACCTACTTGTAACCCAATACTACCATTTTTTTGTTCCGCAACTGATTATAATATACTCTGTAACTGTTAATCTATCTCAGGGCCAGCTTTATTGCGGGGCGCCTGGTGCGACAATGTTTGTTGGCGCCCCCAATGACCTCCATATCCATGAATTCCCTCACTACCACCCTCTAACATTGACCCTCAAGTCTCCATAACCACTCTCTCGCACATGCTTTTTAAAAAAAGGTATAGCGCTTCTCCTACCAGTGTAGGGCATCAGAGCAGTTTACACCACACTCACATTACACAGAGACAATGAATCACACATGTAAACCAGCGTATAGGAAATGTTGCATAAGAAGGCATAGGAGTTACATGCCATCCATACTGGTAGGCAGTATAGTTTAACAGTGCTTGATCTGCAGAAGCACAAACTCTTAATTCAAAATGTGCCACCAAGGCTGGGGGTTGTCTCAACTAATAGGAATTTATTTATAGCTAATTGAACCCTTTTAGCAAAATTAGGGTAATGAAACACTGGAGAAAAATCATAACGCTCTAACCTATACCATGCAGTTTCCACACAGCTCTTTCATTCCAGGTAATAGCTCACTCTTCTATATTAGGATTTTAATTTACAAATTGCAAGTAACATAAGGCTCCTTCCGTTAATAGCAGTAACCCATTGAACTATTTACATTATATGCACTTCTGTGATCTATATGCTACATGTGCTTTGCAGCAGGCATATTAACCCCCTGAGCTACTTCATGATGAGTCAAACCCTCCACTAGACAAAACTGGATCGCTCCACACCAGGTCCATTAATCACCAGAGTTATCTTTACATTTCTATTGTTGCTTGAAAATTGATGAAGGCAAGTGTAATGGCAGAGTTTTTGGCTTTATTTAGCAGTGATATAGATCATTAGTCTTGCTCGCATCTAGTATAGGTATTCTTAGCCTGTGTTGGCCCTTTTAAGCCCTTTTTCCAGACCTATAAGAGAATAGCTGCTTAATATGCCTTTATTCTTGACTTTAACCTGTCTATTGCCTATTGGCTTTGACATATTAGACATATTGGTATGGTTTATGTAGGTATTCTGACAGAGCTAAGGAGCATTTCACCCCTTTTCAGGCCTACAGGCCTAGAGCTAGAGAGACTCCATCTTGATGGAAGCAGAGAGGCTTTTCAGGGCACAGGCAATGTTTATAGTTAAGGCTGTTGTTCGCTTGGAGAGAACCGGTTCAGGCTGGCCCTTATCGAAAGAATGTATTTTTCTCCACTCCGAAGACACAACTTCAGGCTGGCCAGCTGGGAACGTATCCTTGGTACGGGGAGGTACAAGAATTTGGTGGGCGGCAGGTTACTGGCCGTAACTTTCCATGAAAGGACAAGCTTCCATATTAGTGAGCTACAGGAGAGGAGGAGTGGTCAGTTCAGTTTTGGAAGTCAGTGCAGCGTGGTGTGCAGTTCAGCGTGGTGCTCAGAACAGCTTGGAGCACAGAACTGCTGGGAGCTCAGAACAGCTTGGAGCTCCGAACAGCTTGCAGAGAGAGAGAGGATGTCTGCTGAAGCTGCAGAATAGAGTGCAGTTCTTGAATGGAGAAAGAAGGCAGACGATTGCTGAAGATGAGGAGAGAGAAAGCAGTGCAGAGAGCATCAAAGAAGGCTGTCAGCTGGAGCAACTGAACCAGAGGCGTGGTGATGTGGTGAAGGAGGGAGAGACAGAGAGAGCCCTAATCCCACCAGAGGCAGAGAGAGAAATCTTCCTTCTAATAGGTGAGGTAGTCTGAATTAGTTACATTTACACTTTATGTCCAAACTTTTCCCTTTCAGCGGAGTGTTCCTGTTATGTTTAATCTTTTCTCTTTCAAGCGGTGTGTTCTACCTATAGTCTTTGTTAGATCTGTATAAATGTTTATATTGCTGTAATAAAACAACCCCCAGTTTATAACAAACTGGTGTGTAGCCCCTATTCTTGTTCACTGAAGGTAAATATAGCTCCTAGGTGTTTGCTAGGCACGTGAATGGATGAGTAATCCCAATCAGGTAAGTGGTGATCACATAAATAGGGAGTGAGTGGACCTTTGATGCCAAGAGCAGGGAGTACACTATAATCTGGAACTATATTCAAAGTTATTATTGTAGTTTCATCCCGAGTAGACAACTGAGATATTAATATTATTGTAGTAGCAGACCCTTAGTGAAGAGACTTCCCAATATATATATATATATATGTATAGGTGTTCATAGGAATGTGGTCGTCGTTGATATGTGGCGTTAGTGAGAGCACTGGGGGGTCGAACCAGTGTGTATACCCACTGGATTGTGGCTTGAATAAGTGAGAACGCCAGGGAGGATACTGACGCTTAGTTTCGCAGGATTGCGAACAGTTTGGAAAAGGGAGCATTGGGTTCTGCAGGCCCATGTGTAGTCGCACCGGATTGTGCGCAATATCTGCCCTAGGGTAGACCGGTCTGGGTCTGAGTGGCCGCGAGACCAACTGATGTAAATAAGTGTGGTGTAGGGTATGGATATCCCTAGTAATCAGTGAGTATTCTTAGTATCCCTATAGATTTAGTGGTGTTTTTAATAATATGAGCTTGTATATTGCGAGTTCCCCATCCTCAGGTAGGTACCAGGTGCCTGGATATAGGTGGTCCTGGGGAGGGAAGGTGAGTACGTTCTGGCTGGGTTGGAGGGGCCCCTGGGGGCTGATCCCACCTACTCAGAAAATCCAGCCATAACAGCAAGGAACGCTGCAGCAGGTGCTTTTAAATCCTCTACATATTTCACAACACAGCGCCCCCAGAAGTCTGCTCCTGGTTGGGTGGCACCGATCGCTCCGCCCTAGAATAATAATGTATTTCTTTATTCAGATGAAAAAGCATCCATAAAAGATACATTCTTAAAATAAAATGTATTACACACAGATAAAACAACGTAGCTTTTTAAAACAAGACAAGTTATCGAAATCCAGAGAATCTAGAACTATATACCTAGGCTGTGGGGTTTTAGGTTTAAACCTATAATAACTGATAAAACCCCACTGAAAGAAAAATAGCCCTCACCGGTGAAAACATATAAACACTGAAAAAACACCTGGACAACCACAAACTAAATGCCATTCAAAGATGGGAAAAAGAGAGTGAAAGTCATTTTTTTCTTCCTGAAGGGGTCAATACAATGTAACTTTGTTATACAAGTTGCAGTAAGAAAGACTGGCTAACATTATTCTGCTTGAGTTTTGTTCTTTAGGGATGCCACTAAAATATTGTTTCTTCTTCCTATTACTTTTTCAGTTTTGTGGCCTTTGGTCTAAAGATGCAGGGTTTAGTTTCATGTTTTAGGTCTAGTTTAATTATTTTACAAACAATAGAGAATCAGAAAATATCAAACTCATATTTGATATTTTGGCTGCATTTGATTCTTTCAGTGATAGGTAAAATGGCTGGTTTCATAAAAATCTTTCCTAATATGTGTCATCACATTTACCCACAGGGAATGGGTAAAAACCCTTAGACCACAGTTTCTAGTGGGACAGTATTGATAGTAGGTGAATTGCCAACACCTCAGGCTTTAAACATTCAATGCAAGGTATAGTGACAAGTATATAGATATCACCAAGCATCTTGGATAGTGGTGAAAACATGACACCAGACTTTTGGAAAACATGGACGCAGTGTCACTTGTAATGCTCTGCAAAAAGCTTTTTTTACAAGTTCAACAAAGATTGGAGTGATATTGTTTGTATTTGCAGTGATTCAGCTACGTATATAAAAAAGTTGTGTGATGACCTGTCAAAATTGATACCCGAGCTGAAGTGATTCCCTGTAGTAGATCCTTGCCACTTGTTAGACTTGTTAGATGGTATGCTGAAAGCATCTTTACAATCTTAAGAGTTAATGAGGGATGCAATTTACTTTTTAGTCCATTCTGGTGCACTGGTTTCTAATGTATAGGAACTAAAACGCAAATATTTATCATTTCGTGCTTTATGTGGCATCAAAGAAAGAGTCATCCCAACTGTGTCCCTTAGCTGATGGTTCTCAGCCCAATGGGCTTAGAATGCTGAGAGAGCCTTTTCACAGAAGTTTACATGGGAAGGAAAGAGCGAGCGCACGTGACCCAAAGACTCACTGAAGAAGTATTGTATGGTGTGCTACGATAAGATTAATTTGCTAAAATCTATTTGGACCTCATATACACTATAAGTACACTGTCTATATACCATGTTCTTTCAGTGCAGAAAGCAAGCAATAATAAAAGCAAAACGTTCCATAAACACTGGAAAAACACTTTTTCTGTTGTTTTTAGTGGCACGAAAATGTGTAACCACTGATAACAACAGTTTTTTAAGATATTGAAAACACTGAAAAAACCCCACCAGAATTTACCAAAAATAGAAACTGAAAACAGGAAAGCCTATATATACCCCATTGCGCCAACAATTACCTCATCAATGCAAAACATTGAGAGTTCAATCAATTCTAGATAGCCTAGATCTATGAGCTGCCCGCAAAAAGCAAATCACTGCGTGGAGGGCAAAGGGGTTTGATAACAACTGCAAGTGCAAAAGTGCCACTTTAGCCTGCCTAAACTTCAAACTCTTTAGCAAATGCCGTAGGAATAGTTTTCTTGGCAATGATAACAGTGCACAATAAAACAAAGTGAAGCGTGTCCTGTGGAGACCTAAGATCACCACTTTAGAGTCAGCCATCATCTATCTCTGTGGAGAGCTCTACTGCTTCTGGGCCATCTGTGCGCTACATACAATTGCATAAATAAAATAGATACATTTGCTCCTAAATAACTGTGTGTAGTCCGAGTTGGATGGCAATGCCACGGGGGAGTACCATTGTCACAAAGCACCATCTTTATATTTAAAGCACTATAGACCTGTTGTAAATCTGCT
Source organism: Lissotriton vulgaris (assembly GCF_964263255.1). Taxonomy (NCBI): domain Eukaryota; kingdom Metazoa; phylum Chordata; class Amphibia; order Caudata; family Salamandridae; genus Lissotriton; species Lissotriton vulgaris. The sequence goes on from NC_141696.1 coordinate 1,213,854,798, forward strand.
CCTGTTGGTGGTTGCTAACTGTTCCCTCTGTCCTCTTCTGCCTGAAAAGTCTAATCAAGAAATGACCCTGAATACATAGATTCAGATTGACTCAAATGACAATGTCCAACACATGGATACACTGTGATTTCCTATAACTTGGATCTCTGTGTGGTATTGTGTTTAATTCATTGTTAACTACTTTGGAAATAAAAGTACTTTAAAAAAAAACAGCTATTTGTTGCAGTTTTTTTCATTTTGCCTAATTTGTCTTAGGCTAAAAAGTTTCACTATTCAATGACCAAACAATTCCTATGTTTTACACATACCGCTCTAATGTTTTTTCTATACTCCACACCTCCCAATGATGCATATTGGACAAAAAGCCTTGTACGAACAAAGCGAAGAAAACCATTTGCCATTAAATATTTAGCCTGGATTTCCCATTATTACAACTCATAGGGATAAGGTTCCTTAAGAAATTCTTGCCCACTCCAGTAAGGCTCCAGGATTGTGTGAAAGTCTATATTGTGCGATATGCAAAGCCGCCACATGTGCCGCCATGCATAAATTCTGCAGGCAGTACTTGTTGAATTTAGCTTTGAGCACTAAAAAAATCTATTTGATGAGTGTTGGGAATACTTTCCCATCATCCATGATATACTCTCAAATAGCACTGCTTACATATCATACTCTACTTGATTATCTGTTTCCAAAAAAGAAAGATGGATAAATAAAAGAGTGGGTATAATGTATCTTTTACTCTCTTATTGTTATATGCTATCCTTTGTTACCAGGACCAACCCTCTATAGCAGAGGTCTTCAAACTTGTTGATGCCGGGACCCCCTTGTAAAACCTTTATAGGCGTAAGGACCCCCTTTCGGAAAAAATTCTAGAAACTGGTACTCCTCATCATCAACTTTTGACAACCATAAATGCACCTGTTAGACCCCATCACATCCATCCATCATCATTCATCCACCCACACTTTCACACATCCATCCATCTATCCTTCACCCATCTACCCTTTCATCCTTCCATCCATACTTCATCCATCCACCCTTTCATCCATACATCCATAGTTCATCCACCCACCCTTTCATCCATCCACCCATCATTCATCCCTCACCTTTCCACACATCCATCCATCATTCATCCATGCAACCTTTTATCCATCCATCCATCCATCCACCCTTTCATCCATCCATCCATCCTTCATCCATCCGCCCTTTCATCCTTCCATCCATGCATCCAGCCTTCATACGTCCACCCTTTCATCCTTCCATCCATATATCCATCCACCCTTTCATCCATACATCCATCCTTCATCCACCCACCCTTTCATCCATCCATCCACCTATCATTCATCTCCCCACCTTTTCACACATCCATCCATGCATCATTCATGCAACCTTTTATCCATCCATACATCCATTCTTCATCCACCCACCCTTTCATCCATCCATCCACCCATCATTCATCCCCCACCATTCCACACATCCATCCATCATTCATCCATGCAACCTTTTATCCATACATCTATACTTCATCCATCCACCCTTTCATCCATCCATCCTTCATCCATTGACCCTTTCATCCTTCCATCCATACATCCATCATTCATCCATCCACCCTTTTATCCATCCACCCATCATTCATCCCCCACCTTGCCACACATCCATCCATGCATCATTCATCTATGCAACCGTTTATCTATACATCCATCCTTCATCCATCCACCCTTTCATCTTTCTATCCATCCATCCTTCATCCATCCACCCTTTCTTCCTCCCATCCATACATCCATCCATCCACCCTTTCATCCATACATCCATCCTTCATCCACCCACCCTTTCATCCATCCACCCACCTATCATTCATCTCCCCACCTTTTCACACATCCATCCATCCTTCATCCATTCACACTTTCATCCTTCCATCCATACATCCATCCTTCATCCATCCACCCTTTCATCCTTCCATCCATACATCCATCCATCCTTTCATCCATATATCCATCCTTCATCCAGCCACCCTTTCATCCATCCAGCCACCTATCATTCATCTCCCCACCTTCTCACACATCCATCCATGCATCATTCATGCAACCTTTTATCCATCCATACATCCATCCACCCTTTCATCCTTCCTTCCATCCATCCTTCATCCGTCCACTCTTTCATCCATCCATCCATCCTTCATCCATCCACCCTTTCATCCTTCCATCCATACATCCATCCACCCTTTCATCCATACATCCATCCTTCATCCACCCACCCTTTCATCCATCCACCCACCTATCATTCATCTCCCCACCTTCTCACACATCCATCCATGCATCATTCATGCAACCTTTTATCCATCCATACATCCATCCACCCTTTCATCCTTCCTTCCATCCATCCTTCATCCGTCCACTCTTTCATCCATCCATCCATCCTTCATCCATCCACCCTTTCATCCTTCCATCCATACATCCATCCACCCTTTCATCCATACATCCATCCTTCATCCACCCACCCTTTCATCCATCCACCCACCTATCATTCATCTCCCCACCTTCTCACACATCCATCCATGCATCATTCATGCAACCTTTTATCCATCCATACATCCATCCACCCTTTCATCCTTCCTTCCATCCATCCTTCATCCATCCACCCTTCATCCATCCACTCCTTTCATATTTAATACAATTCAGATGGTCATCTATACCAAAAAACAGCTGTCTTATCTCAGTGTCAGCCTGTATATACCTTTTTGCTCTGTAAATTAGAAATGAATTTTGTTGTAAAAAAAATGTTACACAAGTTTGGTATTTCAGTTTTGCAATGAATATGCATTACCTAAATTAATGACAGGAGTTTTTCGATCTCTGAAAAACTTAGCTGCGATCTGCCAGCTGCACATTTATCACTCCTCCCTACCAAATTGTTGCTGCTGGCTGGTAACATCCTGTTGCAGGGTTGGGTTGTCTCCCGTGTTCAACAGTACACGTCACAAGAAGCTTCTGCTTACCGTAAAAAGCCGGGATCGGTAGAATGGACATTGTGCCCCTGTTCCTGAAACTTATGGGATCAGAGGGCAAGAGCTGCGAAGCGTTTTTTTTTTACAGCAATCGGAGGTAAGTAATCTGTGGGGGTTTAGGAAGGCATACCAACACCCTCGACCATGACCCCCCTCACCCTTCAACACTCTAAGGGCCGGGTCAGACGGCACAGAAAGTCTGCATATGGCGGCGCTGAAAAGAAAAACAAAGATGCAGCCCTGCGTCATTCTGTCTATCTGGGGCCAATATGCGAATTGTGTGACTCCCCCAGCCACCCCACCTCGCCCCCCCCCCTGTGTATGTGAGGCTGGCTGAAACAGCTTCAGAGACACACCAAAGCCCAAGCCTGAGTACTTCACGTTACTTTTTAATGAGGCTTGGATGTTTTTTCACACCTCGGTGTGAATTAGGCCTCCACCGTGAGCACCCTTATTAACCCGACGCCACTAAGGCAAAGGAACTGCACGCTCTAACAGAATGTGGGACCCCCTTCCCAGGACTCCACGACCCCCCTGGGGGTCGCGCCCCACAGATTGAAGACCTCTGCTCTATAGTTACGTTATTATTCTTCACCATCCGTGAATCTATTCAGAATTGAGCGGTATGAAGTGAAGTCAATAGAGGGGGCTGGAACTTGGAGGGGAGGGCAATACATGCTAATATCTCATTCCACCGTTTGTTCAGGTATATTGCTCAGGTTCTGGTCCTATAATGAAGTGATGAAGAGGTTCCAGAGATTGTTACAAGTCATGCATGATTGAGCAGGCATAATGGAATACTTCAGCCATACATAATGCAACAAAGGCTGATATGAAGCGGACATAGCAAGACCCTGACTGTGTATGAGACAAACCACAGCCATACTACTCCGACATAGGCAAACGATTGTTGGGGATATTCCTAATTTTCATTCTGCGTATTCAAAATTGAGTGTGTAAAATAACAAAAGGGAAGCACCTCACACTTTGATGGGGGGGGGGGGGGCTGCCTTAGGAATTAGCTGTCTGTTTCATTTACAGATGGGGAACCAAAGGCAGGTGAGATGTGGCAACACTTGGAGTCATCAGTTTTGGTAAAGGAGGAGGCAAGATAAGCATAGAGCTCATAGACTTACATTTGAAGTGTGGTTACATTTTAGCTTCTGCGAAAGCGCCCTCACTCCCACTGATGGTGGGGTGATAGCTTCAGTGAGTGTGGAAATTTTAAGGGCACCAATGCCCCAAGGGTTCTTTGTGCCAGGAAACTAAGGCAGCAGAAGATACAAAAGCAGTAGTTGAAGTCATTAAAAGGAAAAGTCTGTCTTGAAGGTCCTCTGAAACCCTGTATGAAGGGCCAGTTTTTGGAGAGCCAGATGAAACCCATTCCTTAGCTACTGGACAAGTACAGAAACAGCCCAGCCATCTAACTGTGAATGTTTCAAAGTACGAACAGAAAGCAAACAGCTGGAACTGGAATGAAGAGCGCAAAATGGTACATGCCTGCACCATTTTAAAAAAGCATTGGCAAAGTCAAAAGGTTTGGCCTTGGCTAACTGGTGTGATAGAGAGTTAAAACAAATATTGCAAGCATTACCCACAAAAATAAATTAATAAAAAGGATCTTTCACCTAAACATGGCTACCTTATGCTTACAATAAATATTTTTAATTTAAACAGCATTCACCAATAAGGCTGTTATATTTTAATTTAAACAGCATTCACTAAAAAGGCTGTTATTGGTGTTTTCCTTTAAAAATAATAAGCCCTGCAGTTCTACCATTTTTATTGTTAACATTATCATTTGTGAAGCAGAGAAGAATAAATCACCACCTAACTAGGCAGTCAAATCGCAAGCACTTAAAATATTACAATGCCATGTAAACACTTTGTAAAGGCATGCAGGCAAAATAAATAGCCGGTATTTAAAGGTCCCAGAAAAAATAAATAAAATACAAAAGCACACTTTGAAACAGCTTTGCAACTGTAAAGAAAGGAACTATTTTCATGTGGTTGTGGATAATGTGTATAGGGTTATGCTGTGGTGGACAGAAGCAACATGTGAATGACAACTTCACAGACCAATAGATGAAGCCTAATGGCCAAAAGCCCCTCTGTGTACTTATGTTATGTATGATTTTTTTGAGAAAAACTATAGCCTGGTGAGACAGCTTTCTCAAAGGTCAGAACTAGAAAGAAACTGACAGTTATCCCTCAGAAACATACCATGAAAGATATAGAGAGTTGTTAAGTAGATTCGCAGAAGGAATGGAAGCCTGTCTGGAATTTTGCGAATTTCAGAAACACATTTGTATTTTAATGGGAGTGACAGGTTGCGGGCTGAAACAGGTTTGTCCAAAAAGCACTCTATCAATAGTCGTAGTATAATTCTGTGTCAGAAAGCGGAGGCGAGGATTTTGCTTGTCCTTTCTCCATTTTATTGGACAGCACGTTAAAAGAATAAAGAAAAAACATCAACCATGAACTACCCTAACCAACATGGCAGCGGTAGTCATGGTAATACAGTAACCAATCATAGTCCACACAACAGCATAAAGGAATCCCACGTCGGTAGTCCTTCCTCTTTCTCCATTGCTGCTGCGTCAAGATAAGTCCAGTTTTTCTCCTCAGCTTATTCTTGTGGCATGGCAGTTTTAGATTATTATTGAGACAGCTTTTGTTAGCTTTGAATATTCGTTTGCGATTGTTGTCTTGCTCTGCAAGTGGTTTTCGACGTGGTAGGCTTCTGGCCCGAGCGTCTCTGTTTCACGCGTGCGCGGTCCCTCGCGTCGTCTCCTCAGACGCGGACCGGTTTCTCCACAGCGTTTTCTCCGCGCTTGTGGCGAACGCACGCAGAGGCTTAGCGCTTCGCGTTTAATTAAATTGCCTCGTTCCACACACGGACGCTGCTCTTTAGCGGCAGGAGATGTTTTGTGACTGAATTCTGAAGTAAAAAATTTGGGCCTCTTCTTTTTCAGTCACATACATTTACCCAGTGGTTTCAACACCTCTTTCTTTGTGTGGCGTTTGGGTGCCTGTGTTGGGGAACCCCCCTAATAATTAGCTTGGGGAGTATTTTATGGGTACCCAGTCTTCTGCACAAATGCAGTCTCGTCAAGAGCATGATTATGTAACTGTTGACTCTGAACAGCCTCAACAGCCCTTATTGCGCCCTCCTGCAGAGGTGGACAGACTCCTGTCTACGGCTATTGCCCAGGCGCTGGCACCTCTGCAGGGCAGCGTCAATAAGCTGTCTGCCCATGTTTTTAAGTCCAGTTCAGGCATTTTGGGAGACAGTGGGGCTGGGCCCAGTAGAGTACTCTCGGTACCTTCACGCACGGCCAAAAAGCGTGACGCGGGGCACCTGGAAGGCTTCAGCAGACTAGCAGAAGTCTTTCATAAGAGTGCACGCACGCTAAGAAGTGCACCCTTCCGGGGGGCGGGGATATTGGTGATAATAACACCCAGGACCTTGACCCAGAAGAAGGGTTTCCCCTAGAGGGAATGGATGACGAGGATGACTATGCTGATGTCGACGAGGATGAATTCTCCGAAGATATGTCAGATATTAGTAGGTCTTGGCGCCCTAAATCTAATGTCTTAGAGTGTGGTGAAGGTGACTTGGTTCCCCCAGACATGTTTTATCCTACCACTATTTTCAGACCCCGTTCTTCTGAGTGGGTTCCCGAGAAATCTACGGCTGATTATGTAGCCGCTAAA